>NC_139221.1:320360270-321079020 GCF_055691185.1 Crinia signifera
AGCTAAGGTCAGACACTAGGACAGGGCAAAGAAAGTCTCCACATCTGTCTGCAACAAAAGACTAAGGGCAGTATTCAATTGCGGCCTATTCATTGCTGCTGTTTCCGAAACCATTAAAGGCAGATTACGACAAAACAGGTTCGACTTTAAGTCAGATCAGTTTTGTTGGAAATGGCCTCGGATTGACAATTGAATTGCAGTTTATCATCAATCCTCGGTTAGTTTGGCTGACACAGACACTTTCCAACACTTGACTGCCGGGACAATGAATTCCGACTGTCGAGTTACAGTTGAGCTGACCGAAAATGGCCCGGGTTTCCAACTGTCGGGGACGTTTCAACAGTCACAATCTTAGATTGAATACCCTCATAAAGCTGGGTGCAGATCAATCGCCTGTACACACAGTACGATGAAACGATATGCTTTTTGATATACAGTATCGGGCATCGGTTCACAGATATGTCGCTCATACACACTGGCCATCGTTGTATCGGCTGTTCAATTAAACGGCCGATATATTGGCCAGTGTGTACGCACCTTAATGTGCAACACTGAAAGAGGCACAGCGAGTGACCCTTACTATTAAATTGCTTACAATTCTAACAGATTTAGAAAATAATGAGAATACAATGTATTATGAAATGGACAGGTTTTTTTTTTATAATTTTTTTAAACTTGGTTGGAATTAGCATTTTCTCCCTTATTTCTTAGTAAAATCCCAGTCCAGTGTTTTAATGATCTCGCTGAATCTCTCAGTTTAACCTATAATGAAATGATTAGTGTTTCCCTAATGATCACCCGGGGCTGAGAAATCTAGTCCTGACCTGCCTGTATCCCTTGACAGTACAATTGCATTGGATTTCAGCAGTTTTGGATTTGATTAGTGTGAGATGACAAGAAGAGAGGAAATAAGGCGAGAAAGTGAATGCTGCTATCGAGTCATTTGGATAAAATAGTTTAACTTCATTGCATGCGCTAGGGCTGTTTTAATATTTTACTTTTAGGAAATGTACAAGCCTATGGTCTGCACGGCTGGCTACACAATCAATAGGACAAGTGCATCCCGGTGCTGTAAATTGCTTACTTCTAATGAATACATGAAAGCGTAAGTTGTATAACATGACATTTCCCAATCACGGCTGCTTCCTCATTGGGGTTGTTCTTGTTAAACAGAAAATGAAACAGAAAAATAGAAAGTAAAATGTAAATATTTGATCACGTCTAGGCTACCTACACTATAGATCAGGCCTGGCCAACCTGCGGCCCTCCAGATGCTGTGAAACTGCACATCCCAGAAGGCCTTGCCACAGTATTGATATTAGGGAATGCTAAAACTATGGCAAGGCATGCTGGGATGTGTAGTTTCACAACAGCTGGAGGGCCGCAGGTTGGACATGCCTGCTATAGATGATGAAAGACTGTATTAATTCAGTGTTGTAACTCCATTTACAGCTAGTTTGACCCAATACAACGAAAATGTATTTGTGTTTGAAATAGTGGGGCCAATTCTGTATCACTCATAGGGTGTAATTCTGGTTCACTCCTTCTGGCAAATTCCTTCTCAAATGGACAAACCATGTGCACTGCAGGTGGGGTAGATGTTACTTGTGCAGAAAAAATTAGATTTAGGTGGGGTTTTACTTAAAAGTGAGATCTCTATTGCAATGTAAAAATAAAGCAGCCAGTATTTTCCCTGCACAGAAACAAAATAATTCACCCAAACCTAATTCTCAGCGGGAAGGGAGAGACAGGGGCTGACGGGAGCAGTGTCGGCGCAAGCCATGGGAACGGCCTTTATAGGCATCCCCATGAAAACGCTGGGCATACCCACGGGTAAGCAGGCCTTTCGGCGAAGACCAGAGAAAATTTTCGATGGTCGCCACCATCAAATGATTTATTCTGCAGCAGAGGCATCATGCAAGGGGATGTTTCTTCGTTACATTCCGCCATAAGGGTGGGCATTCAATCCGGGATTCTGAATGTCCGACCGACAGCCAAAATTCAACGTTCGAGTGTCGGAAAGTCCCTGGATCGTCGAAAAAAGCTGCAGATTGACGAAAAACATCTATTTCCGACAAACCGGTTCCGACTTCAATACTGTTGTTAACGGCAGCATTGAATAGGTGAGTGGTGATTTTTCTCCTGTCGGGTAAGTGTCTGAGGGGCAGATTTATTAAGCTTGGAGAAGAGATAAACTGGAGATAAAGCGGAGAAAAGGTAAAAGGAGATAAAGCACCAGCCAATCAACTCCCAACTGTCTTTTTCAAACACAGCTGATTGGCTGGTGCTATATCTCCTTTTACCTTTTCTCCGCTTTATCTCCAGTTTATCTCTTCTCCAAGCTTAATAAATCTGCCCCTGAATCTCTACACCCAACGTCTTTCTTGCTAGCTTTCCTTGTGTAATCTTTAGCATCTATTTGTGCCATTTCTACTCCATTTGCCATGACAACACTAAATACGATTGTGTGATTCAGAGGTGATAGTTCACCGGAGGTCAGGTACTTGTAAATAGCTGTAGCTGTGATTTATCTCTCTTATATCTTCACATACACGGCAATTTATCGTGTGATACTCCAACCAAATCACACTAATGAGGTAAAAACACACAAAGATCTTACCGATCGATGCTCTGCACGGCTATCTCATAGGAGAGGCAAACAAATCGAATCCTGGAGCCATATGACTTGACCTGTGAAACAAAGCAGAGGGGAGCCGAGCCACAATCCAGGAATTTTATTAAGTTCTGTTCGCTGTCTATTACACAGTTTGTATTTTTACCGGGACAATTGATTATTCATTCAAGGTGACTGGGAATGAATATAAAATATTAGTTCACAAATTAAACTACAATATTTAAATTGAATTTAAAGATGGTGGAAATCACAATATAATTATTCTAAATATGTAATCGGTTGTCATATCAACATAAAATTCTGAAATAAGATGTAAAATCCACCCAGTTGCTTCTATGTAGGATTCATTCTAATTTCCCTCTTAAGGACTATTGATTTTAAGTAGGGGGGGGGGGGGGTGTAAGGGAAAAACATACTGCAGTTTTTGCATTCACTATTTAACAAAAAATTCTATCCTATTATAATATCAGCATAACTCTCTGTTTCCGCCATCGATAATGACAACCTGTGCTTTGTGATACAATTTTTTTAATAATGGATAGTGGATAATTTATTTAATGTAACCGGTGTATGTGAAATATGGATAGGCCAATGAAAAAGGAAGGAAAATTTAATAATAATAATATAATAATAATAATAATAATAATAATAATAATAATAATAATAATAATAATAATAATAATGGAAGAATTATTATTATTATAGTTATTACATTTTATTTTTCTAAATTTGCATCTTGGCAGTCGGTGGAAAATTTTTACGAAAAGTATTGCTAGTTTGGCTTCCTATGGGAGGTATGTCAGTCTTTACGCAGATAACATACAGTAGGTCACCTCTCCATTCCAGTCCTGTATGCTATAGTATTGCTCTACAAGTAGGGTTTTGTGCCTCTTTAAAGAACGTCTTGTCCCCCAACAATGACCACCTCAAAGTAAAGTATAAATATAGTATTAGTTATAAGGACCTGAAGGTGCAATGCCCAGGGTAAGTGCCTGAAGGGGCACCGCCCACCAGCCCCCTAACTCTGTTGCCCCAAAACTTGGTCCGTGAACACGTGCAAGTTAACCTTCACCTCAAACAGCCGCCTCCGGTTTGAAGGAGCTGGTTATGCCGGCTCCAACACCGATGCCGCCAGGTCGTAAAGAGACAACGTGTTCACGGAGGCGATTCAGGTGCAAAAGGAATTCTAGCTACCAAGAATGGGGCTGGCCGGCACACCCCCTAGGAGTGCCAAACTGCATGATGGCAAGCAATGAGTGCAACAATGCACAATGGTGGTACCCAAGACAATACTAACTCAACAATGCACATGATGGTATAAGAGACAATATGGATGCAACAATGCACAGGAGTGGTATAATAAATAATATTGATGCAATAATGCACAGAAGTGGTATAATAAACAATATTGATGCAACAATGCACAGGATGGAATGGCAAGGCTGCAGGGAGAACCCCTGACTTATCTGGGACAAAGTCAGAACCACAGATGAGATCTCTCCGCTGCAGCAGCACAAGCACCACACCGAAAGGCTGGGGATTCTGACAGGTACCCAGGAACCAGGAACACACCACAGACTCGAGCAAGGCAGGGTCCAGACAGTATAACCGGCATCATACCACAGATGGATCCGGCTTTTTATTCATATATGCCGCCTCCGTCTGTGGAAGTGGTGTCAGGGTGCAGCCGCCAATTGCCTCCCCCTGCTGTCAGGTGAGCGGTGGATGTTCGGGGCATTGCTAGGCAATTACCAGAAGAACAGGACAAACTTAGACAACGAAAGTGTGACTGAGACCCTCATGTCCTCATGCTACACTGTTGCAATGTATTCTCCCCGGATAGTATATGCAACTGGTAACCTCTCTCCACATGTTTCTGAAAAAATAATCACCAGTGACAGAATGTCCATGGTACCCATTTGTGGAGTTAAATGTGGCTGTACACAAGTAGGGTGTATCATCGGACCCAAGAGGAACATTTTGGTATAGGACTTGCAATGAAGCTGTAGTCCCTCAGTCCCACTGCTCTCAAAAGAACCGAGCTAGGGTGCTGTAGTCACCTTGCATGGTCCAGATCTTGAGGCCACTATGCATTTACTGTCAGATGAGACCTCTCATTCTGCTCCTTTGAGAGCAACATAGGTTCTCATGCAGGGTTCCAGAGCTTAATTACATTTGCTCCCTCATATATAGCATACACATTGACTAAATTGAAGAAACAAGAGAATAGCAGCACTTTATTTGGTGTTAATATGTCTAATAACCAATTGGACTGATTTTACAAGTTAAAACACTTTATTGAACATATGTGTGACCAATAGTTAAAGGTTTATGTGCATTAAAACTCACCGAGGTATTTGTAAACATAGGAAATTAGATCTCATAAAACAATGCTAGTGCACTAGGTTAAAAAATAAAAACAATATGCAAGATTCCTGGCATGAAATAGTGTACTGTCCGTTCCTATTGTGCCCTTCCAAAATTTCCCAGGTAAAGAAAAAGATGGTGACGCGTTTCGCCGTGTTATACGCTTTATCAAAGGCAATGTTGTTTTGTAACATTGACTAAATTGAATTGCCCATTTCTGTCAGATCTGAGGACTAGTGTGAAATTCCTCCATCACAATGACATCCTTTGTTGCATCAACAAGTTTTGACCTCCAGCAAATAATGAATCTATTTTTAAAGATTTTAAGAAATATTTTTTTCAGGGTTATCCTGCACTAGGGATTCATGTTTTGTTCATACAGCTTGGATTTTTAAGTGATTAAATAAACACATTCAAATTTATTCTATCGATTTGTTCTTGATTGTGTGTCATATTGAGCTAAAGTTGAGGGATTTTTTGGGGAAGTGCATGTTAATGTGCCACTTGTGAGTCCAATCAATAAAATAAGAAGTTAGCTCTACCTTATTCAAATCAGGTAAATCTGATCTGCTGGAGAGATTGCAACTTATTCTTTTAGCCGCATATGTTGTGAAACTTTCATATTGTTGCCCTATCTAAAGGTCTTTTTGTACCTTCTATTGGGTCTTAAGGTACTCTCTCTCTCTCTCTTTCTCATGGGTTCTTCCTCCCAATAATGAAAATAGCAACCACCTCAAAACACCAAAACAAATTGTTCCGAAATCAGATTGAAGTGGATTGGAAAAAACTCTTTCTACCCTACAAAAGATCATACAAATAACCGTACAAGGCAAATTTACCACATGTAGTATATTACAAGATTTCAGAATAATTTGGTCTGGGAGCTGTGGCTGGCCATTCTCCATATAAATTTTCGTATTAGCACTTCATCTGCATGCCCCTTATCCATGTGTCCTTCCACATCTGTTCATCTCTTTTTCTGGTACTTGTGTACTATCACGGCTCTCATCTCATTGCATACCATAAGGCTTAAGATGGTATGCAATGAGATGAGATGTGCTGCGATGGGACCCGATCTTATACAATTTAAAATTGTATACCATTGTATATGAGATGAGATGAGAAGAGATTTTAAATAGTATAAGCACACTAATGTCTGCTTTCAAGGTCAATTGGCCCCCCTATAAGATTTTTAATTGTATAAGCACCTAATGGGTGCTTACAATGTTAAATGCACCCCCACGCCACCCCCACTATCAACGCCAACCCGAAGCGTGGCGAGCGCAGCGAGCCCGCGAGGGGCGGCGGTACGCATCCTCCGACCTTTTCATACCCCCACTCGCTGCGCTCGCCACGCTTCGGGCTCGGTGGCTCACTGCGCTCGCCACACTATATACAATCAACTCCACGTCGACATGGATAGTGGGGGTATGAAAAGGTCGGAGGACGTGTACCGCCGCCCCTCGCTCGCTGCGCTCACCGCGCTTCCGGTTGGCGTTGATAGTGGGGGTGGCGAAGGGGTGCATTTAACATTGTAACCAACCATTAAGGTGCTTATACAATTAAAAAACTTATAGGGGGGCCAATTGACCTTGAAAGCACCCATTAGTGTGCTTATACAATTTAAAATCTCATCTCATCTCATCGTATGCCATTGTATGCCATATACAGTACAATGGTACACAATTTTAAATTGTATAAGATCCCATAAGATAGAAATCGTGGGTGCCGTGATAATACACAAAGTACCCTTTTTCTTTTCTGTCTCCTTCTTTCTCTTTACTCTATACCAGCGTTTCCCAACCTTTTTTCTCTCCTGTACCCCTTGATTGGACTTTTCAATTATGAGTACCCCTTCGAGTTATAAAGTAGATCATGCCCATTCATTGCAGCCTCCACGTAGCCCAGGACTTACTTGGTGGCTGTGATTTCACTGACACTCCCATCGGCATGCCCAGTGTTTTTGTTGCTACTCCCATAAGCCATGTCAATCTTCTGTGGTTTAACCAATGCATGTTGATGTACAGATGTAGCGCTGCTCATCTTTGCAGGGGCTGGTGGTGGATTTGACACGAGCCAGCCCCCACCAGCAGCCGGAAGGGGACGTGCGTGCACGAGACGCGCATGCATCCCCTTACAATGGTGTCCGCGCCACCTCACCGCCGGTCCCCACCGTTCCTCCTCCTGCCTGCTCCCCCCTAACGCTGCCCATCTCCCAGATGCAGAGATGGCCAGGGTTTCCCTCCCCCTGCCAACGGGAAACTGGGACATGCGTGCATGTGGGACCCCTGGCCTGCGAATGGATGTTACTGTGTAGCATCCATTTGCATGCCTTTCATGCGAATAGCACTTGCGGCAGCCAACCATTTGCAAGCCGGGGTTTGGTAGACTTGCAAGGCTGCGAATTTTCAGCCTTGCGAATCAACCAGAATAACCCCCTAGGACACATCTGAATTCTGTGGTAAACCCATGGCTAACTCCCACACTCCAGATAAAGTGGGTTAATGCATTTGTGACGGCCACAGTAAGGGTAAGAAGCCCTACATAGCACAACTTTCAGTCCGCAACTCAGGATAGAGCAAGCAGAAATCTGTGGTAATTAAAAGATTGTGGGCCTACCACGAACTGCAGTTTATAGCCCTGGGCACTGCTACAAGATGCAGCAAACCCCTCAGCTAATTTAATATACCCATATAATATAACATGAGTCAGATGGGTTTATTTGTTTCAATGCAATATAAGATATTCTATGGGTGAGATTTAATAGGATGAGAGATTCAGAAAGTGAGAGATTTGGGGCCTTATTTTGGTTCGATCTTAGAGGCAAAATACTTCTTAGATGGGTAAAACCATGTGCACTGCAGGTGGGGCAGATATAACATGTGCAGATAGAGTTAGATTTGTGTGGGGTTTTTCTTCAAAGTGAGATATATATTGCAGTGTAGAAATAAAGCAGTCAGTGTTTTCCCTGCACAGAAACAAAATACTCACCCAAATCTAATTCTCTCTGCACATGTTACATTTTCCCCCTGCAGCGCACATGGTTTTACCCATCTAAGAAGGAATTTGACTCTAAGAGTGAACCAAAATAAGGCCCTTGGTGAGAAAGCTCCAGTTTTTGTAAAGCGGCAATCATTTACACTGCAAAACCAGTCTGATATTGCAGTGCAAATGATTGCCGCTTTAAAAAAACTGGAGATTTCTCACCAAATCTCTCACTTTCTGAATCTCTCATCCTATTAAATCTCACCCTATACGTCTGTAGAAATTGTCTCTGATAATATTGTTTTTGATGAAAATATTGAATTAATAATGTAATAATCGTACATTCTACATTAGATTTTAAAACCTCCAGTTTCCATATAAGATTTTTGTTCCAACAACGATAGTAATAATATAATTTCCTATTGATTGCTGTGCCATGGAAGATTTGCTCATACTGTTTGTCCAGTAATTGTCATTAATCTGGAATGAAACCAACAAGCTACTATCGATAAATACTACAGTACATATCACCTTTCTAAACAGCCTGGGCCAGATTCTCTAAGCTTCAAAAGTGATGAAATGGAGAGTGATAAACAGCCCTGAGCCAGCCAATCAGCTCCTGTCTGACATTTTTCAAACATAGTCTGTGACATGGCAGGTAGGAGCTGATTGGCTGGCTGTTTATCACTCTCCATTTGATCACTTTTGAAGCTTAGAGAATCTAGCCCCCTGTTTTATAGCTGGGTAAACAGTATAAGATCTTTCTTAAAGATATGCACGATAATGATTTTATCGCGCATATCGTTGACGATGTGCGCTGCTGCAGATTGTTATCAACTCCTCCCTGTCATCTGAGCTTGCAGTCAAGTATTTACTATATCACCAAAGACTGCTTGTTGTGATCAGGGGCCAGGTGACCTCAGTCTATGATGTCATTAACGATGTCATTCAGGTGTGTGTGTATGCAGTAGATCAGGATGCGGTCATTTGGTCTATAGCATGACATGGGCCGACCAAGACCCATGTCGACCTTTTCCCATATCGATCTTATGGTGTCGACGTAATGACTGTCGACCATCATGCTGTAGACCAAATGATCACAACCCCCCGTCGATCATATGAGAGATGTCTTTAATGATATCACTGGAGGAACTGTATAGTGTAACCAAAAAACAAAGAAACAAAAAACAAAGAGGGTGTGCAATGATACGCTGTCAGACAATGAGGTAGATGTTTTTCTCCTCCTTCCTTAGGCAGAACGTGATCCCCAGGACATAGGCTCCAAAAACAGAAGACATAGGAGAAATAAATAACTTTGAACGTCAAATCAACACTAGATTCTCAGTATTTTCATACTGTACTGACCTGAAAACCAGGCCCTGTGAGCCCATAAAGGTATCTTTGTTATACACCAGACAGTCGCTTTCCCATGAGAATAAAGGCTCACCTTTTAGTAGTGCCCTATGTGCATACAAAGGTTTCTTTTTTGGCTCTTGGGTCTTCTGGATGTGTAAGAATCTCACTCCAAAACCGGTTCCACAAACGGTAATACACAATTTTATTCCAGAGTCCAGCAAAAAAGTAGAATACAATAAAAGGATAAAAAATCGGCTTCACAGATGCCTCTTCGTCTTAACTCCTTCTTCCTATATCACTTGCCCGGGTACAGAGGTGAACAGGAATCCCAATCAGATGGCAAAAAATGGGTGAAGAAGAAAAAACCAAGGCACTGAACAGCCTCCTCCACAGCACCGACGCGTTTCGGACCAAACTGGTCCTTTTTCAAGGTGTTGAGTGAATAGCCTAGGACCAGGTATTTATACCTGTCCTCCAAACATACTAATAAAAGTTATACAAAAAAACAAAACCGGATTACTCCGGAACGTCTAAAAGTAACACATTTACTTGGGGACATAATCCAAAGGATATTACATATTTCTATATTCACATACAATGCCTCAATGTACAGTAATAAAAAAGAGGAAATAGTAATAAAAACATACATTTTTATAAAAAACATATATATGCTGCACGATAGGATCCGCATTTTCAGGTCAGTACAGTATGAAAATACTGAGAATCTAGTGTTGATTTGACGTTCAAAGTTATTCATTTTTCCTACAGTATATCTTCTGTTTTTGGAGCCTATGTCCTGGGGATCATGTTCTGCCTAAGGAAGGAGGAGAAAAACATCTACCTCATTGGGCGGTATTCAATGACTTTTATTGCCAGTCACGGCGATACTGTTTTTAGATTCGCCATCAATTCGCCTGCTTTTTTGTGGCGATTCGCCATGCATGGGGATTCGCCGGGATTCGACGAGTCACCCTATTCAACGTCACCCCTAACGGCGAATCTCAGCCAATCCGGCGTATCCCTAAACAGCTCCATTACTGTAGTCAGTGTTTAAGAAATTGCAGTAAAATGCAAAAAAAATGCAAATTACCCTGAAAAAACGATTCCAATACAGCAGACTGCAAAAGCTGTGTAATCTATTAAAAGGCCAAACGAAGGAGTGAGGTGGGGAGGAGATTCATGGGTAATTGAGGTGAATCATGGGTAATAACAATGCATTGTGGGAGAAAAAAAATACCAGAAAAAATTAAATATATATTTATATAGCACTTCTACAACCATAAAATCACACAAGGGCAGCAAATAATATTAGATTACACTTGCAGAGTTAAATTGAACACTTAAAACCAATTATTTCAGAAGTTCATATAAAAGTTCACCATAAAAAGATGACTAGGGAAACTAGATTCGCCAACTTCTCATTGAATACACTATTGGCGAATAATGGCGAATCCTGGCGAATCCTGGCGAATCCCAATGAAAAATCCTATTGACAAAGCCCGGCAATTTGCAGCGAATAACATATGGCGAATTGTCCTTCATTCGCCGGTCGCCATCGGCGAATATAGCTCATTGAATAGGGTGATTCGCTTTTGGAGCTCCAAAAATCGCCGACACACACGAAAAAATCACAGATTTGCCATAAAACTTGGCGAATCTGCCTCATTGAATACCGCCCTTTGTCTGACAGCGCATCATTGCACACCCTCTTTGTTTTTTGGTTGTATTGGAGGTGGGGTTGGTATTCCCAGGGGTGTGCACGGTGCAGCAGCCAGGTTTGGCGCGGTTTACCTGTATAAAAATCTTTTCTCTGTGGAACTGTATAGTGTGTACTAGGGATGCCAATCCCGGGATCGGGATCGGCGGGATCCCGGGATTTAGGGCATATTTGGCCGGGATTTGAATCCCGGGATTGGCTGCTCCAATCCCGGGATTGCGGGATCCAAATGCGCATTTGCATTTCATCCCCTTCTTATGCGTACGTACCGCTGAGCGGGGCGGGAGGAGGCTGTTAACTTAAACTCCGGGCAGACGCGGCGGTGTCTGAACACTAAGGTTGCGCAGCGTGACCTCTAACATCACGCTGCGCTGCCTGGCAACAAGGCTGTGTGGCTGCGCAGCGTGATGTGAGAGATCACATCACGCTGCGCAGCCACACACTGATTCACAAGCCACCGCATTCGCCCGGACACCAAGTTACCCGCCTCCTCCCCGGCTCTCCAGTCACCTCGCCTCCTCCACCGCGTCTGCCCGGAGACGTTGTCACCCGCCTCCTCCCCGGGCCGCCTCAAATGCCGCATGCCGCCGGCCCGCCCCGCATCTCCTCTATGCTTAGAGGTAATTTATCAACTATTGGGCAAATCATGAGGCCAATCCCGGGATCCCGGGAATCCCGGGATTGACAGTTTTTCAATCCCGAATCCCGTGATTGAAAAAATGGCCCGGGATTGGCCTCCCTAGTGTGTACTCAGCTAATAAGAAAAAGGTAATTAGAGAATTTATATACAGATGGAGCAGAATCATTAGATTCGCCATTAGAACCATCGTTCGTCAGCCAACAGAAGGGGGCAGGCGTGCACAAGATGCTTGCGAGCCCTGTGCTGACGGAGCCCACCGTCACCCTCCTCCAGCTCCCCGCTGCTCCCCTGTCCTCCCCTGTAGCTGTCTGCACCCCCCTGCTAACCCTCCCCATATATCTGAAGGGGAGATGGGCAGGGGATCCTCTATCCGCCGCCATGTGAAGGGGGTGTGCGAGCATGTGAGACGCCCGCGCGTCCCCGTCAGATGGAGCACGTCTCCGCCAGCCTGTGACGGCTCAGGAAATCTGGTGATTACCTGAGCTGGCTGAGAGGTGCTCTGTCTGTATAATGAGTCTAAACAGGCTACAGTATGCTGCAGGTCAGTGTTTCACAAGTGAGGTGCTCAAGGCACCCCAACAGTCCAGGTATTAAGGATATTCCTGCTTGTGCGCAGATAGTATAATCAAAATGATGGAGATGCTTATTAAGTCAGCTGTGCTTCAGCTTGGATATTCTTAAAACCAGGGCCCTTATTCAGATCTGATCGCAGTACAAATTTGTTCTCAAAATGGGCAAAACCATGTGCACTGCAGGTGGGGCAGATGTAACATGTATAGAGAGAGTTAGATTTGTGTGAGTTATTTTGTTTCTGTGCAGGGTAAATACTGGCTGCATTATTTTTACACTGCAATTTAGATTTCAGTTTGAACACACACAAATCTAACTCTCTCTGCAGATGTTACATCTGCCCCACCTGCAGTGCCCATGGTTTTGCCCATTTGTGCTGCGATCAGATCTGAATAAGGGCCTTAGTGCATTGTCTCTGGTAGAAGTTACATGCTATCCTTCTTAGTACTTTCCTTATTAATATCTAGCAAAGCCCTGAAGGGCGGACTGCGGTCTGTCTGCCGGCTCTCACACACAGTAGATGCTGCATATGTTGATGGATGTTAATGAGGCTTCCTGGAATTGGAATATCACATGTTGGTGTTTTGCCAGGTTTTAGGTCTGAGCCTGGAAACATCATTCTAGAGAGTGAAACATAATAGATCAGGCCTGGCCAACCTGTGGCTCTCCAGCTGTTGTGAAACTACAAGTCCCAGCATACCTTGCCAAAGCATGCTGGTATGTGTAGTTTCCCAACATCTGGAGAGCCACAGGTTGGCCAGGCCTGTAATAGATGATCACAGTACATTGGGTCTGGTTCAGCCCTGTTCGCTAGGCTGCATATACTGTGGCCGCGTGGCCAAAACATCGTTCGATGGTCGATCACCATCAAATCATTTTTCTGCAGTTCGTAATAAAAAGTCAGCCTGGACTGACTTTTCATTTACACGCTGTCCTAGTTGGAGCGGTAGCTGATGTCATGTGATGTCATGGGGGACGTCCATAAAACGCTGGGTGTTCTGCTGCTGCCGCCCCCCTTCCCGCCCCCTTCCCGCCCCTCCTGGAGTGAGTGGGCCAATGAGGGTTAAACTCACCGAAGCCGTTAGCACCTGGGGAATGCGCATGCACATATTCCAACGTGCTTCCGAACTCCAGTCCTCAACAGTGAGAGAGTTGGTGCACAGGTGTATTCATTACTGGATGACTCGTGTAGCTAATTCTTTTATTTGTGATTCCGAAGAGATCTGGAAAACATGCTCCTTTTTGTTTCCCTGGTAACTGAAGTTAAGGGGTAATTTTACTAAAGTGTCCACCGGGCGCCGTTAACCTGCTTCATAGGCTCCGAATATACACAGGCTAGTACGGAGGTCTGAATCAGGCCCATGCTGTGGTTCTACACATCTTCAGATGTGTTACATCTTGGCATGACAATACCCTACTGCAGCTCACGTGTGCTAGAGAATTGTCTATTCTGAATCTCGCAGTTGGAGACACATTTCCCGAGACCCTAATCTATATGAAGGATGGATGTGACTCATCTCAGAAAATAACTGGTTCTATCACAATGACAGAGGCGAGATCTGCCTAGATTGTATTTCACCAGGTGCCTGGAGCATCAATCTGCATAATCATGAGTTTCAGGTGTCAGAATCGCGATACCTTCCTTGCGGCTCATACCTAGAGGCACCTGCTGATGCATTCCGTGCTGCACCTGTAACGTATACACCAGGTATCCAAGATACACACAAGTGCTAGGAACGTTTTATGACATTTGTTCTTATAGTTGGACGAACGCATTTGTTGTTATGGTTGATTTAATTGAAAAAAAATAAATAAGTAAATGAGGTTTTCAAATTTCTTTGGTGTCTAAATATACATACTGTACGTCGACATGGACACCAAATAAGTGTACCTCTCACATGGCTCGCTACACTCACCATGCTTTGGGCCTGGTTCCTGGGTGCGCTTGGCGCACTATTATAATCTAACGCTATGCTCACAAAGATTGTCTAAAGCACAAAAACATGAAAAACTTTCTCATCAATCCAACGCTCTCATCTAACTTTTGTTACTGACGATCTAGACGCTGTCGACTATACTTAGACGTTCGACCAAGAGCTTACGACCACATGACTGTCGATTTACATGCCGCCGATCGGTCAACTGGATACGATTTCTTCTAGTGTATGAACAGAAATAGCGAAATATAAAATAAAAAATGCAACATCGACATTTTTTATTTGCGAACGGGGAAAAACCTTTCGATGCTCGGCATCCATCTAATTTTTTCTCCCCGTACGCTTGCATGCGAATGGATGTGTGAGCTTGCACAACCATTCGCATGCTCCCAAGAGAATACATGGGGCATCGGGTGTTCCCCCAGAAGGTAGCTTTTATCTGCACGCTAAGCGGTGTCGCACCTTTGATAAAGCCAGTTGAACTGGCGAAACACGTCAGTACTCAGGTACTATTGCCAAAAGTCAGCCTCCCTTGACATTCACCTTCTTGGATCTACTTTGAGTGCAACTCCAGCCCTGGACCAGACCCACCTTTGTCCTCTCCAGGATTACCAAGAACTCGAACCCTGGATCCAACAATAGTGAGTGTTTGTGTTAAATTTTAAAGACTTGGTACATCAACCTAGAGGTCACCATAGGAACGGGACTGTAATCCAACAAAAGATCCATTACTAAGTGAGACTGCTGCTCCATTAATGCAAATCCATTACCATTGCTGCTAAGTTATTTTTTTCCTTTAATACTTTTTAACTTTTTAGACATTAAGTGTTATAAAATGGTATAATGAAATAAATGTTCAACTTTAATTTCCATCCCATGGTGGCTACTTATATTTAGTCTTCCTCACAGTAGCGCTATGTAAATTTATTTGCTTGCTTAACGAGTGTACTTGAATCAGGACCACTGTCTATACTCTTATTTGAAGGGGCTTGCAAAGCTGCGTTTCTTCCAGATTGACGATGACATATGATTTATATAGTTTTCCTCGCCAAGGATACAGGTTATACAATGTGTAAAGTGCAAAAAAAAAACACAAATGACAACATCTCAAAGCATCATTTTAATGGCTATTGTTAGCATATAGAAATACTTTAGTCACCCGTGGGGATATATTGAAATAAAGCTGTACCTCGCTGCCTGTCTTTCACAGGAAATTAGAAGTATTAATAGCGCTTTCATTTGTTCCTGACTGTCCTGAGAGAGTAACGGAATGTTAGGGGTAATAACAGTCTTCTCATTCCCATCACCGAGGTGCTTAACACTTGCCTGTCTCGGAACCGAGTTTGTGCTATGTCACTCGCATTCAATCTATTCTGTGTCAATCACCATGTGGCAGAGGGCTCTGAGTGGTTGTCTTGAGTGTGTAAGACACCCATCTAAACACTGATAACCTTTAGAAAACGTGATCGGAATACCTGAGCACCCGTTCCTTCTATTCCTGGTCTCTCTGAAATATTGGGAATATTGTATTGCTACATAATGTAATTACAGAACTATGGGCCTTATTCTGATCGGTGCGGCCGGATCCGAATATGCGGCCAGGACCGTGCGTGCGAAACCCCACCTTCCGTACGGATCGCCAACTCCGTCCGTATGCGGTAAGAAGCTGGATGAACGGACCGCACGTGTATTTTTCATGGAATACGCCTCCTGCATCTCAGGGAACCTCCCCCATCATTCGATGGCCGCAGACCATCGAATGCAGGACCGAATGGTCCACCAGCTCCCGCAACCTCAGACCACATGGACATTTTTCCGTGCAAAAGCATGGATCTGGGCGGGCAGCTGACATCCGGCGATGTCATATGTCCGCCCCCTACACGTGCGTCATGGCCGCATTACCATGCGTACGCCCAGCGTTTGCATGGGAACGCCCATGAAACGCGGGGCGTATGCATATGGTAATGAGCCCAAAAAGCCTTTCACGCCCCTCTCCACCCCCTGTTCGGAGTGTTCACATTTCATGCGGGATTTGGCCGTACGCCCCGCTCGCACATGCGCAGAGACGCCTCTGCACGTGCGCAGACACAAAACATCGGCGGCCCGAACGCACGCGGATATTACCGCACCAACCAGAATAAGGGCCTATGTATTGCCCTTATTTACAACATTACTTTTTGGATCTTATTCAGGTCCGTTCGCGGTAGCAGCGTGCAAGGGGCAGAGAGGGGCGTGGGTGGCAGGCGGCCCCATTAGCATATGGGAACGCCCAGCATTATGAGGCCGTGACGCAGGTGTGGGGGGACGGGCAGTAGACATCACCGGGTGTCAGCTGCCCGCCCACTTCCTTCAGAACGTGCATGCATATATAAGGTTGCTCAGAGCAACATCTGCGTGCATGTTCCACATTATTCGATGGTCGCCGACCATCGAAAGATGTGGGTGTTCCCCCCCGCGGGCTGCGAATAGATGTTTATGTAAAACATCCATTCGCAGCCAGTGCGAACGTATGCGCATTGCGAATGGTGGGCCAGCCTACCACCATTCGCAAGGCAGGGATAGGTTTACTCGCAATGATGCGAATTTGCATCAGAGCGAATCAACCAGATTAACCCCCTTTATTCCTTCCACCCCCCTCTTCTAAATGTAATTCACTGACTGCAGGCTTAGGCTAGTCATTAACCCTTGGAGTGCCAACATTCCTGTCAGAGATCCTTAAATGCCATCATCGCTCACGGCGACTGTTCGTTCAGTATAAATAAATACAAATTTATCCAAGTCAATTCATTGAAGATTAGTTAAATACTGCACCCCAAAAACAATCACTCTGCAATTCCACAGGTTTGTAGTGTGTAAAAGTTGTGCAACACTTTAGGGCTGTCTTACTTTTGACAGCACTGTATGACTCAGACTGCACTGATGCCCGTACATGCCCATTTATTACAAACAATTAAAAAAAAGGTACTCTTTACTTATCACGGCGCCCATCGCGGCCATCGCGGGCATTGAATGCACTAAAAAATCGGGTGCGACGCGACCGTCGCGATGCCCGCGATTTCCCATAGGGAATAATGTTAAATGTCTCAATTGACCCGATTTTCCTGTTCAATGCCTCAATTGACCCGATTTTTCCATAGGAAACAATGTTAAATGGCCCACAGAGGCCAAATAGGCACCCTGAAGTGTGAAATGCCCCCCACAATTGTTAACGCCACCCCTCGATCAACGTGAACCCGAAGCGTGGGGGCGGCGGTACGCATCCTACGACCTTTTCATACCCCCACTATCCACATCGGCGTGGAGTTGAGAATAGAATAGTGAGCCCGAAGCGTGGCGAGCGGACGCGGATACCTGTGAAGCCCGCGAAGGGACGCGTTTACCTGTGAAGTTATCCGCGTCCCCTCGCGGGGCTCGCTGCGCTCGCCACGCTTCGGGCCCACCATCCGCCTCTGTAATTTTTAGCCAATATTTTGCACATCTCTCAAAGCAACATTGGCATTCAAAGGGTTAAACAAGTAAAGAACAACATACAGTTCAAGACAGTATAGGACAAGTACAGAGTATATAAACATTTCTACATCGGCAGACAATAGCATTACACCGAGGGATTAGATGCCATTGAAGGACATATGGAGATGGTTTAAGTAAAAGAAGAAAGGGCACATGAGGGAAGAGAGCCCCTGCTCGTGAGAGGATACATTCTAAAAGGAGAGCCAAATAGGTAAGGGTGACACATGTTGGAGGAGTGTCGGGTTAGGTTGGGTGAAAAAGTGGCCCATAAGAGCCCATTTAAAGTTTTAAAGATAGGTTGAATACAATCCCAAAGAGCTGGCGCTGTCCAAATTATATCCTCTCTTCGGTGGATACCAAAAATTTGGTAAAAGAAGCCTTGGAAGAATTTCTGCTTTTTAATAAACCCCAACAGACTAATGCGGTAAATATGTGGTGTGCTTTGAAAGCGGTCATTCGCGGTAAAATTATACAGATCACGGCTAGATTAAAAAAACGGGAACGACAATCTTTAATAGACTATGAACAGAAAATCAAAAATCTCGGAAAAAGGCATAAAATGCAACCAACCAATGAGCAAATAACAAAGGAGCTTGCTAAATTAAGGGACGATTTAGAATCATTAAATATTAAACAGATAAACCGTCAAATGGAAAGATTTAAACAAAAATACTTTGGGGAAGCCAATAAAGCTACAAAGTTTATGGCAAGAAGGATCAAAGGGGCTAGAACTAAGAACGCAATAAAGGCATTATTTAATAAGAAAGGTGAAAAAATTACTAACCCAGCTCAGATCTCGAATATATTTGCAGAGTACTTGGGACAGCTATATA
The DNA here is from genome assembly GCF_055691185.1 of Crinia signifera. Classification (NCBI taxonomy): domain Eukaryota; kingdom Metazoa; phylum Chordata; class Amphibia; order Anura; family Myobatrachidae; genus Crinia; species Crinia signifera. Next base: position 320,378,821 of record NC_139221.1, read on the forward strand.
ATCTAGGAAATGAGCCCGCGACATACCAACCGTCCCAGCAGGACATAAATACCTTCTTGTCTAAAATAGACCTACCGAAAATAACCGAACAACAGAGGGAAAGCCTTAATGCCCCTTGGAATCTATTGGAGGTTGTAGAAGCAATCAAAACGTTAAAAATAAATAAAACGCCTGGCCCGGATGGCTTCATAAATAACTAAGGAAATAACCCCTACTCTGCTTCAAGTGTATTTTGAAGCAAATAGAATGGGTAAATTTCCTGAAGAGATGCTGGAAGCAAAAGTAGTTATGATAGGAAAAGAGGGGAAAGATTTGACAGTGCCTACAATTTATCGGCCAATCGCATTACTTAATAGCGACATTAAAGTTTATGCCCAAATGATAGTTAATAGGCTTACACCAATTTTGCAAGACCTGATAAAGATAGACCAGGCGGGATTTGTCAGAGATAGACAAGGTACACATAATGTCTATAGAGCAATAGATATTATGGAATATGCAGCAAGGAAAGAGTTTCAGCTAGTGGTTCTGTCGCTAGACGGGGAAAAAGCATTTGACCGACTCCATTGGACATTTGTTGAAAAAGTTCTGGAGAAATATGGAATGGAGGGGAATTTCCTGAGAGCTATTCTTTCACTATACTCCTGCCCATCGGCAAGGGTATACTGTAATGTATTTCTCTCGGAAAGGTTTGGGATTACAAACGGGATGAGGCAAGGATGCCCGCTATCCCGCATAATATACGTTTTGGCGATAGAACCACTGGCTGAGGCTATTAGGCAGTCAACAGAACTGAGCGGTCCGATAATAAACAACATGCAACATAAAGTATCGCTCTACGCAGATGATGTCCTTCTCTTTCTGACAAATCCTAACCAATCACTGATGATACTCCTGGATATTATCCAAGAATTTTCAAGAGTATCATATTACAAACTGAATACGAATAAATCTGAAGCCCTCCTACTAAATGGGGAACCCGGCGAGCAAGATCTTCTGAAAGCATGATATAATTTTAGATGGAAAGAGAACACCCTGTAATATCTTGGAGTTCAATTGGTGGCCAATGGAAAGAATCTGATAGATTTTAACTATGCTCCGTTGCTCCACCAATTGAACAGTAAAATTAATAAATGGATGAATATTGAAGCATCATTGATAGGCAGAATTGCTATGTTAACAATGTTTCTTCTCCCAAAAATATTATATCTATTCCGGGCTATTCCGAAAGCACTTCCTAAGTACTGGATAGCTAGATTCAACAGTCTTTTTAATAAATATATCTGGAGCAGTAAGCGGGCTAAAATAGCAAAAAAATACTTAATGTTGCCTAAAGATAGAGGTGGCCTAGGCCTCCCGAACCTAGAATTATATCAAGCAGCAGCCCTGATAGACCAAATGAAGTGTTGGTGTGGCCCCAGGAAAAATAACTGGAGATTAGATCCTGACCCTAACGATGTACCTGGAATTCCTATTGAATATTTAATGTGGCTATCCCCCTCAGTCGGAAAGGGGTATAAGGATTTAGTAAGCCCTATGAAGGTTATGCTCCAGAATTGGCACAATTTTCTGAATGAGATGAATCTAAAGGGGTCCCCGATGGGCCATATGCCTTTAGAGGCCCTAACAAAAGTAATACCAAATCTTAGCTTGGAACTATGGGAAAAGCGATCAATAAAAACATTGGCAGACCTTTATGATAACAGACAACTGATTCGATCAGATTAAGAATAAATTCGGAGTTCCCAACTCGGAATTTTATAAGTTCCTCCAGATCAGGCACTGGCTACAATCAGACATTTTCTCCTCAAAAGAATTAATAACACTACCCACGGTCTTTATTCATGGATCAAAAAGTAAGGGGGGAATTACCTTTTGGCACAAAATATTAGTACAAGGAAAGGAAGAGTATAACAGGATATCTAGATGGCAATTGAAATGGGAAAGCTAATTGAATTTTACATAGGAAATCTCGCAATGGACACAAATATTCAATTCAGTTAATAGAATGTCCAAGTCCGCAGACCATATTGAGAGATACTGTAAAGTGTTTTATCAAACATATCATACCCCGGCCAAGATTAGTGGCTTCTTCCCAGACCAACCAGACACATGTTGGAGATGTGAAGAGAGAGCTGACATAAAGCAGGTATTTTGGTCTTGTGGGAAGCTAAAAATCTTTTGGTCCGAAATAGAGAAGCTACTTCTAGAGAGTTTGGGTCAGGTGGTGCAACTATCACCGCAGTTGATATTACTACACATGCCACCATCAGATTTAAACTATACAAAGAAATACCTGTTAAATCAAATAAATTGTGCAATAATAGCAACAATTGCCCAATTATGGAAACAAGAACAAGCCCCAACCTTCCAAAAGGTAATAAATAATGATAAGATAATTAAGCTATGGAGAGACTGGGAAAGGTACTGAGGGATACAAGTAGAGGAGGATGTCTGTATACGGACTCTATAGAGTGCAGCCTTGGGTATAAGTAGCCATAGTACTGTTCATTGTTATAGGATTAGAAACAGGAAAGGAAATAGAGTAAATAATTAAAGATAAAAAGCAATTTCTCTTGTCAAATATAAATGTTTTTGTTTGTATAATGTGTCTGTAATGTTTTTGTCTAATGTTGAATTGCTCAATACTATGTAAAGGATATGTATTCTCTGTATTTGTCTCCGATGTCCAATGATGGACACCGGGTGGTCGTCTTTTTATACATTGAAAAATTAGCAAATAAAGAAATTTAATTAATAAAAAAAACAAAGTTTTGAAGAGAGGTGGCGAGTCTGAGGGGGAAAAGTAGAGAGTTCCAGGGGCATGGAGCAACCAGTTGGCAGGAGAGGCAGCATGCATTGGCGGAGTGAAGAGGACAACTAAGAGTGAAAAGGGAGAGGAGTAGGTGAGAGCTTTGTAAGGGAGTGTGAGAAACTTGAATTGGAATCTGAAGGTAAGCCAATGTAGGGACTGTAAAAGGGGGAGGTGGATGTACTGCATTTGGTGAGAAATATGAGTCTGGCTGCAGCATTGAGGATAGATTAGAGTGGAGAGAGACATTTTTCACGGAATCCACATTGGATTGATGTGGATGAAGGTTTTTGTATCATCCTGGGTAAGAATGGCACTGATCAGTGAGATATTTTTGAGTTGAAAACAGTAAGTGGTGCTGAATGTGCAGTTTGAAGGAGAGGGAGGAGTCAATGATTGAACCAACTCAGGATACTTGAGGAAATAGTAGTCCCATCAATACATAATGAGATTGAGGGAGGAGAAGTAGTGTGGGAGGGTGGGAAAATGATAAACATAGTCCCAAGTACAATCTGATTGGTTAAATTGGTTAGTAAATTTACCCCTTACTGTTCCCTTGTGTTCCAAGGTCCTATTAAGGCCAACTCAAGATTTATTTCTGCAGAAAATATTAAGTTAAGAAAAAATGTATTATAACATGCTTTTTTTATTTTCAAACCTTCTGTTTCTGAAATGACTCTGGACTTTTAACATTTGTGATTAAGTCTTGTTTATCAAAATGCAATATCATATACATTTTATGATCAAACCAGGATAAAATATATATAATCCAGGCCTCTGTTATGCAGTTTTTAGTTTCATATTATTAGCAAAGTAAAAGTGCTTGTAGCGGTATCAATCTTAGATGAAGTAAGTAATTTCACAGAGTATAATTACCTTTAATGGATTTACACATCGATATTATGAGGTATTCTCACCCATTAGTATCCTGGAGTCTTTTCAGTGGACCACACTGAACAAAGCACTTCTCTACCCATAGTTACCCAAGAGATTATTATCTACACTATCAAGAGGAAAACAGCATTAAGGGAAATGCATTCACAAACGCACTTATTCACTGCTCCTCGAACATGCCACAAGTTAATTTAAAAAATGGTATTGTACTCAATTACATTCATGGGAGTCCAACAGTGTATTCTAAATCCCCCTACACATGTGATTTAAATTTAATATACACAATCCACACCTCCCAACAAGACCGATACCTTGAGCAACATAATGCTCTCTAACTGGACTTTTCTCTTAATTATTGCAATCACCTGTGCTGAAACACTTGTCATATTAATTATATAGGCCACGCATGTGATGACAATCATTTTAAGAAGGAAGTCAAGCCCTTCTAGAATGGGTCATGTTGGAAGGTATATACAATGTAATATACTGTATACCCCCCTTTTTTGCCTGGGCCTCTTGTCTTAAGTGCCCTGTGGTCCCCCAAGGCTTAGTTCAGCCCTGGTGCAACTAAAATGTATTTGTGTTAATAAGCAATATTGAAATTAATAATGATAATGACCCGGTGGGGAACCAGGGAATTCACCGGTAGGCCCTCGTAATTCATGATTCTCCCATTTTTTAGCTTGGTGGGGCTTGAGGCAAACCTTTAATACCGCTGGGCAGTAAGTAGCGGATGACTGACCCGGGGGCTGCAAGATGATTTTGGTATTGCCGCTGGACAGTCATCAGCTATTGGCTAACCCTGTGGTGGCCGCTGCTAGCTGGGAGCAAGAAGAGCAGCCATGTGGGCAGGTGGAGCTTCCCCTCACATTGTTATGTCACATGCCGGAACTTCATGGTGGGCTCCTACCATCCCGGTCCAACACTGCATCTACATACTACTTGGTCTCTTTATAGTTTGCGCGATTGGCTTTGCTTTTAGCTTTTAGCCATACATTTGTGTAAGAATTATGATATTGACACGACGTTCCGCTGTTTTCATTTTTTTTTTTTTTTTTTAAATAAACCAATATAGTTGATCAATACATTTTATACATTCAGCCAGCTGTATTATTCGGCCACAAAACACTATCAATCATTTAACAAAACATCAACAATTATTGGTTTTTCAAGGAGCCTAGAATCGTGTTGCGGCAGATTATTTAAAATATTTCAGGTCAATCCGCTAGAGCTTCCTGAATAATGTCTGCATACGTTAGGTAGCTCATTTGCATATAGTCCTTTATATCTGCTCTGCGTGAATTTGTTGTACTGTATGCCACACATAATAGATGCGACTTTGGAAACAGGAGCTAACAGATGTCAAGATATGAAAGATTAGCTCTCATAGAGTGATACATATTCATTCTTGTCATCTTTACATATGCTGGAATACATCAGAGATTACGAACCTTTGTGAAAAATAACACAGGAGACTAAAACAGAGAGCTGATTACAGATAGAGCTACACTTAGGTCACATGCACAATTGTTAGTATATATTATACTCTACTGTATACAGTACGTATTCTTTTATTTACGTTGGTTGTCATACCAGGTCCCGGCCTAGTAATTTGTCACCTCTGTCATTTGCCGGAAGTTCTTGTATAGTTTAGAAAATAACTGTTTTGTGGCTCTTGTTAAAATGTGCCTCTTAGACAGACGGCAAGAATAGACCTGGGGATGTAGTCAGATGCCTAGATGTCAAGAACCCAACAGTCACAGTCCCAGCTGCGGATGATCCTGATGCTCACAATGACGATGATCCCAATGGTGAATATATTGGGGGTTTTTTTAGGGTAAAGAACTAGGGCAAGGGTTAGGCTGCTGAAGAGGAATGGTTTGGGTTAGGCCAGATGTTCCCAAATGAGGTCCTTAAGACACCCCAACAGTCTAGGTTCTAAGTATCCATGGCCCTTCACAGGTGGTTAAATCAAATTTACTTAGGTACTAAGTCAACTGTAGGCCAAGCATAAATATAATTAACACCTGGACTACTGTAGTGCCTTGAGGACTACATTTGGAAACTTACCAGAATCCTTCAGCATAGTGAGCAGAGGGGGAACAACCATTGGTGAGCAGGTGCAGTGCTAAACCAATGGCTAATGGGCCCACTGCTGCCCCTGTCACCCTCTTCCTGTCAACCACTGTTTTTCCCTGCCACACTCTGCCTCCCCCTGCTGCTCCCTTTCCCCCTCTGCCTCTTCCTGTCACCCACTGCTGTGTTGCATATTGTGAACTTGGGTTGAGGTGGAGGAGGGGGGCCTTATTTATATTTTTGCTCCTGGGTTCACCACCCGCAAGTTCCACCACTGATAGCGCATGACGGGATTACGCTGCTTTGCCTATGACTATATATGGGTTCTTCCTACTCAGCTTTTTATCTACACAAACAGATACAGTGTTGGGAAGGGGCATAAAGGGCCCACTGAGGGAATTAAGTAGTCTGGCTGGTCTCCATGGGGTGTCCTGCCAACCCCCACAGAGGTGTGGCTAACCATTAGAGAGTGCATGGGCCGAGCCCCATGATAAATATATATAAACAGTACAGATGGAGCTGGCTCTATCCTTGCAGGGGATGGCCATTCTATCTCCATCCCCCACCAGCGGCCGGCTGCCGCCAGGGGCGCACGCGCATGAGACGCTCGTGCGTCCCGTGGCAACAGAGCCTGTGGCCTCCCCCGCCATTGCCACTGGTTTCCCTCGCCATCCCAACCCCCCCCCCCCCCCCCCCGAACTAGGCAACATCTCCCTGAAGCGGGGACGGGCAGGGAGACGCTGCCCAGCTGCCGTGATACAGGGTCGCGCGTACGCGTCCCAGTGTCTATCGCCGGTGCATGTCAGAGGGGAGTTTCTGGCAAGCACCGGGCAAAGATAAAGCCGGCTCCGTCTGTAAATAGTAATGCATCATGGTCCTGTTACTACTCACATACACACACACACACACAAAAAAAACTCTTGAAGCAGAAGTTGTAGTGCAGGCTAAAGAACCTACACAGTATTTTTATTTTCAGTTGGCTTGACAGACGGACAGCATCTAGATCGACTCTTGGTTGAACTCATCTAGTTAGACGCCTAAAGATAGTTGACAGCATCTAGCTCGACGGCAGTGAAAATTAGAAGCAAGAATTAGCATCGATGGAACGTGATTAACAGTCACAAGGTCAACACATTTTTTTTTTTATTTAGACCGACTTGGTTCATATTTGACCATCCAAGTGGTCATAGAAACAGATTATAATAGTGGCATGGCAAGGGTAGCGAACCATGCGAGGGAACACTGTACACTTGTGGGGAACGGGGGTATACTCGAGATGGGGTACTCAGAGTAGGAATAGGTGCCCTGTGGGGTGTGTTGCTCAGCTGCTCCTACTGGAGGGATGTCAACCCTCCTATGGGTACGAAATAGGGAAAAGAAAAGGTGGAGTGCTAGGTGGATCAATTGGATATCGCAATTTTATTATTTTAAAAATATATATTGTAAAAACAATTAATACAAATAATTATAAACAATAGCATTTAAGTCAATGACAATAACAATAAAATGAATGGACAAGGAAGATAATACTTATGTCTCTGCGTAGCTGCCGTATATCCTTGATGGTTTTGGGGCTTTTGTTCGCTGGGTTTAACCCTGGAGGATGGGGGTAAACAAGTTGCCGTCCTGGATGTTGTAAATTGAACGCTGGAGGAGGATCTGATTCCCAATTTTGGGGTCCTCGCTATGGTGCGCTAATTTCAGGGGGAACTGGAGTGGATAGCTCGCTGGAGGATGATCTGTTTCCTTCTGTTGAAGGGTCCTCACGATGTTGCGAGTAATGAGGTCCACGATGTGCACAATCCGGAGGGGTGACAATGAAAGGGAAAAGCCAGGGTCGGGGGGGGGGGGGGCAGCGGAGGCAGAGATTCTTCCTGGTCCAATTAGAATTAGCAAGTGCTGCCTAACATGTTTCGTCGTGATGTCACGACTTTATCAAAGGTACTTTTTATCATACCTTTGATAAAGTCTTGACATCACGACGAAACATGTTAGGCAGCACTTGCTAATTCTAATTGGACCAGGAAGAATCTCTGCCTCCGCTGCCCCCCCCCCCCCGACCCTGGCTTTTCCCTTACATTTTCACCCCTCCGGATTGCCCACCTAAATCTTACTTAAATTGGGGAACCTTCCACCAACACATCGTGGACCCCATCACTCGCAACATCGTGAGGACCCTTCAACAGAAGGAAACAGATCATCCTCCAGCGAGCTATCCACTCCAGTTCCCCCCTGAAATTAGCGCACCATAGTGAGGACCCAAAAATTGGGAATCAGATCATCCTCCAGCGTTCAATTTACAACATCCAGGACGGCAACTTGTTTACCCCCATCCTCCAGGGTTAAACCCAGCGAACAAAAGCCCCAAAACCATCAAGGATATACGGCAGCTACGCAGAGACATAAGTATTATCTTCCTTGTCCATTCATTTTATTGTTATTGTCATTGACTTAAATGCTATTGTTTATAATTATTTTTATTAATTGTTTTTACAATATATATTTTTAAAATAATAAAATTGTGATATCCAATTGATCCACCTAGCGCTCCACCTTTTCTTTTCCCTAACACTGTACACTTATTTGGTGAAAAAGTTGCATCGACATGTAAGTTTAACTGGAGCTAAGTGTAACACGCATATTTCCAGCTGTAGTACTAACACAATGACACCATACATATGCAATAATAAGGTCAGTGGCCATCTTGGTTAGGGTTTTGAAGCCTCCCTGTAAGAACCTAACTGTAGTGCTCTCCTACTCCAACACACTTTTTTTTCAAATGTTAGAGAATATAATAAGCCAGGTGAGGGGCACCTATGGTACAAATTTACTGACATGTTATGGGGATGGTATGTACAGATATAGCCAGCCTCATCCAAACTACACCATGTGGCAGGTGTGGTATGCATGGTGAAATGTGCACACCTGCCATTGCTGCAATGCAGCGACATTGACGTTGCACCCAAGACTCATTGATACATTATGTGGCAGCCCGGTGCAGAATGGCGCTATGAGTGGTGGTTGTGACTTTGTGCACCAATGGCCACTAGTGGTTGCATCGCAGCCATGATGAGCGTTGCTATATCCATACCTCCCAACTGTCCTGTTTTGCGCAGGGCAGTCCCATTTTTTTGGGTGACTATCCATTGTTCCACTTATGACCATAAGTGTCCCGTGGTGGTGGTGGTGTTGGTGGTGGTGGTGGAGGGGGGTTGGGTTTCCCCCTGCATGAATGTAGCATCTATTCCCTGAAGAAAGGAAAAGGAGGCATGGCCAGCAGCTCTCATAGCACCGGACATGCCCCCCACAGCAATGAAAATGGGACGTGGCCTTGCAGATGAGAGCATAGGCCAAACCCCCTGGCCAATAGTCCACACCCCTAGTTTTAGACATGGGTGTTCAGTGGATGCATTAGTCCCTACTGCTTTTGTGCATGCATGAAATCCCTGGGAGCGATTGCCTTCACTAAGCTTCACACACACCGGGGCATTTGTTCACTGATGGGCGGGCAGGGGGTGGACGCAGAGGACCGCCAAGCATTTTTTGGGCATGCCCAAAGAAATGCTGGGCATACCTCTGCAAATGCAGCCATGCCCATGCATCCTTGGGGTGGGCAGCTGATGTCATTTGGCAGGGTGGCTTTACCTGTTCTGAATCAGGCCGATAATCTTAATGGTCATTAAAGCCACCACAGTTAAAATGTCAAATTATCAGGAATGATGTAGTTTGCCCCAGATGTTGTTATTGACTGTAACGTTGGTCTGACATTCACAACTGTTTACTTTGTTGTTTATATAAATCCTTTCGGCAGATCACTCAGGAATAATACACGTGATTTCAATCCGTGATGCCTGGCACATAAACGGTTCGGTGCCGTCATTGCATTGGTTGTTCTTTTCACTTTTGTAAAAGGCTCCGAATGTAACATGCACATCCCGCGCCCCCATAATTCAGCAATATGTCTATTCTTCCCTTTTTATGCATTTTCTGACAGCTTTCTATTGATTCAACCACAGGCATAAAAGGATTCTGGGATACAGTAAAACTAAAAAAAGAAAACAATCATAAAAAAATACACATAGACGAAATCTACAAATGATGCAGAAGGAATAACAAAGGAAAAGTAGCAAAAATGAGAACAAAATTTACTGAGAATATAAAAAAAATACCCAGGACACCAATTTACGTCCAATACAGAAGGGAGAAAAAAAAGTAATTAAAATGAACACAAAGCCAGAACAATATATTCCAGCAAGTAGGACTTATCTAAGCTTGTATTGTACTCACCCATTGCAAATTCAGATGCAGGTTGGGAAAACAGAAATAGAATTTAGAGTGCAACAAATGTATACATATAAAAATGTACTGTATGTATGTATGTATGTATGTATGTATGTATGTATGTTTGTTTGTTTGTTTGTTTGTACAGTATGTATGTATGTATGTATGTATGTTTGTTTGTTTGTACAGTATGTATGTATGTATGTTTGTTTGTTTGTACAGTATGTATGTATGTATGTATGTATGTATGTATGTTCAGCCATCTCTGGAAGGCCTGGGGCAAATTACACCAAACTTGGTAGACATATGAATTACAATCTGGGGGTCCCGGGAACCACAGGTCCCAGTATGTGGGGCATTAATGGACCCCCTGGTTCTTGTAGTTCTACTGTGAAAACAATGTACAAAAATGACACCCACACATAGAACAGTAAAAGTTTAATATACACACAAACATTTCACATACTCACCCTACCACGGTCCCACAACGGAGCAGCTCCTCTCCCGGATGGACATCATAGGGATTCCCAGTGACCTTCATCATGGGGACTCTGCTCAGCCCTGATTGGCTCTAAGCATTTCCATGGAAAATCCGGTACTTGTTTAGTTTCTCGGCGGCAGCTCTACACTACGCTGACAACGTAGCTTAGGCTACGTTGTCAGCGTAGCAGGCACCGCTGTGAAACTACACTGGGACCAGGGTGGTGGGTTGCAGAGGGAGCAGGGTGGGTTTTATACTTACCGATCCCCGCTGGCGATGGTCACGGGTGATGGGTGGCAGCTTTCAGTCCCCCTCATTCGGCAGTCACTCCCCGGCGCCAGCAATGTACATAATTCAGGGCATTATCGCTGCGGGAGCATCACATGGTTTCCTTGCTCCCCCAGCGGAACTACGCTAATTGCGTACATTGTACTTTGGCAGTGCCGGAGGAGGGGGACTGAAGGATGGCGCCGGGGAGTTGATTCTATAAAGTGTGGTAAGCGCAGTGAGCTACCAAGCCCAAATTCGTGGCGAGCACATCGAGCCCCACGAGGGGATGCGTATTTTGGTTCACTCTTTTTGACAAGTTCCTTCTTAGATGGACAAAACCATGTGCACTGCAGGTGGGGCAGATGTAACATGTGCAGAGATAATTAGATTTGGGTGGGGTTTTACTTCCAAGTGAGATCTATATTGCAGTGTAAAAATAAAGCAGCCAGTATTTTCCCTGCACAGAAACAAAATAACTAACCCAAATCTAATTCTCTCTGCACATTTTACATCTGCCCCCCTGCAGTGCACATGGTTTTTGTCAGAAATTGTGAACCAGAATAACCCCCTATATGTGTGTGTGTCTTTTTTTTGGGGTGAACTACAAGAACCAGTGGGCCCATTAATGCCCCGCATGCTGGGACTAGTTTATTGCCAAGTTCCAGCATGTTGAGGAGGCCACCTGGGACTTATACTGTGAAAACCAATGTAATTTTACATTTTTAATTTACACCACGAAAATTGCCCAGCAGTGCCTGGGACAGCCCCAGGCTTCAGCCCTGGCAGGTTGAAGCCTGGGGGGGGGGACCCTTTATTGGATGGGACCCCAGTCCCTCATGTACCTAGTCCAGGGCTGACCATGTGATCATGGATTGGCTGGGGGACCTTACATAAAAAGTGTCCCTCGGATGTGTCATGACATCGCAGGTTGTTGGAGCCCAGTGCTGGTTCCAGGATATGGGGGACCCCCATTTTTTTGTCCCCCATAAATTTGGAACCATAACCGGCCCAAGAGCCCGGTGATGGGTTCTTAAATATGGGGGATCCCCACATCCCCCCCCCCTGTATTTGGGGAACCAGGACAGACTCAGGGCCTTATTCTGGTTGGTGCGGCCGGCCCGTACGCGTACGTTCCGGGGTTTTTAATGACCTGCGCATGCGTACCATCTCCAATGCGCAGGCGCGAACACTCCACAATGCTTACGGACGGGTCTCTCCGTGCGAAAAAACCTGTACGCGAGAGTACGGGCATTGGGGGCGGCATAGGGGCGTGATGAGGGGAGCGGCCGAAATAATGAGGGAAAATGGGCGTAAATATGGGCGTACACGGGGGTGTGCACCAAAAATGAACGGTGCTACTACCGCACGATCGGCTAAAGCACCGTTCATTTCGGACACAAAACAGGCGGCCGCCAACCGCCACCTCAGACCACCCCTACAGATGCCGCATGCCAGCGTGCGCCTGGGTTTGCTAATTTACGCTGATTACTACTCAAACACATACACCTGAATGTAATAAGCAATGCTGCAGTCTATTAAGTCCAAACCATGATTTCACTACCTGCAAGCCTACACACAGCACTCAAACACATTGGAAGCTTATCTTTCTATACTTCTCGACATTTAAAGGTTTGTTTAATTTAAGGTAAGAATCTTTTTAAGACCTGCTTATATATGCTAAGGTAGGTATGTGTTAAACAGTTATACACATTCACTACGTGCTTTCATAGACTTTACACAGTAGCACACTCAATCTACACAAGTCGACATGTGTCAACGTGTTCACTCTAATACAAACATAGGTTTTGTATTTATGATAAAATAACATAAACCACATCTAACACCTACAAAGGATGTTTCAGCAATGTTTTAAGCCCATGCCCACTATTTTGCACACAATAGTACCCAAAATACAGACCTGTACCACTATCTGATCTGCTATGAATTGGATTTTACTACACTCTGGATGTAAGATGCCACCAATCACATTATTGCACTCACATCTCTCTAACAAAGGATTCCTACATCTGCTTATGACACTGTAAAATCATATATATGTACAAAGTTAAACATGTTTGTCCACAAGCAATTTTATCATGTTTGGCCGATTCACACATCTTTTTTTAGGGACACATATGCATTCCTACACAAATGTCCCTTTTGACCCTTGTTTGTCTACCTCACCCACTCCATGAGGAAAGCATTGTTCTGGACCTGCTTTTACCTACTAATGTAGGAGCTACCTCACCTGCACACAAACTGCTTTCTCACCTATTAAGTTGCTCTGCACATGTGCTGACACAAACTAATTAGCAGGGAAAAGTTGGATAGGAACATGTGAATGGCCATGGAGAGGGTTACACATGGGAAACTTCTACCACACTTCAAGAAATGCTCAAAAATACCCTGGTCAGTAAGTACACATAAATGTAGTATTTTTTCACACAAGAAATTACACATACAACAATTGTGTTTTAATTGGTAAAATAAATTTATTTGCTGTTCAGCATCACAGCTTATTTGACACTTTAATGTCATAAATCAAATAAACAAATAAAATATACACAAAAATAAAAAAACAGCCAGAACAAGAGGTTGCATATCTCCAAACATGTGTTACCCTGCAAATGCAATGGTGAAAGAAATGGGGACACCAGAATACATACTGCAACAACCAGGGTGAATACTAAGCAAGATACACACCACCAAAAATTTATCCTGCATTTGTAGAGGTCAAAATAAGAACTTTAATGCCCATGGCACGAAAATGGATCGATGGCCAACTCAGGAAGTGGATGTCCAGTGCAATTTAAACATTTGGGGTCCAACCACAGAGGAAGTGAACCAGGTCTCATTATTTGGGCCCTTTTTTCCCCTTTTTAGATGGGGCCTTGGGAACAGGGGCCTTTGGCTCATATGGCTTGCGGCGTCTTCCCCTAGTGGACACAGGAGGGTCAGCAGAGGTGGAAGGTTGTGGAGCAGCTTGGGGTGGGCCAGCAGATGGGGGATTGTCCCTTAGGGACCTGGCGGTGGTCAGCAGCTCCGCAAGAATTTCATTCTGGCGGCTGAGTTGTTGGGCAATGCTTTGCATGCCAGCCGCCAGAGTGTCATTCGTGCGGTTGAAGGCCTCACACTGCTGCCTGTTTGTGGCCTTCCAATCCGCCAGAAATTCCCCAACCTGCTGCTGACGGACCGCTGCATCCACCCCTTGCTTCTCGATCCTCTCCAGCATCACCATCAAGCTGGCATCCCATGTGTCCTGTGGCTGGGGGTGTCGTCTTGGTGGAGGCTGGACCACTTGCTCCACCTGTGGCTCTGCAGAGAAAGATGCTGCCGGTTCATCCTGGGTTTCTGCTTCTTCTAGGATAATAATTGAAAACAATGTCACCATCACATACGCACTAAAAAATATCTTTCAAAATACAATGCATTACTGTGACTTACCATCAAAAGCAGCAGCAAAGACCTCCACCGGGAGCTCACTATCCATATTGGATATCCCCCTGACCTCGGCCACATCAATAACATCCAAGGCGTCCTGCTCCAGGGGGGTATATTCCAAGGTGTCTGGCATAGGCCCCCTCCCGGTGGACATGCTGTGGTTGTACCGGTCAACCGGGAGCTCACTATCCATATTGGATATCCCCCTGACCTCGGCCACATCAATAACATCCAAGGCGTCCTGCTCCAGGGGGGTATATTCCAAGGTGTCTGGCATAGGCCCCCTCCCGGTGGACATGCTGTGGTTGTACCGGTCAGTCATCTTCCTCTTCAGTGTCGTTTTGAAGTCTGTCCGCCTACAAGTTTAAAAATACAAATATCACCATGAGATATGTGCACCACTGTGCTAGTGAACATCATGACTACGTTACATTTCCTAGTGTGAGTGATCTTATGTTTTTTAGCCATATGTGTCCCACACACACATTAATGTCTCCATTAGGAGGCATTTCAGTGTCTCATCTCATTCATTAGGCCACTAAATGCACATACATAGATCACTATGCAGAAATGACATCATCCATGGCCAAATTATGCACCTCCACCTGTTGTGAAACTACACATTCCACCATAGCTTGACAGTGTGGTTATTATGGAGTAATTTAACTATGGGATGGCATACTGGGATGTGTAGTTTCTCACCAGCTACATGTGCACAGTTTGGTCATTCTTGTTTCAGTAGCATCATATGGAACATGTTACAACAACTCTTTCAAAAACACACTTTCTCTTGTCCCATCACATACTTCACATACTTCACATGAGCAGAACTGTGCCCATAACCTCACATCACACCAATGGTGCATGTTTCATATATAAATGTGGGTTATTAGACATGGTTGTGTTCACATGTGACATTGAAGTGTAGCACTATCTACAAACACACCTTTCTATTATTCTCAAAACATACATGTAACATATGTACACACATATGACATTATCAGGGGGACAAACACACTTGCCTTTTCTTCACCGCTAGCCAATCTCTGACCACTGGTGACACCTGGTTCACTTCCTCTGTGATCTTGTCCCAAAGGTTTCTCCTTGCACTGGCACCCGGCTTCCTGGTTGGCAATTTGATCCATTCGCGTGCCCTGGGCACTAAAATTCTCAATTCTGCCTCTACAAATGCAGGGTTTCTCTTTTTGGTGGTGGTATCCTGCTCAGTCCTCACCCTAGATGTTGCAGCTCGTTTTCTGGTGGCCCCAGTTATCTCACCATGCACCTGCTGGGTCACACCTGTTTGGAGAGATGCAACCTCTTGTTCTGGCTGGTTGCTTGGCCCTTGTGAAGCTGGTGGAGTTTGAACAGGGCCTGTTAGTGAGGGGCCCGCTTGGTCTTGCAGGCTACTTCTCTCTTGGGCCCTCCTTCTCCGCTCCTGTTCCCTCTTCTGCAAAGCTTCAAGCAGGAATTCTGCTGTAGCTCTCTGTAGAGCGTCCTCAGCTGCGGAATCATCTGAGCTAGACATGTTTGCAGCAATTCTGGCCTGCATCTGACTGAATATTTATATGTTAATCTCCCGCCATGAACAAGGGGGCGTATATTTTTCCCCGCAATGTAATAGCTAATTTACGCCGATATTTCCCGGCGATAATTCCCGCTTAAATTACGCAGGTCTCAACGCACCTGATCATTCACCTGTATATGCACATACACAGGTTGTGGAGCATTGTGTGCTACATGGTGAAATGTGTGCACCTGTCATTCCAATGATGAGTGTTGTCAGCTGGTATCTGTTGGAGTTTGTGTATGCTTTCTGAGTCACATTTCAAAACATCACGTTATAATGCTTTCCTTACATATGTAATGAGTATGAAATTGTCATACACCAACATGTTGCATTGTGCCCCTTTTAGCAGCGTATTTATTAGTAGACGTTTGCGTGTATTATTTTCAGCACACTGTATATACAGTACGTCTCTCTATACATTGAAAGCATGCTGTTGGTTATGGTGTGTGTATATCAGAACGGTCCGCGTAAGTTTCTATTCGCATCCAGTTTGTTAATGTAAGAAGGATTAATAAAGTTAATACTAAACAAACAATTTTTTAGACCAATCAGCAAGCACCAAAAGTGATATATGTACCTGCAATTAATAACTGCACCATTGCCAATATGACTTCAACCAGGGCTAGCGCGTTTTCTACCCAGGAGCTGGTGGCCTTGGTTGAGGTCATGGACCGACGCCTGGGGCCCAGGGGCCCATATGTGTCCAACATGGACAAGCGGCGGGCATATAATGCTGCCCGCCGGCTAATATACGCCCGGACCGGCGTACAGAGAAGCCTGGCACAAGTCGAGCGGCGCTGGTCTGACCTGCGCCGGCGCCAGCCAGTGATGCTGATTTCCATTCGCTGCCATATTGCCGATGTAAGTTTTTATTAACTAGTATGTCTGCGTTTTTTTTCAATGATTTCTGTACTTTTTATAAATATGTTCATGAGTATGTGGGTGTATATGGGTGTATAGGGGGTGTATAGGGGGTGTATAGGGGGTGTATATGGGGTGTATATGGGGTGTATAGGGGGTGTATATGGGGTGTATATGGGTGTATAGGGGGTGTATATGGGGTGTATATGGGTGTATAGGGGGTGTATATGGGGTGTATAGGGGGGTATAAGTAGTCGCTCTGTTTTTGGGTGTAGCATATCAATTAGTTAGCATGATAAATGTCTGAAATATAACAGCAATGATAATTTGTAAGGTTATGAGCATGACTAATGTGAATTTTTCTTTCCCCCATTTTTATGAAACCCAACCTTCGATTTCTATGCCATCAACATGAACATTTCAGCACGGGCAAGGGCACGCATGGAAGCCCGGGAGGAGGCAGCCCGGGAGCAGGCAGCCCGGGAGCAGGCAGCCCAGGAGGAGGAAGAGGAGGAGGAAGAGGAGGAGGAAGAGGAGGAGACTATGGGTCCTGCTGGTGACCACCAAATTTCAACATCCCCTTCCACCAGCCACTCCCCTACCCCCACCCCCACCCCTACCCCCACCCCCACCCCTACCCCCACCCACACCCCTACCCCCACCCCCTCCCCTACCCCCACCCCCTCCCCACCCCATTTCCAACCCCCCTACACCTCTCCACCACCCACCCCCAAACCTCTCCAATCCCCACTCCAACCCACTACCTGTATCCCAAGTCCTATCCCATCCTCCTTGCTCCTGACCCCCCCAACCACCGGACACCCAACCAGCGGCGAGCAGGATGGCTCAACTAGCCGTAAGTAAATAATGTGTCTAATGTTTACCTACACATTTCTACACATAAACAATCACAACAACCACATATGTGTATCCAACATCAACATTAGTTGCAACATATCACTGCAGGGCGACCATGAGGTGTGGCCTGTCTTTCTCCAGGAACAAGGGTCCCCTTGGTGGTTTTTTGGAGTGTGGCCATGGCTCACCCCTTGAATAATTGACATAACAGTACATCCAATGAGATATCCGACATTAGTGGTGTTGTAGTTATGTGGGTCCAGGTGTTGGGTAACTCCACTTCCCAGCATGATGTGCAACATTAATTTATAGATTGTTTTGTTCATAGTATGTGAGGCCATGCGGATGCATGCTTTACAAACATAGCTTTAGGCCTATAATTTGTACAGCAATGGCAAACATTTTACTAAGTAAGGAGTGGTTAAGCCACAACAATGTCATTACCCTTAAATAGCACAGGTTAATTGTGAGGTTAGAGGTGATTCCCCCAAAACAAACCTCCCAATGGTGATACAGCATACATTCATCCAATAAGGAGGAATTTATTTCATTTCATGTAATATGTACAGTATGTGTGTGAAAACATACTAGTCTTTTGTACCGTGTTTACAGCAGACCCATCTTTAATGTAGTAGAAAAATGTATGTGGGCTTCAGACTTAACTCACAACTTCTTATTATGTTAAAATACAACAAACATTTGTGGATAATATATATTAATTATAATGTTCTTTCCCCCTTCACTACAGACACTGAACAGCACCAGGATGATGTGGGGCAGATAATGCAAGAAATTTTCTTGACCCTGCTATATCTGCAAATTCTGTTTACCCGATTGGAGGCCCTGCTTTAATTCCTCCCCCCCCCCCCCCTTTCAGTTTTGTTATAAATAAAAGTGTTTTTACAGTTAGAAGTTGCCTGTGTTTTTAATCATAAATATGTGAGAGGATTTGTAAGGGCAGGTACATACAGATGTGTCATGTAAGTTATATTGGTAATTTGAGGTGAGGGGTAATGAATGATGTGTGAATGTGTGTGTTTTGGGGTGAAATAACACATAGTGAAAAGGCATGATTTTTTATTGTTGTTAGATGAAAACATCACACATAACATCAGGGTAGGTATACATGTTAAAAAAATCAGATCAAACTAATTAGGGACATAATTTAGTACATACACACAAACACCAACATAAATTTATTTACAAGTAAAAGCAATGTGGGGACACATAGATAGTGATTAAAATGCCACATTAGAACATAACAAATATACATGTAATGAGGGTTAAAATGTTGTTTTATTAGGGTCTTTATTAAGGTAGACAATTGAGTTAATAGAAAACAATAATTGAATAACAATTAGAATAATTTATTAATTGTCAGAATTATAGTTGAAAGGCAAGATTTGCAGGTCCATATATGTGAAGGGTATGCCAGCGTGCACGGACGTACGCTCACTCTCACGAGCGGTGACATAAGCTGAGTTTTCCATTGAAAACAATAGGGACCCGTCCGTGCAAGCTGGCGTGCGCTCAGATAGCCGCAAGAAGTCGGTGGGAAGACGGACGAGAGATGTCCGTAAACGGTGGCGTACGCTCTGTTGTACGCCAGTTGTCGGAGTCTAAGGGGTGAGCCGTCGGTGTACGTTGGCGTACGCTCAATTGTACGCCACTCCCCTTCGACGTTGTTTCTGGCCGTACGTATGCGGCTGATTTGTGGGTGGACTTAACCTCAACGGCCGCGTACGGAGAGCGTACGCTAATATGGAACGTACGCACGTTTGGCCGCACCGATCAGAATAACCTCCTCAATGAGCTGATTACACTGGGGGAGTGGGGGGGCACTCTCTTTTATTTGTTTGCATTTAACTTTAAAACAATTTTTTGACAGAACCTGCACAGATCTCACTGATCTGTGCATGGTTCTTTCAAACTCGACAGACTGGACCAAGTCTATTTGTTTTGCTATTTTTTGGTCATTTTAAGGGTGCAAATGGAAAATTTGCACCCTATTACATTTGCGATTTTGCTATTTTCTATGAGAAAAAAATCTGGATGCACTTTTGAATGTGTGTGTTTTTTTTTTATACAGGTCAAAACAGGTTAAATTTACCGCAATTTGTGCATTACAAAATGTGTGATTAGCCGAAAAAGTGCGATTTCAGACATTTTTTTAACCTAAAAAAACAGCATACCAGGTAATCAGCATAGGCAATGATGGTCACAGCATTACAGCATACAGATGTCCAAGCATAGTGCAAACTTCTCAATACAGTTCCATTGATCCCTACCATAGCCCACACCCCCAGCCTATCCAGGGGTGCTGTCCTTTTTTTATTAAAAGAATAAAAAGTTTTTTTTTTTCTTTTTACTGCAGGAGTGTCACCATCTGTGCTGTATAATTCCATGTGTGCCACCATGTGTGCTGTATCAGGTCAGGGGTGCCACTATCTAAGCCGAATAATTCCTGGGGTGAGCCAAGTCTGCCGTATAATTCATGGGGTGCTGCCAAGTATGCTGTATTAGTCCAGGGATGATGCTCAATGTGCTGTATCAGTCCAGGGGTGATGCTAAGTGTGCTGTATCAGTCCAGGGGTGATGCTAAGTGTGCTGTATCAGTCCAGGGGTGATGCTAAGTGTGCTGTATCAGTCCAGGGGTGATGCTAAGTGTGCCGTATCAGTCCAGGGGTGATGCTAAGTGTGCTGTATCAGTCCAGGGGTGATGCTAAGTGTGCCATATCAGTCCAGTGTTTGTGTTGCTTATCATTTTGGCCTAAAAACAATATTGTGAGGTGTGAGGTGTTCAGAATAGACTGGAAATGAGTGGAAATTAATGTTATTGAGGTTAATAATAGCGTAGGAGCAAAAAAACCCCCCTCAAAATTATGCAATTTTAGTGGTTTTTATGCTGTTTAAAAAAAAAAAATCAGAAACCAAAACCCAAAACCTCGAGGGGGTGTTTTGGAAAAACCTATTAGAACTAAAAACCTGAAGGTAATCAGAACCCAAAACCCAAAACGTGTTAAATGGCCGGTGCACACCGCTAGTAAAAAGCAACAAGTACTGTACAAAAATTTCCATTCATTATTTTTTATTACGAAAAAGTAAACGGAATGAAACATAGATTGTGCATCAAACAGATCACACAGATAAAAACTGACAACTAAAGAATTGCAATAGAACTGGTCAGCAGTTGAACAACAGCTTCCTCAGTGTAATTATGATGGGTATGCTATGACAGTCCGACAATTGGGATCCCGATGGTCAGTATTCCGACATCGAAATCCCAACTGCCAGTGCTCCAACAGAGGGGTGAGCGCGAATAAGCCCCTTGTGGGCTCGCTGCGCCCGCCACGGTGTGGGCTCGGTGGCTCGCTTCCCTCGCCACAGGTTCTATTCTCCCTCTATGAGGGTCTTGGACCCCAACAAGGGAGAATAGCCCCTGTCAGTCGGGATCCCAAATGTCGGGAATTTTAACAGTCGGGATTCCGATGTCGGAGTACTGACCATCGGAATCTCGACTGTCAGGCAGTCATCCGGCACCCAATTATGACAAGTTGTCCTATTAGATAAATAACTTCAGATGAAGTTCTTATATTTAGCTGTATATAAAACAAATAAACTGTAGAACTCAAATGTAAAGTGGAAAAGAGATCTAATTTCAGTAAAAGTTTTAGACATTTCCTGGTTCCTGTGACACCATATGCTAAAATCATGGGCGTTTCATGTGGTGTTAATAAAACTGGATACTGTAGATGCTGCAATTTTGGTCTGGAACACGATGTGCAAAAACTGTTCTTACATTTCATGAAATGACCAAAAAATTTGGCCACATGCTGAAAGAGATATTTGCTGCTTTAGGAAATGGCAGATTTCAGCATGGGCTGTGTTTTTCTGTTGTATCTAGAAACTCTCAATTCTCTCTCTGTTATTGAATTGAGCAATGAAAGCTCTCGTCTGAGCATCAATCATTTCGTCATTTTATAATCGGAAAAGTAGATCTCCAAGTTGAAAAATGGTTCATGAATTTATTGACTCTTTTCTATGGACCACGAGTGTCCAATTAATTGTGGAGAGTTCAACAATATCATTGATTGAGTGTGTGTGTGTGTGTGTGTGTGTGTGTGTGTGTATGTATATATACCATAAATATGTAAAGGTGTATATATACAGTTGGGGCCATTCTCTTCGTTGCCACCATATTGCCATCCGCAGGTTAGAGAATACAGTATAACGTAACACACAGTATGTATAATGTATATTTAAAATGCACAGTCTATGCCCTGATCCCTTGAGGAGGAGTTGGGGCCCTAGGACGTAGGACTCACCGGTGGGTTTCTCCTGTGGCACCCATTGTAATAGAGATTTACCCATGCACAGTACAGAAGTCTCTAGGTACATAGCACACCACCATTTTCCCGAAGACACAGGCCTTCTCCTTTTTTAATCTACACATGAAGCACTGCATTTTTCTATAATAGTCCTCATTTTTAATGAGCATCATCAGCAGCATCATCCGTACCTGTTTGGATACCTGGTACAGAAAAAGGGTTTGTGAGTTTGGAGCCCAAACCACCACTTTTTCACTTGAGGGTCTGTAAGATGCACTGCCTTGGCTGCAGTTCTGGCTTTCACGAAAGGGACATGAGCCGGCTCAATGTGTAATGTAACTGAGCAGAATCAACACTGTGGTGTGACCTCTCGCCCATGTGACACCTGGGTGCGGCCCGTACCCCCCTAGTGATACCACTGAGCAGTTGTACCTGCCCTAACTTTGGTGCAAAATATTTAATCTGAATGGAGTCTACTTAAGCTTCTGGGCCTTGCAGATTCCATTGGCTCCTTAATTTTTAGCAGCAGGATACAAACCCCAGGTGTTATTAAGACCCAAATGCTGCTCTGCGAAATTTCAGCGCCTTATGATCAAATAGCGGCTGCCGAGCCAGAGTGAAAACCAGCCCTGTGCATTTCTGCGTAATGCATGCGGAAATCACATTGATCGGCGGATAGCTACAAATCCATTCGCAACCCACTCACCATCAAATGATTTCCCCAGTGCGTAGCCCAGAAACTACTCTTCCTGTGCGATAGAAACAGGATAATCGGGTCCGAGGCTGTAGTCACATCCGGTCACCCTCCCTGAAACTCCTGGGCCAGATACCACCTCCTGGTCCCTGTCAGTCAAACAGCGGCCAGATTGCAATAAAAAAACCACACATTTTTGCCTCTGTTTGGCTGTACTGTAATCCGACCCCATGCACCGTCATTCGATAATCCATCACACAACAGTGATCAGGTGTGAATAAACCCCCCTTTATGACAGAACAAGAAATAAACTTGCATAGGGACATGTTGAAATTTAAAGGTGGATTTCAGTTGAAAAATGTTCAGTTAAACATATCTATAGACTTTAAGCTTGCCTGCCTACCATTTTTAATGTCTGTAACTACCCAGTTTGTTTTTCCTATTTCCAAATGTAAAGCACAATGGACCTTGCTGATCTGTATAATAAACTGTAATGGTTAGCATTACTGCCTCACAGCACTCAAGTCATGGGTTCGATTCCCACCATGGTCCTAACCGTGCAGAATTTGTATATTCTCCCCGTACTTGTGTGGCTTTCCTCCGGGTACTCCAGTTTCCTTCCATGATCCAAAAATATACTGGTAGGTTAATTGGCTTCCAAAAAAATTAACCCTAGAATGTCTGTGTACGCGTGTACATGTGGTAGGGAATATAGATTGTAAGCTCCACTGGGGCAGGGACTGATGTGAATGTTCAACTATTCTCTGTACAGCGCTGCGGTATACGTGTGCGCTATATAAATAACTGGTAATAAATACATCAAATATTTTTTTTTTTTTTATTCAAGACTCTCGAAAATATTTGAATGAAGCAGCAAATTCTAAAAATAGATTGTAAGCTCCACTGGGGCAGGGACTGATGTGAATGTTCAACTATTCTCTGTACAGCGCTGCGGTATACGTGTGCGCTATATAAATAACTGGTAATAAATACATCAAATAATATATTTTTTTTTATTCAAGACTCTCGAAAATATTTGATTGAAGCAGCAAATTCTAAAAATGAGTGTTACCTCTCCACAGGGCCTTATTTTGGTTCATTCTTTCTGACAAAATCCTTCTTAGATGGACAAAACCATGTGCACTGCAGGGGGGGCAGATGTAACTTGTGCAGAGAGAATTAGATTTGGGTGAGTAATTTTGTTTCTGTGCAGGGAAAATACTGACTGCTTTATTTTTACACTGCAATATAGATCTCACTTTGAAGTAAAACCCCACCCAAATCTAATTCTCTCTGCACATGTTACATCTGCCCCACCTGCAGTGCACATGGTTTTGCCCATCTAAGAAGGATTTTGTCAGAAAGAATGAACCAAAATAAGGCCCATACCATAAAATAAACTGAAGGGAATTAAAGGCACGGAGAAGATGGCAGAGGTGTCACTTGGACCTTTGTTGTGTAGGTGCAGACCCAGCTGTTGCATATTTTTTGTTGTTGTTTTTTTTTTTATTAAAAAATTAAGTAAAACATGTAAAGATATAAAAAAAGACTGAGGGACAGTAAAAGAAGGTGCAAGGCAAAAAAAAATAATACTGTATATCTTGTAAGGTTTGCAGGAAGGGTATACAAGTGTGGTCAGACAGAAATGACCCAGGCAATGTCTGACAGTAACAGATAAGAGCTCCACAAAGCGGTTTCCTCCTCCTTTTGTAGTGCTGATTGTGAGGCTGATAATGTGTCAATTGACAGCTTGAATTCCCTTTTGAACAGCGTGAAGTATGAAGGGTTCAGTTCCATCGTGTTCTGCTTTGGAAGCCTTCTTGTGTTGGACACAACGGTTAGAGTTGTTTATTGTGTGCAGTTAGCTTAGAGACCAGGAACACAGAGTGTACTTTTAAGGACATTTTACAGAAACTTTTTCTTTTTGAAACCGTACAGTATTTTCTACATCTATTTATGCTGAATATAACAGCTCTCTTCCCGAAAGAAGTTTTGTACATACAAAAACATTTTTTCTTCAAAAAGTCACCAAAGGGATCTGTTAGACAGCATTTTTATAACTTGTTAAATAACAGATACTAGGTGATTCATCACTCCCTACGGGCGCTCTTCACACCGGCGTAAGGGGCTGCGCCCCCTTAATTTGTCAACTATTGTATTGTGAGAAATATGGTTAGAATTGTATGAAAGATGCCTGTATTGCAACTTGAGTTATAGGTTAAAAGTGTTAAATAGAGAGCATATGATTTGGAAGGGGGTGTGTATTGTTTTGTTTAATTAAAAAGCTGTTACAGAGTAAGATGTACATTGGGTACAGTGATTGGGTACAGTGACATTTGTGGGTGTGGGCGGGGGGGGGTGCGTGTTGTTTGTGTGTGTGCAATAGTATAGTAGGGTGTTTTTGAGTCAGCGGCTCCCCACTGGCGGAGGTCACGACACAGGAAAACAGGAGGCTGGGTAGTGAAAGGGGTGTGTGGGCATAAGGGGGAGTAAAGAGGAGGATGGGGGACACTGTGCAGCTTCTGCCAGTGGGTGAGGGTCCAGTGTGGCAGCACAGGAGTACAGGATGGTGGCCCTGAGTCAGTGTCTCCTCTTACTGGGTGGGAGTTAGGGTGCATGACAGCAGGAAGCTGGGTGGTAAAGCATGATAGGGGAATGTGGGCAACACAGGGTGAGCGGATCCCCACTGGTGGAAGTTACGGGGCAGGAGAACTGGAGGCAGGGCAGTGATAGGGTAGTGTGGGCATGAGGGGTAGTAAAGGTTTTTACTGCCGTGAATCACGGGGGGCCTGAATCGCGGGAAGGGGTGGTTGCAGGGGTCCACAAACAGCATGAGGTTTTTTTGGGGGTCTGTGAATCGAGGGAGGGGGGGGGGCATGGGGATCCGCGAATCGTGGGAGGGGGTGCTGTGAATCATGCAGGGGGGTCTGAATCGTGGGGAAGGAGGGTCGTGGGGGTCCACGAATTGTGGGAGGGGGGGCGGGGGTCCACGAATCACGGGGGGTGGGGGGGTGGTGTTTTAGAACGGCATTAGAATGGCATTACCCTGCTGTCTGGCTGGGCCTGGGGCTTCTTCTAAAAATACGGGGGACCCCTATTAATTTTTGTCCCCTGTATTTTGGAAACCAGACCCGACCCTGGAGCCTGGGGCTGGTTTGAAAAAGTCAGCGAAGCCCAATCTGGTTGGTTTCCTGATTTTTTAGAACCAGCCCCAGCTCTTTGAACCTGGTGCTTGTTACGGTTGTGGTGGGGACCCCACGCCATTTTTATTTATTTATTTTTCTAATATTTTTTTTTTTTTAAAGTAAGAGAAGAATGTTAATGTTCTATGTGAAGATACGGGTTCTTCAATCACTCAGACACCGAGCAGATGAAACCAAAATATGGTTTATTTTTATCACAGCACACACAGGTAGACAAAGACAGGAACAAGAGGCAAATGTAGCATATAAACGGGTACTTGTTTCCTATCTGGGCGCCCGCTAAGTTAATTGCGCACCATGCTATTCTCCGTAGAGAAATCTGATCGCATCGCATCGTACACATACACGATATTGAACGATGCGATGCGATCCGATTCGATTTCCCATAGGAAACAATGTTAAATGGATCAATTTACCCAAATCAGCATAGGGAAGAATGGTAAATGGGCCAGAAACCCCCAAAAAAACCACAGAGCAGTGGAATGTCCCCCCAAAAGTAGTTGACGCCACCCCGCCATCAACGTGAACCCGAAGCGTGGCGAGCGCAGCGAGCCCGCAAAGGGGCGGCGGTACGCGTCCTCCGACCTTTTCATGCCCTACTATCCACTAGGGCGTGGAGTGAGAATAGAATAGTGTGGCGAGCGTAGCGAGCCACCGAGCCCGAAGCGTGGCGAGCGCAGCTAGCCCCGCGAGGGGACGCGGATACCTTCACAGGTAAACGCGTCCCTTCACGGGCTTCCCAGGTGTCACATGGACACCTGGGAAGCCCGCGAGGGGACGCGTATAACTGTGAAGGTATCCGCGTCCCCTCGCTGGGCTCGCTGCGCTCGCCACGCTTCGGGCTCGGTGGCTCGCTGCGCTCGCCACACTATTCTATTCTCACTCCACGCCCTAGTGGATAGTAGGGCATGAAAAGGTCGGAGGACGCGTACCACCGCCCCTCGCGGGCTCGCTGCGCTCGCCACGCTTCGGGTTCACGTTGATGGCGGGGTGGCGTCAACTACTTTTGGGGGGACATTTCAATGTTCAGGGGTGTTTTTGGCCCATTTACTATTGTTCCTATGATAATTTGGCTAAATTGAGCCATTTCACATTGTTTCCTATGGGAAATCGAATCGAATTGCATCGCATCGCATCGCATCGTTCAATATCGTGTATGTGTACGATGCGATGCGATCCGATTTCATTACGGTGCCGTACGTAGAAAACCTGGGCGCCCAGATAGGAAACAAGTACCTATAAACGTTATCGGGTAGCAGTCCAAAATGGCAGTCCTTGTAGCAGCAGTTCCAAAGCACAAAACTATCACTCCTCCACACAGCAGTGATAGCAGATAAGTCCATACGATACCTAGACAGAGTACAACCTCTTAGTCTAGGACAGTCCAAAAAATCTCCCTCCTGGCTTGTGTGCAAGTCATTTTAAAAACTTCTAAATTCCCACGGTGCACAAACCAAAAGTGGGCTTGCAGTGGATCTTGATTGGTGGATTCAAGAGTCAGGTATATCCCCCTCCCAGCTACTGCTGCTGCCCCCCCCTGCTGGGTTCGGTTCCAGTAAGTCTGCTAGTGACCAGAGATATGCAAGGGAGTATCAATACAACGAACAATAACCAGCTGATTGCGTTATGTGCTGATCACCCCCTGTGAAGATTGTCCCCCAGCTATCACCCTCCTGTGATAGCAGGAACAATAGTATGGTAATTGGACATAACCTTTTGGTGAATTCTTTC
The DNA here is from genome assembly GCF_055691185.1 of Crinia signifera. NCBI lineage: Eukaryota > Metazoa > Chordata > Amphibia > Anura > Myobatrachidae > Crinia > Crinia signifera. Next base: position 320,406,321 of record NC_139221.1, read on the forward strand.
CTGGGTATTTCCTGTCCGACCATATTTGGGCAACATACAGTCTAATACTATGGTTTTGGAAATACACACAGATTTGGGGGATAGAAACATCTATGGAGAATAAGAGGGTACAGACGGACTAAAAAAGTACATTAATCACTACACCTATTAAAATATAATAATTACAGTCTTACGGTGAGTCTGATAACTTCACATTCTACGCTGCACAAAATGGGCAGGAGTGGTACTGCAGTCGTGGTGCTCTTATAGAGGGCTTCAGGCTCGCTTCAGGCTTAAGAAAATCACCGCTTATCTTTCACTTATGTCCCCGCTCTCATATGCCTCACCAAGTATGCCTATTGCACACACCCCTTATGTCTCTGCCTACCCATGTGTGCATATCATTATGCCTCACCATATGCACCTATGTCTTGCAGCTCCAATCAATCATGCCTCTAACCTTCATCCTTATGAGTGCCTCTTCCTACTACATCCCTGTGTTCACCTTTCATCTCCCCTCCCATATGTACCATTGCTTCCTAACACTGAGCATACTGTACCTTGCTCTCCATCCCCACAAGGGCCTCTAACCCCCTCCCCCTGAGAGCTTCTGACCCCCTCCCCATGAGTGCCCCTGAGGCCCTTCCCATGCCTCCTGCCTGACCAAATATGCCTCTGACATGTGCATACCCCAGGTTCTTTGGGCTGCTTAGGCTGCAGCCCTTAGAAGCCAAAGAGGCAGCCCCAAAGGTATGGAACACCTCCGCATGGGACTGCCTTGGGTGACTGGCAGGTCAAATTTCCAAAAGGAAGTCACTGCCAGTCACAGTGAAGCCAGTGCAGCCTCACGTAATGCATCTTGCTTTACTACCGTGACAGATTTTATCTGGTGGGGCTGCAGCCCATAGGTAAAAACCACCACTTGCCTAATGGGGAACACGCTGATGCGTCCCACATTAATTTAGTGCACTGTACAGATGGAGTACGGGCCATCCTTGCTGGCGGATTGCCAGAACGTCCCCGCTGGCGACCCGCCAGCAGCCTCGGCAACGAATATACTGAGTCGCGCGTGCGTCTCGCGCGCACGCGCGTCTCAGTCTCTGTCGCCAGCGCGACGGAAACCCTGTCCGTCTCCGCCTCAGGGGGGGTGCGGGCAGGCGGCGGGGACCCCGGGTTACCGCCGGCAAGCCGGCGGGGACCCGGGGGAACGGATGGAAGCGCCGTCGGAAGGGGACGCGCGCGCCCCTTCTCGCCATCGATATGGCACTGGCAGGGGATGGCGGCTGGCGTCGTCAGCGCCATCCCCTGCAAGGATGGCCCGTACTCCATCTGTAACTCATAAATGCATTATTATGTTTTGCATACAGTACTAGTGCACCCAATTCTCCAAACATAAAAATGTTGTGGTTAAATTAGGACAGAGAGGCATTCTACATACTGTAGGTAAAGAGAGGCATTCTACATACTGTAGGTAAAGAGAAAAAGAGAACTTGTGCCAAAATCTGCATTTTCCTACAGTATTTAACATAATAAAGAAACAAAAAGTCATTTCCATATAAAGCTTTGACATAAAAAAAGGGGGGCCAACGGGAGGGGACATGGCCACACACCCTGTAAAAAAGCAGAGGGTGTGGGCAGTTTGCTTGCATCAGCAGCCTGTCCTCTGTGCTCCCACTGCCCAGCTCTCTGCAGAGGGGGAGTGGGATTCATTCCCCTCCACCAGACACAGGCCCAGGTAAAAAGTAACCTCCCCACCTCTCGACACCACTGGGTATCACATCCAGCACCCAGAGCACCTTGGGCCAGATGCACTAAGCTTTAAAAGTGATAAAATGGAGAGTGTTAAACAGCCATCCAATCAGCTCCTACCTGCCATGTCACAGACTATGTTTGAAAAATATGTAAAGTTTAATTTTATTATTTACAACTTTCATTTAAATTAGCTTTCTTAATTTTATGTATCTATCTATCTATCTATCTATCTATCTATCTATCTATCTATCTATCTATCTATCTAGAGATAGACAGAGACATATAGAGGCGGGAATAACATAACTACAAGATATAACTTTTAGGTGATTTTAATACTTTGCACAATATAGAGTTATCAACACTTTTGTTGGTAAGCTGCTCAATCAGAGGTGTGTCATTCAGGTGCCAAAAGGGAGGGGTAAATCTGGTTAGGAAAAAAAAAAAAACAGTTTGTATCCCAATTGCACACTGAATGAGAAAATAACTACATATTAATACTAGAAATAGACAGAGACATATAGAGGCGGGAATAACATAACTACAAGATATAACTTTTAGGTGATTTTAATACTTTGCACAATATAGACTTATGGCAGCACAGGAGCATTTGGTCTTGTACTGTGGGAGCTTAATAAGCCTGGCTACCTGCAGCTGTCCAAGGTCCTGAAACGCCATAGCCTTTCTGATACATGACAGGCAGGCTGGTGATTTACGTGTATAGTATGCATATCATTGTGGATTGCATTAATTAAGAGAACTAATTGGATTGATTTAATGATGAAAAATAAAAAATGATTTATGCTGAAGGTTACATTTTAAGAAGCAAAACAACACTCCATTAATGATCAGGTGTATTACTTATTCATAGCCCTCGGTTTATTTATTTACCACAAATAAAAATAGGTCACACAGCCACAAAAACATCTGCACTTTAAAAAAAATGCTATTTGTCTGCAGATTGCTTCTTTTTTTTTGAAGACCTGCAGAGTCCGGAGATTTAAAGAAGACGCGGCATTCTCTGTGTTATTGTTCCCTCTGGAAATAAAAGAGGTGAACGACTCCTAAGAAGGAGAATCAATACTGCAGAGAGTCTGTGGCTCAATTGAACCCTGATGATGTTATATAGTTCCAGGTAAAAATAGTACAAATCTGTTTTGTTTTGTTCTTAATCCTTTGGGATTAAAACACCTTTACATGAAATAATGATATAAGTATTGACTGACACCAGGGGGAGGGGTGTTGCCAGTGGCATAAATTTGTCCCAGTTGCCCAGAGGCAAGTTAAATATTGGTGCCCCCCCCCCCCCCAATACACAAATAGCACCTTATATAAATATTTGTATGCATGTGTGTATGTACATATTTATTATGTTATGTATATTATGTTCAAAGAAAAGAGACTGTGGCATCTATGGTCCTGATAGGAGGTGGAGACAGCCACAGAAGCGATATCAACAGCTTTCATTGAACTTGCAGGGGAGGACAGGTGCCCCCTTGGGAGCAGGAGCCCGCCGGCTGATGACTCCATTGCCTCCCAGAGTTACACCTCTGGGTGTTGTTACTTACACAGGTGCTGCCTGGCTTTTCTGTGGTTCTGTCATGCTGATCAGGTGTGGGTGCAGGTGTGTGTAGGTGTGTGCTGCTCTCACCAGGCTTCGTGCATGGTTCCTCACTGCTCTCAGCACACTGTTATATTCATCCCCAACCTCCTAGTGGATGGTGGGATATGAGATACCGCCTGTCAGCACATCAGCTAAAAAAAATGTGAAAAAAATTAAAGCAACCTTTTAACTGTGGATCTTTCTATTGTGGTCCGAATACGTGTGTCGACCTTCCAACCCTGCCGACCTTAACCATGTCGATATTCAATGGTTGACCTAATGCATGTCGACCTTAAAAGGATCAACCTAATGCCAGTATATCATGGCCGACATGTGTCCCTTGTGTTTCTGCTGGGAGTCACAGCATGGCAAGTAACCCGGGGTTACAGGATAGTGACTACAAATCATTCAGTATATGGCAAGATCAGTATATGGAGGAATGGAGTATCTTGTATATAGGGGCACTATATGGAGGGGTATTGGGTGCAATGTGAATATAGAGGCAGTGTATGGCGTGGGTGCATAGGGATGTATGTTTGTGTGGGTCAAACTGAGCTCCTTTGGGACCCTTGAAGTGACCGGTGGTAGCACCACAGTGACGAGGAACAGTGTGAGTCTTTTACATATTTATCACAAGCTCTGTCCCTGCCTGTGATTATTGATGGATCTCTGCATGGCCCCATTGTAAGAGATAGCGGCACACATTAACCCCTTCAGTGGCAATCCCGAGAATTTTCCGGGCTGTGCCTCAGTGCCCAGTCTGGCAAGCCCAGAAAATTCTCGGGATTGCCACTGTTTAGAGCCGGGTAGCGCTGCTGAGTTCAATCACTGAACTCAGGCAGCTTCAGCGCTGCCCGGCTCCCTCCCCTCTGCGGCCACTTCTCCTCCCTCCTCCCCCCCCCTCCCCTCCGGGATTTCTATTGAAGTCCCCGGCGCCAGCTTATGACAAGCTGGCTGCCGGGGACAGGGACGGGGTGCAGGTGTGCAGCTCTGGGCAGCCGCTGATTGACAGTTCAGCGGCGCTGCCTGGGCCCAGGGAGGCAGTGGCGCGCCCCATTAAAAACTCACCCCACCACTGAAGGGGTTATTTTTTTTATTTTTATTTTTTTATTTTCTTTGACCATCCACATGGACTATGGTTGGGAACAGCCTGGATAATCTATGCCAGTGGTAGCATGTTAAGCAAGCCAATGTGAGGGATGCTGTATGCTAATTGGGGTGTCCACGTGCTACAAGATTAAAATTGACACCCCAAAAACCTAAAAAAAAAACTTTTGTGTGTTGACGTAGACACTTTCGACCTTTTCAGTGTCAACCAAATGTGAAGCCACACCATGTTTATTTTTAAAGGACAATGGCTGATCGCTGTAGCTTAAACTTGGGTATTTTAGTTTGCACTTTGACCTGTTCTGAAAGACAATGGCTGGATTGGATAATACTGTATGTATTTTCCATTCATTTCTGCCGCGCACTAATTACACAGCGCATTTACAAAACAAGGGAATAATTTAATATCTCCATTACTCTCCATGCATATTTATGTAACGTAAACAGCATTCAAATTAATAATTTTCCATTAGCAATTATATAAACTAGTTAACTGCAACAAGCAAAATATTGAATGTTCTATAATCCAAGTTTTCTGTGTCCTGAAACTTTACTGTATTTCCACATTTTACTGTATACAGAAAGAAATTATTATATCGACTGAATTTAGCGCAGAAAAAAATGTGCAAACTAAAGAATACCTCCCAACTGCCTTATTTTTATGGGACAGACTAGTTTTTTGGGACTGTCCACTTTCTCACCTGTGATCCGTAGTGTGATGCGGAGGGGGGTGCAGTTGGGAGACCATCTGTCACTCAGTGCAGAGCAGCGTTGAATAGATTCACAGGAGACAGAGGGAGTGGAGGCATGGTCTGCGGCTAATAGAGCATGCCCTTGTAAATAACTAAACGGGTGTGCAATGACGGCTCTTACATGTAAGTAGGAGGGGGGCTGCCGCTGGCCATGTGTCAATGGGTCTGTGCTGGTCTCTGCCATCAAATCTCAGCAGGTTACTGCTGCTGGGTCACCACTAGGTCCCGTTGCCTGGCTCCCAGCACCTGTACTATACAGTTGTCAGGTGTTGGGCCTGGTGCATGCGCAGTACCAGCTATGGTGCTGCACATGTGCAAAAGTCTTGCTTCTGTGGGCTGCATCTTCTGCAGCCTATAGAACCTGGCTAGGATTGCATGGTAAGGCAGGGAGCGACTTTCTACAGGAAGCCACTTCTCTGCCTAGCGCAGCCCGGACTGGAAGCCCCAGAGGAAGGGAGCGCGTCCCAATGAGACTGCCTGTCATGTGGGTGGGACATCCAATAGGAAGTCACTGGCAGTCACAGAAAAGCCACTGGCTTTACGAATGCTAAGAAGGTGGCAGTTTTTACCTAGTGGGCTGTGTCTCACAATCGTGACAGTGCACTTTTGTCATGGACACACCCCCCTTCCTGAGATGAACCACCTTTCAACATGTTGGGAGGAATGATAGAGGGTAAAAGCTCCCCTCATTCAATTATTTTTCTATAGGAAAAAAAAAACTGCTTATACCATTAAATATATAGATGGAATAATATCCCATTTTATCTCATCCTTTGCTACTTTGTTATATTAGCTGCAAACATCAGCTACTGTATGTTCATAAACAAGAGGACATATACTTCTGCGGGGCTGTGATCTATTTGCGCGTCTTCCCCAGCTCACCGGAGATAAATTATGTACAGGAGGGTTATGTAAAACAAATTACCATCTCAGATGCAATGATTAAGTACATATTGCGCTGCATTTTCTCTACCCGACCTCCGTACTGTTGTATTATTTTTTTTATTTCCTGCTATATAAATGGGAACACAAGAAGCAAATTATTTTCTGCATTGAATTGTGAAGAAATCTTTAGAGGTGACATATCTAAAAAAAAAAAAAGGAAGACACAGCAGCTGCCACCGCCATGACCTAGATCTCAACAATGTAGACAGTTCAAGACTAGGTCAAGTCGTGCACCAGGAGACAGTAAATGTACTAAGATGCAATTGTCAGAACACGCGGCAAGTGCCATGTATTGTAGTCAATCTGAAAATCTATAATGCCATTCAGACTGTCCGAGGACTTTAGATTGCCGATAGGTTCCCACTATGCACCGTAACAATAACATTGCGGACACAGAAGAAGGCAAAAGCAAACCTTATCATGTAGACAAAATATTATTTGATTTAACCACACACTTAGCTTCCCTTGGCCTTTGTATAATGTAAATATGGGTAACTGAATGACTAATGATCTTCCAGCTGCAGGCATTGTTATACCTCCTTCAAGGTGTTATTATCACGGTTTAAAGAATCGTCCTTGGAATCCAGCCGCCGTGATTACTTGTGACCAAAAATAAATGAATCTACTCTTTCCGCCCTGTCAACCTTAATTTCTTACTCATTTGTGTACGATACAACAGCTAGTGAAAGGGAATTAAAGGGCACACAATTCTAACTAGTGCGGCAGTGTTCTATATACGCTGTAACCTTACAATTAGAAGTCACACTTCTAAAAATATAAATGTGAAGATCCTGTACGTACTGTATATAGAAAAACCAACAAGCGAGTACTTGATAAATAACGAAATAAGTAACTTAGCTGAATGTCAGCTCTGAGAACCAGAGCACCGCGAGGTAAAATGCGTTAGCCGACTGAAAACTGCCACGTGTTTGCTTCCCAGCAGATGCTGACTTAGATGCATATGTATCCCAGAACATAAAGTGCAAAATCGGGCTTAGGTCGACACCAAAACTAGGTCAACATGGCTAAAGGTTGGGAGATCAACACAAGCATTAGGTAGACAATGGGAAGCTCGACAGTCAAAAGGGCCACATAAGTTTTTCAAAAAAAATTTTGTCCTGATTGTTGCCATAGTTGACATGGGCACCTGGCAGCACTGGGCACAGTAGTTTATTCTCCCACCATACCACATTGGAGGGTATAGGGTATGAAATACCCCCTGTCATCACCCCAAAAAAATTGAAAAAAATTATAATATTTTGACCGTCGACCTTCTCATTGTCGACATAATGCTTGTGTGACCTTCCAACCCTGTCAACCTTAGCCACGTCGACCTATTTCAAGTGTAGACCTAAGCCCTGTCGACTTTCGGTGGTATAACAGAGGGATGGACATTACTTTTATAATGTTCAGGGCCGCCGAGAGGGGGGGGGGGGGGGGCTACTAATTACCCAGGCCCGGGATTGCTGGAGGGGCCCGGCGGCGTCTTACTGACAGCGTGAGAGCTCATGCTGAGCCAGCTGTCTGCACAGCACCTGATGTAGATGTGTGCTGCTGCTGCTGCTGAGGATGGGCGGGGGGGGGGGGCAATAACATTTCCCCCTCGAATTTAGAAGCTTTTTTCACCTACCTTCAACATTTTGGGGGTGCTGCCTAATCGATTAGGCCATGCCCCAAAAATTTTACCTGGGCCCGGCATACCCCTCATCCGTCGCTGTTACATTGTCACCAGTAAAGAAGTCATAATGGACAGTTTATGTATAAACAATTTTATCGGAATTGTAACATTAAGAGCCCCCCCCCCAGGGTATAAACAGCACAATCTCTGCAATATCTGCATCTCAGCGCATTCAAATCTATATATTTATCTTTTGAAAGCGGATCATAACAATACCATAAGCAGGTCATAAATCTCTGATTTCATAACCCTTTGTTGCACTATGGTCCATGATCTGCCTTGGTATTTACAATGGAATATATATTATATAAGTGGAGTAAATAAAATAAACAAATGCAGTAAAAAGTGATATTTCCATAATTGTGCTCTAAATCAACTCTCTCTTGATTCCACTTCCATAAATATTCCACAATGACTTTCCCTCTGGTTTCCACCATACGTGCTGATGTGTCTGGCTGTGGTTACTATGGTAACTACATGTAGCACTGCTGTCAATTAAATGAGAATAAATTCTATATGGCAAAACACTATGTAGCGCCTTTAAACAGCAACATTTCACACACACACACACACCTGTTGTTCACTTGGAAATACTGTAGGTTACAATGCGCATCCTTTGCGGTACTGTGTATAGAACACTGCAGGTGGGGCAGATGTAACATGTGCAGAGAGAGTCAGATTTGGGGGAGTTATTTTGTTTCTGTGCAGGGTAAATACTGGCTGCTTTATTCTTACACTGCGATTTAGATATCAGTTTGAACACACCCCACCAAAATCTAACTCTCTGTGCACATGTTACATCTACCCCACCTGCAGTGCAGCATGGTTTTGTACATCTGCAAACAAAATGTGCTGTGCGATCAGGTCTGAATTAGCCCTATAATTAGGGGCATAACTATTGCTGGTGAAGGGGAGCCATGGCAATGTATTCCAGAGGTTGAGGGGACATACAGAAAGCGGAAGGTTCTGTAAAACTGGTGACACTGTAATGAATACGGAAAAGGAATACACTGTATTAAGGTGAGTAGTTTTTTCACCTATGGGTCGACTGTATGAACCCTCTGTGTCACTCTGTGGCTAGGGGAGACATAGGCTGCCCCAGGAGACTGCTCTGTCTGCAGTGCCGGCTCCTGCATAGTGACAGAAGCCAGGTGCTGCATGTACTGTTGCAGTGCAGCACCCATCTCCTGTCACTGACCAGGAGTCAGCACTTTGGTATCACCCCTTGAATGATGACAATAGGGTGCAACCAGTGGCGTAGCTACATATGTGGCAGACCCTGCGGTGGCTTGGGGGAGCGGCGCCTGTGGTGGGAGCCTGGGCTGAACTGACAGACGACCTAGGCAACAGTGAGTGCTGAGCTGGTCCCGCTCCGTGCATACTTAATGAGCGGGGACCCAGTGCAGTGTATATGAAATGAGTGGGTCCCCGCCCCATGCATATGCTCAGAGCTCACTGCAGCCTGAGACATCGGTCAACTCAGCCAGCGGTGCCCACAGACAATCGCCTCGCCCCTTCTTGGGGGGCGCCAGAATTTTTTGGGCAGAGGGAAGAAAAATTTCTAGCTACGCCACTGGGTGCAACCCACACCACATGCATCTCCTTGGTAACGCTATTGTGCAGAAGTGTAGTGTAAAAGCTATGTCATAGGGGCAGTAAGCGAGGGGGGGGGGGGGGGTTTCCCTGTGGGGCCTTCAATTGATTAAGAAGGTATTTTACAAAAGCGGACATGTTATAACTATTACCCCAGATGATCTAAAACAGAATAAAGTGAAAAATCCCCAAGAGTAATAATACAGTAATTCGGGATCATCCACGACTTTCTGTTATCTACACACAAGCTTGGATCATATTGATTTAACATTTCAAATAAAAAAATCCTTTCAAAGTCGATGTCTTGTTGAAAGTCAAATATTAACCAATATAGTTTGTCCAGCAATATTTGAAAGGCTGTAATCCATATATATATATATATATATATATATAGACTTCTTGTGTGCCGGGCACAGCTTCCCTTAAATCGTTGCTGGTCGGGTGCCGGTGTCAAACAGGTATGTAGACTTCTTGGGGTGGACACAGCACTCCAGACACGTGGATTCTCAAACGTATAAACTTTTATTGAAGATGGCAACGTTTCAATGCGGATGCATTATCGTCAGGCTCCCTGACGATAATGCATCCGCATTGAAACGTTGCCATCTTCAATAAAAGTTTATACGTTTGAGAATCCACGTGTCTGGAGTGCTGTGTCCACCCCAAGAAGTCTATATATATATATATATATATATATATATATATATATATATATATATATATATATATATATATGGATAGCAATTGTGATGGCGCCCTTTATAGTGCCCTTTTGAAGCCTTGTATTAGTTATAAAACAAGCAAATTTCTGATTGTATATTCATATCACAAGTGTGTTAAAGCATTCACATTGTTTTGTTTTATGCACGTTTTATCATTTGTTGCGATTTTCACAATGTTGTTCTCTTTGTTCCCAGCCCGTGGCACGCCCGCTGTGAAACAAAGGGTTTACTCCTAGTGGAGGCGGGTCAGTTGGTCCGTCCCCCGGGAAGTCCTGTGTGTCTGGCCATCGGGTCTGTATGTATATAACGTCTCCTCATGAGGTAAGATACTGCTTCGTTTTCGTATGCACTACGTACTAACTTATACCACGACCTGATGAAAAGACTTATACGGTCTTGAAACGTTGTTGCATTATGCTGTATTAATTTGTTCACTTAATACAAACTTCTGAAACATAGTGTCGACCTAAAACCATGTCGACTGAGACACATGTCGACCTTCAACCATGTCAACCTAGAACCCTGTCAACCTTCGGTACATTGTATTTGCTGTAAAGTTTCCAAAGCAGTATTGAATGAATACAAGAAAGACCTTTTTTATAGCATTGCTCTGGTACACTGGCAGTTTATTATCATTTAAGATAATTACACCTGTAATGCAGGGTGGAAACCGAAATGAAATACTTAATTACTACTACATTTTATTTGTAATTGTGCCTGTAATTGGCGTCTTTAGAATGAGTGTTTGTAAATTTCCATCTCCTACTTGCTTGATAGCCATAATGCAATGCAAATCTTTGGCCAACTACAGGCTGTAATCACGCAATAATTTGTTTTACCCGAGGGGGAGTCTTACGGCTTTTTAAAATCACAGCAGACGGACGTTGGACCTGCCTGAGAAATACCAATCTAACTGAAATGCGTAATCACTGCAGACACATTAGAAACTAGAACTTAGTATTTTGAATGACTGTGTGTTTTTTTCTATGGTAGAAAAAGTGATAATTGGCCTTAGGAGGAGAAGCTATAATGATCTGATGTACCGCACAAAGGGAGAGATTCCAGTTAAGTCGGTAAGCTGCGAAGCTCACAGCTTACTGAGTCCGTGTGACGCCTCCCCAATGAATATACCCCCCCCCCCCCGCTGCCATTTCCACTCAAAACCATGCAAGGGGATGTGTTAGGAAGACACGCATCTCCTCGCATGTGCCCGCAGGAGAAGAAATCATTCATTGGCCAAGGACCTTTGAAGGATTTTCTCTGCCTACGCAAATATAAGTCAGTGGAGACTGACATATATTTGCGGACTCCTGGACAAAGACAGGGTGGGTGGCTGACATCATACAGATGTAGCACCCCTTGTCCTTGCTCAGAGTACGCCAGAACGCCCCCTCTGTCGAGCACCGGCAGACAAGGATGCCATTAACTTGGGACGCGCGTGCGTCTCACGCGTACATGCGTCCCAGTCTCTTGATGGCTGGGCACTGGGACCGTGCCCTTTTCTGCTTCAGGGAGACGGGCAGTGTTGAGGGGGGTGCGGGGAGTTTGGGGGAAGCCTCAGAACGGGTCGATGAGACGTCAGGGACCCTAGGGTAGCTCCGTTGCTACGGGGCGCACAAGCGTCTTGTGCGCAGCGCACCCCCTGGCAGGAGCTGGAGGGGGCTGGCGATAACTTCGCCAGCCCCTGCAAAAGATGAGCCCAGCTCCATCTGTATGCCCTGTGTGCAACGATCCGGCTGCAATTTCCACCTCCTCCGTGCACCCATCACCGGCCTTTCCATCCAACCGCTGACAGCCACCTTCTGCTGAACTGCCTGCTTGCATGAGAAGACAGACAAGCAGGAGATCCGGCAGATAGAGCACTTGCCGAGGGGAAGTCAGTATCCGCTGTACCAGGGGTATTTGAAATTTAAATAGCATCACTTTAGAAATACTATTAGTCTTTACTTTTCTAATTATGACATTTATGTTTATAGAATCACCTAACTACAACTGTTTGTGAAATACTAGCCTCATATACTGTAAAGGATTTCTATATTTAATGATCGTCCTTTCTTGCTACAAGAAACTGTTTTGCTTGGCTTCTCAAAGAACAGATAAACTCAATCCTACCATTTCACATCAAGGGGAATTGCAATTTCAAAATATCATTATTTATACCAGGCATGTCAAAACTGTGGCCCTCCAGCTGTTGTGAAACTACACCTCCCAGCATGCATTGCCATAGTTTTGGCATTCCCTAATAGCAAAAATGTGGCAAGGCATGAAGGGAATTGTAGTTTCACAACAGCTGGAGGGCCATAGTTTGGAAATACCTGATCTATACTGTAAATATAAAAGGGTAAATCCTCCTCACCTTTTTTTTTTTTAAAGTGAAGTACCGCCAGTGACCACAAGAGGCCACTCAACTGACCAAATGACTCCGTAAGAGAAAGTAAAACCAAAATGGTCTGTTTTAAACTTCCTGGACACAGACAGAGGGAGCTGTGAGGACAGAGATTGGAGGTACAGATAGAGCCCCTCTTATTCAGCTCCAGGGCTCACTAGAATTTCCCCGCTGGCAAGCGCTCCCGCATACCGCCATCGACCCCCCCATCTCCCCTTTTCGGGAAGAGGGATGGGGCTAAATATGCAAGATGTGCTCTTTTAGCACTGCCCCTTCCTTGCATACCCTCGAATTGCAGGATTTGCATTACTGGGGGCGGGGCTTGATGACATATACTTCCAGAAGTGGTGCGGACAGTTTCCTTTCTGTGGTTATCTGGAATTTTTAAAGGTAGGCAAGTATGGAGTAACGTGGATATTCCGGTTTTCTCCTATAATCCAAATATATACTGGTAGCTTAACGGGACACATCTGTAGTTAATAACAGAGAACATTTTCATTACAAAACCATAAGATGCTACAGGGTCTATTTACTAAGCCTTTGAGAGAGATAAAGCAGAGAAAGATAAAGTAAAAGAAAATGTACCAGTCAGTCAATTGGTTGCTACTTTATCTCCATTAACTCTGTCTCTCTCCCAGGCTTAGTAAATAGAATCCTAATTGTCACGCGGTGACTAAATATAGAACCACAGATTGTGCTGTGTTAAAGATTGCAAAATTCCCAAAAAGAGAAAATAGAAAAAGGTGTTTATTGATGACTGATCTCCAAAACTTTGATGGTATCATCAGGGGTAAAATAAGGGGGAAGGGTCAATGAGAGGAGGTGCGGCCAGTGAGAGGAGGCATGGCCAAGACTTCTTCCCCAAACAAACAATGAGGAGAGAACAGGCATACTCTGCAGCTGCCTCTCTCCCCCGCTAAGCACACAGCAAAAAGCAGCTCACACAGCACTGAACAACATGTGCTGGAATGGAGAGAGAGAGAGGCTGCTGCAGCAGCAGTTAGTTCTCTCTCTCCCTGCACGGGGGGGGGGGGGGGTGGGACTCTGGCTCCTCCAACCAACCCAGGCATGGGTAAAAAATATCCCACTCACCCCCCTATAGGTGCAACTGGGTATCATATCTTATATATTACAGTTATCAGAGCTGGCCATAGGCATTGGCATGATCTGCAAATGCTGGTAACATCTAAATAGGCTGAAGAGACACTTGTGTGGGCTTAAGAGACAACTGCATGGCTTGGAGAGACACTTGCATTGGCTGAAGAGGCACTTGTGTGGGGTGGAGAGGCACTTGTGTGGGCCGGAGAGACTCTTGCATGGGTTTGAGAGGTACTTGCATGGGCTGGAGAGACATTTGCATGGGCTGGCAGAGACACTTGGGTGGGCTGGAGAGACACTTTCGTGGGCTGAAGAGACACTTGCATGGGATAGGGAGTAGGGAGGCCAATCCCGGGATCGGGATCGGCGGGATCCCGGGATTTTGGCCTAAAATTGCCGGGATTTGAATCCCGGGATTGAAGCTTCCAATCCCGGGATTCCGGGATTAGTAACCCCATTAGTTTTTGTTTAAAGCCGGGCAGCGCTGAGCACCAGAATATGGCTCAGACGCTGCCCGGCTGCCTGTTTCTTACACTCAGTGGCCGGTGCTGCTGTCGGGAGCTGGGACTGATGTGCTGACAAGCATGGCGGCGCCCAGGCTGCGCAGCGTGACCCCTGACATCACGTCACGCTGCGCAGCCCGGCCGCTGCTCTGCCTGTCAGCACATCAGTCCCAAAGCCAGACGCCCGCTGATACGCCCCCAGCCTTCCGCCCACCCGCCGGAGATACTGTAGCTGCTGCCCTGTCACCACCACCGCCGTAAGTGACCGTGCGGGGGGCATCTTTAGAAGAAATTTATAAGTACATCTCGGGGAGGGGCCTTTTTTTTTATTAGGGAGGCCAATCCCGGGATCCCGGGAATCCCGGGATTGAGCATTTTTCAATCCCGAATCCCGGGATTGAAAAAATGCCCCGGGATTGGCCTCCCTAATAGGGAGACACTTGCATGGACTGGAAAGACAAAAGGGGGGATGAGACTGGGATGGGAAGCAAACCACAATGGGGGAACTGTAGCTGGCCTTCTGCGGGTAACAAAACTCGACTGATGGTCACAATGTTGGATTCTACCTTGATACGTTGGTCACAGTGCTGGGATTGCAGCTGCAGTACTGTATATGCAGGAATTGTCTCTTCTACTGAGACATCTCCTACAGTCCCTTCTTAGAGATCGAACACAAACTCCATCCTGCACTGTATCCAGCCCTAACTACTGTATCACAGGCCGCCACTGTATTCGACCTTCACTGTGTCTGATACACACTATATTCCGCTCTGTATCTGATGCACACTGTGGACGAGATTTATTGTGTTTACCGTTTTTGGCAAAATGCGATCTTTTCTCAAATCGCCCTATATCGCCATTTTTTCAAATCGCATTTTTTGTCAGAAATCGCGTATTTAATAGCTGGTGTAATGCCGCACAAAAAGTGCGATATATGGGGATATATACGGCGATATGGTGCGAATTGAGCCGATGTAATATACCATAAAAGTGCGATTTCCGGGTTAGGTCGTGCGTATTTGCGGCCAACCGGAATGCGATTTACACCAATACACATGATCAGCCCATACAACATGCTAACCTATTGGCCCACCTTAGTCCCTTGCAATATGCATCACACCCCCTATATAAAGGGGCGCAGGTGCCATTTTACCCTTTGAAAGGGAGTAAGGCATTTGACATGGAGAGGAGAGGAGGAGTGCTAAGGTGGAGGCAGAGGGACAGCCAGCTTGGGCCCAAATACCCCAACCACTGGGAGAGGTAGGGGAGTGAGAGGCAGTACAGTCAGAGGCAGGACAGGGAGAGCCAGCATGCTCCCAGCAAGAGCTGTGCCAGGGAGAGGCCACATGGTGGAAGCTGAGCAGGTGGCTATGGAGGATGAGGAGGAAGCAGGCACAAGCCATGTGTCCTCACAGGAGAAACAGAGTGCCAGGCACACAGAGGAGGAGGTGCAAGAGGGTGAATTTTCAGAGGTGGACTGGCCTCTGCAGGAGGAAGATGAAGCAGACTTGGAGGTGCTGGGGGAAGAAGCAGGACAGGACAGGAGGAGGAGGGTGACCCTGAAAATGTGGAGGAGGAGGATGATGCAGCTCGTACAGCTAGTGGGAGGAAAGTCAAGTTCTCAATACGAGGACAATATGGCCCTGGTGCGTGCACTCTTGCCCCTGTATGACCGCCTGCTTGGTCCTCACCATCACCGCACAAGTGTGGCAAGGAAGAAGGGGATGTGGGACAATATCACCTCCGCGGTAAATGCAGTTAGCACACACAAGAGGAGTGTGCGGAACGTCAAGAAGCGATACAATGACATCAAGCGCCTCCTCAAAGCAAAGCTTGCCCTGGAGAAGAAAGAGGCCTGTCGCACAGGAGGTGGCCCCAGGCAGGAAGTCCGCTTTAAGGCCTATGAGAGGCTGCTACCCCGAATCATCCCACCGGAGGTGCTTCCCGGCATCCACATTGCCGACACAGACAGGCCCCCCACTCCACCGCCAACTTGTAAGTGTCCACACATGTCAACTACACATGTTGCTATGTCATGTGCGCATGTAATTATGGTGGAATGCTTTATGTGTCCAATTGATTTGTGTGTGTGGAACTACATATCCCAGCAAAAACACAGGTTTCTAGCTTGGGTTGCTAATTAATGGACTGGGCATTTTGCTGGGTTATGTAGTTCCACAGAACCAATTAATGTGTGCTGTCCTTATCACTGTAGGCCTGCAGTGTAGATGATTGTTAATCCACATCAATCCTCTGGGTAGTTGGACAAGCACTTTACAGTCACTTTTACATGTGTAATCTGATGCTCTTTCCTGTTTGTACCAAATGGAGGACAAAGATCCTGCACTGTCCTAATACTTAAATGAGCTCTTAAGTTCAAATACATCAAAACCCTTCTTTAAGCATATCAAAAGAGAACTATAGATTGGTTATATTTTTTTATCCACATTGTTGTAATAGTGCCAGTTAGGCGCCAATGTTAACAATGGCAAATGTCTTCCTCTTTCAAACAGCACCATCTATGGAGTCCCAGCCAGCTGTTGTGCGATATCAGCCACATCTGATTGTTCCCAATGTCCAGTCTGCAGGTGAGATATCATAGTGTTACACAAAGATATTGCACATGTCACACATGCCTGCCGCCAACACAGTAGCCTGTACCAAAACACAGCCAGGTATGCAAGGATCCAAATCCAAAGGAAAAATAATATGTAGTCAGCCATGTAAAGTGCCTAACACATGCATATGACTACTATGGCTATCATGTGATGTCACATCACATTACATTGCAGTGGCCGATGATAGAGTTAACAATGTTTACGTTCAAAAATGACCTGACCCCACATGATGATTGTTTGGATGCATTAACACCATACAAAGGACTCAGAAACCACAACAGCAATAATTGTTGAGGGATATAAGTAGTAAACCACCCCCTGCATGCACAATGCATGAGCGAGACCTCAACATTCCAAATGAGATACCATGACCCACCAAACAGCATTCTGCATAGCATACTTACCACTGTTATCTCATTTGTAGGACCTTCACAACCAATGCCAGAACCCACTGATCCCATTCAAGCTATGGACGACATGAGTGAAATCATCCAGGAGCCGGTGACATAGTTGGATCCTGCACAACACAAAGCACACCGAGTCAATGTGGCCCCCTATACGCAGTCACATAGGCAGCAGCCCCCAATCATTCCAGCCACCAACACTCCCACTAATGCGGTGGAGTTGGCGCAATCCATCCATAGTTTTAAAGGGAAGCAAATCTCTTTTATGGAGATGCAGACCACCCAACTAGAAACCATTAAGGGGTATGTGCGTAACATACCTCTGCAAATGAGACGAATTTCCCAAAGTGTGCGTGCTAATGTAGTGACACAAATTCGTCTTGTCTCCGCATTAGACACGCGCTTAGCTGACATTGGACAAGCCATTCAGGGCCAAACTACAAATTTTCGATCACTAAATGCCAATATGGTTGAACAGACCCAAGCTATTAATGGGCAAACAACTGCGTTGATGTCCCTACAAACCCAAATCAGCCTCAGTGCTACTAGTTTGTTAGGTCAGCACCAAATCACATCTACAAAAAGTAGTAGTGTGTCCTCCACACCCATGAGTGGATCCCCCACTACTCCCCCATGTCGTAGTATCCGTACTAGGGGTGGTGGTTCCACTAGTGTTAAGGATGCTAATACCCAGGCTCCAGGGAAAAATGATTAATGTTGTGTGTATTTACATTTATCATGTGCTGTTCTATCTTCTTCAGTCATGCTGTGATTGTTATTCTCAAATGTTTCTATGCAATGGGCAAAGCCTAAATTTTTCCACAAGAAAAACTTATTTGCAGACAGCAACCTTGTTGTCATTCTTTAGAAATGTTTACCCAGACAGTACTTTGATGTCTTTTGAAATAGTGACATTTTAGCAGAGATGGGTCATTTGGTTGTGAGTGCTTAATTGTCATATAAATTGAAGGAAATAATGACATTTGAGGGGGATCAGCATTGGCCAGTGCATACTGTAGGTAGCCGCCAGTTGTTTTGGTGAATGCCAACCACCTCAGATCAATGATTCATGTCAGCTCCATCCATTAACCCTATGTTAATTAGCATTTTCAATCATTTCCCCCAAGTAAGAACTACTTACTTTACAGTGTCATAGGTGTCATCATGTTGCCAGGCATAAACTATGCTGGGTTGTGGCAGCTTGCAGGTTTTGGCCATTATTGCTGGTCTGCTTCTGGCCAATGTACAGGAAAAAAAAAATTAAGGTAAACAATATATGTGTGGTAAAGGTTCCCCTTTCCTATCCATTTTACACACCACAATTACCTGTGAAATGCTGAAGTATCATCTGTGTACGAACCACATCCCCCCTCCGCGTACTTCGCACTACAACATCAGTAGTTTGAGCTTCCTGCACGACTGCTGCAGGGGCCACATCTACATAATTCGGTTGACCCAAAGCTATGTTATGTAGCATGCAGCAAGCCTGGACAACCAAAACCACTTTGGCAGGGTGGTATCGCAGTGTACCTGCTGACCTGTCCAAACACCGAAAACGGCTTTTCAGCACCCCAAAGGTGCGTTCCACTACATTGCGGGTAGCAATATGTGGAGCATTGTAGCGGTGCTGTGCAGGGCTTTGTGGGTTCCGCAGAGGTGTCATGAGCCACGAATGACACCCATATCCTGAGTCACCTAACATGTAAAGGGATTTTTGTGGTCACATATCATGTGGGTAATTTGCACATAATAGTAGCAGGCCAGACTATATTGTTAGGGCTGGTATAAACAATTAAAACAAAAATGACTCTTTAATATAAGGTTACACACATGGATCTTAAAGGGCAAGACATACAGTAAGTTAGCAAACATCATGTAAACAGTGCTAAGTGACTTACCAAGTAGCCAGCCCGCTGGCATGGTGTGGTTGTGGAAACGGTCCCAGAGAGCTGAGTGCTGCAGGATATAGGCATCATGGCAGTTCCCGGGATAGCCTGCAACCACACCGAGAATTCTGAGGTTGGCATCACAGACCACCTGCACATTGAGGGAATGTCTGCCCCTGCGATTCACATAGACATGCTCCCTCACGTGCGGGGCCCGAATCCCAATGTGGGTGCAGTCTATGGCTCCCAGCACATTTGGAAATGCTGAGAGCCGATAGAATGCCACCTTCAGGTCCTGCCACTCGGACTCACAACGTGGGAATGTGATATATGTGCGCCACAGCTTCTTTAATGCATTTAACATCTGAGATGAATGTTTAGAGAAAGTGGCTTGTGACACCCCCAAGGCCCATGAGCTCACAGACTGAGTGGAGCCTGTGGCAAACAAGTGGAGGGCACACATTCATTTCTGCAGCCCAGACACTGCATAGTTGGCCCCCCCACAAGGATCCAAATCATCTCTTACCTGCTCATATAAGTTCAACAGGTTCTGTCGGTTCAACCTAAACATGTCCACCACCTGTTGATCAAAAAGGGAGTCCAGGTACACCCTAGCACGGTACCGACGAGAAGCACGGAGTGGTCGGGGTACCTGGATCTGGTGGGTAGCATCATCCCTCCTGCATAGCTCCTCCAAACGCCCCAGCTCACACACTAGCACCTCCAGTCCACTCTGCAAAAACTCCATATCAAACACCCTCACAGGTGTCCATAATCATGTTGGGGTATATGTAGGGGACTTAGTAATTGCTATGTGGGTCACCTGTGACAGATTAAACCATTTACACGTTCAATCGCCACCCTCTTTTTTTTTGGGGGGGGGGAATCGCATTTTGCGGGCGATTTCCAAATTCGCAACCCATTAAATCAGCGATTTGTATCTTTTTCAATGGGAAAACATCTGGATGCGATGTTGGAAATCACCACTTCAGAAGGTGCGAATTAGCAGCAAAAAGTACGATTTATGCTGCAAATCGCCTCCCATTAAGTAGTCGATTTGGGAAAAAAATGTGAAAACGGACGTTTTTGAGAAAAAAATTGCAAAAAACCCCAACATCGATCTCTAATAAATGTCACCCTGAATTTCCCACTGTTTCTTATGCATACTGTATCCTGCACTGTTTCCGACCTGCACTTTTGCCCACACTGTATCCAAGGAGTACTGTAACCCTGTGTGTGTACTAGTGCAGTGTGGTGTAAACCTGTGGGTATGCTGCTGCAGGGGGGAAGAGAAAGAAGAATGATGATAAGGAAGACTGATGATGAATGAGGAGGGGATCTGCCATAGTTTTATTACTGTATATACTCGAGTATAAGTCGACCCGAATATAAGCAGAGGCACCTAATTTTACAACAAAAAAACTGGGAAAAACGTATTGACTCAAGTGGGACCCTCACTCGAGTATAAGCCGAGGGGGGCTTTTTCAGCATAAAAAATGTTCTGAAAAAGTAGGCTTATACTCGAGTATATATGGTATTATTATTATTATTATTATTATTATTATTATTATTTTATTTATAAGGCGCCACAAGTGTTTCACAGCGCTGTACAAAGGAACAGTACAGGGAGACAAAACTTGGCATAACATTGAATAATTAACAAAAATAGAGTACAAATAAAGAGCGCCACAGTTCAATACACATTACAGCTTGGCAGTGGCGTAAGTTTGTCCCAGTTGCCCGGAGGCAAGATAAATATTGGTGCCCCCCCCCTCCCCCACACACACACACAATATTTTTCAAAATATATATAGTCTGTTATGAAATATATATTCTATACTGTATATATATACATACCTCCCAACTGTCACGATTCCGTCGGGACAGTCCCGATTTTCGGGTCCTGTCCCGACGTCCCACCCGCGGCAGGCATTGTCCCGCTGCGGGGGGTGGCAGTTGGGAGACCCCCCAATCTAGTAGAATAGACGCTGTGCGCATGCGCACAGCGTCTATTCTCGTATGAAAATGAGGTCGCGGCTAATTAGCATAAGCCGCACCCTCATTTGCATACGCCCCGCCCCCTTTTCGGGCTTCGCCGCGCGAGTGTCCCGATTTGTTCAAGTAAAAAGTTGGGAGGTATGCATATATATATATATATATATATATATATATATATATATATATATATATATATATAGCTTCAACAAACGAGGCGGCACTCATCAGGCTTGATATGAAAACAATCTTATGTTTATTCCAACATGTTTCGGGAGTAGTGTCCTCCCGTCGTCAGGGAGGACACTACTCCCGAAACATGTTGGAATAAACATAAGATTGTTTTCATATCAAGCCTGATGAGTGCCGCCTCGTTTGTTGAAGCTATATTGGACACACGTGGTTCAAGGAAGGCACCGGAGCATTTAACATTACGTCATATTTACCTTTTGAGTGCCGGATTGCTGGACTATATATATATATATATATATATATATATATATATATATATATATATATATATATATATATATATATATACAGAGAGAGAGAGAGAACACACATATATTTCAAAACTCAGCCACAGAAGCGATTTTGATGGCTTTCAATTAATGGTTTTAAACTGGCAGTGGTGGAGAGGTGCCCCCTTAAGAGCAGGAGCCCGGCGGCAGATGACTCCATTGCCTCCCAGAGTTCTGCCTCTGCAGCTTGGATATAAGTAGTGAGGACTCAATCAACATATGAAGATGGTCACTGAGTGTTTGAGTATAGGAGAGCTGTGAGTGAAATGTGAAGAGAAGTGGGCTTTGACAACAGGAGGGAAGAGGGTCCTGCTCGGAGGAGCTTACAATCTAGTATAATGTGTATAACTGGTTCTAGTGTTGTGTAACATGCTTAAGGGAACTACTTTGTTGTGTAACATGTATAAGGGTACTACTGTGTGGTGTAATATGTATAAAGGTACTACTGTGTGGTATAACATGTATAGGGGTATAGCTTGTGAGTATATTGATCAGTCTGGCTTCCACTTGTTGAAATGCCAAATTCAACAGAAACTTTAAAAAAAGAAAAATGTGGCAAGAATCAATGTTTCCCTGCGAATGTTATTCCAAACAATATTTATAAATGTACCATTTCATTATTTATCAACATGATGTCGACATAAGTACAACTCTATCAACGCCGCTGAATCCCGTTACTCTTTATGTAGAAAACAATGCTCTATTATGAAGCTATTTAGCAGCAGACTCCAAGTACACTCTAAAAATTAGACCCACTGGCATCCAATATTTTATATTATACAATTAGATGCATTTTTATTCATTTACAATTAGTCAAAAACAAAAGAAAAACCTTTCAAGCAGCAAATTAATTACAAGATAGACTTTATATTCAAATGTTTATATTCATTTTCTCCTAATGCACCGCATAAGTGGCACCGTTCATGTACGATATAACAAAAAAATAACAGCAACAGGACAATGGGAGCCGGCAAGTGAAAATAATAGTCAAGAAAATTATACTCTATTACTCAGCATAGCGAAGAAATGTCACGCCGAGATTCACTGCTTTGTTTAGAACAATCATTTATTTATTTTCTGCAAATGGAATTGAAATCAAATGCACAGCCGTCTAATCAGTCTGAGTGTTTGGGCGTGATTCAGGATCACTTGGTGTGATCCGAATGCGGTCTCAGTCCGGTGGACGCGCATGTGCTTTTCTGCGCTTGTGAAAACCCCAGCACGAAACGGCCTCAACGAGTTACACATGGATGGATGGGTGCGGAAACGGCACAGGACCATGGGATCGGCCAGGTTGTCTCAATGAAAAGTTGTGCGTTCCCATGGGAATGTCGTTGGGCCAATGCCTGCCTGGGGTGGGCGATTGACATTACAGGACGTCAACTTTCGCCCAGTCTTCGGCGATTTGCGGAAGAAATAAAAGTCGGTGACCATCAAATGCCATGGGTATAAAGAAATAGAAAATGGTTGTACTGATTTCCCAAAAGGTAAGTACTAGGGTGCCAAATATTATTAAATGATAAAAAGACTGTTTACAGATAAATTAATAACATGATATAACGACATTCAAAAAGAATTGGTTTAAAAGTTATAATCTGCTAAATGAAATGATGATTGTTAAAACACTTGGACCTGAATAAGGATAAAATATGTGAAGAACCTGCTCTGGACAGTTCGGTTCCCAGAGTGTAGTCCAATTGCAGTCCGGATTATCCACTGGGGTCCAATGAAGACCAAGTAGTCACTAGAGGTTTCCCAATCACATGGTGGATTTAGGAGTACCAAGGGGGTGGGCATTCTCTCCAGAGTGCGATAATGCTTGGAGGGACACCAAGATGACCACTGGAAATGTCTTGATCCAATGGTGGACTGGTGTAGCCAGAGTGGGTCCTCTTTAAAGTGCACTTGTACGTGGTTGTGGTGGACGGTGCTCCAGTGAGGGGACAAGAAAGGTACAAAGTCGAGATCAATAGGCAGGTAGTGTAATAATGTCAAAGCAGGTCCCAGCAATATCACCAACGCGTTTCGCCCATATATATGTGGCTTTGTCGAGGTTTTGTGTTTTCAGTACACATCCCCTCGCATGGTCTTGAGGGGAACCGGTGGCGAGGTGAAGCGGGTATTTGGCTGGACGGCATCTCAGGTGCTCGGTAAGCTGCGATGTTCGCAGATTACCAAGCAAACCTGAATCAGGACTCAAATGCACAGGTGTCTAATTGGTCTGATGACTGTTTGTGTGTGTCTGTCTGTGTGACTGCCTGTGTACCTGTGAGCAGATGCGTAACTCTGGGAGACAATAGAGTCATCTGCTGCTGGGCTCCTGCTTCCAAGGGGCACCTCTCCTCCCCTGCACTCATGAATCAGTTTATTAAAAGCCATTGATATAGCTTCTGTGTCTGACTGCCCCTCCTAGCAGGACCATAGACATCACACTCTCTTTATTCCAAACATCATTTTTGCCAAGTGTCATACCCTGTATTAGAATCCATGGCCTGTTCCATTAGAAGCAGATACCTTACGTACGTACAAACATACATGCATACACACATGATATATATATATACCAGGGTTGCCTACCATCCCTGTATGGCCGGGAGGGTCCCAGAAATCGGGTCCCCCTCCCAGCCCCCCGGAAAGGGGGGCAACCCTCCCGCATTTCTCTTAATCTCCCGGAAACCGGGTCAAATTACGCAATTGCAGCATTTTCGCCCCGCCCCCCGCAGTGCAATGCCTGATATACAGGCATTGCACTGAAGGGGTGGGGCTAAAATGCTGCGATCACGCTAGACACGCCCCCAATAGTGCAGCCCGTTGGTGGCTCTGCCCCCGAACCTCCCCCTTTACCCTCCCAGCAATGGCCCCGCCCCCTGCTACAGTGTGCTAACTGCCCACTCTCGGAGAGGGCAGCAAAAAAGTCGTCAACTATGATATACACTGTACATAAAAGGTGGTGTGTGTTTGTTTGTGTGTGTGGTTTGTGTGTGTGTGTTGGGGGGGGGTTACCAATATTTATCTTGCCTCCGGGCAACTGGGACAAACTTACGCCACTGCCTGTGTGTGTTTGCAGGTCTACCGTACATATGTCATTTCCCCACAAGTAGCTTTATGTGATGCCACCTTATTACATGTGTACGATAAGAAATGCAGGCCACGGAAATGTGCCATTTCTCTAATAATATGATCTTATAGAATGTGTTTTTTTTTTGTCCCTGTAACCAAACTCCTCATTAAATGAAATGTCTCTTGATATCTCCTGCTTCCTGCATGAGTGATTTAATTACTTTGGATACATTTCTGCCCAGGACTGGAATTATTTAATTATTTTGACCAGCTGTGTACATGTTTGCACCTGCATTTAATCATTTTTGATCCTTTCTTGTCCGTGGCTGTCCTCTGGATCCTGCTGGGTAATGATCTTCTTGTTAAAAGGATAAAATTTCCAGAAATATTTTGACATGTTGTTTTCATGGAGTGTTTGAGATTTCATGACCCCGCTGTCATTTTTTTTTTAAGGAACTTGCATTTTTTAGCCGTTCATTTGGAAGTTTTTCTTATAAATAGGCTCTCGAGAGAAGTTCAAGTTCAGGAGAGAAGGATCGGTTGATGGTTCCCTTTCATTTGTATATTGTGTATGTGTAACATTTTGCGTAATTAAAATATCCATCCTGAAGGATTTACTTGGTAGTTCATTATTTTGTATAAAACGGTCATTTTCGCAAACTTTTTAAGATTACAAGAGGTGTTGGACTACAGAATGATGGAGTTTTCAGAAATATAGAAGAGTTACTGTAGCAAAATTGCTAAATCATACTGTACTGTATGTCTCAAATCAGAATTGTTTGACCTATTTAAACAGCTTCTTATACCTTCATACAAGTTGACATGTTCAGTAAATGTTATACCACATTAAATATAAAAAGTCCAGTGATGTACTTACAGTATATATATATTGCAAGCCACAAGTCAAAACTCAGCAAGAGCCCTTATGTACCACTCAATGATGATGGTCAATCTCAGCTCCAGGCCCCAATAGCAGCTGCACTCCCTGCAACTATGGTAGCTACACCCTGTATATAACACATGCAACTGTGACAGGGAAGGTGGCCCCTCCCAGCTCTGAGCCCCATAGCAGCTGCACTCCCTGACCTATGGTAGCTACACCCTGTATATAACACATGCAACTGTGACAGGGAAGGTGTCCCCTCTCAGATCTGGGCCCCATAGCAGCTGCACCCCCTGCACCTATGGTATCTACACCCCTATATATAACACATGTAACTGTGACAGAGAAGGTGGCCCCTCTCAGTTCTGGGCCCCATAGCAGCTGCACCCCCTGCACCTATGGTAGCTGCACCCTGTATATAACACATGTAACTGTGACAGGGAAGGTGGCCCCTCTCAGCACTGGGCCCCATAGCAGCTGCACTCCCTGCACCTATGGTAGCTACACCCTGTATATAACACATGCAACTGTGACAGGGAAGGTGGCCCCTCTCAGATCTGGGCCCCATAGCAGCTGCACTCTCTGCACCTATGGTAGCTAAACCACTGTATATAATACATGTAACTGTGACAGGGAAGGTGGCCCCTGTCAGCTCTGGGCCCCATAGCAGCTGCACTCCCTGCACCTATGGTAGCTACACCCCTGTATATAATATAACACATGTAACTGTGACAGGGAAGGTGGCCCCTGTCAGCTCTGGGCCCCATAGCAGCTGCACTCCCTGCACCTAAGGTAGCTACACCCCTGTATATAACACATGTAACTGTGACAGGGAAGGTGGCCCCTCTCAGCTCTGGGCCCCATAGCAGCTGCACTCCCTGCACCTATGGTATCTACACCCCTATATATAACACATGTAACTGTGACAGAGAAGGTGGCCCCTCTCAGTTCTGGGCCCCATAGCAGCTGCACCCCCTGCACCTATGGTAGCTGCACCCTGTATATAACACATGTAACTGTGACAGGGAAGGTGGCCCCTCTCAGCACTGGGCCCCATAGCAGCTGCACTCCCTGCACCTATGGTAGCTACACCCTGTATATAACACATGCAACTGTGACAGGGAAGGTGGCCCCTCTCAGATCTGGGCCCCATAGCAGCTGCACTCTCTGCACCTATGGTAGCTAAACCACTGTATATAATACATGTAACTGTGACAGGGAAGGTGGCCCCTGTCAGCTCTGGGCCCCATAGCAGCTGCACTCCCTGCACCTATGGTAGCTACACCCCTGTATATAATATAACACATGTAACTGTGACAGGGAAGGTGGCCCCTGTCAGCTCTGGGCCCCATAGCAGCTGCACTCCCTGCACCTAAGGTAGCTACACCCCTGTATATAACACATGTAACTGTGACAGGGAAGGTGGCCCCTCTCAGCTCTGGGCCCCATAGCAGCTGCACTCCCTGCACCTATGGTGCAGTAGCTTTGCCTTGCCTCACAAAGATGCACTATCACCATAGAATCATGAGATCCACAAGTTGAAGTGACAATGCTGTAATTGTCTTTTGCAATGAAAGCCACCCAGATACCAATGTACAGATGGGGCCGGGCTCTTTTTTGCTGGCGAATCACCAGAACGTCACCGCCGGCGATCCGCCAGCAGCCCGGCTTGCCATCTGACTGAGAAGCGCGTGCGTCTCACGCGCATCTCAATCTCCATCGGCGGGGAGATGGGAACCCGGAAGCAGAGATGTACCGGGTTAGGGGGGGTGCAGGCAGGTGGGGACCCCGGGTGACCCCGGGGTGACCGCCGACAAGCCGGCGGTGACCCGGGGGAAGCGCTGGAAGCGGGACGCGCTCGCCTATCGTGCACGTGCGTCCCCTTCTCGCTATACAGATGGCGGCTGGCGGGGGATGGCGGCTGGCGTCGCCATCGCCATCCCCTGCAAGGATGAGTCCTGCCCCATCTGTATACTGTGATTTGTGTACAACGGACTTGAGCAATCTGTACCTCACCATTTTCTGTGGCTCTGACCATGCTCTGCCAGTCACATAGAGAATGCATATCGCAGACTAAAACATGATTAACACCAGGAATATAAAGTAAAATAAGGTTTTCCATCCACTGAGAATTAGCCCGTCTTGTGTTCTCTGTGTTTCGTATAAAATTATTCTGTCTGCTCAACTTAGAGATAATTTTGTAGTCAAGGAAAATGAACTAAATCCTTGCTTTATTAATGACAAATTAAATGAGAAATACGTTCAGAATAATAAGAATGAGTTTCCCCGAGAGGCTTAAAGATAACCTCTTCATTACATTGCTCATCATTCACCGCTTTCAGGCAGAATTATTCCACGTTATATTCTGTTTCTGAAATGTGATACACAAGGACACAGAACCAGCACAGAGACACAACATTGCAACTAATCACAGTCTTGTGAAATTACTCTGCCAATAATTGAACTCCATTGTCGTATTTTACAATTACACTACAGGCGATAACACATGCGTCTACACCTTGGGCACCAACGCCAAAGGTCTAACTACACAATTGGTTCCGGAAGATTGTTTAATTTAAGAATGTGAGCAGGAGTAAAAACATGATAATTTTTAAACTGAATTATGATAATGGACAACTTTAAAAAATGGGGCTAATTTAGGTTGGATTATGCCCGATGGGGGGCGGGGGCGGCCGATGGGAGTAGCTGGGCTAAGGACTGCACTGCATGGTGTAGCACGCCGTCGATGGTCGCAATGTTCCTCTAAACTGTGATTGAAGCTCAAAGGGAACGCATATGCAAGCAGGAGGTGGTAAGCAGGCAGGGTGTGGTATGCAGGCAGGGTGTGGTGTGCAGGCAGGGGGTGGTGTGCAGGCAGGGGGTGTTATGCGGATAAGAAGTGGTATGTAGGCAAAAAGTGTTATGAAGGGAGGAGGTGGTATGCAGGCAGAAGGTATTATGCAGGCAGGAGGTGGTGTGCAGGGAGGGGGTGATATGCAGGCAGGAGGTGGTGTGCAGCAGGAGGTGGTATGCAGGCAGGAGGTGGTATGCAGGCAGGGGGTGATATGCAGACAGGAGGTGGTGTGCAGCAGGAGGTGGTATGCAGGCAGGGGGTGATATGCAGACAGGAGGTGGTGTGCAGCAGGAGGTGGTATGCAGGCAGGAGGTGGTATGCAGGCAGGGGGTGGTATGCAGGCAGGGGGTGGTATGCAGACAGAGGGTGGTATGCAGACAGAGGGTGGTATGCAGACAGGAGGTGGTGTGCAGCAGGAGGTGGTATGCAGGCAGGAGGTGGTGTGCAGCAGGAGGTGGTATGCAGGCAGGAGGTGGTATGCAGGCAGGGGGTGGTATGCAGACAGAGGGTGGTGTGCAGGCAGGGGGTGGTATGCAGACAGGAGGTGGTATGCAGCAGGAGGTGGTATGCAGGCAGGAGGTGGTGTGCAGGCAGGGGGTGGTGTGCAGGCAGGGGGTGGTGTGCAGGCAGGGGTGGTATTCAGACAGGATGTGGTATGCAGGCATAAGGTGGTATGAAGGCAGGAGGTGGTGTGCAGGCAGCAGGAGGTATGCAAGTATGGGCTGGTATGAAAGCAGGAGGTGGTAAGCAGGCAGGGTGTGGTGTGCAGGCAGGAGGTGGTATGCAGGATGTAGGTGGTATGCAGGCAGGAGGTAGTATGCAGGCAGGAGGTGGTATGCAGGCAGGAGGTGGTGTGCAGGCAGGGGGTGGTGGGCAGACAGGACGTAGTATGCAGGCATAAGGTGGTATGAAGGCAGGAGGTGGTGTGCAGGCACCAGGAGGTATGCAAGTATGGGCTGGTATGAAGGCAGGAGGTGGTAAGCAGGCATGGGGTGTTATACAGATAGGAAGGGGTATGCAGGCAGAAGGTGTTATGAAAGCAGGAGGTGGTATGCAGGCAGAAGGTATTATGCAGGTAGGGGGTGGTGTGCAGGCAGGAGGTGGTATGCATACATAAGGTGGTATGCAGGCAGGAGGTGGTGTGTAGGCAGCAGGAGGTATGTAAGTATGGGCTGGTATGAAGGCAGGAGGTGGTAAGCAGGCAGGGTGTGGTGTGCAGGCAGGGGGTGGTATGCAGGCAGATGTGGTGTGTAGGCAATGGGTGGTATGCAGGCAGGGGGTGATATGCAGGCAGGGTGTGGTGTGTCGGCAGTGGGTGGTATGAAGGCAGGAGATGGTGTGCAGGCAGTGGGTGGTATGAAGGCAGGGGGTGGTATGAAGGCAGGAGGTGGTATGAAGGCAGAAGGTGGTGTGCATGCAGGGGGTGGTATGAAGGCAGGTGGTGGTATTCAGACAGGAGTACC
Organism: Crinia signifera; assembly: GCF_055691185.1. Classification (NCBI taxonomy): domain Eukaryota; kingdom Metazoa; phylum Chordata; class Amphibia; order Anura; family Myobatrachidae; genus Crinia; species Crinia signifera. Next base: position 320,436,120 of record NC_139221.1, read on the forward strand.
TCCTACATTTGCTTTGCTTAAGAATCACATATGATAAGCTGCTCTCAGCAGCTTATCTTATGCGATCCAAGTTGAATCAGTCCCCAAGTACTTTATATAGAAAGCTTGCCAGGTACTTTGATGTTGAAACAAATAGCCTAGAATTAACTAGACAAAATATTTTCTCTCTGTGCAAATCTTTTTCATTCCATTTGTAGTCAGACCCCGAGAAGTCCTGGCAGCAGGATTGAACGGCTGTGTAAATTCTAGGGAATCTCTGCCAGACCAAGACTCCCTTAATGGAGCCGGTGGTGTGGTCTCTTGATAAGCAGGATCATACAAAGGATGAATCTACGGGGAACACATCGCATTCACCGTAATGGCTCTTTAAATAATATAATCAAGCTAAACACAGCACTAAATTATGTCTCGGTTTGCCTCTATTTTTCTTTCACCGCCTAAAGCCTGGCTCCGTAGTCTGTAGATCATTTGACCTGTTGAGTAACCTCAAGAGATTGCTATTAAATCATATAGAAATTTAGGAGAATAGTCTTCTCGTAATACATCAATTTATTATTACTTATCCAGGTCCATTCGAACGGCCGCGTGCATTCACACAGGGCCGATGTTTTGTCTTTGCGCATGTGCGTTTCTGCACATGTGCATGCGTTGGGTGCATACGGCCATGGTGAACAGACTGTTCGTTGGGTGCTCGCATCCATCCTTGCGAGCAAAGGGAGGGGGGGGGGGCAGCTGTGTGTCCCATTAGAGTATGGGTGTTCCCTTGCTCTGAGCAACCTTAGATGTTCTTGCACGTTCCACATCATTCGATGGTTAGTGACCATGGAATGATGTGGGTGTTCCCACCCCACAGACTGCGAATGGATGTTTATGTCAAACATCCACTCGTAGCCACTGCGAATGTACGCGCCTTGCGAATGGTGGGTTGGCGTAGCATCATTCGGAAGGCGGGATCTGGTTGACTTGCAAGGATGCAAATCCTCATCTGAGCGGATCAACCAGAATAGCCCCATAAATGTCTAAAGAAATATCTATTTTTGTAAATAATATTACAGTAGATTTGCCACTTGGCCACGACACAACCACACAGATTTCAGGACTAAGGCCCTCATTCTGATTGAGTCAGATGGCTCTGAGTGCAGACGGACAGCCGATGGTTGGTGTTTGCGCATGTGCAAACACCTCACATGTACGAACACGGCGTGAGGTCCGTACAGAAAATGATCGTACGAAACTATCCGAGCAGGGGGTGGAGAGGTGCATGAAGGGCTGTTTGGGCCCATTACCATATGGTACGCCTGCGTTTCATGGGTGTTCCCATGAAAACACTGGGAGTACGTATGGTAATGCGGCCATGACGCACGTGTGGGGGGCGGACAGCTGACATAGCCAGATGCCAGCTGCCCGCCCATATCCCTGCTTTTGCACAGAGAAATGTCCGAGTGGTCTGGTCTGACCACTCGGTTCACAGATGCAGGAGGTGTTCACATGAAACATCCACTCGCAGTCCATTCGGTCGGCATTTTATCGCATTTGGACGGTGTGAGTGATCCCTACGGTAGGCTGGGCTAAGAACACTTGGTTCCTGTCAGAATACGCATTCGTCCGATTCAACTAGAATAAGGACCTAAAGGAGGATTGTGGCTTATCTACCATGGACTCTATCCAAGAGTCCCTGTCTTTACTGGACATAGGGCCTGATTCAGACCTTTCCGTTATGCTGCATATATTCGCAGCCTATTGAGCAGTCAAAAGCCCCCCCCTCCATCAAATCCCTTCACTAGGATGCGAGGAGATGTGTATGTCAACAAATCCCCTTGTATGCGTCCGCACGCGGGAAAAATCATTCAATGGTTGCTCACTAAGAAACCACTAAGGAACCTGGACTGAGGTCATGTGATATCAGCCGCCCCGCCCCAAGCAGGCATAGATGTGCCCACCTTTTTTGTGGGCACGCCCATAAAATGCTGGCGGTCTCCTGTGTCCATTCCCTGGCTGTCCCCTGCCCACCCCCCAGTGACCGAATGCCCCAGCGGGTGCGAAACTCGCTAAAGGCCTTTGCTCTGGGCATTTGCACGTGCGTATATTCGGGCATGCGCAGACTCCGACCATCGGGGATGGGGCCGAAATTGGGCCTGAGCGATCAGGTCTGAATCTGCCCCATAGGGTGATAAATTTAATTTGATGGATATTTTAAGTTCTATTGAAGATGGGACATAGCAACCAATCACATTCTACTATACCTCTTATTTATTTAGCACCTTCTAGGAAATAATATATAGAATCTGATTGGTTAATATGGGCAACATCCCATCTTAACTAGAAATCTCAACTTAGTAAATCTACACCAACAAGTCACATGCTATCAGAGACAGCATTATTGTCAGCAGATAGGTGAAGAGACAGCACTACCCCACTGCCATGCACAAAACCTTTAGCTAAAAAAATAAACTTATTGACACTGAACTAGGATACTGAGAAAGAGCTTGTCCTCGAAAAACATGTTGATCTAGCTTCAGTGTGCCCCTGTAGACAGCAGACTCGTGAAGTGGGCAAGTGCATATGAGGGGGCGTGGCCTGGCCAAGCAGAGAACAGGGCGCACGATTGCAAAGCTCCGGCGAAAACCCTATTAAAACCCTCCATCCAGCGGTGCAAACATCCCCACGCCAGCTGTGGAAGCACAGCTGACCCATAGAAGCCCTCCGGTCAGGGGGTGAAGGTGCCGCGGAGTCGGGGAAGGGAGAAATCCCGTCCTGCGGATTGCGGCCCTCACCTGACTTGAAGCCGCGGCCTCAATTTGCTGCCAGCACCCGCCGGCGGAGCTCCACAGCCGCGTCGCGGCCAGAGACGGGACCCGGGGGTGAACTGAAGTGTGAAGCGCTGCCCTGGGGGTGGTCGGAGCGCGCCCCTGCCTCCACTGGCGCTGCTGACCGTCCCAGAAGACAGGGATTGAGAGGAGAGCACCGGGCGTCCTCCTCCGGCTCCAACTGCGGCGGCCATCTTGGACTGGACTGGCTGGGGAAACATCGCTCCCAGCCAGCCTGTAAGTAACACAGTATCACAGGCTGCAATCCCTCGCCCCTGCCCCTCAGATATTCTGCACCAAGGGTGCCTGCTACAGTGCCACTGGTGCCCCACTGGAGGCGGGCACGCATTCTCTGGTAGTCCCACGTCTGTGGATCCTTCCCTGCAGATTCTGTGGGTGATTCTATAGAACCCCACAGTGGCAAAGAGATAAGTGGAACTGCATAGTGCAGGGGGAACTCTGTTACAGCTGCCCTTCCCTTGCTGGCCTCCCCAGCACTGACTGTCCTCCCCATGCAGCATAGCCACCTGTGGGGTGCTGTGTGGTAGAACCCATTCACCTTATCCTAAAGCTGCACCCATCTAGTAGTGACCTGAGAGGGAGACAGACTGATCATACTGAAGACTCCCTGTATCCGAGAGCAATTATCCCCTGTTTAGGGCCAGCTGCCTGGCAGAGTCGCTGCTGCTGAATTGGGGGGACAGAGAGGTGGGTGCTGCGAAACTGGGAGGCTGTTCATGCAACTTCCGCAGATTGCGGACTGCCGCATCCCCCCTGTGGCCTGCACCGTATGTATGTGCACCCAGTCGCTGGCTGGTCCGTGACTGGTAAGACCTAACCGGCCTACATATTTGGAATCCTCCATAACATTTAAGGTACGAGTGGTTAAGCTCAGCCTGAATTTCTGATAAAGGGCCGCCCCCTTGTGGACTTTTGCTCTAACTACACTAAGGATTGTTTTTTGCGTTTTCAGAAAACACCTTATAGCAGCTTTCATATATGGCTTAACCGCTAACGTACCACTAAGAAGTTGCGATTAAAACCGCCCTGGCGGTTGCACACATACATTAGACTATCCGGTCCTTCTCCTACGACCTATTAATGCTTGAAATGTACACCTGACTTCACTCCACGACCTGCCTGGACCGAAGTGCTAATACCCTGTGCTTACCCTCTTTAACACTGTTGTCCCCCTCCTGGTCCCCGTCCTATTGGTCCCCCCGCTATGTCGCAGAAGAATAAAAAGGCCGCACAGGCCTCTGGAAACTTTTTTGGCTCAAAATCCAAGAACTCGTCAGGCATGACGCAAACTCCAGATTCCCCTCTACCTCTGGGTGCACCAGACGGAAACATTGACCCTCAAATTCAGGCGGTGATGGCGGGACTGCTGGAGGGTGTTCAATCCGCCTTTAAACAAGAACTCACCATTGCCATAACTGAATTCAAACAGGATCTTACAGCCCTAGGCAATAGGACTGACACTTTGGAAGCCAAATCAGATGATATTTGTTGCTCCCAACTACGCTTTGACAAGGAACTCTCTAGACTACATGACGAGGTCGAGGCACTTAAGGAAAGGCAGGAGGACCAGGAAAACCGCTCTCGGCGCAATAATTTGCGCATCCGTAACGTTGAGGAATCTGTCCTCGGGTCCGCCCTGCCCTCATTTCTGAAAGATTTCTTCCAACACATTGTGCCATCACTCACGGATGAAGACTGCCTCTTCGATAGAGCCCACAGAGCTCTTCGCTCAAAGCCGTCTCCCTCACAGCCTCCAAGAGATGTTATTGTCCGATTCCACTACTATCGGTCCAAAGATCAGATCCTGTCATCCACTCGTGACTCTCCAGTAATCCACTTTCGAGACATGCCATTGCAAATTTATCAAGACCTAGCCCCTTCCACTATCCAAAAACGTAGAGACCTTCAACCGGTGACCAAGATCCTCAGACATCATAAAGTCAGGTACAGATGGGGATTCCGTTTCATGCTCCAGGTCTCTGCGAACAACTGTACTCATAATGTCAAAACCCTCTCCCAGGGTCAGGAACTTCTGGCTAAGCTAGACCTTCTCCCAACTTCGACCTTGGATACAGGGAATGGGGCCCCCTCTCCCAGACCACAGCGACCTTCGCCTCCTTTACCAGAATGGACAAGAGTGTCCCGTCAGCGAGCTGAGAATAACGACCCGGCTTGAGATCCGTAAATGTTCCTACTGTTTTTTCCTTACAACTGCAGGGTTGAGTTCCCTGCCCCACATGCTTGTTTTTTGTTTTTTTACCGTAGAGGCCTCGCCCTCTTTTTCGGACCTTGAAATGCCTCTAGTTACAAAAGGTTGTATTTTGTTTGTGCTTATCGCACCACGGCTCTCAACTGTTGTGTCATAGCTCCCCTATGTCTCCCTCCCCTCCCCTTTTTTTTTTTTCTCTTCTCCCCACCCCTTTTTACATTTGTAAATGCACAGGCATATCATCCCTTAACCACAGGGATCCAGTTTAGAGTAAAGTTATAGCATTTTACTCACTAACTATTATTGAAAATACGTCCTTCGGTCCAGGTAGACCGCAATATCCTAATAGGTTATCCCACAACCCCCCACGCTCCCTTTACATGTTTTTATTGAAAGTAATGTTGATTATTTTTGTTGCGGTCCTTTATTGGGACCCTCCTTTCCAGGATTTTCACCCTTTTGGGTCTTTTCTTCTATTTTTTCTGATGTTCTCTCTGTTCTGTGGCTTCCTTTTCTTTTCTTTGCTCCTCCCTTTCCTTCCCACCTCGGGGTGGCCTCCCACAGGTTTTTTGAGGATCCTCTCATGTTTAGATTTTTATGCAGATTGTCCCTGTATGAATCATCATGTCAATTAAGTTATTGTCTGTCAACGTGAACGGTTTGAACTCCCCCAGAAAGCGTACAGTAGTACTGGGAGCCTGCAGGAGGGAGAAAGCTGACATAGTTTTCCTGCAAGAGACTCATCTCACAGGTTCCCACTCTCAGCTCAGGGGCCGCTTGTTCTCCCAGGCCTAGTTTGCCTCCGCGGACTGCAAAAAACGTGGAGTAGCCATCCTAATTCACCGTAATACTCCTTTTATCCCTATCAAAAGTGTCACAGATCCTGAAGGGCGTTTCCTCATGGTAATTGGTACCCTTCGCTCTATAACCCTAACTCTGGTCTCGATTTATGCCCCTAACCAGGACCAACCACGGTTCTTTGATGCGATGTTTAAACGCTTAGGTAGAGAGGCCCAGGGCCATATTATCATTGGGGGAGATTTTAATACGATTATTGACCCGCTACTAGATAGAACCTCTCCACCTTCCCATGCCTCTTTGACAGTTGTCCCTAGGGCCTCCCGCACCCTTATTGCTTCCCTTAAACAACATGGGCTGCGCGACTCTTGGCGCCTTAAACACCCCCACACTAAAGATTACACGCACTTTTCTGCCCCGCACCAGCATTACTCGAGGATTGATATGATACATATCTCCTCCTCTATTGCCTCCCGGGTAGCGGAGGCTGGAATTGCCCCGTTCACATGGACAGACCACGCGGGCACCTACATCCTTATAGACATCTGTCAGTCTCCTGACAGGAGACCCAAATGGCGATTGAACGATTCCCTCCTACAAGGCCCCACTGCTCTAGCTGAAATACGGACAGCAATTACACAGTATTTTAAAGAGAACATCACCCCTGATATTTCCCCGGGTATCCTCTGGGAGGCTCATAAAGCCACCATTAGAGGCTCCCTCATTGCAAAATCTTCAGCGATCCGGAAACAAGCAGCAGCAGAGATTCAATCACTGGAATCCCAGCTGGCACAGCTATTATCCCAACACAAGACGAACCCCAGCCCCTCTGTGTTTTCACAAATAGAGACCATTAGAGGTCAACTGAATACCCTCTTATCACATCGTGCTGCAAAGATATTACAAAAACTACGTCAACGATTTTATGATAAAACTGACAAAATTGACTCCTTGCTAGCAAAAAAATTAAGACGCCAGCAAGCACTAAGTGCTATAGACAAATTATTCTCCCAAAAACTAGACTCCCTCACCTATGACCCCGAACTGATGGCTGAGGAATTTCGGACATTTTATAGGAAACTATATAATTTAACAGATTCCTCTTTCACCTCTCCCACAGAGGGACTGCACTCTTATCTATCCACTACCCCGCTGCCTACGCTTACCGAATCTCACCTGTCTACTCTTAACGCTCGTATTTCAGAGGAAGAGACCATAGCAGCCATACGCTCTATGCGTACCTCCGCAGCCCCGGGCCCTGACGGCTTTACTGCCCAATACTACAAACTTTTCGCCAAGGAATTAGCCCCACATCTCACCTCTCTCTTTAATAATGTTTTAGAAGGTGAATCTTTTGCACCAGAAACAACTAGGGCGGACATTGTGGTGATTCCGAAACCTGACAGAGACCCGACTAAATGTCCCAACTATAGGCCGATATCATTATTAAACGTCGACCTGAAGATTTATGCCAAAATCCTAGCATCTCGTTTAGCACCTCTCCTCCCGCAATTGATACACCCAGACCAAGTGGAATTTATTCCAGGACGCCAGGCATCCGATAATACTAGACGGGCTGTAGACCTGATATGCTCCATTCAAAAACAGAAGCTTCCCTCACTGGTCCTGGCTCTCGATGCGGAGAAGGCTTTTGACCGTATATCTTGGCCTTTTGCTTTTGCTGTCCTCGAAAGAATGGGTTTTGGTAAATTTTTGGAGGGTGTTCGTGCGCTATATCGCTCCCCTACCGCGCGGGTCTCTGTCAACGGAGTTATCTCAAACAGCTTTGAAATAGCTAACGGTACCCGCCAGGGCTGTCCCCTCTACCCACTAGTTTTTGCTCTTGTTATGGAACCACTGGCGGCAAGGATTCGAGATAATAAAGATATCCACGGCATTCGCACCGGACCCTCCGAACACAAAATTGCACTCTATGCCGATGACGTATTAATATCCATCTCGGACCCGATTCGATCCCTCCCCTCTCTTCTCTCTGAAATACGACTGTACTCTGAACGGTCAGGATATAAAATTAATGTAGAAAAAACCGAGGTCCTTGATTTCCACATCCCACAAACAATCAGACCAGAGTTAGAGGCCATGCTTCCCTGTGACTGGCACAAAAGGAAAATCAAATATCTAGGGATCTTCCTAACTCACCACCACCATCAATTGTTTCAGGCAAATTTCCCCCGCCTTTTAGATACCATTAAATCTGATCTCACCGCATGGTCTACCTATTTTATTTCCTGGATAGGTAGAATAAACTCTATCAAAATGAACATTCTTCCCCGTCTCCTCTACTTATTTCAAACCCTTCCAATATATATCCCTACCTACGTTTTTAAATTCCTACAACATCAAACCACCCACTTTATATGGGACAAAAAACGCCCACGGATAAGACTCAAACTACTTCAACGCCCAGCTAGACAGGGAGGTCTGGGTATCCCAGACTTTCGGAAATACTACTATGCTGCACAGCTATCCCAATGTGTCCAATGGAGTAGTCCCGGGGGTGCGGGGAAGGTTTGGGTGGGTATTGAGGCAGGAGAGTTGGGATTAGCCACAATGTCATCCTTGCTGTGGCTCCCCAGGACTAAGCGTCCCCGTATGGCACTCGCCCACCCAGTGGTCTCTCGTTCATTAGCTATCTGGGACTCCGCTAACAAAAGTTTTAGTTTAGCCCCAAATCCATCCCCACTGATCCCACTATATCATAACCCAGACTTCCCTCCTGGTCTTTGTAAATCCGCCTTTAGTAAGTGGAGACTTGGAAATATTTACTATCTGAACGATATAGCCAGTGATACCAACTTTCCTCAGTTCTCAGATATTCGCGATAAAACGGCTGTCCCGACCACAGATTTCTTTAGATACTTGCAAATTCGACACTTTCACTCTAAAACTGTAACTACCCTCACTGCTAGACCCCTAACTTCCTTTGAATATATTGGCTGGAAACGCTCATCTACTAGAGGTCTGATATCTATCATTTACTCACTCCTAGGAGAGGATACAGGTACAAACCGCGACCTACACGAGCTAGCGTGGGAACGAGATTTAGGACACTCTATAGATTCCGAAGAATGGTTGGAAATGTGGGATAATGCTGCCTCCAGCTCGATATGTGTGAGGATTAAAGAAAATGTATACAAACTGCTATATCGCTGGTACTACGTACCCTCACGTTTAATAACTATGTATCCAAATGTTTCAGATAGGTGCTGGAGGGGTTGCACAGCTGAGGGCACATTCATACATATTTGGTGGTCCTGTCCGAAACTTGCCAATACTTGGAAAGAAGTTGTCACCTTCCTCTACTATCTATTTGATGTTACTGTCCCCACTGATCCCAAATACTTTCTACTTCCCTTAAATCTACCCTCTCTCACTCCTCACCAGAATAAACTATTTCGTCACATAGTCTCTGCCATGACATGTCAAATTGCCGTTGACTGGAAAAAACCCTCCCCAGCCCCCATGCAAACGATCATGTCCCGTATTTGGTATGTTTACAAAATGGAGTACATGACGGCTGTTCTACGTAACTCTTTCAAAACATTTAATAAAACCTGGTCTCCCTGGCTGACCTCTCAGAATACCCCCCCCCCCTCAATTAGTCTCTAGAACATCTCTCCGAGGCCACCCCTCCCGCTCTTTCTCTCCCTCTGTCCTTCTGTCTATCCTTTCTTCTTAACTTCTATAAATTCTCTTTTCTCCCTCCATCCGCCTTTGGTTCCTTTACTCGCCTCACGGAAATGTCTTTCCGGGCGGTCGGCCACACTGCCATCGCGAGGTTCTCTTTCTTAAATGGAAAAATCTTGAATCACCTTATTGTAAGCCCATTCAATGTTGTTTTTGTAAATGTCAAGGTATTTTGTTACACTTGTCAATTGCTCGTGATTCACCCAATAAAATGTGTTTAAAAAAAATAAAAATAAAATAAACTTATTTTTTTTAAATACATGCCAGCCACAGGGGGGCCCTAGATAGAGAGGGCCCAGGGGTACTGAGCCCACCTTAATCCTGTCCTGTGCCTGGGGGTGTCCGGATTCCCCTGATATGAATATACTCCTGCAGTGTCTTTCAAACAGGACAGTGTGCTGTGAGCTTCAGACCAGATAGCATGCCTGGAATCAAACATTGATGTGATAGCTATGTGTATTGTAGCCATTTTCAGCGATAGTGTTAGGACCTGCAAAAAAGTGGGGTCCCTTGAAGGGGGCTGCAGGCTTAAATGCATTGATCAATTCATGAACCAAATCTCCACTATTTATTATCAGTTAATTTAGTGTGTGCAGAGCCCCTCCAATGTCTGTTTAAACAATGTGGTCACAAGTCATAGGGCACCCCAAAACTAGGAAAGGTGAGTGCCGATGTTAAGTGTATATAATATATATATATATATATATATATATATATATTGTAGCATGTCCGCCGTTCAGACAGGACACGGCAGGCAGTTTTTGGTATTTGGTCATGTATTTAGTGGCATACATGCCACAACTCCACTTTACAGCAACATAAGGTTTGACAAACAAACAAACAATAGTATTTGTCCAAGCAGCGCTCCTTCCGCACGGTGCCTCAGTGTCTCCAGACACTGACAGTCCAAGTCCCTGGTGCTACAACACTTTTCCCTGCTCATTGGCTCCTATCGAGCATCAGCGCCATGTGCACCAAACTGAACAAGGTTTAAATCCATTTCCCTTCTCCTGCGATCAGCCCTCTTCCCACCTGTGGCTGTGCAGGTCTGAACACCTGGACTGGAGCTGTATATTTGGGAGCCCACCCATCTATCCCCCCAAACGCACATCAGTGGCTTTGTAGTGAACAAGGTTCTGTTACCTGACGGCTGATTCTGGACGGCTCCTTAACTCTTCACAGGGCAGCTGTGACCAGAGAAATCTATCAGTCTCTGGTGATATTAACCCTGTTTCACCGCAATATACTGTGTATATATAAAACAGTTTTATATACTGTATTATATACTGTAGCTATTACCTTTAAATAATACACTAGTATTGGCTTGTGCTTTTTCACTTTCACAACCATACATCCATTGTATTTTTCCCACCCGATCCCAGTTTCTTTAAAGTCCAGTTGACTGATATGAGCCTAATGTCTCGTCTACCACCATATGTAACAACACTTTCGTTTGCACCCAGGGAATATACTGGAGAGTGAAATACATGAACAAGAAGAAGAAGAAGAAGAATCAATATTCCTATTAGGGCTTAAACTCTTATTTTATTCCAGACTAGTCGTTCTTACAATGCTTAAATTGTACGTTTGCCTAACTCAATATTTAAATGCATTGATTTAAAAAAAAAAATCAGAATTGTAGAGCATCCAGGTTAATGAAATAATGAGTGTTATAGCTAAGCTGACCCTTGTCTGACAATACTGCTCAGTAATTTCACTTAAATTAGCAGTGTACAGATCAATATACGCTTAACCGGCTTTGTGTAGAGTATAATGGTTGCTAGGCAACACGGAACACCTACTCAAACCTGACGCTTATTGTGGGCTATTTAGAAATGTCTTTGCTGAGACCGTGTGTCTCTTCCATTGTTTACTTTTTGCAACACAGAGCAAATCTGTCAGCAGACGGGCAGCTTCCTAATGCGACTGTCGGATGGAATATTCCTAAATTACATGGCGGTTAATAGGTTCCAAGTTTTACTTCATCTATCGATCGCTGGGTTACAGCTCCTGCAACAAATAAACAACTGCTTAATGTCAGCAGCGGTCAAGTTATTTTGACATTTGGTCACTTTTTAGAGAGCCATTGAGCTTAGAGTAAAAGTAAACTCGCTAGTAGCAATCACAAATAAATACAGTAGGTTTATCATAAATGAATAGACTTAGATATAATAGGAGTATGCTTAATCTATGCCCATAGCATAAAAACTCATCTCTTCAGGCAAGATTATTAAATTCCAGAACCAGTCATAGAACCTGGCATTCTGGTGGAATCGATGCAATAAAGAATACAGTATCTATCCTTATGTATCAATGCCTATATTCCTGTAGATTGTAAGCTTGCGAGCAGGGCCCTCCTACCTTTTGACTGTCTGTAAATACCCTGTTTGTTGTATCACTGTCTCCTTTGTAAAGCGCAACGGAATATGCGGAATAAATATAAGAAACTGCTAATAAATAAATAAAATAGCATACAGGGCACCACAAAGTCAGTAGGACATCCCCACTGCCAAATATCATCCTCGCGTTTGTAGCATTTATTCTGAATGATCTCTTGCGGGGTTGGGAGCTCTTGCTTGTGTCCAAAAGGAACTTTCAGAATCACATCGGTATTAATCTCATTAGATGCAGGCAGGACTGAGATACCCTAAGAGCAGTGGCGTAACAATGAAATTACCCCCCCTCCCTCATAAACTAAAGCCCACCTCCCATAAACTAAAGCCCGCCTGCCTCCTCCCCATAAGATAAAGCCTGTAAACCCCCCAACTCTGCCTTACTCTGCTGCTTGCCGCCGCTGTTGGGTCTGTGGCCGGGACCAGCAGATATACTTGTCTGCAGTCCCGGCACTTCTACTGGCTGGCTCCTGATGGGGCCACTTCCTCCTCTAGCATCCTCAAAAAGTGTCTGCTGTATGGGGGCGGACAATTTTTGTGGGCTATTTTGCATTAGCAGGAGCCAGCCAGGAGGAGAGCTGGGATCGCAGACAAGTAGATCTGTGGGTCCCAGCCACAGATCCGGTGGCAGCAAGCAGTGAGGTAAGGCATGGCAGTGCAGCACATCTATAGCCCTGCAGACCCACACACACACTCAGCACTTCCCTGCGACCGTGGGGTCTGCGGGTCTTTGTTACACCACTGCCTAAGAGGTACAGTAAGTTGCCATTGGGGGTTATAACAAGGGTGATTCCGGTAAAGCACATGTTCCAAATGCCAAAAACTTCAGAATGCACCATGCGAAGGGGCAATAAATCAATAAGTTATTTTGTTTTGTTCACTGGGGGAGCTATCATTGAATCTAGGGGTAAACCAATCAGATTCTGTCTGTCATTTTCTAGGATGCAATAGAGAAATGATAAACATAATTTTAAGTAAATTTAAATATAAGCATTCGGAAATGTACCCTTAGTTGTCTCATTTTTTGTGTGTTTTTATGCGTGGGAGCCAATGTGTGGGTTTTCTTTTTATGCTCCCTTCTGGTACCACTTGACCTATGTTGCAGCAAGTGATGGTGCACCTGAATGTCAGTTAGTTAGGCCCACCGGCCACTCTCAAACAACATAGCGGCAGACCTGCCAATCCACTGTTGGCTCCAGTCACACACACACAATATTTGTTTTCTTTTTTAAGGAGACAGGAGGGCACCAAACGCCAACTTGCCTCTCGGCGATTGGGATGAACTCACGTCTTTGTAAACATGACACCCCCACCATCTGTACATGCAAGATGACAGAGGACATCAAAAGGGGGAGGCAAACTTGAGTCTAAGATGCATTCAGAAGAAGTATTTTTCCTGCAAACATACACAGTTGGTGATGGCGGCAGTGATGGAGCTGGGGACATGCAGCACGGCCCCTGCTATACAACTATGCATGCAGGACAAAGACATCTTATGCATGCATCTGAGATCTAAGTTCTCTGTCCAGAGACGTTGCATTGGATCATGGAAACCTCTATATGCTTAAGCTAAAGCTTTCTCAGGCTGGTCATTGAAACTTCTCTGCATGGTCAAGGATGTCTGGGTCTTATGACGCAGATCCTGGGCTCTGCATGACTACTTAATGGTGAAGTGGTCCTGGTCACCATTCTGTCCCACTCCCCAAACATGTTAATCATGCTTCAGATTTTCAAGTTTAACCATTGTCCAAGGTCATCCGGTGACCAGGAGACACTATTCTCTATTCTCCCTCTATGCCCACTGGGATGGGCATGAACAAACTGGTTCAAGAAAAAGTCGGTTGTTGGGTCATTGAGTATGTTGGCATGTCTAACTTTTGTCAATGTCTATTTAATGCATGTCTTACTTTAGTCAATGTTTAACTAATGCATGTCTAAGTATTGTTAATGTCTAATTCATTTCTAACTTTGTCAGTGTCTAACTAATGCATTTCTTCTTTTTGTCAGTGTCTAACTTTTGTCAGTGTCTAACTAATGCATGTCTATCTTTTGCCAATGTCTAACTAATGCATGTCTAACTTTTGCCAATGTCTAACTAATGCATGTCTAACTTTTGCCAATGTCTAATCAATGCTTGACATATTTTTGTCAATGTTTAACTAATGCATGTCTAACTTTTGACAATGTCTAACCAATGCATGTCTTACTTTTGTCAATGTCTATATAGTACATGTCTAACTTTGTCAATGTCTAACTAATGCATGTCTAACTTTTGTCAATGTCTAATACATGTCTTAATTTTGTCAATGTCTAACTAATGCATGTCTAACTTTTGTCAATGTCTTACTAATGCATGTCTAAATTTTGTCAATGTTTAACCAATGCATGTCTAACTTTTGTCAATGTCAAACTAATGCAGGTACTTGTGTATTATCACGGCGCCCCCGATTTCCATCGCAGGGCATTGTACAACCACAAAATCGCGTTGCATAGCATGCCATGGCATATGATCGGATGCGATGCGATGAGACACGATTATACCCGATTTTTAATTGTACAGGCACCCAGACCCGATTTTACATTGTACACCCACCCTGATGGGTAATGACAATGTTAAATGCCACCCCCCCATTGTTAACGCCACCCCACTATCAACGCCAACCCGAAGCATGGCGAGCGCGCGAGCCCGCTAGGGGCTGCGGTACGCGTCCTCCGACCTTTTCATACCCCCACTATCCACGTCGGCGTGGAGTTGATTTTATATAGTGTGGCGAGCGCAGCGAGCCACCGAGCCCGAAGCGTGGCGAGCGCAGCGCGCCCCGCGAGGGGACTCGTAATACTTGTGAAGTAATGCATGTCCCCTTGTGGGGCTCGCTGCACTCGCCACGCTTCGGGCTCGGTGGCTCGCTGCGCTTGCCACACTATATAAGATCAACTCCACGCTGACGTGGATAGTGGGGGGTATGAAAAGGTCGGAGGACGTGTACCGCAACCCCTCGCGGGCTCGCTGCGCTCGCCACGCTTCGGGTTGGCGTTGATAGTGGGGTGGCATTAACAATGGTGTGGCATTTAACATTGTCATTACCCATCAGGGTGGGGATACAATTAAAAATCGGGTCTGGGTGGGCATTTAACATTGAAATCGCATTGCATCGCATGCCATTATAATGGCATGCGAAGCGACACAAATTAAAATTGTACACTCATCCCGGGAAAAGCCTCAAATCGGGTCCATCGCATGCCATCGCATACCTTAATTAATGGTATGCGATGCGACGCGACGGACGCCGTGATAATACACAAGTACCCTAATGCATGTCTAACTTTTGTCAATGTCTAACTAATTAAAAATTTTGGTGTCGACTTATTAACTATCTGACTAGACATTGCCTGTCAGCCATCTGGAATCCATTACAAATTGTTTATTTACAGTAACTGTAATTATCAGATTACAGATTAATTCTATATATTCAAGTCTACATGTATGTATTGTGCTTGCTCACTACTAATTGATTCTAAATAATTGAAAGTACACTTTTAGTGGACTATAACGGACTGTTGTTAGTTAACACTTATAGACTCAATTAGAGACATGGTATAAATATTTCCTGAATACAGTAGTTAATGCTGCAAATTTCTGTTGCAACATGTTCCATAGCTAGTTATAATTTTCACTGTAGCTACAATATCTAATTTATACCATGTCAAATAATGTCTAATTAGGATCATTTCCAGCCTAAGAAAGTCTTTTGCATTATAATGCTAATCAATTCAAAGGAATCTTTAGTTAATAGTCTCCAATTTGCTATACTCAGTACTTCTTCGCAATAGATAAATATGAAAGTAATAAAAGTGCTAATGAATTACATTGACTGATGACCTGGTAATATAATCCATAACAAATGTGTTATTATGTGTTATAGAATTTTCCATTAGTGCACAAATAACGTGTGAGTAATGATCTGATCCCACTGCGATATAAACAAAACAATTTGACAACTTTTGACATTCTACCAATTTTCAGCTATTTGAAGCCGTTGAATAATTTAGCAAATTCTCAGCTGGTTAAGAACACATTTGGCAAATAGGAACCTGTAAAAACAGAAGGATCACGTGGAATCAAAATTTAATAAATAAATGGAATTCCAGACTCAATTTGTAATTTTAATACTTTCTAGAGACACTGAAGAATTATTTGTTGCAACTGACTAGGGGTATGACAGAAACTGACCAACTATAATTTAAGGCTTAAATAATCTTTTTATGTGTTCGATAAGTTGTTGCATGAGTAGGCCGTAGTGTGCCTTAGTGTGACTTAACTTGCCATTTCTTATGGTGTGAATAGGATACTTGGATTTACCGATGGCAGCAACAATGAGTGTAGCTATATCTGTAAGTTAGTGACAGAGTTAACCCTTTCAGGTCAAATGTCTAGTGAGGCTCAACAGACTGCTGGGTTCAAGGGATGGAAGAATTTTTATTGCCTTTCAAATTGTAGCCCACCCTACAAAGTTCTAATGATATAGGGAGAGGAAATTACCTATCACCATTGTGTCTCTCATCCACACTCATTACTTTCTCCCATTCCTGATTGCAAGACTTTCTTCGGGCTGCACCCTCTGTGGAATGCCCTCCCAAGCACAATAAGACTCTCCCCCAGTCTCCAAACCTATAAACGTTCCCTGAAAACTCATATCTTCAGGCAAGCTTATCAAATTTCAAAACCAGTCATGGAACCTTGCATTGCATTGAATTGATGCAATAAAGAATACAGTATCTATACTTATGTATCAATGCCTATTTCCCTATAGATTGTAAGCTTGCGAGCAGGGCCCTCCTACCTTTTGACTGTCTGTAAATACCCTGTTTGTTGTATCACTGTCTACTTTTGTAAAGCGCAACGGAATATGCTGTGCTATATAAGAAACTGTTAATAAATAAATAAATAAATAATTAGAGATTTTTACTCTACCGTATAAAGAGAATCGGTACATCTGTCAGAATGAACTTAGGTCTACAGTCATTAGGTCGACCCCATTAGGTCGACTGGCTGGAAGGTCGACCTGATTTAAGGTCGACATGGGCCAAGGTCGACATGACTTAAGGTCGAATTTGCATAAAGGTCGCCATCCACCAGAAACCTGAGGAAGGTGGTATGGCAGCAACAGCGAGAGCAGAACCATCTGTCTTAAACATTACGTTATATTGCATTGGAAACAAACCCAATGTGACTGTTTAAAAACATAGACATATATAGTGACATTATTACAGCTCTCTCCAAAATGTTTTTTTTTTGTCATATTGGTCAATTATTGGACGATTCCCGCTGTCACCAAGTTGACTGACAGATGCATTTGGCACACTGTACCATTTACCATGTCGTGTCTATTACTTCTTGGTGCATCTCTCTTTAATTGCATTTCTTGGGCTCTGAAACTTGTCATCTTTGTCACATCAAATAGTTATTTTTACAAGAAGTGCATTGACATTGTCCAAATTCGCAAGGATTGGAGGCATTATTCAAATGGTGCAGCCTTGGGGAAAAAAATGTAAATGTATAGACTTGAATTCACTCCGGACATTGAAGATTTCATGTAGAAATGGATAGTCTTCTATTTATTAAATGAAAAAGAACTGTGTATACAGTACATGGTCTCCCATTAAAATGTATAAATCTCTATTGTTTTAAATAATATTATAACCACACGAATTGAGGGGCATATTTGTTAAAGTATGTATTAGGAATATGGGTGTTTTTGGGAGGTACCTACAATTAGGGTGGCCAATCCTGGGATCGGGATCGGCGGGATCCCGGGATTTGGCCTAAAAAAATGCCGGGATTTGAATCCCAGTATTGGATCTTCCAATCCCGGGATTTCGGGATTATATGCGCATGCGAATATCTAATGCCGGGCAGCGTCTGAGCAAGTGCTCAGACGCTACCCAGGAGTTCCTGATCCCCAGACTGCAGTCTGGAGCGGGTATGGGCAGTCTGACCTGTGCAGCGTGACCTCTGACCATCACGCTGCGCAGGTCGGACTGCCCATACCCGCTCCAGAATCATCTCTGACCTGGACCGGACCTGGCAGCGTCGGCCGCCTGCCCTCCGGGCGGCTCTGCTGCTGCTGCTACCACCGCTGACGCCTCCTGCTCCTGCCTGTCTGCCCTGCTCCCGGCCGCCGGTGTGAGTAAATGTATGTGCGGGGCGGCTGTAGCGGAGGGGGACTGGGCTTCTTTGTAGCATTTTTTTTTGCCCAAACTGATTAGAGATGCCAATCCCGGGATCCCGGGAAACCCGGGATTGAGCATTTTTCAATCCCGATTCCCGGGATTGAAAAAATGCCCTGGGATTGGCATCCCTACCTACAATGATAAGAATCCTTAGGATATAAGAGGGAAGGTCAGCAGCAGATGTCTTTGATGCATCTTCTGTCCATCTATTTCTGACCACAATGGTTTATATAGTGGCTGTTATGCTAGTGGCCCATGTGAAGCAAAGTCTGGGTCACTAATGGCATCTGAAGATGGCATTTGCTTGTAGAAGACTACAGGCTGCTCTGACATATATTATTTCGAAAGAGTGTCCCCTAAATGCTTTCACACATGTGCAGGCCATAAATTCACAATATAAGGACCGGCGTCAAACCCAATGACTGATTGTTTCCAAATTTTCATGAAAATTTAAATGTTCACATTATAAATTAAAGCAATATTATCATATCCCATATATCATATCCCAAACATGAGATATAATAACTCAGCCCCTGAAAGACCTTATTTCTCAGGGGATGCAGTCATTAGGACGAGAGTGTCTAGGTCAACAGTCAAAAGGAAGGCCACTATTGGTTGACTGACAAAAGATCAACCACTATTGGTTGAGAGTTAGAAGATCGACAAATGAAAAGGTCAACATGCATTAGGTAGACATACACAACAGGTTGACATCAAAGAGTAAAAAAATAAAAAAGATCTGTGATCTTAAGATGTGCGCAAAAATTTGCCTTGAAATCTTTTGTCCGTCTTGTTTTCACCAAAGATTTCTTTTAAGATCCCATGGATCTTTTGGTAAATCTTCTGATCTTCCATGCAGCATGTTAGATCAGAAGATGGTACTTGTGTAGTATCACGGCGCCAGTATGGCGCCGTGCTACTTCCGGGTTCTACGCTCGCCACAAACTATGTTAAAAAAAGTAACTTAACTCCATGCCAACATGGATAGTTCATACCCCCACTATCCATGTTGGCATGGAGTTGATTTTAAAAAGCGTAGCGAGCCACCGAGCCCGCAGCGTGGGCGAGCGAACCGAGCCCCGCAAGGGGACTCAGACGCACAGCGCCATAAAGGCGCTGTGAAACTACACAAGTACCCAGAAGATTTACCAAAAGATCTGTGGGAGCGCTCATCCAATCAATCGCTAAAAATTGCCTGATTTTTTGGTCGATCAGTCGGAAATCAGCCAATAGGCAAAAAAATTATTCTATTGTGTGGGCTACAGGAAAAAAAAAAGCAAATGCATCACCCTTGGGTGCAGCTGCTAGTAGGTCTCAAACACTTAATGAGGAGACACCACTCCTCCTACAATACACAAACCACACAATTTCTTAAGTGGAAACCTTCCAGCACTTATAACACAATACACAATACTTCCCTTTTGTTCATGGGATGATTCTATTGGGCATATGGATGAAACAGAGATCATTGCAGCAAATTCTCATTTGTATAAAGGTGCCCATACACGTACCAATTACCCGGTACTTTTTGTGCTAAAATAGCATCACATCCCATGCACAACGCATGCACAACGATGCTATTTTAGCACAAAAAGTACTGGGTAATTGGTACGTGTATGGGCACCTTTAGTCTGTGAAATGAAACAGAAACAAAATAGCATATGGTGAAGTATGTCCACACTACAGAATCTGTTTAACACTCCTGCAGGTAAGTAAGGGTTGTGAAGCTGTTCCTTCCACCTGAATGTATCTAGAAATGACTTGCGTACCCAACTCACATCAAAGATCTGACTAATAAAGCTAATAGAAGGTATCTATTGTGTGGGCACCTTAATTGTATAGGGAAGTTGGTGAGAAAACAACCCAACCATTCATTGGCTAAAGGTGCATACACACTGTACAATTTTATTGACCAACTTCATCCATTTTGGCCCTTCTGAACGATTTTGGTCAAAATATCGGTACTTATGTAGTATCTGGGCTGCCGATTTTTTGATTGTATGCCTTAAGTTAAGGCATACAATCAGATGCGATGCGATGCGATATCGCATCGCATCGCATACGACCATGCGATGCGATGCGATGCGATGACCCGATTTTTCCATAGGATTCAATGTTAAAATGGACTGAGTCCATTTTAACATGGAATTCAATGGGAAAAAGGGGTCCTTTTCATACCCCTACTATCCAAGTGGGCATGGAGTTGGATATAAACCTGTGGCGAGCGTAGCGAGCCACCGAGCCCGAAGCGTGGCGAGCGAAGCGAGCCCCGCGAGGGGACGGTATTCTGTGTCCCCTCGCGGGGCTCGCTACGCTCGCCACGCTTCGGGCTCGGTGGCTCGCTACGCTCGCCACAGGTTTATATCCAACTCCATGCCCACTTGGATAGTAGGGGTATGAAAAGGACCCCTTTTCCCAATGAATTCTATGTTAAAATGGACTCAGTCCATTTTAACATTGAATCCTATGGAAAAATCGGGTCCATCGCATCGCATCGCATCGCATGCGATATGGTCGGGTGCGATGCGATGCGATGGACCCGATTTCAAAATCGGCAGCCCAGTTACTACATAAGTACCAAAATATCTTTCAGTGGGTACACTGAAAGACACTGATGACCAATTTCCTTTGAACCCAGTGTCCTGGAAGAAAGATGTTGATGAAAAGATGTAGATGAAAGATGTTGACAAAAAATTAACGATCTACTGTAGCTACATTTTTTTGGCTTTTTTTGAAAGATACCCAAACTGAGTTGCATGCACAATTGACAAAGAACCTTGATGAACAACTGGTGAGTATGCACATCATCATTAATCATTAGTCACATACACACTGAAAGATATTTTGAACAATATCATTCAAAAGGGCCAAAATGAACTAAATTGGTAAAAAAAAATTGTAAAGTGTGTATGCACCTTAAAGCAATGAATGGTCAAAGTTGGTCAAAGTTGTGTGTGCATGATTTACAGAGTAGATGGTGATTTCCAAAATATTAATGTTAGAGCCCTATATAAAGTTATCTGTATGTAAAAAATATATAATACCAGCAATCCAATTAAGCAATGCGATGTGGCAGTTGTACCAGTCCCTCTGTCTTCTCCAGATGTTTTAACCATTCACCAATGCAAGTTTTCCTTATAAGCTGGAAGGTGTATGAGAAGTAATACAATATTTTTAACACTAAAGCTGGTCTTTAGGATTGACTGTAGACGAAAGAGTCTAAAAATATGTTCTGTGTCAAAAATATTTTTCTTATCACTATAAATAAAAGGCTAAATCCTCCCCGCCTTTTCAAGGTGAAGTACCACCAGTGACCACTAGCGGCCACTCAATGGACCAAATTACTCCTTAACAGAAAATGAAACAAAAATTATCTGTTTCAAACTTTCTGGATATGGACAGAGGGAGCTGTGAAGACAGAGATTGGAGGTAGGAGCAGATAGGGACTAAGTCATCATTTTGACAGGCTTTTAACTTGTAAATAACATACAGTAAATGTTAAAAAAAGGTTAAACAACTTATAATAAATATACTATCATGCATTAAATACCCACTAGAAAAGACTAGGGGTGAGATTTAATAGGATGAGAGATTCAGAAAGTGAGAGATTTGTTAAGAAATCTCCAGTTTTTTTAAAGCGGTAATCCTTTACACTGCAAAACCAGTTTGCTTTTGAAGTGCAAATGATTGCCGCTTTAAAAAAACTGGAGAATTCTCACAAAATCTCTCACTTTCTAAATCTCTCATCCTATTAAATCTCACCCCTGAGATTTCTATTTATACATTCCACCACCTCATTGTAAGGTGCCTGTCTCTTCTTGCTGGCTGCTGCTGTCTAGTCTCGATTCTAGGTTAATAGACTCAGACTTAAGCATTAAAGTTGAAACCACCAAACTTCCCCTATTAGAGAACTATGATGCCGATAATGACATGAATCAATGTCACGTAAATTTGGTTCTATCATTTCTAATGATTGAAATACTTCAGAATAGTTTCTGACTTTTGTAGTTTACTCGGCTGATTGCCACTGGTATTTTTGTACAGCAGAAAACCTAATGGATATGACAAAAAATGTAAGGTCAAGTACAGATTACTTATTATGCTGCACACAATGGACTGCAAATCATTGCTGCCAAGTCTATTTTATTATATAATGTTAACCGCTCCTAAAATTGTATTATCTTCTAACACAGTGATTCTATAATGGGCTAGATTCTAAATATGACGAATAGTAATTCTATTTCCCACACTCTGTCATACAGTAGTGGTGTATAATGTAGTGATAATGATATTTTTTTTCTAAAAATTTTTTTTTTTTTCATTTTAAATTAAACATTTTTTTTTAATCTTTGTGATGTATTTGTTACAGAAGAGAGAAAATACAGCAGGACTGACATTTAAAATAGAAAATTGGTAACAGGTAATACACAATTATCTACATATAAGCAAACAGATGAAAACCAAGCACAGTTGTAAAAAAAAAAAACGTTTAAAATATCTGTCACGATATGAATACAATCAAGATCTGATGGAAGTTTTTATTTTATTTTAAGTTACTATAAAGAGAGGGGAGTAAAAAAAGATGAGAAAAAAATAAAGGAGGCAGGGAAGAGGGAGAAGGAAATAAACAACATCTACAGGAATGGCATGGTTTTGATATATGGTACGGGTTCTTAGGTTGACAGTCAAAAGGTTGACCACCACTGGTCAAGATTTAAAAGGTGGACACGTCGAAAAGGCAGACATTCATTACGTCGACATGGTCAAAAGGTCCGCACAAGATCCGCACAAGCAAAATGTGGACAGGAAAAATGGTAGATGTGGGAAAGGTCAACATGAGTTTTTCACTTTTTGGGTGTTGACATGGGCACCATATGGGTACATATGGTCAACATGGACAAGGTAGACATAGACAAAAGGTTGACACAATCAAAGTGTCAACATGAGAATTGTCGTCACATGAAATTTATTTTTTAGTGCTTTTAATAGGCAATGTTCCGGGGCAATCTCCCCTTTCTCAAGCTAAACAACAAGTCTTGTTGTTTGGCTTGAGAAAGGGGGGGAGGGGTTGCCCCGAAACATTGCCTATTAAAAGCACTTTATTTGCACTGGATTATAAAGACTCAGAGTGCCACCTTCTTCCTTCATCTACATACCTGAGGTCTCTCTGGATTCACGAAGGCACCTGAGGAAGCTGCTATAACTTGTCAACCTTTGGAGTGCCGGTTTCTCTTCTATGATATATATATATATATATTTTTTATTATTAAAAGTCATCTTGACCTTTTCATGTGTTGACCATTGACATGTTGAACATTTGTCCATGCCAACCTTTTGACCATCGACCATATGCATATTTTCATACGGTGTTCACCTATTGTGGGGACATTTTCTAAGAACGAATGGCTACGAATGCCCATATTTGTAGCCAGTCAATGTTATATACGACTGTATATTCATATTTTCTAAATTTAGTAAGGGAAATATACGGGTGTTTGTGAGTTTTCTGGACATATTACTGACAGGTGTGGATGGTTTGATTAGCACCTCGGCTTTTACTAAGGCGCCGACCATGTGAACTGCAGAGAGACAGATTGACTGCATGCTTGAGAAATGTGTTAATTGTGGGTATCAGCGATTGCTCTTACTCCTCGCCAATAATACAGCGTTGGCTGCACCTGAGAGAAATGATTGAATTATCATTCTGCCAAGCCTTAGAAAAATTGACTACACTTGATAAATCACTTTAATACGGCCAGCACTAGGATTAACAGAGTAGCGAAAAAGCTACGCCCATTGGTCAAGTCTGACAGTGCCCTTAAACTTGAGTCCGCTCCCTTCTGTCACATGATCGAGATTAGGAGAAATGTGTGACTGGTACTTCTGTGACAGCTCCTACAGCACTAGGTGTGCAACTGCTCACCACAGAAGTTACACAGGCAACGGTTATAGATGTATTTATCTATAACTTCAGGGGTCTGGTTTCGGCCACCAGACCCCTGATGGCCAACACCCAGCGGCCAATGTCTCCATTGCCTCTGGGCGTTATGTCACATGCAAAAAGTTGGTAAAAAAAAAAAAGATTTTTTTTTTTTAAATACCATAAATACTCTCATCTATTAATGCCATAGTACAGCCTTAGTATTTTTTTATGTTATTTTTTTGTACCAGGGATTAGTCATACTCATGGAATACTCAATGTGATTCATTCCATTCCATTCCATTTCAAAATCAAAGTGAAGCTGGAGCCTCACATATCTTTATATTTATAAATATCACAAATAAACTAAAAATGATTTGAGAAACCTAACTTAAATTGCCAGAGAAGATAATAGCTGCTACAGCAACTACTTATCTGAATGGAACTCGCTGTAAGCGGTTTCCAAGATACAGGAACGGTAAAAAAAAAACAAGATATTTGTTTGATATAAATGTTACTTTTAGGATTATAAACTATCTCTTGAGTGACGTCTGCATCCAGTATGTATCAATATTCACTTCTATTCTGCTTCATCCGACAGGAGTCAAACTTGGAATTGATTCTGTGCCTAAGTGCCTAAGTGGGTTGAGGCGGTGGTTCCCAAACTTTTCAGAGCCACGGCACCCTAGGATTTTTTTTTAGGCACCCCTAAGCTAAAAGTTTATTTTTGAAAAATTCTGAAAAAAAATATTAAATTAATTCATCCTAAAGGTGCATACACATTAGATACAGATACAGTATGCACAATAATGACCATTGTTGGTAATAATTTTGTGCACTTTGCCTAGTGTGTATACACTATGGGCCCGATTCACAACTGAACGCAGAACCGCAGATTCACAAGGCCAGTGTTCAGTTAAAATGTTGCCCCGCTAGAGTGAAGTCCCGCCTAGCAAATCAGTGTTCTCACCTTGCGATTGGATGGGTACGCTGCGCATCCATAACAGGCTCACCATTGAATGATTTTTACACTGGACGACTCTAATCGCAGGCGCCGCGTAGTCCTGGACTTGGTCAGATAGTGCGATGGAAAAAGGCAAACCGGCCTGAAGCTGATGTCACACACTCTCTCCTAAAGAGCTCAGGCACGCCAAGCATTTACACGGCAGTCCCATCGTTTTCCTAGGCACCCCTTCGTTTTTCTTAACACGCCCACTAAAAGTCTGGTTTCCACCCCCAGACACCTACTTCGTGTCAATCACCTTGTGATCAGCATGCAAATAGAAAAATTAGCAGGACTTCATCGCAACTCGGCCTTGCACATTCCTACTATGGCACATGTGCACTCTAGCAATAATCCTCTGGTGTGCAAACTCACAGCCCTATATGATGCATGCTCCTGCAGATTTCTTGTGACCCCCTCTATCATCCATACACGCAGCTAAATCCTGACTGTATCATCGACATCTATACTCCTGGATGTGGCCACTGACCATATCTTATTTGTGAATTTTTTAAGTTTTTACATTAGATATCATTTGTCAGGGAGCTATGGGGAGTTAAAGCAAAATTGTTAACAATATCGTTCATGGAGACTATAGGCTAACATAGTCCCAGCATTAAGCCCTATACAGATGTAGCAGGGCTAATCTTTACAGGGGCTGGCAATTCTATCGCCAGCGCCCGGCTGCTGCCAGGGACGCACGTGCATGAGATGCTCACACACCCCGTGGCAACGGAGCCTGCCGCCGGTCCCCGCCACCGTCGCCGCTGGTCCCCCTCGCTGCCCCGACACCCCCCTGAACTGGGCAGGATCTCCCTGAAGCGGAGGCGGTCAGGGAGACGCTGCCCAGCTGCCGTGATAGTGGAATGCGCATGCACGTGAGATGCACGTGAGACGCACGTGCGTCTCAGTCCCTATCACCGGCGCTCGCCAGTGAAAGGGATCTGGAGGGCGCCGGCAACAGATGAGCCTGGCTTTATCTGTACATAGTAGATGATGGACTCTACTGCTAATATTATTAATGACATCGCCCATTGCCCGGCCCCTGCTGACAGCATGCCTCATTGACGATAAAGTCAACATTGGGCATACTACGCAGACGGGGTCATAAATTCAAGGATCCACAAGCTTAGGTGTTGACATTAACACAATTATTTTTGGAAAGACATGTCGACCATTTCAAGGCTGACCTTTTGCTTGTGTTGAAATGTTGTCAATGTCAGCCTTATACTGTACACGTTGGCCTTCTGCTGTTGACCTAATGACTGCTGACGTACTGTAGACTTTGAGATGACATAAAACAATTCTTCTTGATATTAATACTTGTGAGTTTTTCATTTTTCCTATATACAATTAAACAAGTCACATCCACATCTGTTATTTATCTCTTTATAAATGAAATAAAAATCTTTTTTTTCCTGCTTTAATCCAAATGAATTAGTTAAATAAGTAATGTGACCTGACATTTGTGACGTGGTCTACAGTAATGTGAGTAATAGTGATTAACTGGATACTGTAGGTCAATGGTCAATTATGCAATAAAAAGTAGCTAGTGTTATTAATAGTCATCACCATCATCTTCTTCCTCCTCCGCATCATCATCATGATCAGCATATTTACCAAAGGGTGTAATATTTCTATGCTATAACACTTATGGTGTTACATACTTGTGAATCAAATCTATTAATTCCCTTTTCATAATTGTTTTATATAAGAATGCATTAAGGAAACACTCTCATAGTGTAACCAGATTACCAAATATACTTATAGAACTACGGATCTTTATACAGATGGATCACCGCTCATTTGGCTGGGTCCTGGCGATTCTATCGCCAATCGCCAGGACCCACCATCAGACAGAAGGGGCACACACTAGATGCTTGCACGCCCTGTTCCATTGGAGCCCTCCGCCACCCTCTGCCAACTCCCCGCCGCTCACCTGTCAGTGCCCGCAGCCCCCCGCACCCCCTAACTCTGCCCATCACCCTGAAGCGGAGACGGGCAGGGATTCCGCTCCCCACTGGCAAGAGATGAGGACGCTTCTCCGCCAGATGGAGCGCGTCTCCGCCAGCTCTCGCCAGTGGACGGGATCTGGCGAGGGCTGGTACTAAATGAGAGGCATTTCATCTGTACTTAGATAAAAAGATTGTGTACATAGCTTCATATAATTTATTCTCGTTAACAATTGATCTTCACCAATATTATAAAAAACAATGTATAAAATATATATTACATAATCAAATACATTCCAAATATGAATAATGTTCACACCAATTTATTTATTTTGTTACCAGTTATTGATATAATTCGCATGTATCCACAGCACTTTGCAGAGGCTATTTTGCCTCTCACGTCAGTCCCTGCCCCAGTGATGCCTACAATCTATATTCCCTGCCACTTATACACTAGGGCAGTGGTATCCAAACGTTTTTGATTCACGGCACCCTAGAGTATCAGAATATTTTTCAGGGCACCCCTAGGTCAAAAGTTTGTTACCAAGAATAAAAAATAATAATTAAATTAAATAAGTTGTACCTAAATGCCACCCTAGGTCCAGTTATGTGGTGAGGAACATGATTCACTTCTGTTTATCCACATGTTTGGCCATTACATTGACCATAAACAATTTGAATTGGTTCTGGACCACCAACCTGAGGCACCCCTGCAAGTGCACCGAGGCACCCCAGGGAGCCTAGGCGCACAGTTTGGGAACCACTGCACTAGGGTATTAATCTTTATGTTGGCAGACAATTAGCCTCCTGGGAGTACATGGAGAACAGGGAGTTAGGGAGTTAGGACCATGTGGGAATCAAACTCTGACCTCATTGATCTGAGTTGGTAATGCAAAGTATTACATCATCTGTGTGATAAATATAACTAAGAGGGTAGGAGTTGTGCAAGCCTTCACGATTCCTTGTGGAATCTATTGTTTCATAAGATGCATGTACAATATACTCCATAAAATGTTGTTAGGATTTAGTCAAAAGGTCAACAATAACCCAATGTTGACATGTGCCCATTGCCTTTTGTTGATAATAGGGTTAGGCTGTAGGTGGAAGGGGTAGGGTTAGGCTGTTATGCTGTGGGGGAAATATATTTAGGCTGAGATGGTGGTTATGGTTAAGCAGTAGCGGTAGACAGGCTCGGACTGGCCCAGCGGGGAACCGGAGAATTCCCCAGTGGGCCCCTTTGATTTATGACCCCGTCCACTTTATAAGCAAGGCGGGGCCTAACACTACTCATCATATGCCGCAGGGTAGTCAATAGCTTTCTGCTATGCTACTAGCAGATAACTCACCTGGCTGCGGAGGCGGTGAGCTGAAGGCTTAGGGGGGCAGCTAGGAGGCTCCATTTGAACTGCAGTGCCCCGGAGTCCGGACAATGCGCATGCTACCACAGCCACCTTCAGTCTGCAACACACAGGCTTCCCAGCCTTCCGGTCTCCCATTGTGTCTCTATGGCAATGGCCCTTCCAAAAATGTCTGCCGCCTTGTAGGAGACAGACACTAGAGGTACTGCCATACCTCTATTGTCTGTAGGAGGAGCGCAGCTTGCCCAGCGCTACTCAGAAGTGTGGATTACGGTAGCGCTGGCATGCTGTTTGAAAGGAACCCCCCTTGGCAACGAGCAAGACCCCTTGGCCACAAGCATGTAAAACCCATTGGCAACAAGCGAGCATGTAAAATGTAAGTCCCCTTGGTAACAAGCATGCAAACCCCCTTTGCCCCTGACAAAAGCATATAAAGTAAATCCCCTGGCAACTAGCATGTAACCCTCCATAGCAACAAGCATGTATTTTCCCCTAGCAATGAGCATGTAATCCCTCATGGCAACGAGATTGAAACTGCTGCCAAGAAGCATGTATCCCCTGGCATTGAGCAATATACCTCTGACAATGAACATATAGGTAAGTGGCACTTATGTGGCATAATATGTAATAGGCATTATGATTTGTGTCCTTATATGTAATGGGCATTACAGTGTGTGGCATTATGTGTAATGGGCATTACGGTGTGTGGAATTATGTGTAATAGGCATTATGGTGTGTGGCATTATGTTAAATGTTATTACGGTGTATGGCATTTTTTTTAATGGACATTATGGTGTGTGGCATTATGTTAAAGGTCAGTATGGTGTGTGGCATTATGTTTAATGGGCATTATGGTTTGTGGCATTATGTTAAAGGACATAACGGTGTGTGGCATTATGTTTACTGGGTATTATGGTGTGTGGCATTATGTTAAAGGTGATTACGGTGTGTGGCATTATGTTTAATGGGCATTATGGTGTGTGGCATTATGTTAAAGGGCATTATGGTGTGTGGCATTATATGTAATTGGCATTATGGTAGGTGGCATTTTGTGTAATGGGCATTACGGTGTGTGGCAAAATGTATAATGTGCATTACGGTGTGTGGCATTATGTTTAATGGGCATTACAGTATGTGGCATTATGTATAAAGGGCATT
The DNA here is from genome assembly GCF_055691185.1 of Crinia signifera. Taxonomy (NCBI): domain Eukaryota; kingdom Metazoa; phylum Chordata; class Amphibia; order Anura; family Myobatrachidae; genus Crinia; species Crinia signifera. Next base: position 320,465,678 of record NC_139221.1, read on the forward strand.
ATGGTATGTGGCATTATGTTAAAGGGCATTACGGTGTGTGGCATTATGTTTAATGGGCATTACAGTGTGTGGGATTATGTTTAATGGGCATTATGGTGTGTGGCATTATGTTAAATAGCATTACATTTGTGTCATTATGTGTAATTGGCATTAAAGTGTACATTTTTGCAGCGAGCAGGGTTCGAAAATAATCGTTATATTTTATATTTCCTCTGCCAGTAAATATTGGCCCAGATTGAATACCCCCCTATATGAGACAGCTATGGAGAGGACAGTAAGGGATATATGCGTGATGGGCTGGTAGAAAATCCATGGGCCACTTCGTACCATTTGCCCCCCCAGACTGAAAGTTGCCAGCCCCTGCATAACCTCACCCACATAATTATTACAAGCAGTGGGAAGAGAAGCAAACAGGGCTGGTTATAATTATGTTATATTATGCTCAGTCTCAGTCCTGAAGCCTGGCGCAGTGTAGCCCATGCAATGTGTGCAGCAATCTGGACAGTATGCAGCCGCAGAGAGGGTAGCAGTGCACAGCTTGAGCCAACTGCTGAAGCCACAGTGTGTGTGCAGCCAATGATCATAGTGGTGCCTGCAGTCATCGTCTGCTATGTCTGCAGCATAATGGAATACGAAACAAGGCTCAAGAGAATGTGCAGCCCGAACAGGACCCTAGGATACATGTAAGGCATGGGCAGGGGCACCTCTCTGGTCAGGAGGCCATACCCCTTCGATCAGGAAGCCACACCCCTTAAAGCAAATGACCACGCCCCTTGGTGGGCCCCTATGAGTGCATTTCCCTGGTGGGCCCTTTACACCCCAGTCCGACACTGGTGGTAGGGTTAGGTTTACAGGACAACAACTCACCAGAATGCAAGGAGATTAAAGCTATGAGCCAGAATTGACATCACACGACTGCCAGGACATGGAAACCCTACTGAAGTCATTGCGCATTTTCAAAAGCAGTTAAGGTACTTCTGGAACACCATTCTAACATGTCAACATTTCATTATTGTCTACATGAGTAATGTTGATGTGGTTAACATCGACATAATGACTTTGTCAACATTTTCATGATCACATGTAGAATTTCATCATTATGACTGTCGATGTATCATCCATTTATTGTTATATTCATTTATTAGCAGTTATTTATAGAGCGCACACATATTCTGCAGTACTGTATGGAGAATATTTGGACATTTACATCCCTGCCCCAGTGGAGCTTACAATCTATATTCCCTACCACATGTACACGCACACACAGACATTCTAGGGTTCATTTTATCGGGAGACAATTAACCTACCAGTATATTTTTAGATTGTGGGAGGAAACAGGAGTACCCAGAAGAAATCCACGCAAGCACGGGGAGAATATACAAACCCCACACAGTTAGGACCATGTTGGGAATGGAACCCATGACCTCAGTGCTGAGGGGAGGGCAGTACTGCTAACCATTAGCCTAGGAAAAAATACATGTATATGAATAAATAGTTACCACTATTTACATTGCATCCTGATTAAGCCCTTGGCGTAACTACAAAAACATTAAATCCTGATAACCTACTGTACTGTATGATACACTTCAACTAAAATTGATCTTAGTTAAAACACAGTCACGCAACATTACTGTTAACACATTCACACTGCAAATGACCTGTCGATAATTACACAGTCTTGTTGACTGAATATATTGTACCACAGTGCCTCAAGACACAATGAACATACTGACTTCAATTGGATCCATAATATTTAACACTGGAATCTATTACACAAACCTTCCCCCATCAAACATACTGCCTAAGCAAATAGCACAAAAACCACAAAACACACATATTGCTACAATAACCAAGCTACAGAACTATTCACATCATTGTCTCTCAGGGACGTGCGGTGAGGTAAATTGCTCAAGAGTCCCTGGCAAGTACCAGAGCCAGATATGCACACAATACATGAGCCATGAGGCACATGCCGGCATTATACATATGTGCAGCAGTATACACTGCTGGAAATCGATGAGTTTTTATAAGAGATGTGCAGAAAAGGTAGCCAGGTGAGGCACTGCCTCACCTGCCATAGACTTTTTACTCCAGAGTTTTGGCTATAAAAATGATTAGAATAATAAAAATAAGATTATTTTAATATATTCTTTGTATTTTTGACATACTTTATAAATTCAAAGTGCTGGCATATACGCTAGTATGACAGGAAAGGCTGTGCCTTACCCCACCACACGCCACTGTTGTCTCTCCAAGACTCACAAGAAACATATTCAGTACATTGATATCACAAACTATTCATAAAACTTATATAAATAACCTAAAAAAAATAATCCATAATATATTGCTTGTTCTGGGGCTAAGGAATGTTTTATTTCTGCAAATTCCATGAGACAGCCATCGCTTTTCCAAAATATAGGGTCTCCATTGTCAGAAAGGGGTAGGGTAGCCACACTCCACTTGAGTCCCTATACCCCCATTTACAGGAACTGTTCTGATTGTGTGACCTCCACCTGCCTCTTCTCAGATCCCCTGGAATTGTGTGGCACTGGGCAGCTGCCCAGTGTGCCTATATGTTAAAATAGCCCCAATAAGTGGTCCCAGAAAAAAAAAAGAAAGAGCTGTATTGCTGTAAGTACTAAATTCTGAGTGGGAAATTTACTCAGATGAGCGTTCTATTTAACATGGGATGTTGCTATAGGCATCGAATCAAAATCTACTTTTTATTTATTTAGCAACAGGGGTGGCCGGAGTTTTGTAACCAGGGATCTACTTTTTGTACACTTACTTACCGGTGATCTACTGGCATCTCTTCCTGTGCAAATTATTCCCCTCCCAATACAATTACACCCCTTACACCAGTGGTAGCCAACTCCAGTCCTCGAGAGCTACCAACAGTTAACATTTTCCAGGTCTCCTCACAGAATCACAAGTGAAGTAATTAGCTCCATCTGTGGATCTTTTAAAATGTGTTAGTCAGTAATGAGTGCACCTGTGTACGTGCGAGGTGAGCTGGAAAATGTGAGCTGTTGGTAGCTTTTGAGGACTGGAGTTGGCTACCCCTGCTTTACACATGATGACACATGGAATGATGCAAAATTCACATGATGCCACTTGGATTGATGCAAAATTCACATTATGACCCACAGAATGACACAAATGACACATTTTATGTGTTGGGTGTGGGAAGGGGATCTTACAAATGTAAGTTCATCCTAGTTGCTGCCTGTGATGGAGATTTGGGCCCCCTTAAATTTTTTTTATTAATTATATACTTTAATGGGGCACAAAACTCCATCACAGGTAGCAACTGGGATGAACTTACATTTGTAAAGAGACCACCTTCCCTCTCTCAACACATAACAACATATTGTTAACAAAAAAAGTGGACTGTGGAGAAACCCATCCCCTCACATGCAATGCACTCAATCGTTTAAAAAAAAAGTGATAATAATATACAGTATGTAATTGGTGATAATAGATAAATCATGTGCGCTTCAATGCTGTATCACCAGTATATTTTTCTGTATAAGACATTCTCGTACCATATTTCCTAAATAATACTCAACTTAGACCCAATCAGCAGAACAGGATTCAGGAAACAAAAGTGCTTTGGCCCGCGCCTACAACTGTGAGCAGGTGCTAGTGATTAATTAATTAGACTTTTCTTCAGGAACAAGTGTGTGGAATTGAAATTAGCAAACACAATTGGAGGTACCAGGCAGGGAGAACTCTTGATTGCAAAATGTTCAAGTTTAATTCTCTTCCAAAGTAGATTTCAGCAGCTGTATTTTTCAGCATTTTGATTGTGGAGGTTATTTAAGAAAGGTAGAAAAATGCAGCCACCAAAAATTGATACATCCTCTTTTGTGATGTCGTGTTTACTTTATGCAGTTACAGTACTCAACCAGCAAGCTTGCATGTTTGCCTTTGTGATGTGAAGAGCTGAAGACTTTTCATAGGAAATAGTAAATACTGTACAGCAGGGGTGGCTAACCTGTGGCTCTGGAGCCGCATGTGACTCTTTGCTGAATGAGATATGGCTCCCGCACCCGCATCATTGCTGAATGCCTCATCTGACTGTGCGCAACTCTGCTGTGTGCTCGACGTGATGTCATAACTTCACATTGTAGTGAAGAGGATGCTGTATCCAACATCGGGAAGTGGGAACAGAGACTGTGATTGGTTGAGAGGCTGTGTGCAGTGGCTGGACAGCAGAGCTGGTGTGGCGAGAGGATGTCAGTGCCAGTCTGCAGCTGCATAGTGGCGCGGGTGTGGGGGCTGTCTACATACCTTTGTGAGTCATTTTGTCAACACTGAAATAAGTGAACTCAAAACATTGATCTGTTCTTACAGACACACACATGTGAGAGAATTACTGTGAGTTGCTTTGCATACAAGCCTGAATAATAAAAAAAAAAAATAAAGATTGAAATCCAGGATTATCAAAAAAAATTAAAGCAAAGTGAAACGGTATTAAAGTTTTTATATTGGGAAGATTACGGTTATTGTGCATTTTCAATGTGTTTGTCTTATCCCCAGGCTAACTAATCAGCGAGGTTTGACACAGAAATGCAATTGCAAAGGCATGAACACAAAAATAGGGCATGGCTTTGTGCCAGCAAGGCAACAACCCATTTAAAAATGGGGCGTGACCTTCTGGGAGCTAGGCCACGCCCATTTTCTGCACGGTATTGGCTCTTTGTCTAACCATAACATATCTTTTGGCTCATTGCTTCTGATTGGTAGGCCATCCCTGCTGTACAGTATGGCTTTACTGCATTAATGATTTTGCACAGATGTAAAAATGAGATTCATATCTGGGATCAACAAAGTGGAGACGATGTTCCATCAACATGTTACCTACGTGGTAGACTATTCATTTTGCATTCAATAGCTTCATATTGACTGAGCAAATCTGCTTCTTCTGTAGTAGATAGAAGCTTTGTAGGCTACAAATGACTTAGCTACTCTACATGCCAAATTATTTTAAGGCTAAAAGATTAAATCTTCATCATTTGGAAAAGCCATACATTAGTGACTCTTTACCAGATGGTGCCAAGTCAAATTTAAACCTGTGTGGTTCGAGACCCAAAAATTGTTGTGTGATCCCCATGTGCAGACAGAGGGACATTAGGGGCCCATCAGGGAATGTAGGCCCCGGTCCCATCTTGTGACATGATGTGATATCATGATGTGACGTACACCTACCCACCCACATGGTTCCTCTGGAAATGAAGACAAAATCAGCCTCCTAGTCTGCACCATCGGGTTAGTCAACAGCTGATGACTTCCCAGCGGTGATAGCTTAATAAAGGTTTGCGTCAGGCCCCATCCCCCTAAGTAACTGGGTGGGTCATTAATCACTGGGATCCCATGTGGGCCAGTTCAAGCCTGTGTAGATAAAAAATCTTTTTGATGCCACTGTGTCCCAGTTGTCTGTGATATTCAGCTCCTTCCCTGCCCTTCCCTGAAATGGTAAGATTAAGTGATGGGGTTTTTGCAAATGCGATCATAAAATCTCAGGGATCCAGGATAAGTTCCCAGATCTCTGTCTTTTTTATATGAAAATGGATACGTTCCAACCCCCCCCCCCCCCCCCCCAAAAAAAAAACAAAAAAAACATTAGTTGAATGGCCTGAAGAATAACATTGTTTTTTTGCAGTAATATTATCAACGTCATTGAGTTCTCCACTAAGAGGCTGATTCAGCAAGGCTCGCTAAGCAGCTGTCGTTCGTTGCTAAGCAATCCCGGAAATGCCCTCTGGCCATATCTCCTACCACCACTTCCGAATCCCCTCGGTACCATACAAGGGGATGTATGAGAACCCATCACCCCTCACATGCGGCCGAAGGGGAGAGAAATCATTCCATGGTTGCCGACCATCTAATGATTTTTCTTCCCTTCAGAAATAACAATCAGTCTGAATTGTCAGTGTCCGCCAAAGAGGGGGCAAGCAATGACATCATGTGACATCAGCCGCCCACCCCCCGGCAGGCACCGGCCAGCCCACATTCCCAGGGGAATGCCCAGCATTTTCATTGGGAAGCCCATAAAACGCTCTGCGTTCCCCTGATGCAACCTTCTGCTTGCCCCTGTACCCCCTTCCCCTACCCTTGCAAGCGCCTCAGCGACTGTAATAGTTGCCGAAGGTCATTCGTTCAGCAGCCCTGCACATACGCAAATAAGTACATGCGCAGAGCCACACCATGGGTACCCAGCGTGAATAAGCTGGGGACCTAGCAATAAAGAATCAGGCCCTAAATGTGCACAATATTAGCATCTGTGTTACATTCTTTACCCACTCAAGCACATAACAAAGACAACATAAGATACAGTAACATATGAAAACACATCAACTAGAAATAATAAAGGACCATGAAAAAGGCTGATTGAAGTCACTAAATTCCTTCATAAAGGTATGTAAAGTAATCGTTCCCCCTAAACACCAAGGTTCCAGATTAAAGAGTCTACAGTGTATTGTTTTCATCATACTGGATACCACAAATATGGCGCCGCAGAAGGCTGCCTCGGAGCTGTGCAGCTCAACCAAACTACATGTCTCCCCTTGTCTCCCCCTGTCCTTGTCCCCGAGTGTGATGACCCTGCCAAGTGTGGTAACCAAGCACAGCAGAGAAGCCCTTCTGAAATGGAGCTCACCCCTGGTGCAGACCACCCATATGAGCCTGACGGAGTGGGACGTGGGCAGATCGGCAGCCCTCACAGTCCATGCTGTCCTTGCTGCCCTGTGCAGAAAGGATGCAGCAAAGTTGAATGGCAGTTGCTGGAGAGTGGACCGGCGACCATGGAGAACCATTCACAGAGGTAGCAGAAAAGTAAACCCCCAGGGCCTACTTATGGGGGCCCAAAAAGGAAGTGGTGTGACTCAGTGCTCACCTGAGAAGATAGCCAGAACTGAGCCCCTGACAACAATGAGGGCAAACCCAGCCAGGCCGCTGTCTCCCTCCAGTAGGAACAGACATGCCCCTACCACCGCCAAGTGGCCTGGAGGGGCCCCCCACCTAACAGCTAGGCTGACAGGAAGATATGTGAGGCTCAGGACTCGCAAGAGGGGCCGCCGTGCTGGGTCCCTAGTTAAGTGGAGACGCAGAGGTCACAGATCTGCACTCCCAGCTATCCTACTCTCGAACACCCGATCCCTTGTAAACAAGATGGATGAGCAAGATCAGGCACTGCTGGCTCATCTATCCTATGCTTTACTGAGACATGGCTAGATGAACTCATTGCCGACTCCTCGGTGATGCTGCCGGGCTACAGTCTCCTCAGAGCTGACCGCGACAAGGAGCTCACCGGAAAAACCAAGGGAGGAGGTATCTGCTTCTTCATAAATGAAGGGTGGTGCACAGACGTAAAAACTCTGAGTAAATCAAGCAGCCCTCAACTAGAGACACTCATCATTAAATGCAACCCATTCTACTCCCCCCGGGAATTTGCCTCAATAGTCCTGGTGGGGGTGTATATACCTCCCAAAGGAAATGCGAAAGAAGCCCAACTCCAACTGGCCACCAGGATAACAGACACAGAACTCAAACATCTGGAAGCACTGCTTATAGTGATGGGCGACTTCAACAGTGCCAACCTGTCCCAAGAGCTACCGAAGTACAGACAGCAAGTCAGATGCCACACCAGGGAAGGACGTACCTTAGACCACTGCTACACCACTATCAAGTCTACTTACCGGGCTATCCCCCGGGCAGCTCTGGGCCTCTCCGACCATTGCATAGTCCACCTTCTACCAACTTACACCCAGAAGCTAAGGTCAGCTAAACCAGTGGTCAGATCAGTCAAAAGCTGGACAAACGAGGCAAAAATGAAGCTTCAGGCCTGTCTCGAATGCACAGACTGGGGAGTTTTTGAATCCTCCGCTACAAACCTAGACGATCTGACCGAAACAGTGACAGCCTACATCAGTTTCTGCGAGGACCTGTGCGTGCCAATCAAAACAGCACGCACCTTCAACAACAACAAGCCATGGTTCAGCGGTCAACTCAGGAAGCTCCGTCGGGCAAAGGAAGAAGCCTATCGCAGTGGTGATATTGTCCTGTACAAACAGGCCAGGAACTCCCTAACACGGGAAATCAAGCTGGCAAAAAAAAGATTCTCAGACAAGCTGGCGAACAACCTGTCAACCAACGACCCCGCGTCAGCTTGGAGAGGCATGCAAGCTATAACCAACTACAAGATCTCTCGAACCCCCTCCACCATGCACCAGAAACTAGTGAACGAGCTGAACGATTTCTACTGCAGGTTCAAGAAGGAAGCTACCTGCATCAGTCCTACCCCTGACCGGGGCAAAATGGCTTGCCCACCCTCCTTCCAAAACTGCCACCCCCAGACTCTCCAGGTGGACCAAACAGAGGTAGAAGGAATGTTCAAGAGGGTCAACCCTAGGAAAGCTGGAGGCCCAGACGGAGTGTCTCCATCTGCCCTCAAGACCTGTGCAACACAGCTCGCCCCTATCTTTACCAGGATTTTCAACACTTCACTAGAAATGTGCAAGGTCCCCACCTGCTTCAAAGCCTCAATTATTGTCCCGGTTCCCAAGAGCTCAACTGCGAAAGACCTCAATGACTACAGGCCGATTGCACTAACATCAGTGGTCATGAAAGTGCTTGAACGTATGGTGCTGAACCACCTGAGAGTTGTTACAAATACTCACCTCGACCCCCTGCAGTTTGCCTACCGAGCAAACAGAAGTGTCGAGGATGCAGTCAACCTAGGGCTGCACCACATTCTACAGCACCTGGACAGTCCAGGCACCTATGCAAGGATACTATTTGTTGATTTCAGCTCGGCATTCAACACTATCATTCCTCATATCCTGGAGCCAAAACTCAGTTCACTAGGAGTCCCAGAACCTACATGCTCCTGGATCACTGACTTCCTGACTGAAAGGAAACAGGCGGTGAAAGCAGGCGCATTCATTTCAAACACATGCACAATTAGCACTGGTGCCCCTCAAGGATGTGTCCTCTCCCCCCTGCTCTTCTCCCTCTACACAAACGACTGCACCTCAGCAGAACAGTCAGTAAAAATTATAAAATTTGCAGACGACACAACGGTTATCGGCCTAATCATGGATGGAAACGAGTCGGCATACAGACGGGAGGTGGATCGGCTAACTAAATGGTGTAGCGGAAACAACCTTGACCTCAACCCCCTCAAAACGGTGGAGATGGTGGTGGACTTCAGAAGGAAACCAAATGCCATGCACCCACTCATAATATCTGACAGAGTAGTGTCGAGGGTCGACTCCTTCAAATTCCTAGGAACAAAGATTTCCTGCGACCTCAAATGGGGTCCCAACATCATTACAACTGTCAAGAAGGCTCAGCAGCGGTTGTTCTTCCTGAGGCAACTCAAGAAATTCAACATCCCGCAGGAGCTGCTGCTCATCTTCTACACTGCCATAGTAGAGTCTGTACTTTGCTCCTCGATCACAATCTGGTTCGGAGGAGCAAACGAGAATGACAGACGAAAGTTGCAAAGAGGATGGCAGAAAAGATCATTGGGGCGGAGCTCCCCACTGTCCAAGAACTATACCTAGCCAGGGTCAATAAGCGTGCAGGAAAGATCTTGGCGGACAAGCTACACCCTGGCCACAACCTGTTTGAACCCCTTCCGTCAGGCAGACGTTTTAGGTCCATCCCAGCAAAGACGACAAGAACTACAAAAGGCTTCTTCCCAATAGCTGTCCACCAACTAAACCGTATTGAACATACCAAATACTAACTCGAACTTTTCTAGATACATGTGAAATGTATGTGATGTATGTTTATGCCTCTCTTCTCACCCCCTTTGTGTTCCCTGATTGATGCTGCACTGTTACCACAAAAAATTCCAAGCATACGCAAGTATACCTGGCCAATAAAGACGATTCTGATTCTGATTCTGATTCTGATAGTCAATAGGTCCATACCAAAAGGTTGACATGCGCAATGTTGACCTTGACAACAGGACAACTCGAACAAGGTTGACATTTACAAAATGCCAAAACAAGCAACAGATTGACGTAGTAAAGATCGACACATGATAAAAGGTTGACATGAGTTTTTCAGGGTTTTTGGCATCAATGACAACACCTGAGAATGTCATCCCTGGGTATGGATCATATGGTCGACCTAAAGATGGTCGACATTCATTAGGTCGACACCACTGGATCGACATTCTGCAAGGTCGACATGTGTCTAGGTCGACATGGGACAAGGTCAACAGGTCATAAGGTCGACACAAGCATTAGGTCGACAGGTTCTAGGTCACAGTCAAAAGGTCAACGTGGGGTTTTTCACAGTTTTTTTTTACCCGAATGTCGACACAGTTGACATGGACACAGGATTACGTGCACCGCGTCCCCTTGCATGGCTCGCTGTGCTCGCCATGCTTCGGGCTCGGTGCCTTGCTGCACTCGGCACACTATTTTATTCTCCTTCCACGCCCTAGTTGATGATAGGGCATGAAATACCGCCTGTCAGGACATGTCAGCTCAAAATACAGTAAAAAACCCCATGTCAACATTTTGACTGTCGACCTAACCCATGCTTGTGTCGACCTTGTCCCATGTCGACCTAGACCCATGTTGACCTTGCAGTATGTTGACCTAGTGGTGTCGTCCTAATGACTTTCCACCATCTTTAGGTCAACCATCTGACCGTATTCCTCATCCCCCAATTAGTTAAGTACATACACTCGCATAGCTCACTTCACTCACCATGTTTTGGGCCAGGTGCCTCCCTCTACTCCCCCGGCACTCAGCACACTTTACCGTTTCCAATCAGAGTCCACCTGGAAGTTAAAGTTAAAAAAGAAAAAAAAATGGAAAAGCACATATCGAATTTTTCAAGTCTCGACCGTTCTCCTGTCTACATTTTCCTTGTGTCTCTTTTAGCCAATGTCAAACTTTTGGTGTTGGTCTATTGGTTATCTATCTAGACGAAGTCAACCTATACAACACTAATTGGTTAGCCTTATATCACACCTCTATTGTTCATGTCTGCCGGTACAGCAAAAAAAAAAAAAATTGCTTGGATTATCAATCCAAAAACAACCTGTCTCTGAGATCTCCTTCAATTTTATTGAGATGTTGTAATGTAAAATAAAAATATTTAATTTTCTTGAGAGGGTATGGAATGGTGAGTATAATGTTTTAAGGGTCAGCAGCATGTGTGATATCATTGGGAAGAGGAAATTATGAAATTGGGGGAGTGGCCAATTTCAAAAAGGACAGAAAACACAACAGTGCAGCTAAATATTCAGTAGACACTCTGCAAATTCAAATTTTGGCAATGGAATTAAAGGGCCCATTCAGGATTGCTCATTGCGATCCGAATAAGGCCCTATCCCTGATGGTTGGGGGGTTTGCACTTGCGCATGTGCAAACCCCGGCAACCAACAGCTTAAGCTAATTACCCACTTACCGGGTCACTCGCTGTGGGGAGGAAGGTCTGGTGGCAGGCAGCGGCGGCTGCAAGGGTCAGCATTTAAAAATTATTGGGGTTCCCCTGGGAATGCAGACATGGTGTTCCCTGCTCAGGTCGGGCAGCTGACATCACATGATGTGCCCGCACCCTCTTTGGCAGGCACGGACGGAAATAAAAGTTAGGAACCATCAAATGATTTCTCGTATGGTACCGAGGTGATTTCGGGGGGGGGGGGGGGGGTGTTGGCTGGGCGGTGGGTGGTGTGAAGTGGCTTGCAAGACAGTGAACGTCCACTGCCTAGCAATCCAACCTGAATCAACCCCTAAATTCTGTATGCCCTAATATTTTTATGCAGGACATTCGGATGCCACTTTTGAATGTCTGTTTCTTTTAGATGTATAGAAAAATCATTGGCAAAGACCCGGCAAACTAAAAACATTTAAATTACAAATATTTAAAATATAATACAATAAATTCCACTTTATAGAAACTTAATTTTACGTTTAAAAATAGTTTAGTTTACTTTATGCTTTTTTTTTTCTATTTAGCACATTGACCTTCTTATATCAAATTTAGCAAAATCTCTACATGCCTGTTAACTTTATAAAAGTACAATTTGCAAAAGGCTAATTAAAAATAAAAGCTATTTTTCACAGCGACAGAAATTAAAATCTATCACTGCACTTTAAGCATGTCAAAAGGCTAATTGTCAGCGTACTTGAGCTATCTTTCATCATTTGTACCTTAATTATAATTTTCCTTAAAGTATTACATTTGATAAGACTTGGAAATTACTATGATACATGTACGTTGGCCAATGCTAAAAATATCTGCTGCAATTAAAAAAAAAAGTATATATTTTTTTAAAAAGTGTGTATAAATGTACAGTATGTGTGTATATAAAACATCATGTTTATATATGTCTAGTGTCTGTGAGTCTCTGAAACACTACCATCTGCTGGCAGAGAGTGACACTACATCTCTCGGAAGGTTTCCAAACACACCTTTGTTTGCATTAAACCTGTGGAGTGCTGCTGCTTGATTTGACGCCAATTTTATATATATTTTTATATATATATATATATATATATATATATATATATATATATATATATATATACACACATACATACATACATACATACATACATACATACATACATGCACACACCACATATAAAAAATATAGTGAATGAAGAAAGAGAGTGCCTACTTGTTAGCAATTAACAATAATAGTTTTATACAGTGTAATGAACAACCATCTCAGGAATCAGCGAGCAGCTGCACTTTGGAATGCCTACTTGAGCTCAGTCTTCACTGTGGCATCTCCTTCTCCTCTCCATCACATGACATTCTGATTGTCACTGTAGTATATAATTTTTTTTCCAGAGAGCTTTTGAAACAGAGATAGGGATTTAAAACAAAAAGCAGCATATATATATATATATATATATATATATATATATATATATATATATATATATATATATATGATACGTGCTTATCCTGCTGTTCAAATAAAAATAAATACATGCACCATTTTTTTTCTAACAGCTTTAATGTAAAGTGAAAAAATGTAAATAACATTAATCTGTTTTTAGTGTGTTTTTCCAGTGACTAATCACAAAAATCTTTATGTAATGTATAACCACTGCTAATTAAATCTGACAGTACAGTACATGTGAATAGAATTGCAAGATAATGAAAAACAAAACAAACAAAATACATTTGAACCCATATGTTCAGAACACTATGAAAAAATGAGGAAACGCCTTATTTTCCATTCTCCTGGATATCATATAAGGGGAAGAAGAAAAATAATTTAAATGTCTACGGCAGGCATGTCCAAACGATGGCCCTCCAGCTGGTGTGAAACTACACATCCCAGCATGCCTTGCCATAATTTTAGCATTCCCTAATAGCAAAACTGTGGCAAGGTATGATGGGACTTTTAGTTTCACAACAGCTGGAGGGCCATAGTTTGGACATGCCTGGTCTACGGTAACGTACTGTACATGAACTTTACCTTTACCATAATACAGGACATGTATAATAGTGATTTATACGTATTTGTTTCCAGCTAAATCTGAACACCAGATTAAAAGACTAGGAACATGAGAATATGAATAATGAATAATAATATTTTTTCCTGTACTATGAGAAAATGACTTTCTAACAAATGAGAACAGGAATATTACATATCTCTACTTTTAGAGAAATATGCTTTTTCTTATGCAATGTATTTATGGACAATATGTAAAATCCGAGTGCCGGATGACTGCCGGTGCTCTGACAGTGATATTCCGACTGACAGGGGCTAATCTCCCTTGTGGTGGTCCATGACCCCTATAGAGGGAGAAAATAATCTGTGTTGGGCAAAGCGAGCCACCAAGCCTGCAAGGGGCTTCTTTGCGCTCACCCCCTGTCGGTGCACTGGCAGTTGAGATTCTGATGTCGGTATACAGACTGTCGGGATCCCGATTGTCGGGCAGTCATACCACACCCCCCAAAATTCTGTGATTAGGGCTTTCTATTTAATTTGACTCGCAGTAAAAAAGTTAAAACACCCCCCCCCCAAAGTCCTTTAAAAAACACCTTGTCATGCCATAAAAAGGGTTTATGTCCTCATTGAAAGGATGTGGCCTTGCAGGAAAAGTCTACCTTATAGTACATCCCACACAATTATGCCCACAGATATGCCCCTGAAGCCATATTATGCCCCACATAGAAATGCCCTTTGCAAATTATGGCAAACAATTACACTCATGTACAGGATATAACATGCTAAATACTCTTCACGTCTGAGGTGATGTACCACCAGTGACCACTAGAGGCCACTCGATGGACCATATTACTCCTTAACAGAAAGTGAAAGCAAAATGATTTGTTTTAAACATGCTGTATATGGAGGGAGGGAACTATGAAGACAGAAATTGGATGTAGGAGCAGACAGGCAATAAGTTGCCATTTTGTCGGGCTTTCAACTAGTGACACCAAAATATACCTCAAATTATGGCACACAGTAAGGATACCTACTTTTAAACAGGGGTTGGTGCTGGTGTCTTCTCTCCTTCTCCTAGATTGTGGTCAGGAGTTGGTGCCAGCATCTTCCTCCAATCTCCTTGATCTGGGTCAGTGCATTGTTTAGATCCAGTCGCCCTGACCAGGCACCGGAGTGCCCTAGGCAGGGGGAGGGGGCGCCCCGGCGCTCACTGGATCCGTGTGGGGGGGATCAGAGTGCCGGGAGATGCGGCACGGGAGGGACCTGGCTTCAGCCATGGCACTCCACATGTGAGGGGGTCGCCAGGTGCTGGGTGATGCAACGCGGGAGGGACCTGGGGATTCTCCTGCTCTACCCACGGACAAAGAGAGCTGCGGGAAACTTACCCCTGCTGCCGGCGTCCCTGTGCGGGTAAAGTCATTCCACGGGGTGTGATGCCCGGGGGGGAGAGTTGCGGCCGCCGGTGGTGCTGACCTCCATCCAGCCGGGGGGGGCCTGCTCCAAACTCCCGCCCTCCAGTGGCCGGTGCCCTAGGCAAATTCCTAAAGCTGCCTAGTGGTGGCGCCGGCCTCCTCTCAGGTTATAGCCATTTTGTCAGTGAAATTTTCAATTCTATTCCATGTGGACTGGTGTTTGCATGAAGTACTGCTACAGACAGTGGCCGCAGACAGCTGGTACAATACCACGACTTGCCTCTTCCTAGAAATAGCTATGCCAGAGATGCAACAAAGGTGCGATTCAGCTTATCATTTTAAAGCGGAAGTATTTTAAAATGCAAAACCAATGCACCAGAAGTGTGCCTGTGGCTGTATCTCATAGGATATTACACATTGCCCTATAATTTTTCATTGATGGTTGAATAAATGAATTTACATTAGACAAAGGGAAAGTTGTTTACATGAATCCCCATGTTGACATAAAAAAAGATGTTCAGGAATCTACATACTGTAGCTATTCAACATCATGAACAATTCGATTAATATTGGTATCCCTATAGAGGGACGTTTGCAATGTAGGGTTGCATATAGGGTTGATCTTGTTCTTGAAGGTAACTGTCGACAGGTACCAGAGCAATTAATTTAGTGGCTTTCGAGTAACAATTCAATATCTAATATTCGCAGGTAGGATCGAAACAGGTAGACATAAAGAAGGAGACAGAAAGATTTTTTCGTGCAAATGCATAGGGATTTTTCTAGAGACATTGTAACCTGGAATAAAATATAGTGTTGTCTAGGATATAGATGAAAGAAATGAGAGAGGTTGAGGACCAACATTCTCTCTACTGGTCTTCCCCTAAAAGGGTTATACTGTTTGTGGAAGAGTCGTAAGTCGAAGAAACATAACAGGGAGCAACAGCAATGTATACAAAATAATGTTCCAAGAAAAGATTTGTGCTAGATAAGGGGTATTGTAACAAAGTAACATAGCAACATACAGTAGTTGATGAGGTTGGAAAAAGACATCCGTCCATCAGGTTCAACCTTTTAAAAAGTTGGAGCTAACAAGCAGGGTACGGGGTAAAGGTTTAGGCAGTAGCGGGGAAGGTTAGCGTTAGGCTGTGTGGCGGGTGAAGGATTAGGCTGCTACAAGGGAAGGTTAGGGCAGTAGGGGGAGAGGGTTAGGGTACATAAGGAGCCCCTGTCTGGATTCTCTGTATTAGAATGCCAAACATCCCACCAGCATCCCCAGAGCCAAGATATCGTTTGTATCCCGATAGATTATCTCCATATAATGACCCATTAAATCCTGTGGTTTAAAATCCCAAGAAGAAAAGCCATCTCATTTACTACTGTATATTTATATTAACTATTTTGAGTGCCAAGTGAAATTGTCAAGATAGGTGTGAAAATTGTCAAGCAAACAGTTGACCGTTAATGTTACCTTATACAGGAAATATAATCTTTTTTTTTACACAACATATTTTATTTGCATTTATATAACAAATGGGAGCGACGCCGGCATTCAACCAGTTAATGTAACTGAGGTACAAAGTTACCATAAGTAAATTGCCACTTTCTCTATTTTAGGTATTTTTCGCAAAGGCCTCGCCAAGGTATGAGTAATGTCTTACAGTACCGTATGAAACCCATCTGCTATGTCGCAGTTTCAGCGACATTTGTCACAACTTCTTCAGTTAACCAAATGTGCCCTTTTTAAGTGTTCATTTAGGTCATACTGTAATTTGAAGTAGGTTTCATCATATTTTTCTAGAATAAAAAAAAAAATTGTTATATATTTCATGCTCGGCGGTGAAAAAATGCAACACCTTTTAATGAATCATCAAGTGAAGTGGTAAGAAAAATTAACACAATTATGAGAGGTTAATCACAAGTGTCAAGTTTAGAATATAGAATTTGTTTGATAATGGATAAAAGACATGCGTAATATAATAATAAATCAATCCCAGATAAGCCGCGGTAAAAAACCTAAAAAGCTTTTGTTTGTTCTGTAATCATAAGGGTACATCAGGCTGATACTGCAGATCAGTGATTTTCAACCTTTTTTACCTTGCGGCAAACTAAGATTTTGAAATTGCCAAGGCACACCATGAGATCCCCACAGGGCAAAACACATTGGCCCCCACAAGAAAAAAAAAAAACCTATAGGCCCCCATGTAAAAAACAATCCCACTGGTCCCCACAGGTAACAAAAATAAAATACATTGGCCCTTTACATGAAAAGAAGAGACCAGTAAATAACAGTTGTACTGGTGGTGGCATAAACTGGTTTGGGCATCTCTAGATCTGGGGGCACACTTGAGAACAGCTCAAGGCTAGTTGTGCCATAGCACAGTGGTTGAAGAACACTGCTGTAGATACTCAAGAAGACAGCAGATGTGCCACAAAGGGACTGATTCAGACCGGTTTGCTAGGCTGCATATGTTTGCTAGGCTGAGAACATACAATTAAAGCCCCTCTCAACTATTTTCCTTAGGGCGTTGCTCACCATGGCTATCCTATTCTTCTCAGTAGACATACAATACATAGAATAATACAGTAGGGGATAGGAATTCGAATATTGGGATTGGGATCGTCCGGATCCCAGGATTTTGGCCTAAAATTGTCAGGATTTGAATCCCGGGATCAAAGCTTCCAATCCCGGGATTCTGGGATTAGTACCCCCATGCAAAAATTTACTTTTTGTTTAAAGATGGGCATCACGTCAAGCTGCGCAACCTGGCCGCCGCTATGCCTGTCAGCACAGCACACTGTCCCAAACCAGGACAGACGCCCACTGTGCCGCCCCCAGCCACCCGTCCGCCGGAGATAGATGGTCCTGCTGCTGCCTGTGACCTGTTACCACCGCCGGGCGGGGGCAGGCTTAGAATTGTAGTGACATTTGGGGGAGAGGCCTGTTTTTTATTAGGGAGGCCATCCCGGGATCCCTAGAATCCCTGGATTGAGCATTTTTCAATCCTGAATGTTGGGTATGAAAAAATGCCCTGGGACTGGCATCCCTAGTAGGGGATTAGCAGAGTAATCCTTTGACTCACTTAATCCTATTAAAGGGCTAGATGAAGAGGGCTCCATCTGTATGCACCCTAGCGAACAGGTAATGCCCACCCCCCTGCCGATCCAATCCCCTCGCTAGCATGCGATTTGACTTGTAAGCTAACGCATCCCCTCGCATGCGGCCGAAAGGAGGAGAACATTTTTTATGGTTGCTGATCATCAATTGATTTCTCCTGCCTTCGCTAAGTAAAGTCAGCCTGGACTGACTTTTCCAGCGACCGCTTTCCCCGGAATCAGGATGTCATGTGATGTCAGCTGCCCGGCCCATGCAGGCATTGACGCACCTGCATTCTCAGGGGTATGCCCAGCATTTTCATAGGGGCACCCACTGTTTTTGTGGGCACTCCCATGAAACTCAAGGCGGGCCCAATGACGACCCTCTTTCCGCCCTTGCCAGACCTCTATGGAGCGAACGGCTCAACAAGTGTGGAACTTTAAGAAGCCATTCGGTCCCTGGGTTTGCACAATCGCAAATGCGCAAACTCTGACCATCGGGGATGAATTTGGGCCACTATGATCGGGACTGAAACGGCCCCATAATTTTAAAACAATGACATTTCAGTAAAATGACCCTGGAATTGGGTCCCTCTGTGTACTGTCTCTGGGGTTCCTGATAATGCTGGTAGTATTAATGCCGCTGATTCCTCCACCTGTGTCTGTGCGGGGCAGATGGACACTGATGTCTGAGGGCAGCGCGGGTTGCTCCTAGGTGATTTCAGGGTCAGGGAAATGCACAAGGAGATGCTGATGATGGTGCAGACGGAACCAGAAGTGACTCAATGTTTTTCATCTCCGCGGCAATGGGTGACTTCTTCCTCCATCGGGAGACTTCTTCCTCCATTGGGAGACTTCTTCCTCTTCTTTCTCCATTACCAATATTATTTTCAAGTACCCCCAATCTGTCTACAGCATACAATTACCCCAGGTTGGGATCTTGTAAGAGATGTGAAGATAACAATCTTGCAATTAAAAATGATGAAAGGGGTAAATTGCATAGACAGATTAGAAACATTTTGTAGGTCATTCTGGTTGGCTCCCTAAGCAGTGTTAGTTTGCTGCATAGCGAGCCTTGTAAAGCTGCCGCCCTCCTACCGCACGGTGAATGTACTCGCCGCACTGCAAAAGGATATTTTGCATAAACATCCATTCAGAGGCTCAAATACATTTGATGGTCGCCGATCATCAAATTATTTCTCTAGTGCTTGCAAATCTAAGTCAGTCTCTGCTGCACTGAGAACTGGGCCGACTACCTCCCCCGAGAAGGCAGGTGCCTATCTGCTTTTCGCATGTGAACACCACCTGCCCGTCTCCTCCATGCCCTCCCCTTTGCAAACGCCAGAGACTGTGCAAGTCCCTGAAGGCACCCACATAGAAGCCCTGTACATGTGCATAAGCAAATATGCGCAGAGCTTCAACACAGAGGCAGAACTCTGGGAGGCAATGGAGTCATCTGCCGCCGGGCTCCTGCTCCCAAGGGGGGGGGGGCACCTCTCTTCCCCATCAAGTTTGAATCAGTTAATTGAAAGCAGTTGATATTGCTAATGTGGCTGACTCCTCCTTCTGGGCACAGCAGAATGATGATGGCTGTAGTATTCTGTGAGCACCTCTGACTGCTGCCAGCGTATTACCGGGCACTGCAGATGATGGCTGTAGTATTCTGTGGGCACCTCTGACTGCTGCTAGCGTATTACTGGGCACAGCAGAATGATGATGGCTGTAGTATTCTGTGGGCACCTCTGACTGCTGCCAGCGTATTACCGGGCACTGCAGATGATGGCTGTAGTATTCTGTGGGCACCACTGACTGCTGCTAGCGTATTACCGGGCACTGCAGATGATGGCTGTAGTATTCTGTGGGCACCTCTGACTGCTGCCAGCGTATTACCGGGCACTGCAGATGATGGCTGTAGTAATCTGTGGGCACCTCTGACTGCTGCCAGCGTATTACTGGGCACTGCAGATGATGGCGGTAGTATTCTGTGGGCACCTCTGACTGCTGCCAGCGTATTACCGGGCACTGCAGATGATGGCTGTAGTATTCTGTGGGCACCTCTGACTGCTGCCAGCGTATTAGCGGGCACTGCAGATGATGGCGGTAGTATTCTGTGGGCACCTCTGACTGCTGCTAGCGTATTACCGGGCACTGTAGATGATGGCTGTAGTATTCTGTGGGCACCTCTGACTGCTGTCAGTGTATTACCGGGCACTGCAGATGATGGCTGTAGTATTCTGTGGGCACCTCTGGCTGCTCCTAACGTATTACCGGGCACTGCAGATAATGGCTGTAGTATTCTGTGGGCACCACTGACTGCTGCCAGCGTATTACCGGGCACTGCAGATGATGACTGTAGTATTCTGCGGGCACCTCTGACTGCTGCCAGCATTTTACCGGGCACTACAGATGATGTCTGTAGTAATCTGTGGGCACCTCTGACTGCTGCCAGCATATTACCGGGCACTGCAGATGATGGCTGTAGTAATTTGTGGGCACCTCTGACTGCTGCCAGCGGATTACCGGGCACTGCAGATGATGGCTGTAGTAATCTGTGGGCACCTCTGACTGCTGACAGCATATTACCGGGCACTGCAGATGATGGCTGTAGTATTCTGTGGGCACCTCTGACTGCTGCCAGCGTATTAGTGGGCACTGCAGATGATGGCGGTAGTATTCTGTGGGCACCTCTGACTGCTGCTAGCGTATTACCGGGCACTGTAGATGATGGCTGTAGTATTCTGTGGGCACCTCTGACTGCTGTCAGTGTATTACCGGGCACTGCAGATGATGGCTGTAGTATTCTGTGGGCACCTCTGGCTGCTCCTAACGTATTACCGGGCACTGCAGATAATGGCTGTAGTATTCTGTGGGCACCACTGACTGCTGCCAGCGTATTACCGGGCACTGCAGATGATGACTGTAGTATTCTGCGGGCACCTCTGACTGCTGCCAGCATTTTACCGGGCACTACAGATGATGTCTGTAGTAATCTGTGGGCACCTCTGACTGCTGCCAGCATATTACCGGGCACTGCAGATGATGGCTGTAGTAATTTGTGGGCACCTCTGACTGCTGCCAGCGGATTACCGGGCACTGCAGATGATGGCTGTAGTAATCTGTGGGCACCTCTGACTGCTGACAGCATATTACCGGGCACTGCAGATGATGTCTGTAGTATTCTGTGTGCACCTCTGACTGGTGCCAGCGTATTACCGGGCACTACAGATGATGGCCGTAGTATTCTATGGGCACCTCTGACTGCTGCTAGCTAATTACCGGGCACTGGAGATGATGGCTGTAGTATTCTGTGGGCACCTCTGACTGCTGCCAGCGTATTACCGGGCACTGCAGATGATGGCTGTAGTATTCTGTGGGCACCTCTGACTGCTGCCAGCGTATTACCGGGCACTGCAGATGATGGCTGTAGTATTCTGTGGGCACCTCTGACTGCTGCTAGCGTATTACCGGGCACTGCAGATGATGGCTGTAGTATTCCATGGGCACCTCTGACTGCTGCCAGCGTATTACCGGGCACTGCAGATGATGGCTGTAGTATTCTGTGGGCACCTCTGACTGCTGCTAGCGTATTACCGGGCACTGCAGATGATGGCTGTAGTATTCTGTGGGCATTACTGACTGCTGCCAGCGTATTATCGGGCACTGCAGATGATGGCTGTAGTATTCTGTGGGCACCTCTGACTGCTGCCAGCGTATTTCCGGGCACTGCAGATGATGGCTGTAGTATTCTGTGGGCCCCTCACTGCTCCTAACGTATTACCGGGCACTGCAGATGATGGCTGTAGTATTCTGTGGGCACATCTGACTGCTGCCAGCATATTACCGGGCACTGCAGATGATGGCTGTAGTATTCTGTGGGCACCTCTGACTGCTGCCAGCATATTACCGGGCACTGCAGATGATGGCTGTAGTATTCTGTGGGCAGCTCTGACTGCTGCCAGCATATTACCGGTCACTGCAGATGATGGCTGTAGTATTCTGCTGCCATCACTATCTGGGATTTATGATGGCCACTTCCTTAATTTATGCAAAATGAGCCATGAGCTGAAAACTTTACCAAGCAAATGATCATTTATTTTTACCAGTATTACCCGTGTATATAAATGTATAAAGGTATATGCGCCTATTGTATCTTTTTTTTTTATTGCCAATAATTTGTTTACTTCTATATTTTATGCACATAAGTGTCTCACGCTTCCGGTATTCCCAAAAAGTAACTTTCTCCAGGAGCCTGATTCAGTACCACTCGCTAAGCAGCGGTCGCTCGCTGCTTAGCTAGCAGCTTAACGCCGCCAGCCATAGCGCCCCGCCCCACTACCGCCAAATCCCCCAAATTACCATGCTAGTGGATGTTAAAAGTCTATACTGCCTTTTATTTTTTGGCAGTGTCTGCCGAAGAGATGCGGGCGCTGACGCCATGTGTTGTCAACCGCCTGCCCCATCACAAATGGTGGACATTTCGCTGCAGCCCCCCCCCCCCTCCCTCCCTGCAGCGATTGGCTCGCTGCCGTGGTGTGCACATGTGCGGAAATGTGCATGCACAAACCTTGTCCATCAGGGCTGTGGCCATATTCCAATCAGCACTCACCAGAGTAGTTATTCTCACTGCCCATCGGAGTCAGAGCTGCTGCACGGGAACGGCCTCTTCATGGCACCTGAGACACGGAGTGATCAGTCGGGGAGAGTGGGGTAGGTTCCCCAGGAAACAGTGTGACAAGAGAGTAGGGCAGCGGGGAGATGTGGGGCTAGCAGGTGACTGCATCTATCCCTCAGCACTGCTGCAATGCTTCCCACATTGCGGTGGATGGGCAGTGGCGGGGTCCCTGCAGTGGATGGGAACTAGTTCCCATCCGCCGCAGGGACCCCGCTACTGACTGTCCAGCCGCCGCATGGACTGCCTGCCCA
The DNA here is from genome assembly GCF_055691185.1 of Crinia signifera. Taxonomy (NCBI): domain Eukaryota; kingdom Metazoa; phylum Chordata; class Amphibia; order Anura; family Myobatrachidae; genus Crinia; species Crinia signifera. Next base: position 320,488,547 of record NC_139221.1, read on the forward strand.
CCCCATGCTGCCCGGACCACAGGTACACGCTGCTAGGACCCAGCTATCTGACACCCACCCACCTGGAGTGTGGGGGTGCCCTAATGTGTGGGGTCCCGGGGCGTCCGCCCCTAGTCACCCCTTTGTGGATCCGCCACTGGTATAATTGTTTGCATACATTAAAAATGTTATAAAGTTTTGGGGAACTCCTCTATTTTTTAAAATAAATAATGTGCAGTTATTTTGCTCTTTCTTATTCCTGTTGCTGCGTTTCCTTATTTTCCCCATCGCTGATCACCCGTTGGTACGTGTATGAGAGAAACGCTTGGAGTTATATGAGGTGTCTGAGTGTTCTATTTCTGAATTTGAATTAGTTTCAGGATTTTTTTTGTTACTTTTCATCAGTTTTTATATTTGTCAAAATGTCGACGTCGTGCTGTGTGGATAAAAACATTGTTTTAAAAGTACCAGACCACTGTAGGATGAAATATCTAAATGCATTACAATATAGTAATACATAAAAGTTATTATTTTCAAGTGTGTGACCTGAAATGATACATAAAAATATTGAGCATTTAAAATAATGTTTCACTACTATATATAGATGTGATTAATACATTGCAACATTGCTATCATGCTGAAGTCTGCATATGCGATTATGAACAATGCGAATGGCGGCGACATGCACCGGGGGGGGCGGGCTTCCACGGGTGATTGACAGGCCTGTCCACCATTAGCCACACTGCAAAACCAGGCCACTTATGTTCTACACAACCCCCCCCCCCCCCTTGCCCTCCGTCCTACACAGCAGCTCCCACACTATCCGCCCCCTCCTCGGCCGCCACTCCACATGACCGCCCAAAGCCCGCCCCACAGCTACACACCGCGCCCCCCCCAATGCATACCTTCCTACACACAACCTCCCAACACTCCCCATGCCCACCCATCCACGGCCAAACCCCGCCCCACGCCTACACACCGCGCCCCCCTCAGCCTCGCTCTCCGGACACCCTCACCGCCCCTTGTTGACAGGCACTCAGCCCAGCCTCTACACCCCGTCCAAGGGACAACCCCCCACACCCGCACGGATCATCAGCCTCTGCCTTGCGCAAACACTGGCAGCGGCTGCGGCTGACACTCCCGTACCCACCGTCACCCGCTGCCAGTTTCCTTATTTTCCTTTGTTTGTCAGCAGAGCACAGCGGAGCGGCGCGGCAGAGCACACCACAGGTTTGATGGGTATTGATCACCAATAATACTCAAATAGGATGTATTTGAGATGCTACCCTGCCATCACCTGCCACCCACCTAGCCGTTGCCCTGCCACCCGCCCATCACTTGCCACCCACCCGGCCATGGCCCTGCCTCCCACCCGGCCATCGCCCTGCTGTGCAGATTTTTTTTTTTTATGATTTATATTTTAATATTATTGGAATACCTAGGTGTAGAGATCCCGGGTGGATGGAGAGGTGCAGCGGTGATGGGGGAACAGAGAGGTGCAGTGGTGATGGGGGGACGGAGAGGTGTAGGGGGGATGGATAAGTTCACTGGGTAATGCAGAGGTGCAGGGTACAGAGAGGTGCAGCTAGGGTTGCCGCCTCTTCTGGATTTCCGTGAATCTCCCGTTTTGGGTGGCAACCCTCCCGGAGGCTTTTCCAGTCTCCCGGATTCTGGGATTCTCTGGAATCCGGGTGTCTAAAAAAGCCTCCGGGTTTTCCTCCAGCTCCCTCCACCGTGCTATGGGGTGTAAACCCAGCAGGTACCGGCCTGTGATAGAAAGAGAGGTGTGTTTAAAGAGGTGTACTGGCCTGAGATAGTTTGGTGTGGGGTGCTGGGTGCCACGCAGCAGGTACTGGTGTGAAATGGAAGGGAGCTTGTGTGTAGTGGTATGGGGTAGTGGGTAGTACTTACAGATGGATGGGGCAGAGTTGTGGTCTGCCGCAGGCGGTCTGTCAAAGTAGCGTTTGGCGGCAGCAGGTCCTGGAGGGTGTCGCTTGTTGGCAGCAGGTCCTGGATGGTGTTGTGCTTGAGGGTGTTGGGCAGTGGCAGCAGATCCTGGAGGGTGTTGTGCAGCATGTCCTGGAGGCTGGCGCTCGGGGACAGCAGGTCGTGGAGGGTGGCGTTCTGCTGCAGCAGGTCTAAACAGGGGGTGGGGGGGGGTCGTGGAGAAGGCAGGGTGCTTGTCCTCATACAATCACTGCCCAGCTCCCCATGACCTATGATGTCCCCCTGCCGCTGCCGAGCGCAGCGGGACCCCTTTGTGCGCTGGCGGCTGTGACCACAAACCTGTGGTGTGCTCTGCTGACAAACTAAGGAAAATAAGGAAACTGGTGGCGGGTGACAGTGGGTAAGGGAGTGTCAGCCGCAGCCGGTGTTTGCCCAAAGCAGAGGCTGATGATCCATGCGGGTGTGGGGGGTTGTCCCTTGGATGGGACATAGAGGCTGGGCTGAGTGCCTGTCATCAAGGGGCGGTGAGGGTGTCCGGAGAGCGAGGCTGAGGGGGGCACGGTGTGTAGGTGTGGGGCGGGGGTTTTGCTGTGGATGGGTGGGCATGGGGAGTGTTGGGAGGTTGTGTGTAGGAAGGGATGCGTTGGGGGGGGGCACGGTCTGTAGCCATGGGGCGGGCTTTGGCCAGTGATGGGGAGTGGCGGCCGAGGAGGGGGCGGATAGTGTGGGAGCTGCTGTGTAGGACGGAGGGCATGGGGGGGGTGTAGAACGGAGGTGGCCTGGTATTGCAGTGTGGCTAATGGTGGACGGGCCTGTCGCGGGGGGTGGGTGCCGCGAATCGCGGGAGGGGGGAGCGGGGGTTTTCAGCGAATCGCGGGAGGTGAGGTCGCGGGGGGCGGGGTTGCCGAGAATCGTTGGAGAGTTCACAGGGGCGGGGGTTGCCGCGAATCATGGGAGGGGAAGCGGGGTGTGCAGCGAATCACGGGAGGGGGGGTGTCACTGGGTGGGGGGTGCCGCGAATCGCGGGAGGTGGGGTTGTGAATTGCGGGAGGGGGTGCCGCGAATCGCGGGAGGGGACGCGGGGGGGTTTGCCGCGAATTGTGGGAGGGGGGCGCGGGGGTGCTGCAAATCGCGGGAGGGGTCGCGGGGGGGTGTGTGTTTGCCACGATTCGCGGGAGGGGGGGTGCCGCGAATCGCGGGAGGGGGGGAGCGGGGGGTGCCGCGAATCGCGGGAGGGGTCGCGGGAGGGGGGGTGTTTTTGCCGCGAATCGTGGAAGGGGGGGGAGCGGGGGATGCCGCGAATCGCGGGAGGGGGAGTGGGGGGGCTAATGGACTGGACTAATGCTTTCAACTCAAGTACAGTATGGCAATTTATATCATATCAGATGCCAAACAGGCCATTTATAAAGGTACAGTATATTATACAGAAATGTCAATTGGTATGACAAATACATCCTATATAATAAAAGGCTCAGGGGCAGATGTATTAAGCCCGGTGAGGTGATAAAGTGGAGATAAATTAGAAAGAAATAACGCTCCAGTCAGCTCCCAACTGTAAATTTTTCAAAACACAGCATGTAACTTAACAGTTAGAAGCTGATTGGCTGGTGCATTCTCTCTTTAAACTTTATCTCCACTTTGGGGCCAATCCAAACCTGGTCATTATGGGCCGAATTCTGACCCATCCCCGATTGTTGTGGTTTCCGCATGTTTGATTATGCCATGTGCAAACCAGGTCGTTATCTCGGCGGATAGTGGCCAGAATACAAATCAGTCTAGACTGACTTCTATTACCAGATGCGAATGGACCCGCTCGCGTACAAGGGAACGGATGCGATCGGCAGGAGGGGATGGAAGTTCAGCAGGGAAGCGGGGGGCATTAACTGTTCACTAGGATGCGAAAATACGGTCTGAAACAGGCCCTTTATCATTTCACCGAGCTTAATACATCTGTCCCTAAAGCTGATCCTCACCTCTTTGGGGGGGAATTCAAGTGTTTCGTGTGCCCCCAGCCAGGCGTCCAACAAAGCAATTCAGCAATTCAATTTGGCGCCGATGTTATTTTGATGAGATGGTAACTAGCGGTCTACGAGGAACAACATTTTAGAGGCGTCTTTAAATCTATACATTGACTGTTATTTTTTATTTTTGCCGAGCAAAGAAAATCTAATCTATTCGGCGCAGGTGAAAAGCGAGTGTTTAAAATAAATTGCCAGCATAATAGAAAAGCGTGTAAGATAAAAAGGTCAGTTACTTTTAGTTAAGCAGATATTTATTGTTGTGTTCAAGCTTGAATGGCTGTAACAAAGGAGGCTCATTATTCTCCATTCTTTATGGTTGAGAGAAAGGGAAAACATAAAGATTTTGCATGCGATGGAAGTCTCTCGTCGAGAAACCATGGTTACCGATCTGCTTAAAGATTCAGTAGGATGCTCTAAATTCCAACTCTTAGATGGGATCTAAGATCTTTTAAATGACACAATCCCGTGTGAAGGATGGCTCTGTAAGTAGCCTATTGCCATCATAAACAGGTGTTGCTTGAAGGGAGATTGTTGGATATATCTGTCACTTTTAGAACCTATCATTTATTTACTCCGGAACTAATGTTCTCCGCGCACTACAATGCATCAATTTAGCTTAATGTGCACGCAAGTTATGATGCATTTGTTCCGTGGCCTCTTTCTTGCGTTTACAGTAAGAATCTGTAACATCGTTCATTTCCAACTATATTTAATAAACATTATTACGTGACACGGTTCGAAAATAATGTCATGCACCAGAGTTATCGTGCATCTGTCTCTTTGCTCATTTTTTTGCTTTTATAGAAAAAATCTGTGTCGTACTGTAATTCATTTACAGGAATATTTAATAAAAATGTTTAAATGACATGGTTAAAAAAAATAAGAATAATGTCATGGATGGAGTAAAATGTGTTTATTTATCTCTGACCTTTTTAAAAGTCGAGACACAGATGAAGAATAACCAAATATGAAAATTCTATATTTCATGAATGGAGCAGTTGCGACAAAGGGCCTGATTCAGATTTTCTGCCTAGCGAGCAGGTGAATGACGCATCGTTTTGCGTCATTTTAACCCCACCCTCTCTCTGCAGCCCCGCAAATCGCTGCGTTTGGGTGGCATAGGGGCGGGGCTTGGTGACATCAGCCACCCCGACGTGTATATCTTGTCTCCTCTCTGAGCTTCTCTTAGAGAGGCACCAGCTAAAATAGGCAAGTGTGTCCCCCTCCTCTCTGTATTGCCATAGACTCTAAAAACATGGCACAAGCTGTAATCCCCTAGTGTACATGTGCAGGTCTCTAAAAACATGGCGTCCGCCATGTTCCTGGAGACAAATCATTACTGTACATAAATAGTGGTTGAATATAGGATGGAGGAAGGCCAAGTTCAGACCAGATCAAACCCAATCTCCTGCCACATGTACAGGAGGGAACGATAGATGCTATAAGAGTTGTCCTTCCACCAAATCTCAGAGTTTCCACAAACTACCAGGATTAACAAGTCACTGCAATACCAGCTACAGAAGGACAGGGGGCAGTGCACTGACAGCACTGTCAACTGCACAACAACAATACCAGCTACAGGTAGAAGCTGTGCTTGTAATGAATACATGGAAGCATTAGCCATAGTAAGCATAAGGCACCTATTGAATTATCATGATTGACATTTAACTTAACTTAACTCTAAATTACCCCTAGAAATGAATCACACGGACACCTTATTCTTTAAATAATCACACAGACAACAACTGCATAAGTTAAAAGGTCAACAATATTTATTAAGTGGTATGACCCTATTGAAAAGGATGGCCAGGAAAGCGCTTGGAGACCAGCTCAGGTCAAAAAATGTTAGTAATGGCAGTGACTACAATGCCCCAACTTCAGGGCCGGTGCAAGCCCCCCGCCCGCCCCAGGCAAAACCCCCCTGCGCTGCCCGCCCGGGGGGGGGGGGGTGTTTATTGGTGGTCGACACTTACTATGGCGCGGAGGGGGGGGGGGTGCGGGCGATACTGCACCGCCCGTAGCGCTGTACCTGCTGTACTGATATTCAGCGTCCGGGTGCTGTGCGAGTCCCATTAGTCCTCTCCATCCACGCTGCAATCCCCCCAGCAGGGAGCCGGCGGCTCGCGTGGGGGGCAGCGTCTCCATCCTTGCTTAAATCCCCCCAGCAGGAGCGGGGGTCAGCGTTGATTCACGCTGGGCGGGTTGGGATGCTTAGTTTCTGGTACCTCTCTATGGTACCTCGGCGGCTCAGTACCGCCCTCCAGTGGCCGGCGCTCTAGGCAAATGCCTAGTCCTGCCTAGTGGTGGCGCCGGCTATGCCCAACTTATAACCAGGGTGATGATCCCCCCCCCATTGAATTTAAGGAACTGCCCGCACTGTGACGGTCTTACCGCCCCTCCTATGGCATGGCGAGGACACTTCAAGGAAGTGGCCAACGTCCCCCCACGGGGGCAGTACTCACCAGCCGACCTGGCAGAGGGGGGCAATACCACACAGTGACCACCTGTACCTCAAAATTGACCGCTGGTCGAGAGCGCCTTCCCGCCAATTATTAATTCATTTTGTAAAGCCAAATTAGGTGAAGGCCGAAAGGCCAGGTAGCAATTGAAAAGGCAAGGGAGGGAGGGTGGGAATCCAGACTCAAAGAGGAAGCAGCATCATCTGACTCCCCTTTATATATCCCTGCATAAGCTACCACCCCTTTTCAATCTAATTGGCTACTCTAACTATCAATCACGTGCACTTCTATGGGTAATGAACTATTCACACAACTTTATTAGGACAATCACAAAATTCACAGGCTTTTAAATGCCCTCATGCCTATACAGCCCTCGCTTAATCTAATATCAGTAGTCAAGCTAATCTCTTGTAGCTCCTGTCTATAGGTACTGCAATGTCACAATGTCTTGCCTCTCTTCACTGGCTTATAAATTGTTTCCACGCATGCACTTAATAAAGGCCTTTATTCTAATCTGATCTGTCCCCGGTATATTCGCAATGTGGACCGATGTTTGCGCGCTGCGCATGTGCACATTCGCATATGCATTTATGTGGGGCTGCTGTGAGGACACCTTCAGCAACTTGTATAGTCGCCGAGGCAATCCCACGTGGGTGGGGGTGGATCAAGGAAGGCAGGGAGTGTCCGCATGCGGACACCCAGCATGAAAATGCTGGGTGCACCAAAGAAAACGATGGGCCTCCCCATGCTAATGCAGGCGGGCAGCCTGCTGGGGGCGGGGACCTGACATCACAGGGCATAAGCCACTTACCCCGTTCTATGACCCAGATGGTGCAAATGTCGGTCAGTCAAGACTGACTTATATTTGCGAACCGGGGAAAAATCATTATATAGTTGGCGAACATCAAATGATTTTGCCCCCGGTACGATACCCTGCCAATGGATGTATATGCCAAACATCCATTGGCAAAGCGGCGGGGATGTTCAAAGTGTGTGGTGGGGGGCGATTTTCACTGCTTAGTGAGTCAACCAGAATCACCCTCAATGATGGTTGCGATTAACTCATCTAAGGAGATATGGTAAAGTCCGTTGAAGGATACACAAAAAAAGATACAATTTATAGCGAATAATATACTCCAAATATTTTATCTAGCACGGGTATCTTTTTTTTTTTTTTTAGAGATCCTTGAAATCAGTGCTGTGATTTCTGGATATATTTTTACTATGTAATTATTTATTTCTGTATGTATTTGTTTTGCTTCTATATATATATATATATATATATATATATATATATATATATATATATATATATATATATATATATATATCGAAAAGGACCACACTATGCGCACAATGATACTTGAGGATGCTGCTACCCTGGTAGGGTCCCCTGTTAGATGGGACCCGGTACAGAAATGGGAAAGAAAGGGGGGTTTCAGGGTGAAGCGCACCCTGAAACCCCCCTTTCTTTCCCATATATATATATATATATATAGATAGATAGATAGATATATATGGATATATATATATATATATATATATATATGGATATATATATATATATATATATATATATATTTTTTTTTTTTAATAACTGGGTGTTGAACAACACCACGGGTGACTAGGTTTTTTTGTTTCATATTTTGGTACATGTGAGTTATCTGGGCGTCCGATTTTTTGATTGTATGCCTTAAGTTAAGGCATACAATCAGATGCGATGCGATGCGATATCGCATCGCATCGCATCGCATCGCATGCGATCATCGGATGCGATGACCCGATTTTTCCATAGGAATCAATGTTAAAATGATTCCTATGGAAAAAGGGGTCCTTTTCATACCCCTACTATCCAAGTGGGCATGGAGTTGGATATAAACCTGTGGCGAGCGTAGCGAGCCACCGAGCCCGAAGCGTGGCGAGCGAAGCGAGCCCCGCGAGGGGACGGTATTCCGTGTCCCCTCGCGGGGCTCGCTACGCTCGCCACGCTTCGGGCTCGGTGGCTCGCTACGCTCGCCACAGGTTTATATCCAACTCCATGCCCACTTGGATAGTAGGGGTATGAAAAGGACCCTTTTTCCCATTGAATTCCATGTTAAAATGGACTCAGTCCATTTTAACATTGATTCCTATGGAAAAATCGGGTCATCGCATCGCATCGCATCGCATCCGATGGTCGCATGCGATGCGATGCGATGTCCCGATCCGACCCGATTTACAAATCGGACGCCCAGATAACTCACAAGTACCCATATTTTTTTTAATTTATAGTGTATTTTATGGTAGTGAGTTGTAACTTCCTTTAACAAATAAATGATATGCAAAAAAAAAAAAACACCCTGCTGGCTATGACTAGCGCCGTTATTGTCAGTACATATTTAATGCATCATTATCATAGCGTTCTGACACTAGGCAATGCCAGTTTGGAACTAATTTAATTTGCATGGTTTTGTTCTTTTACTAAGTCTACGGAAGCAATTTGCTCATAGCATTAGTTAATTTTATAGCACAAGTTGTGTCTATTGTAATAAGTCATTAGTTATTGCAGCAGCATTGGAATATAGTTCAACAACATTTTGCATAATTATTATAACACAACCTTGCTATTTGTGACATTAGCATATAATCCCTAATGCTGCTTTCAGACAGCATAACTGGCTTTGACCCTGTATTTGAAAACGTTTCCAAAAACGGGTCTGCCAGGTAAAACCCCTTTCACACCGCATCTCTTAAACAGTATATTACTGTTTAAGTGCCTTTTTTTGACACTGGCAGACCCGTTTTTGGAAACTTTCCAAATACAGGGTCAAAGCCAGTGCTGTCTTCAGCGCGCCCCCCCCCCCCCCCGCACGGGTTAACACACACAACACACCCAACACCCGTCCATAGTGCATCCGTCAATACTGCCGGGATCCTCAACGCAGGAGGCACCAGCTACATAAGGGGGGGTTGGGTGTTTTCTTAAACACATTGGGGGGGGGGTGTTTCTTAAACACATGGGGGGGGGGGTTGTTAGCCCTAGGGGGGATGTTAACCCGTGCGTGGGGGGGGGGCTCCAGGGGGTGAAGCACAGTGAATATTTAATGAGCATTAAGTAAATATTCACTGCGCTAGGTCCGCTTATTGGCTGGGTCCTAATTACTGTTTCAGACCCGATTTTGATGCCAAAATATTGGGTCTGAAATGGGTAGGACCCTCCATTTTAACCGTTTTAAAAAACTGCTTTTTTAAAACGGTAAAGTGGTTCTGCACCTTTCAGACCGCACTGTTTTAAAACGGTTAAAAATCGGCAAAATACAGTTTTTTTAAGTGCCGTCTGAAATGGCATAACTCTTATATGTGTGTACAGTACAGTACTTTCCAGTGTTATTTTTTTTTTTTTTTATGTGCAGTACCTACCAGTAACCTACAGATGTCACTATGGATTACAAGTGACAAAAATAATAATAATAATAATAATAATAAATAATAATAATAATAATAATAATATTATTATTATTATTTTATTTATATAGTACTCTTTCTATGATAGGACTCAAGGCACTTCACAAACATCAAGCATAATGCAGGGTTGGTGCAGGCATTATGGGTAATTACAGTACTTCCACAGGTTGTATATCCCACCCTCACAAGGTACCTTCATCTTGAGTGAACTGCACAGGTATACCATGGTTGGAGTAAGTTACCCCTTTAAGAGATGACACTATATAGCAGTGTCCTAACGTTTAGAGTAGGGTCCCAATTAAACCGTCAGGTCTCTGTATTTTGCATACCAGCCACAAGCATGCTAGGTGAGGCAGTCATGTTGGATGCACCACGAAGTATACATTGCATTGAGCCATACTAGGACTCAATGCATATATGGGACAGCTGACACTTATACATAGATAAAAAAATTTTATGAAGTTTTTTTATGGAACTTTTTTATGAAATAATTTTAAAACATAATTGTGCTCACTCTATCTTTCTAATCCACGTATTTGGTAAAAGGTATTTGGTTTTTAAATGTACTTTTTAGAATTTTTGTTTATTTGTACTTTTTTCTATGCGTATATATATTTCTATATACACTTCATTACTGCGTATGAAATCTAAGTATGAACACTTGTATTCTGAGATCGCTACTCTAATAGTTTCCTGTGATGTCTTACATCATTATTCACAGACAGAACTTGGATGCTCTCTCCGTTTTATCGGAGTACAAAGACCAGGAAGTGCGGCGTAATGGAACGCAATTTGCGTTCCACAAGCAGGAAGTGACATATCGCACTATTGGACCCGGAAGTAGTGAGCGGTACGGGCGGAGGAAGGAGGTGAACGCTCGTTACCGCTGACTGCTTCACCTGGACATTCAAGCTATATAAGGGAGAACTTTACACTAGCCACATACACAGCCTTGAAAAAGACCCTTTATTCTCGTGGGTCGAAACGCGTTGGGGCAGTTTGTGGCATCAGGACTTCCGGGACAGATGTATTGAAGGACCCTATTTTACCTTGGATCAATTGCTCCCAGACCGACTACCCGGGCGTTGTGGACTGGTGACTATTGATTTACTTAAGCCTATGAACTGACTAACCACCAGTTCTGATACTGCAGCTGGTAATTAGTACCTTGTTACATCTTGTTTCCCGGAATCTATTGTTTTTAACATTGTATTGTATTGTATTGTATTATGTATCTTCTGTGTATGTAATTAAAAACTGGCTTCACCATCATAAGCCTTTTTGTCTCCACATACACTGAATTTCTCCACCTACTGGGGACATCCTGACTGAATGTGAGGATCAAAGGGAACCCCCTATGTATTGAAAGGAAGTATTGTTGCATTATTTATCACCTCTTTTATCACTCTTGCAAACTACTTCACCCATCTTCTGGCGCCGTTGGGAGTTATATACTTTGTTTGTATATCATCTGAAGCAGCCATCTGGGTGCACTGCATAGGGTACCACCGGTATGGTGTACTATCAGTGGAGGTACATATTACAGGCAGTGCCGGAAGCACCACTAGGCAGCATGAGGCATTTGCCTAGGACACCGGCCACTGGAGGGCAATAATTAGCAGGACAGAAGATAGCAGCAGCAAAGCTCCAATACTTGCCGAGGAGAGCAGGAAGAAAGGAGCTGGGAGCAGGTGAGTGGGACGAACCCCCACCCCCCCTGAAGCCCGCCCCCGTGCTGGTTATAGTCACCGTCCGTCCGCCCCCCCCCCCCCCTGCCGCACCTCAGGCCACCAACTCCCACTCCCCCCTTAAGCGCAGCGGCATGACCCCCCCCTGGAGCCCGCCCCCCCCCCCGTGCTGGTAATAGTCACTGTTCCCCCCCGCGCGCGCGCCGCATCTCCCGCCACCAACTCCCGTCCCCCCGCTAAGCGCATCGGCGTGGCCGCATGACCACCCCCTGGAGTGCAGCGGTGGCGGCAGCATCACCCCCTGGAGCGTGTGAGCGCCGGGGCGCCCCAGACCCCTCTCCCCTACCTGGGGTGCTCCGGTGACTGGCACCGGCCCTGATAACAGGACTAGCAAATGGTTAGGCTGGAATACGCTGTAAATATAAAAACAACATGGCAAAAACACATTTTCCAGTAACAAAAGAAGGAAAATTAAAATAGCTTATCATTTTGATAAAATTATAAAATTAATGTCCTGGTCTCATGGAAGCAGTGTGGGCGGGTATGAGATTTTGGGAAAGATACTTATGTCCAACAGAAATGTTCATGCTGAGCCTGGTCCTGGTGTTCTCATCTCCCTCTTCACCGTGAGGTGTAGGCCAGGGAGCAGTCTGAATGTTCTAAGCAGGAGAGGTAGTAGGTCTGGTCCCAGTGTTCTCATGGCAGAAGCAACAAGAGGCCTTATAAAGAGTAAGAGCTACAGTGACATTCCTGCTTCCGATCCCTCTCCCGATGCAACCAAGCACCTGAATTGCCTTCCTCATTGCTCTGTTACAGTGTCACTGCTCCCATTTGCTGGCATTGTGGTGGCATGCATAGTGCTTTGTGAGCTGCTGAAGTTCCACCAGTACCTATGTCTTCTGTGAATAGACGTGGTCTCCAAAGAGCGACCCCCCCATTGCTATAAAACAATCGAATATATACACAAAATGTAGAGATAACTGCGCCACCAATCCCCCACCCCTTTACCCTGTACAATTTTAGGGGTCAAATTTTGCCCTTGCCCCCAATGGTCAGGGTTTGCGCATGTGCAAATCCTGACAGAGAATGGCTGCGGTCAGTTACACACTTGCCGGGCCTTCCGCAGCAGGGAGGGAGGGCCGGTGGGATGATGGCACTAGACCATGGGAAAGCCGATTGTTCTATGGCCATTCCCATGGGTATATGTCCTGGCCAATGCCGTCACAGGACGTTGAGCCGCCTGCCCCGTCTTTGTCCCGGCACTCGCAAATAGAAGTCAGTTGAGTCTGACGTTTACTTGTGAAGGCAGGAGAAATCATTTAATGGTCAGTGACCAATCAAATCATTTCTCCTGCTAGATGCTCATGAATATTTCCGTGGAGATTTGGCAGCGGTGAAGGGGGGGGGGGGGGGGGGTTATTTGGCCGTGGCGGCAGACGGCATCTCAGGCCCTTGGTAAACTGTGATGTCTGCAGCTAGCTTACCGAGCCAATCTGAATCAGAACCTTAGTTACTCTATTAGAAATACTGATGTACTGTATAACTTTGTATAAATTTGGGTCTACAGTATCTTATGTAGGGCCATTAACTTTTATTATCCTGTCATGACAAACCAATAATTCATGGTCAGCTTTTAGGCCTGTGCTTCATCATATACCGCATTCTTTGCTGCCAATAATGTCATATTTGACTAAATATCCCTATTCTCTGCCCAAAACATTCATCAATCCCACGGACTTGTTTTCATATACAGTACAATGCTTTTGTCATTGTAAAATGTGCTGTTGATGAGGTTCTATTGATCGCTTTGCAGTCGTTTGGAATTTCTAATGTTGCACGAGCACGAAATACGCTGCGCGCCGTAATTGGTTTATTTATGGTTTTTTTCCCTGTTGTTGCAAGTTCTCAAGAGTTAAATCAGCCCAATCCAAGAACTTGTTCTAGTAATATTTACAAGCAATTAGGTAGTAAGTCATGCAGTAATGTTTCAGCCAAGGGGGATTTAAAAGATTTTCCCTATGTAAAGAGGTTGATGGAGCCTAGCCGATTAAACGGAATTCTGTAGGTTGTGGATGATGCAGAACATGTTTTATTGCCATTTTAACACTAAAATTAAAAGACAAAAAAAACGGATAGAAAAAACAAAATTGAATATGACAACAACAACAGGTTTGCGACTTAATTGGTGTTAATTCTCAGCAACTGACAAGGAAACGAATGTGGGTAAACAGAGGAAATTCAAGAAAAATAACAGACAAAGACGTGTAATAATAGCAACAAAAAATAGCAACATCAATAATAATAGTAATAATAATAATAATAATAATAATAATAATGATAATAATTTTTTAGCAGGAACAGTTGTGCAATTGAGGGATAATGAGTGTGATATGTTTTCTTGAAGAAATAATTTTGGGGCCAATTCAATCTTTTTTGTTCAGATCCAAATTCAGCCCTGTCCCCAATGGTGGGGGATTGTGCATAGGCAAATGTGCATGTGCAGACAGGCAGGGAGTGTTCCGGGGTGGACACCCGACGTTTCATGGCTGTGCCCAATATTTTATGGACGTGCCCACAAAATTTAGTAGGCGCACCCATAAAAATGCTGGACGGGCCCCCACAAATGCAGGCATGCCTAGACCTGCTCGGGGCGGGTGGAATACGTCACATGATGCCAGCGCCCGCTCCTAATTCACAGAACACGGGCATCTTAAACGTAAGTCCAGGCTTTTATCTGCTAACAGAGGAAAAATCATTCGATGGTGAGCAAACATCGAATGATTTCTGCTGTGTGAGTCTGCATAAGAGCGGATGTTTAAGCTTACAAATCTGGTCACAGGAGATTATTCTGGTTGACTCGCAAGGCTGCAAATTTTGCAGCCTTGCGAGTCCCCAGACGCCGATCGCATGGCCGCCAGCCCCCCCTCGCACACCACGGTCGCACACGACGGCCTCACACCGCGGTCGGCGACCATTGAATGATTTCTCCAGCACTCGCAGATCTGAGACACCTCTGTGTTGTCTCAGGTCTGTGGGAGCCCTGCGTGGGAAGCAGCGGGAAGGTGACATCTGCTGACATCAGCTGCCCACCCCTCACACGCGTAATCGGGGAATTACCATGATAACAGCCAGCATTTTCATGGGAATGCACATGAAACTCTGGGGGTCCCCATGGGCGAATCCCCCAGCCCACCGTCCCCTCCATGGAGATGGCTACATCCAATCAGATGGAGAACTCCTCTGGAGCTCAGCACTGATTGGATGAGGGGAGTCTCAATCATACATTACATGTATCAGGACCATATGCAATGTATCACATGCGGTCCTGCCACTAAGGAGGGTCCTGGGTGACTCAAGGGAGATTGGATGGCCATACACTGCCACCTATGGCCACCTTTACACTATGACGGAATCCAATTAGCCAATGGAGTTTGTCCAGTGGCTAATTATCCTCTAGGTTGATTCACTTAGCAGGGTTTACCCCGTATATTAAGCGCCAGGGGTAGACATTTCTTCTCAGCTTTAAGAGTTGCAAGGAAAAGTCAGCACCCTTTGGAGTTTATCACATGGGAAAAAGGCATTATTATTGAATTGCTGAAGGTGTGAATCCTGGAGCTATTCCCGGGATGGCAGTCCCTGCAGCTAATACCCCTTTCACACTTGCAAAAATTTCCAGTTTTTTTGCACATGAACGCGCATCAACCCGGGATTTAGCTCAGTGTGAAAGGGTCTTGAAAGAACATCCCGGGATTCCGGAATCGACTCGGGATGCGGACAGTGTGAATGGTCTCGGGACTTTAAAAAAGTTGCTGATTGGAGCTATCTTGGGCTCACAAAGGCTGATGTCATCTTTCAGAGCCCTGGATTCCATTTCTAATGACATGCATATCTATTTGCAGGGATTTCCCGGGACCAGTGTGAATGGGGCTGTCCAGGGTCGATCCCAGGTCTGAATGCAGTGTGAAAGGGTACATTCCCAGGTAGAGTCCCGGGAAGCATCCGGAAACACATTCTCGGGTATGACCCGGCTCTACGAGTGTGAAATGGGTATAATTGGATTCCCCCCTATTTGCTACTGTAATAAGATTTCATTGATTGATGGTTTTTGAACCCTTTGCTGAAAGCCATGATAACTGAAGAATGATAACTGAACAATCAGTTATTGTACAGTGTTTACTTAAATATGGTATCATTATCATTGGATGCATTTTCAATTTAATGGTTACATTGACCTGATCCACTTTACCAGACAAAAGATGTTATTTATGAAGTGAGGCGAGTTGGAAATGACAATGTAAAGTACCACTCGCAGTCACAGTAAAAGGTGCTGTGCTTTACACCGAATGTGAGCGCCGCTATAAATGATCAGCTCCAACCAACCCCAAACAGCGGCTCTACGAAGATAAAATTTAGACCAAAATCTTTAATCGTTTACTCTTATTTGTCATCTTATAAGTTTTACTTTACATTGAAAGATTATCCTCCTTTCTTGTTGTGTACAATGGGCTTGATTCAGCTTTATTCAGCTTTACTACTGCCTGGCAAACGAATGCCCGCCCCCCGCCACCCACCGGGGAAAAATCATTGGATGGTCTACTGACTTTTATTTCCCTCGGAAATGTTAGAGAACGGGGGGGACGCTGTCGTCATGTGATGTCTGCTTGCCGCCATGTGCAGGCTTTGCCGCGCCTGTGTTTGCATGGGGATGCCCAACTTTTCTTGTGGGCAAGCCCAGGAAATGCTGGGCATCCCCATGCTCCACCCCCCTGTCTGCCCACTACCCCGCCCCCCCTCTGTGCAAATGTCTAGACGACTTTGACAGTAGGTATTCGCAGAGGGGCCCTGCAGCAGCATATAGTGGCCAATACGCATGCGCAGAACCGCGTCATCGGTCCTTGCAGTGAATGCGCTGTGGGCCGATTGATGCAGAATCAGTCCCAATATCTGTGATTTCTTACCAATCATTCATTTACATTTTGTAAACGCAAATGTTACCCTACTCCCACTCCAGATACTGGGCCTGATTCTGGTTGGCTAAAACACCAACCCCCCCTCTCCGCCGCAGAATTCCCTTGCATGTCACCGACCATCCAATGATTTCGCCGGCCATCGGAATAAAAGTCAGTCTGAACTGACTACTTTTGCCTTCGGTGTCCCCTGAAGAGGGGGCAGGCCCTGAGGTCCTGTGATATCAGCCTCCCACCCCCAGCAGCCATTGGCCCATCTGCGTTCCTATGGGAACGCTCAGCTTTTTCATGTGGCGCCCTTGAAACGCTGGGTGTTCCCATGGTCCCTATCCGCCCATGGCCCTCCCTCCCTGCACCGGACGGACCGGCAAGTGTGTAACTCGCAAAAGCTGTTCGGCCCCGGGGTTTGCATATGCGCAAAAATACGCATGCGCAAACCCGGGCCATCGGGGTTTGGGGCCGAATTCGGATCACACCGAGTGATTCTGAATCGCCCCCACAGTGAGGTACTTGTCAGCACAGGATTACATATAGATATCTGGGCTGCAAGATTCTCATTTTCAGGAATTTACAGGAAAATTTCCTAAATCACCTAAAAATATAAAAAGGTTATGTTGCTCATAGCAACCAATCATATTTGTCTGTCATTTCTGTATTGTATTTTAGAAAATGACAGAATCAATCTTAGTGATTGCTACGGGCAATATCACCTCTTTTCAGTTTTAGAAGCTTTAAGAAATGTACCCCTTAGGGCCAGATACACTAAGCTTCAAAAGTGATAAAATGGAGAGTGATAAACAACCAGCCAATCAGATCCTACCTGACATTTTTTCAAACCCAGTCTGTAACATGACAGGTAGGAGGAGCTAATTGGCTGGTTGTTTATCATTCTCCATATTATAACTTTTGAAGCTTGATACATCTGGCCCTGAGTGAGCTGGTTCCTCTCTTTTCTGCTCAGGTGACCTCACTTCTCAATTCTGGCTGAATCTTATCAACTGGACCGGGCACCAGAATACCAGACATTAAAAACCCTGTTTAAATGCACCTGCCACATACTGACATCATGACTAGAACACCAGTTGCTGCTAGCTAAAGGGTTACATGGAGACATACAGTCATACTTGCCTAGTTTCAGGGAAATTATAGTTGGTAGCATAATTTTGCACAGTGCCCCATTCATGCTCCACCCAAAGGGAAGTCTAGTTCCATATATGGAGAGATTGTGAACGTGGCACCTAGAAGCCTGGGTGTGTACTGCTACATATGAGAGGAATCTTTTAAAATTACTGATATCCAAATGTAGATGAGCCCCAGAGCAGTTAGTAAGAGATACTATACTTGGTAAAGTGCTGGGTAATAGTGCTGATTCAATGTAAATGTATCTGTCTCTCATTACTTTTTACCCAAAAAATCTAACAGTGTAATGTGGGCTAGGTGACATGAGGAAGATTGCTAGACTAATGAGGGAGAGAGGGAGATTGTTGCTATTTCAGGTAGCCTCCTGCAGAATGCAGGAGTGTAGGTAACTATGGTGTAACATTGTAATGTGGGTTAGGTGACATGAGGGAGATTGCTAGACTAATGAGGGAGAGAGGGAGATTGCTGCTATATCAGGGAGTATCCTGCAGAATGCAGAAGGGTAGGCAACTATGATGTAACAGTGTAATGTGGGTTAGGTGACATGAGGGAGCTTGCTAAACTAATGAGGGATAGAGGGAGATTGCTGCTTTATCAGGGAGTCTCCTGCAGAATGCAGGAGGGGAGGTAACTATGATGTAACAGTGTCATGTGGGCTAGATGACATGAGGGAGATTGCTAGACTAATGAAGGAGAGAGGGAGATTGCTGCTATGTCAGGGAGTCTCCTGCAGAATGCAGGAAGGGAGGCAACTATGATGTAACAGTGTAATGTGGGTTAGGTGACATGAGGAAGATTTCTATACTAATGAGGGAGAGAGGGAGATTGCTACTATGTCAGGGAGTATCCTGCAGAATGCAGAAGGGTAGGCAACTATGATGTAACAGTGTAATGTGGTCTAGGTGACATGAAGGAGCTTGCTAGACTAATGAGGGAGAGAGGGAGATTGCTGCTATATCAGGGAGTCTCTTGCAGAATGCTGGAGGGGAGGTAACTATGATGTACAGATGGAGCACTGTACATCCTGGCTGGCGGATCGCAAGAACATCCCCGCTGGCGATCCACCAGCAGCCTCGCCATCCATTATACTGAGACGCGCGTGCATCTCAGTCTCCGTCGCCGGGGCGAAGGAAACCCTGTCCGTCTTTGCCTCAGGGAGACGGACAGGGTTAGGGGGGGTTGCGGGCAGGCGGCGGGGACCCTGGGTTACCGCCGACAAGCCGGCGGGGACCCGGGGGAGCGGATGGAAGCGCCGTCGGAAGGAGACGCGCTCGCGCCTCTCGTGCGCGCGCGTCCCCTTCTCCCCATCGATATGGAGCTGGCGGGGGATGGCGGCTGGCGTCACCAGCGCCATCCCCTGCAAGGATGGGACATACTCCATCTGTAACAGTGTAATGTGGGTTAGGTGACATGAGGGAGATTGCTGGACTAATGAGGGAGAGAGGGAGATTGCTGCTATGTCAGGGAGTCTCCTGCAGAATGCAGGAGGGGAGGTAACTATGATGTAACAGTGTAATGTGGGCTAGGTGACATGAGGAAGATTTCTATACTAATGAGGGAGAGAGGGAGATTGCTGCTATGTCAGGGAGTCTCCTGCAGAATGCTGGAGGGGAGATAACTATGGTGTAACAGTGTAATGTGGGCTAGGTGACATGAGGGAGATTGCTAGACTAATGAGGGAGAGAGGGTGATTGCTGCTATGTCAGAATGCAGAATGCAGGAGGGGAGGTAACTTTGCATAGAGTATACAGATACAAAGCCAAATGTTGGCTACATACTGTACAGTAGGTATGACCCAGCAGAAAATATAGGTGGAGTAAAAGTAATTCAAAGCCAATGGCCTGAGTCCAGTCATTTGGAAGATACAGAAAACCAGGCATATCATGAAATATATGCAATCACTGGTTACATAGTTTTATACTCTTGTATAACCCTAGGATGATGGATAGAGTGGGTTGAGATAAGATTCCTAATCTAATGTGGGTAAATTAGCAGGATCAGTGTCCCTAAATTCACAAAACCTGAGTAAAGTATTACAGACGGTAACAGTATTTATCTTGCCAGATTGTGACACTTACCTGTATACACACAGTAAAGGCAGACATATTAAATGTGGCTTGAATGAAGCTTCAGTGTACTCGGAAGATTGAACACCAGCCTATTCAAAATTAGGTTCTCCATTCACTGGGTGTCGATTGAAAGGCCTACAGCACGGATCTACTAACAGTTCACATTTCCCAGGCAACCAAGCAGGTGCACATGGGTAGTCATTACTAGCTGTCACATTCCAGTCTGCCTAGCTGGTGCACAGGTGAAATCATTACTAACTGTCACATTCCCAGTCTACCTAGCTGGTGCACAGATGTAGTCATTACTGTCACATTTCCAGTCCACCTAGCTGGTGCACAGATGTAGTCATTACGGTACTTGTGTACTTTCACGGCTCCCATCGCATGCCATATGTAGTGGCATGCGATGGCATGCGATGGGATGCAATTTTTGCCGTTTTTAAGCATTTTTTAAAAATCGAATGCGATCGCTACCGAGCCCAAAGAGTGGCGAGGGGACGTGGACACCTCTGAAGCCCGCTAGGCGACGCGTATACCTGTGAAGGTATCCGTGTCCCCTCGCGGGGCTCGCTGCGCTTGCCACGCTTCGGGCTCGGTGGCTCGCTGCGTTTGCCACACTTTCTATTCTCAACTCCACGCCGACGTGGATAGTGGGGGTATGAAAAGGTCGTAGGACGCGTACCGCCGCCCCTCGCCGGCTCGCTGCGCTCGCCACGCTTCGGGTTTACGTTGATAGTGGGGGTGGTACAGCCTGAAAAATTACATTTGGGGGCCATTGAACATGTTTGATACTTATTTCAATGCATTTGGATGCATTTCTGTTAAAAATCGCATGCGATGCGATGCGTTTTTTTACTATGCGATGGACATCGTGGGAGCTGGGATTGTACACAAGTACCGTCATTAGTAACTGTCACATTCCCAGACCACCTAGCTGGTGCACAGGTACAACCATTATTACCAATGTAGCTAATTACAGACTGTGGGCCTGATTCAGCAAGGCTCAATAAGCAGCGGTCGTTCGCTGCTTAGCAAGCCCTGAAACCCCTCCCCCCATCAGGCAGAACGTCCGCCCCCTAGAGATACTGAAATACCACTTGATAATGCATTTTTTGATGCACCTGTTGGTCAGTTGCACCATTAAAACTTGCACCTGCCCAATGGCAAATGACAATTATCCATCTGTATATGAGGCCTTATTCTGGTTGACACATACGGCCGTGAATTCGCACTGGTCGTGTTTTTCAGCTTACTGTGCGTGCCACTGTGATAATGGGTGTAAAATTGAGCATATACAAGGGGAGTTGTCAAAAGGTGGTGGGTGGTGTGTTCACGGAGCTGCACGTACACTAGTAGCATTGGGAATAAATAAAAACTCTCAGCTCTCTCCAGGCTGCAAGTAAGTGGACCAACCCTCGCAGCAGCAATCACCACACTCAATTGCTAAAATACACGCACCTGCTCACACTACTCACCCAGTGGCGTAACAATAGCCCCGCAGACCCCTCTGTGGCGGGGAGGCGCTGCGTAAGTGTGGGCGCCGGTCTGCAGGGCTATGGTTACACCACTATCGCATCTGTGGCTGGGACTCGTCTATGACTTGTGTGGTCCTGACTGTCAGTCTCCTCCTGGCTCCGTCTCCACATGCAATGTTAATGAAAACCATCCCTAACAAAATGGCTGCCCCTAATATCAGACCGGGAGGGTCCGGCACTCCACTTTTAAGTTTTCCTCGGCGGGTGACCGCATATGACTTTTGCTAGTCCATATATATATATATATATATATATATATATATATATATATATATATATATATATATATATATATTCCCAAGAAATGCAGCACTCCAGCCATTTTAAATGAAAATTTATTAATGTCATGTAAATGTGGTTATGACATAAAGAATTTTCATATAAAATGGCTGGAGTACTGCATTTCTTGGGAATATATCAGTGGCGTAACTACATTTTGCCCCCCCCCCCCCGCCGTTAAAGGGAGGGCGCCCAGCCACTCACCCGCCCCGCCGCCCGCCGCACCAACCCCCGCAGTCTTACCTAGGTTCAGTACGCACTGGTCCCAGCTCCCTTCTTCTGCTATGAGGACCACCACAAAATGTCCGCCCCCATACAGCAGACAGTTTCAGAGAATTGTGTGCTATATGGGGGCGGCCATTTTGTGGTGGTCCTCAGCAGAAGAAGGGAGCCGAGACTGGACCAGCGCGTACTGAACACAGGTAAAGACTGGGGATGGGGGGGGGGTTGCGGGGGTTGGTGCGGCGGGCGGCGGGGTGTAACGTAACTATAGCACTGCAGCCCCCGGCGCCCGCACATGCACAGCGCCCCCCCGCGGTCGCGGGGGCTGCGGTGCTATAGTTACGCCCCTGGAATATATATATATATATATTATATATATATATATATATATATATATATATATATATAAATCTGTAATTTCCAATGCACTCACGGTTCAGTTTGTTCTTATCCGGAGGTGCTCCCGCCAGTCACACAAGCACAGCTTATGGTCCAAATGTAAAGTCACTTAGAATCAGGGCACTCACCAAGCAGCTATAAGGC
The DNA here is from genome assembly GCF_055691185.1 of Crinia signifera. Taxonomy (NCBI): domain Eukaryota; kingdom Metazoa; phylum Chordata; class Amphibia; order Anura; family Myobatrachidae; genus Crinia; species Crinia signifera. The sequence goes on from NC_139221.1 coordinate 320,510,840, forward strand.
AATGCTTCTTTTTATTATTAATCCATCGGCTTATTTGTCATATCTGATGGATTAATAATAAAAAGAAGCATTGCCTTATAGCTGCTTGGTGAGTGCCCTGATTCTAAGTGACTTTATATATATATATATATATATATATATATATATATATATATATATATATATATATATATATATATATATATATATATGGAAAGAAAGAGGGGACAGGGGGGCGCCCAATAGTGCAATATCGTTTTATTTAAAAAGACAAAATTTTAAAACACACAAGTGGTCACTCTAGTGTACAAAACTCGTACCGAGTATTACGTCTGGAGTGGACTGGTTACCACTAGATTCAACAAATAATTCCACTGGCAAGATCAGCATACACAATGTCACCGCTACAGAGTGGTTGTAACTCACGGGACCTCTGCAAGACAACACGGAGGTAATTGCCGGCGTCTCCGGCTGCTGCAGGATGGCATTCGTTCGGCCGGTATCGTGTGCTGGCTGTCAGGGGTTTGGATCACGTCACACTGGCCACGCTCCTACGCGTTTCGTCAGAGACTTCGTCAGTGGGGTGGCCAACGTGACGTACAGGGGCTGTTCTTATTGAGCATTTGCTCCAATCGGCTTTCCAGCATTAGTATCAATGCTGGTGCCGTCCTTTATTGAATGATTGTGCTAGTGGCGATCTTGAATTTATCGGGTTGTTCCAACCACACTGTGCACGTGTTACAATTTCCAATCATAGGATACACAACAGTGGCGTTTCCTATGTATTAAAAATTAAAAAGTTAGCATGAACTTTATACAACAATTACAAATAGTTTAGAATTAATTTAAGATTAATTCAAAAATAACCTTTCTTAATGGCGCTATCCTAGTGCGGCTTTGCTTTTCTGCTATATTAGATTCATTTGTGCCATATTATTACTATTTCTGCTGGAAAAGACGGCTTATGTCCAGATCTGCTGGATTGCACTTAGTAGTGATTTCTAGAGATTTATTTGGTTCGTTTATATAGTTTATATAGTTTGCTGGCAGGTATAATAGGAGCGTCTCATCCAGTATTTTAGTTGCTATAAACTGAGGGTATTTTTAGTTATTTATAAATAGCGATATTATTATCAGATGTCTGGTTTTGGTCCAATTGACATATGTCTTATAGGTTTTATAAATCTACAGATGGCTGGTAAATCAGTAATTAAATAGAGTACTATTCCAATATTCATTGCTATCTATGTTGGGTTACCAGACACGTCGGTTTATAGTTAGCGGTATTTCATATCACGTCGGTTTATAATTATCGGCATTTTATAACGCGCCTTAGCGCCCGTGATATCTCATATCAATTCCTTCAGATTGGTTTTTACATAATGGTTATTAGATCATGATTTTATATGGCCGTATCCTTTTATTTATATTATATCTCAGATGTTAGATCAACTATAACTAATTTAGAAAATTTAGATAAATAAGAGATAGTTTAAAAAATAATTTGGACGTAATTTGTGAAATCGATTAGAATATGTTTGCTCACATAAAGTGTATTCAAGGATCTTGGAAGCATACACTAGACCCGCTGAGTCTTGGATTAGCGGCATAATTAAGTGCTGGTTAGATGTTATAATCCACTATAATTACTTCTAGTTAGTTTACAGTAAGCAGCCAATATTTTTTATGGTCCTTGTTAGACCTATCCATTTTAGTGTATATTACAGTCAGTTCTAAGGAGTTGGTTAAGTGACTGTTGAGAGACATTGATCGAAAAACCATGAGAAAGAATATAAGCCGAGCTATGCATCTTGTATAAACGGTGTAATTTCATAGTTTTCATTTAGTCCATGGGGTATAAGGGTGTTCAAAGTGATTTTCCAATATGTTTCTCGTTTGGTGAGTTGTTTCTTGCGATCACCACCTCTCTTGTCTGCTGCAACTTGTTCAAGACCTTTTATTTTCAGGAGGGTAGGATCGCTGTTATGGTGTTTAAGGAAATGTCTTGGTAGACTGTGATTTGTTATTTTATTTTTTATATTTCTGCTGTGCTCCAGCATTCTTATTTTTAGAGGTGTTTTCGTCTTCCCTATGTATTTGAGTCCACAGGGACAGGTTGCCATGTAGACTACAAATGTCGACATGCAATTTATAAGGCTTTTGATTTTAAATGTTTTACCATCTTTGTGGACAAAGTTTTTTGCTCCTTTTTCCATTTGTGGACAGATTTTGCAATGTCCACACTGGAAGGAGCCTGTTAGTCCACCAAACATCTGCACTGGACGGCTATCAGGGATTTTTTCCAGGCAGCTTTTTGATATATGAGATTTCATATTTGATGCTCTCTTAAAAATGATGTCTGGAGTATCTGATAGATGGTCACTCAATACTGGGTCCAATTGTAAAACGTGATAGTGCTTGTGTAGCATTTTCTTAATTTCTTTTTCTGCAGTGTTGTATTTTGTTATGAAGGGGCAGAACATTTTCTCTTGCTGTTCTCTGGTTTTGGTCTTATATTGAAGCAGTTCCTCTCGATTACATATATATACATTACATATTACATATATATTACATATAACTGCTGCCATATTACATATATATTACATATAACTGCTGCCAGTTCAGCATGCTGTAGGTGCCCGGGTGCCCCTTCTTTGAGGAAGAAACCCCAATTTACATAGGAAGAGAAGAAAAACGTCACTCCGGGACTTGTGCAAAACTTCAGAGATTTACTGTTGCCAGGTCTACGCCGTTTCAGGCATATAGCCCGTCTTCAGGGCACATGAGTGTGTCCTGAAGACGGGCTATATGCCCTAAATGAAATAGACCAACCACAGTAAATCTTTGCAGTTTTGCACATGTCCCAGAGTGATGTTTTTCTTCTATATATATATATATATATATATATATATATATATATATATACATATATACATATATATATATATATACATATATACATATATATATATATATATATATATATATATATATATATATATATATATATATATATATATATATATATATATGAAGAAAGAAGGGGGGGTTGTGACCCTATCCTGCGCTACTGGGTGAGCAGCACAACTCTTAAGGCTCCGCCGCTAATGGGAGTCTGACGTAAAGAATGAAGAGAAAAGGTGTAGAGGTGCGCTCAGAAGATGGTTTCACCAGTCCACAATTGTAAAAATACAAGACATTTATTCCATACAATCAAACAATTTGACAATTTAAAATACTTTCTAAAAATACTTCTTGTTCGAAATCAATTACAGAAACTGTTGATGTATCATTGTAATTCAATATCGCTTCGATCATAGGTGTAGAAAGATCACGCAGAACCCTACGCGTTTCGTCCACTAGGGACTTATTCAGGGGTAATACACCAGGATCTATAGGCTTTATATACCTTGATTCGATATATATATATATATATATATATATATATATATATATATATATTGGGTAACACTTTTTAGGAGTTATTAAGGGAGATGTGGTCACTGTTGTTATTCTGGTGACCCTGTGATGCTCCACTTAATGGTTAATATAATGGAATCGAGAAAAGAAGCACAATGTAACACCTCTCCTATAGATGGCTTATTTTTTCCAACTGTACAGTCAATTCTGAATCAGCTAGCCTCAGTCATATATATATAGGAACTCCAATAGCAAAAACTGGCACTCGAGAGGCAATCAACGGTGAAACAGAAAGTGTATTGGTGTCAAGCTTTCAGGGAATTAAACCCCTTCTTCAGGACATAAACCTACATCACAAGTACAAACACATAAAGAACATTTATACTCATGACCTGAAGCCTCCCACTGCGCCCGGCGCGGCACACGCAGTCAGACTCGGCAGGCGGATGTCCGCTCGCATGCTTCCGGCTGGGGTCAGGGGCCATGTTGCTAAGCAACACAGACCGCTTGCGTTCCAGCCTCCCATACAGCGGTCACTTCCTGTCAGCCAGCCTGAGTTACGCTGGCAAAAGCCGGCACCTATGAGGCATAAGAGAAAAAAGACATATAAAATACATACAAAACGTGGTACATCACATTAATACATACAGAAAATATCCAATGACAATAATGCAGCAGAACGGAACATCACACTACAGCATTCCAATTATTTTATCATTCAGACCATTGGGGTGGATCGTATTCAGCCTAAAGATCCATCTGGACGCTGCCACTAGTAGCCTCTTGGCTCTGTCGCCCCCTCTCAGGGACTCCGGAATCTGGTCAATGATAAAATACTTGAGAGAAGCCAATGTGTGTCCCTTGGCCTTAAAGTGGCGAGCCACAGGTTGGTCAACAGATCTCCCTGATAGGGACAGATCTATGGCCGACCTGTGTAGACCCATACACTCACGAAAAGATCTGGTAGTCTGTCCCATGTAATAGTAGCCGCATGGGCATACTATCACATAGACGACATGGTCAGATCTGCAAGTGAGTACCTGTCTAATCTGGTACTCTTTATCGATGTGAGGATGTTTAAAGGTTTTGCACACTTTAAGATATTTACTCGTAGTGCAAGACAGGCAACTATAACAGCCGGGAGGCTTAATATATATATTTGGGGCTTTTGGAACCCCCATCCCAGTGATGTCAGTCTTCATTAGCCTGTCTTTAAGGTTGCGGCCTCTGCGGAATGCCGCAAGAGGACGTACTGCACTAAAACACCTCAAGTCAGGGTCATCTTCACTATAGGCCAAAGGGCTTTGGACGCTATGTGAATCACCGGACTGGCAACCGAATAGGTGCTAGTCCAAGGTAGCACCTTTGATTCCTGGGGTTTCTTAGGCTCCAGGAGTTTAAATATATATATATATAGTATACGATACGGCGGCACTCGGAAGAAAAACACGTAGGCTGATTGATATCCAACGTTTCAAGGCCGTGTGGCCCCTTTATCAAGGCAGAGAGATAAGAAGCATAGTACAAACACAGATTAAATACCTTATCAGACTGTTCCCGTCCATCCACGCCACGCCGGGGGGACGCCCACTGATGACGTCACACGCCGGTTCCGGCCTGTCAGGTTGGGGGAGAGTCCGCACCACGTGACATTTACTAAGTAACCAAGGAAACATAAACAACCAAAAAGCATATGAATAAAAAAGTACAAAAGGTTAAAAATACTCACATTTACACATTATATTTGGACATATAGTTACAAACTTAGAACACAGGCTCCACTGGTAACAACATTGCTTAAACTGCCGACTGCAATCTATCAAAATGTAGACGCTAATCTCTCTAATATGCGGCGTCAGCAAATAAAGTTAATATAACAATAATATTACTACAATGCAGTGTTCAAAGATAACCTGTTAAGCTGTTACAAGAAACAAGCCAACCCAAGATTTTCATTGAGGCCGCGTGGCGCTAAAGTGTCAAGTCTGAAAATCGATATGATCTATGATTTTATATCTGAGGGACGTCAATGAATGTCTTGCTTCTTTTTGGAAGCAAGACATTCATTGACGTCCCTCAGATATAAAAACATAGATCATATCCCCCCGCTTAAACGCGGTGGTGACCGTTCACTTTGTCTCCTTAAAGCAGAAAGTCGCTGGATTTTCAGACTTGACACTTTAGCGCCATGCGGCCTCAATGAAAATCTTGGGTTGGCTTGTTTCTTGTAACAGCTTAACAGGTTATCTTTGAACACTGCATTGTAGTAATATTATTGTTATATTAACTTTATTTGCTGACGCCGCATATTAGAGAGATTAGCGTCTACATTTTGATAGATTGCAGTCGGCAGTTTAAGCAATGTTATCATCAGTGGAGCCTGTGTTCTAAGTTTGTAACTACATGTCCAAATAATGTGTAAATGTGAGTATTTTTAACCTTTTGTACTTTTTTATTCATATGCTTTTTGGTTGTTTATGTTTCCTTGGTTACTTAGTAAATGTCACGTGGTGCGGACTCTCCCCCAACCTGACAGGCCGGAACCGGCGTGTGACGTCATCAGTGGGCGTCCCCCCGGCGTGGCGTGGATGGACGGGAACAGTCTGATAAGGTATTTAATCTGTGTTTGTACTATGCTTCTTATCTCTCTGCCTTGATAAAGGGGCCACACGGCCTTGAAACGTTGGATATCAATCAGCCTAGGTGTTTTTCTTCCGAGTGCCGCCGTATCGTATACTATACATAGCTGTTCTACAAGGATTGGCTTATCGGAGGGCACCGTATTACAGTGCACCAGAATTCGCTCTGGCAAGCAAATACTGCAGCTCTATTGGAGTGCCGCCTCCAGGAAATATATATATATATATATATATATATATATATATATATATATAGAGTTGGGGGTGGCGAGCTGGCACTCTCCTGGTAAGTGTATGCCCCGGTGCCCGTTGGCAAGAATGGGATAGTAGTGGGGAAATAACCACGGCACTCAGAGGTTCTTTCAAACATCAATCCGGTGTATTCAGGGTGTCCAACGTTTTGGGGCTCAGGCACCCCTTTTCCCACTAATATATATATATATATATATATATATATATATATATATATATATAGGCAAAGATGAGAAGAGAGGTGCGCTTCATAGTGCATTAAACGGAGTTTTAATCAGGATAAAACAAAGTATCCCAGGTACACAACAAAAGAGCCTCGTACCACATAAATGATCGCTGTGGACTGGGTACCACAAGATATGACAATTTATGCCAAGGGCAAAGCTGCTCACGTCACAGGAACGGTCTCCACTCGAACAACCTCCAATGGTCCGCCAGGCTGGTTTGCCGTGCAGGTCAGCGGGGATGCCGGAGAAGAAGGGAGCCTGAGAGGCGACGTCAGCTAGCAGTAAGATCCAACACCGGTGGGGGACGTAGGCCACGCCCTGACGCGTTTCGTCACTGGGACTTCGTCAGAGGGCGTGGTCTCTACGTCCAAACCCCGGTGTTTTTAAGGAGAAGCGGCTGTCAGTCAAAGCGCTGACCAGCCGTATAATAGGAGCAGATACAAAGGGCGTATATAACTATTGCGCTCCAATGTTAAAATCGCAGCCTGTTCATTATGTGAAGAGAGCGGCGTTGCCACTTGGCTAACAACAATAATTAAACAATTGGCACATGTAATTTATACTATTGGCACATACAATGTAAATGTACTGGGATATATAAAAATCCCAAAAAATTTTTTTGCGACAATAAATAAATACACAATATAACAATATCACTAATAGGACAAGCAAAACACAAAAAAAGTGAATATATATATAAAAAGATCTTTTAAAGATCTATCTTAAATAAAAGATGCAGCAAAACATCCCGCAGAACCTTACTATTATCAGCGGAAATCATGCATAAAAATGACATAAGCTGTACATATTGTCATTTAAACCACACATGTAAGTAAACATGGTAACATAAGTGGAATAGGTTCTGTGAATTAGTTTATAAAGGGTGTGATTTCATAGCCTTCATTCAGGCCGGTGGGTACCAATGTGTTCATTTTGAGTATCCACACTGTTTCACGTTTTAATAAGAATTTATCGTGATCACCGCCTCTCTTATGTCTAGCAACCAGTTCGATTCCTTTGAAGTAAAAACTGCTTGGATCACAGTCATGCTTTTCTTTGAAGTGCCGGGGTAGACTATGGTTAGTCACCCCGTTTTTGATATTACGCAAGTGTTCTAAAATACGCACTTTCAAGCATCTTTTAGTTTTTCCAATGTAATTGATACCACAACCACAAGTCACCAGATACACCACATGTGTGGAATTACAATTGATAAAATTTAAAACCTTAAAATCAGTCCCATCGATGTGGGGTCCTTTTTTCATGTATTTACATACTTTACACGAATTACAAGGATAACTGCCTTTTAATGACAGAAAAGTGTTACTGGGAGGTCTTACATCAATCACATCTAGTTGACTCCTGGATACTAAAGATTTCAAAGTTTTAGCTTTTCTAAAGACCACTTTAGGGGTATCTGAGATGTGTGCCGTCAAAACAGGGTCCAATTTTAAAACATTCCAATGCTTCTGGAATATTCTCTTTATTTCTCTTTCATGAGTATTAAACTGTGTGATGAAAAGGGCATCAGACGATTTTTTAGGGAGAAACTGACTATTGGAAGGGGTTTCATCTGGATATAATAGTTTATGTCTGTCCAGATTTCTTGCTCGATTAAGTGATCCCTGTACAATACCCATAGGATATCCTCTTTCCTTGAAGCGCTGTGTGTACACACATGCCAAATGATTATAATATCATCTATATACCTTTTTATAATCATTTGGCGTGGAGACAAGACAGCTTTTGATGAGTTTATGAAGGCAATAAATATCAATACCTACAATTTAAAATTTACCTCCAGCTTTCACCGTAATAAAATAGAATTTTTGGACATCATGCTAAATGCAGATGATACCCCTGGCCAAAAGTAAATTATGACATCTACTTTCTTTAAACCAGTTGATGCGAATAGCTACTTGGACTATTCCAGCTGTCATTATACCAACTGGAAAGATAATATTCCTTTTTCACAGTTCCTTCGTTTAAGAAGGAACTGTACAGATACAGCAGTTTTTGAGCAGCAGGCATGTGTGTACACACAGCGCTTCAAGGAAAGAGGATATCCTATGGGTATTGTACAGGGATCACTTAATCGAGCAAGAAATCTGGACAGACATAAACTATTATATCCAGATGAAACCCCTTCCAATAGTCAGTTTCTCCCTAAAAAATCGTCTGATGCCCTTTTCATCACACAGTTTAATACTCATGAAAGAGAAATAAAGAGAATATTCCAGAAGCATTGGAATGTTTTAAAATTGGACCCTGTTTTGACGGCACACATCTCAGATACCCCTAAAGTGGTCTTTAGAAAAGCTAAAACTTTGAAATCTTTAGTATCCAGGAGTCAACTAGATGTGATTGATGTAAGACCTCCCAGTAACACTTTTCTGTCATTAAAAGGCAGTTATCCTTGTAATTCGTGTAAAGTATGTAAATACATGAAAAAAGGACCCCACATCGATGGGACTGATTTTAAGGTTTTAAATTTTATCAATTGTAATTCCACACATGTGGTGTATCTGGTGACTTGTGGTTGTGGTATCAATTACATTGGAAAAACTAAAAGATGCTTGAAAGTGCGTATTTTAGAACACTTGCGTAATATCAAAAACGGGGTGACTAACCATAGTCTACCCCGGCACTTCAAAGAAAAGCATGACTGTGATCCAAGCAGTTTTTACTTCAAAGGAATCGAACTGGTTGCTAGACATAAGAGAGGCGGTGATCACGATAAATTCTTATTAAAACGTGAAACAGTGTGGATACTCAAAATGAACACATTGGTACCCACCGGCCTGAATGAAGGCTATGAAATCACACCCTTTATAAACTAATTCACAGAACCTATTCCACTTATGTTACCATGTTTACTTACATGTGTGGTTTAAATGACAATATGTACAGCTTATGTCATTTTTATGCATGATTTCCGCTGATAATAGTAAGGTTCTGCGGGATGTTTTGCTGCATCTTTTATTTAAGATAGATCTTTAAAAGATCTTTTTATATATATATTCACTTTTTTTGTGTTTTGCTTGTCCTATTAGTGATATTGTTATATTGTGTATTTATTTATTGTCGCAAAAAAATTTTTTGGGATTTTTATATATCCCAGTACATTTACATTGTATGTGCCAATAGTATAAATTACATGTGCCAATTGTTTAATTATTGTTGTTAGCCAAGTGGCAACGCCGCTCTCTTCACATAATGAACAGGCTGCGATTTTAACATTGGAGCGCAATAGTTATATACGCCCTTTGTATCTGCTCCTATTATACGGCTGGTCAGCGCTTTGACTGACAGCCGCTTCTCCTTAAAAACACCGGGGTTTGGACGTAGAGACCACGCCCTCTGACGAAGTCCCAGTGACGAAACGCGTCAGGGCGTGGCCTACGTCCCCCACCGGTGTTGGATCTTACTGCTAGCTGACGTCGCCTCTCAGGCTCCCTTCTTCTCCGGCATCCCCGCTGACCTGCACGGCAAACCAGCCTGGCGGACCATTGGAGGTTGTTCGAGTGGAGACCGTTCCTGTGACGTGAGCAGCTTTGCCCTTGGCATAAATTGTCATATCTTGTGGTACCCAGTCCACAGCGATCATTTATGTGGTACGAGGCTCTTTTGTTGTGTACCTGGGATACTTTGTTTTATCCTGATTAAAACTCCGTTTAATGCACTATGAAGCGCACCTCTCTTCTCATCTTTGCCTAGATACTTTCCCTCTGTGGATTCCAGAGGTCCTTCCACTTGAGAAAGGTTGCTGCTGAGACTTATTTTAGACTTTTGGTGCTAATTGATCCTGGTGATTACAGGACTTTTCCAGCTGGGTGATACAGCAAGTATTTGTGGCGCTTTGGACTCACTATTTGCACACATATATATATATATATATATATATATATATATATATATATATTGGCTTAAAAATATTAAAGTTCTATCTATTTGAAAATGGTTTCCTTTGAGGCTCAGTTCATAGTCTTTCTCTTGTTTTTGTTCAAAATCATAGCACAGTGTTCTCTGTGTTTCCTATTAACAACATCTAAAGCACTTTATAAAGCAGACAGAAGCTGTGAAGCCGGCTCGCCTTAATAAAACATATGCCACAGATGCTGTAACAGCAGCCTCATAAATTCCACCCCTGCTCCTGTCTCCTGAGTGACATTAAAATCCCCCCTTTGCTGCAATGTGTATTTTCCTTCAGTACAGATTTTTATTCAAAAAGGGAAAAAAAATGCAAAACAAAGGTATATCTGTGTTATATTGGGGCGTTGTGTAGAATAACTATGGCAGAGTGATGGGCATAGAGATATTCATACAATCCCTTAGGTGTAGGTTTGGGAGGTTTATGAAAAATGATTTCAATCAATCAATTGGACCAGACAAACAATGTTTTGCTTTTTTTTTTTCAAAGTGCCAGGAAACGGAGTATAGCTCTGTGGCCCCGGCACCCATGAAGCCCCGCCCCCATTTTTTGTCAAACACAATGTATGACCATCGATATGTTAAAATATCGATGGTCATCCATTGCATAGTTTAGCACGATTGATGGCCAGTTGCACCATTGCCATTGATGTCAATGGCAATGATGGCCATCCCTGGAAAGGTTAAGCCCCGTACACACCAGAAGATCCCCACCAAAGCCTCATTTGTACATGCATGGAGAGGGGGTTGTTAAGAATGCATGGGAGTGTGCATGATAATGATATTGCATGTACACACTAGACATGATAGCAAAAGCTATCCTCATATGGGCCTTTCTGAGCGATATATTTTACTCTTAAGACTAGTGAGTATGGGGCTTTCGAACCAAGATATAGGTGATGGACTGCAGCATGCTGGGAACATTGCTATGCAAAACACGCCTCCCTACCAACCTCCTAAACCTCCCCTGACTTGTCATATGCACTAGGGACATCTTATAGATAGAGCCAGGATCATCGGGTGCGCCAGTTCTGGAGGCAGCCGCACGTGTCATGAAACATTGTGAAGAACATATAATCAACTACTCGTGATCCTATACCAGGAACTTCTGTGGGGAATGACAATGCGATCAAAGGAGACAGATGCAAATTTTTGTCAATCCAAAAATGATAAATAAAGAAACACATGCAAGCAACCTGTCAGTAAATACAGATCGAGCGGGACTTATCTATCCAGGGGATGGCGATGGCGATGCCAGCCGCCATCCCCTGCCCCGCGCCATCTGTATGCCAGAAGGGGACATGCGCGCGTGAGGTGTGTGCGCGTCCCCTTCTGACGGTGCTTCCGGCGGTCGCCCAGTCTCTACACCGGGTCCCCGCACCCCCCCGCAGCCCCCTGAAACCCCCCACAGCCCCCTGAAGTGGGAGGCGGACAGGATTGCGTCCGCCTCGCCGCCCGGATACTGAGACGCGCTTGCGTGGGGGACGCACGCACGTCTCAGTCAGATGGAGCGCCGTGTTGCTGGCGGAGCGCCAGCAACATTAAGACCCGCTCCATCTGTACCATGTAACATATTATTGCCCAAATTGTGAAAAGCAAATAATACCTATTTAAAACAACTTGTAGTTGGTTCATCTGAATGAATTACTTACTGCAATAAAAATATATTAATGAAGAGTGTACTGTAATTTTACGATACGAGTCATATTGACCAAAACAGTACATGAGTATAGTAGACCCGTGGGGTTAAGTCAGCTGTGTAAATAGCGCATCCATAGGTAACTACACACCGGGATCTGCTTGACGCATTGTGGCTCATTAGTGGCATTACTTTAGGGGGTGCTCCAGGCTTGTTCAGTACCTTCTGATCCTGGGTGCTGTGTGGTTGTTGGCTGACTCTGTCTTGACAAAGGCCGTTAAATGGTCGAAACATCGACTGGGACCGTGGTCCCTTATGCATTTCGTGATGTACTGTATGAATAAACTTCTCTAAACTTTTACCAATGGTGAGTGCCCTGATTGGACCTTGTTTGGCCCGACTTGGATATTTGTGATTTTCTGGTCATTTGTCAGAGAATAAGGGTGACATTTACTAAGCTTGAAAAGTGATAAAATGTAGAGTGATAAACAGCCAGCCAATCAGCCCCTTCCTGTCATTTTTCAAACACAGCCTGTGACATGGCAGGTAGGAGCTGATTGGCTGGCTGTTTATCACTCTCTATTTTTTTTCACTTTTCAAGCTTAGTACATCTGACCCTATGAATGATAACTCACAAACTTTTCTTTCACTCGTGGTTAGTGTTTGGGTGAAGCCATTTATTGTCAAACAACTGTGTTTATTCTTTTTAAATAATATTGACAACAGAAACTACCCAAATGACCCTGATCGAAAGTTTACATACCCCAGTTCTTAATACCATGTATTGCCCCCTTTGACAAGCTTGAGGTCTTTTGTGGTAGTTGTGGATGAGGCGCTTTATTTTGTCAGATGATAAAGCTACCCATTCTTCTTGGCAAAACCTCCAGTTCCTGTGAATTCTTGGGCTGTCTTGCATGTACTGCACATTTGAGATCTCGACAGAGTGGCTCAATGATATTGAGGTCAGGAGACTGAGATGGCCACTCCAGAACCTTCACTTTATTCTGCTGTAGCCAATGACAGGTCGACTTGGCCTTGTGTTTTGGATCATTGTCATGTTGGAATATCAAAGTAAGTCCCATGCACAGCTTCCGGGCTGATGGGTGCAAATTTTCTCCAGTATTTTTTTATAACATGCTGCATTCATCTTGCCATCAATTTTGACCAAGTTTCCAGTGTCTTTGTAGCTCACACCAGTGGCGTAACTAAGCCTCCGCAGCCCCCGCCATGGCGGGGAGGCGCAGAGTAACTATGGGCGCCTGGGGGGCTGCGGTGCTATAGTTACCCGCTGCGCTGCTGCCCGGCCGCATCTGCGGTCACTGTCCCGTCACTCGCTCCCGGCGCCGGCTCCTGCTGATAATGAAAAGTGACACTTAGAAAATGGCTGCCCCCGTATTGCAGACAGTTTTGGCAGCCATTTTCTAAGAGTCACTTTTCATTATCAGCAGGAGCCGGCGCCGGGAGCGAGTGACGGGACAGTGACGCAGATGCGGCCGGGCAGCAGCGCAGCAGTGACTGAGGGAGACTGGACGGGACAGTGACTGTCAGGTAAGAGTATGGGGGGGGGCTCCGAAAAAATTTGGCGGGGGGGCGCAAAATATATAGTTACGCCACTGGCTCACACATCCCCAAAACATCAAAGATCCACCTCAGTGTTCACAGTATCAATGTGTACAATTCATCATAGACCAAATGTAATGTTTATGGTTGTGGCTCAAATGACTTTGTTCCAGAAGTTTTGAGGCTTGTCTCTGTGCTGTTTGGAGTATTGTAAGTGAGATGCTTTGTGGCATTTATGTAGTAATGGCTTTCTTCTGGCGACTCGACCATGCAGCCCATTTTTCTTCAAATGTCTTCTTATTGTGCATCTTGAAACCACCACACCACTTTTTTTCAGAGAGTCCTGTATTTCAGCTGAAGTTATTTGTGGATTTTTCTTTGCATCCCGAACAATTTTCCTGGCAGTTGTGGCTGAAATTTTTGTTGGTCTACCTGAACGTGATTTGGTTTCCACAGAATCCCTCATTTTCCACTTCTTAATTAGAGTTTGAACACTGCTGATTGGCATTCTCAATTGCTTGGATATCTTTTTATATACCTCTCCTGTTTTATTCAATTCAATTACCTTTTCCTGCAGATCCTTTGACAATTATTTTGCTTTCCCAATGACTCAGAATCCAGATATGTCAGTGCAACACTGGATGAAAGATGCAATGGTCTTTCAGGAGACCAGAAACTCACTGACCTTTTATATACACACACACACACACACACACACACACACACTGATTACAAGCAAACAGATCACAGGTTAGGATGGTTACCTTTAGTAGCTATTCAAACCCGTTTGTGTCAACTTGTGCACTTGTTATCAGACCAAAATCTCCAGGTTATGTAAACTTTTGATCAGGGTCATTTGGGTAGTCTCTGTTGTCATTATGATTTAGAGAGAGTAAACACAGTTTGACAATTAATGGCTTCACCCAACCACTAACCATGAGTGAAAGAAAAGCTTGCGAGTTATAATTCATATTCTCTGACAAATGGCCAGAAAATCACAAATTCTGCTAGAGTATGTAAATTTATGAGCACAGATTTATATATATATATATATATATATATATATATATATATATATATATATATATATATATATAAATTTAGCATATACTGAAGACCTGGGCCATTACAGTGTCTTGAGGGTTGCATTTGGGAAACTCTGCACTGCATTATAGGTATGCCTTCTAACTTCCAATAAATCTGGACAAACATGGCCATGGGACAAGCTGGGAAGTGCCTGCAAATTGGAACCGTTCCATGCAATAAAGTTTGGACTTCATTGGGGTTTGGTTGTGTTATGGGTGAAATATTTATACTAAATGTTGGAGATCATTTTAATAACTTTGCCTGTTAAGGATGTGTAAAGGTGCCCACACACGCACCGATCCCGGCGAATCGATGCTATACGATGGGGTGTGCGCTCCCGCGGCACCTCATCGCACAGTACAAAAAGTATGTGCTGCACATACTTTTTGTACTAGCTTTTCCTAGCATAGCATCGCATCGCATGCACATCGTATGCACAAGGCATACGATGCGATGCTATGTGTGCCAGTTAAGCCCACAACGCACGCCGGGATCGATGCGTCTGTGGGCACCTTAAAAGTTTGAAATTAGAGTAATGCGGTAAAATTGGGACTTTTTCTTTCTTACTATATAACACGACATGTAAGGATTACTTTGGTAAAAATTCTCTAGTTGAAATAGACCACTCTCTATAACATCACTTGCCTTTCTATGACATGAAAGTAAGATCTAAAATACATAGAGTAAGTGTTTTCCTTTCAAGGTTCCACTAAATATTGGGTTGTATTTGTGGAATACAACCCAATTTATTTAGAAGTTCCTGAGCTAAACCAATATCCGTGAACTACTGTTGAACCTTATTAGTTTATTAGGAACTAGATATATCAATGTGGTACTTCATAGGTAATATAAATGAGTGATTGGTCCTTACTGATGGTACAGATGGGGCTGGTGTCATCTTTGCAGGGCTGGCGTTTCTAACACCAGGCCCGCCAGGGGGCGAGCACGCATGAGGCGCTCGCGTGCCCCCTGGCAACAGATCCTGCCTCCAGTCCCCGCCGCCTCCCCCACCGCCCATCGTTAAAAAGGTACCCCTCGCCGCCCGAGCGCCCCCTAACCCTGCCCATCTCCCTGAAGCCGAGACGGGCAGGGGCACGCAGCGTTCCCGCCGAGAGACTGGGACGCTCATGCGTGTGAGATCCACGTGCATCCCAGTTCAGTGGAGCCCCTGTCCGCCGGCGCTCGCCAGTGGGGAGGGTCTGATTAGCCCCGGCCAAGGATGGCAGGGGCACCATCTGTATCCGGATGATAGGTCAACAGTGTCTAGTCCGATCCTTTATGGCCAACATGCATTAGGTTAACAATTACAAAAGGTCAACAGTGCTTAAGGTCAACAGGTTCAAAAGATCAACGTGGCAATGGTCGATACACAAAAGTTTGGGGGATTTTTATTACATGTGTTTTTTAAATTTGCTGGAATTATCATCCACATGGACTTCTGGTTTAACGAGACACATGAAAAAGAAAAACTTGTGTCAACATTTTCTGTGATGACCATTGTCAAGTCAACCGTTTGACTCTGATAAACTTTTGTATCGGTTGACCTCACCCACTGTCTAATTGACCTTTTGGCCCTTTTAACCTTCAACCCTGTTGACCTAATGCATGTGAACTATATACAGCGACCTAATGACTGTCTAAGCAGAGACGATAGATCTTTATGTTTATGTAGATAATATCAAGATATCAAAATATTACTTTGTGGACTTAAAAAAAAAAAAAAAAATTTAGTTTCATAATTTAGCACAAATTTGTCCTCTTTAACTTTAGCTCGGCTAGAACCACGAGATGTTCCAACGGTTTTCAAAAACTCGCTGCATATCACTTCTCTTTAAAGACCCCATGCTTCAGAATCATCAGAAACATTCACACAGCTTTATATGTTTCAGATATTGACAGTTATTTGCCAACAATGTTCAAAGGTGCAAATCTGCAATGGCCCAAAGCAACTAATTAGACAGTTGATTTCCCTGTCTAACTTGTGGTAGAGGAATAGAGAATCTGAGGTAATTTAACCTGTCTTACTGTGAGGATAAAATGAGAAAAGTTAAAAAAAAAAATCCCTTTCTCCGATGGAAATATCAAAACAAAAGTTTTTTTTTCTCTGCTTATTAAATATTGTTAATATTAATCAGAATAAAATGGTTTCCTTGTGATTATCACTAAATAATCAAGTGTCTCATTTAAAAAGGCTACTATGTTATTTCCTGTATTAATAGCAAAGTCACAGCGCGCATTGCATTCCCATGCAATTTATTGAGATTCTGTTGTGGTTCTCAGTGGTGTAACCAGACTTTGTGGGCTCTATAGCAACTTGTTGAAGGGGCCCCTGTCCCAATGATTCTTGAGACTCACCTCCCCACAGCAGTTATTCATTTTATACCCTGTGCTAGTGCCCTAGTTCATTTTCTGAATGGTGCTTTTGTTAATATTATGCCACAAAGCAGTGCCATCATTTTTTCTATAAACCATCATACTTTATTTCCTTTGGTTACATGATGTCACATAATAAGGCTGTCAGTACATATTATGTCCCCATTTCAAACTATTGCCTCCTTTTAACATTGTGCCCTCCATTATACAATGAGCAGATCAGATTCTGACACATTACAGTACATTTTGTGCCATATTGCAGTGTCTTCCAGTTCACATGGTGCCAAATCACAGTGCCCACTTGCCATTATAACATCCAATACCTCTCACTGATAATTTAATATCACACAAATCAGGCTGGGCCAGGGATCAAAACCAATTGCTAAGCAGGTAAATCTAGGAAATTGGTATGCAACTTTATAACCTGGGTCCATCCACCACTAAGACTCTTGGCACCATAGCAATGGCACCACTTGCACCCTCTATATTTACACCAGGCTTGCCGACATTTAGACTGTCCTCTCCAGAAGAGGGCAGCCAGTTTAAGAAAATAGGGCGGCGGGGTTGTCAGCCGTGCCATGGGAGGGGCAGGGCTGGAGGTGGGGCTCATCAATGAGTCTGTGGGTAGGGGTGTGGCTATTGCAAATACATCATCAGGACATGCCCCCTGCTGTGAAATAGAACTGTTATCGGCAATGCACAGCGGGGGAGACAGGGCCATAATGATGCAAATAACATCAGCGTGGACCTCACAGACCCTTCTGCTGAGGGGGTGTGGGGGGGGGGTGGGGACAGGGAGGCTAGGAACAAAGTGGGGGACTTGCCCACCTTTCCAGGGGGCCAGGAGGTAGACCTGATTTTCAGGAGCCTCCCGGCCATTACGGAAGGATAGGCAAGTATGAGTTACACCCGCGGTTGTGCTATTTTACCAAGCTCTTATAACTAAGAGTTTTTTAAGCATGACTTTGGATAACAATAGCTTGCTCTTGGGGGTCTATCATGTAAGAGAGGTCCATTTAAATCCCTCTATATCTCTTTTGGAGTGCATGTGTGACTTAAGATATGCTCATACACTGCCTTTGATGTCTCGCAGCAGTGTACGGACACCCGATACCATGTGAGCCGCCGGGACCTTCCTGGCAGCAGGGACGCATGTGATCCGTTGTGATGGATCCCATGCGTCCCTGCTTACCGCCCGCCTCACCGCCTGGAGGAACGGGTGGTCGGATGCCTGCCAGTCCGACCAACTGGTCGGGTCCGATGTGCACGGGACCGCGCATCGGAGCCGAAGGCATGACAGGGAGAGGCGATTTGGTCACAATCGGCTGAAATCGGACCAAATCGCCTCGATGTATGGGGGCTTTAAAAGTAAGGTGACTATACTAGGATTTATCTCAGCCTTGCAAATGCTCACCCCCATCATTTGTGGCAGAAGAGGAGCTTACGAGAGCAACTGTTCTACCCAAAGGGCAATAAGAATTAACCCCAAAATGCATCCAAAAAAGCAATACACACAATGAACACCTGTGGGTTAATCAAACCTTTCTGAGGTAATCTCCTTCTCATTTTCCCCAGTGAAAAAATTCCCCCTGCCCATGTGTTGCTAGTTTTGAAGAATGATGACAACAATTCAAATATGTGAAACAATCTGCCTGTGGAATTCTATAGATCTTGTAAGGAACAGATGAGCTTCCTCTACAAAGCGTTCTCACTTCAATCCATGGTACGATCCATACTGCCATTGTTTATGTCATTATCACAGAAGAATTTGTAAAGTGGCAAATGTTTCCCTTTAAAGCTTTATATTTCTGAATGAATTTCAAGCATTCGCTGACATATGTTTTCCTTCCTTATCAGATTCATGTGATTATATGACTAATTATCCCTTGGCTGTAAACACTGTCTGATTAATTATGTTTATTCAAAGCTGATTGTGTTTGTGCTGGTTGCATTGAAATATACAGTAGGCTAAAGTCCATATTTATCTGACAGTGACAGTTAACTCTAATGAGTAGGGCCCTCCTTCCTCACGTACTCACCCTACCTCTTTACCTCACCCGTGCTCCTGTCCTGTTCTTCCCTTCCTCTACTTCATCTTCAGTCTCCTCGACAATTTTGACACCTACTTCTAAACTGATGCTGATTTTAGTTCTACCAGCCATACCCCTATTTATACTGTATTTTTCAACATACCCTGTACCTTACCTTGTAATTTGTTTTTTGTTTGCTATGTACGGCGCTGCGGACACTTTGCGGCGCCTTATAAATAAACGTACTACTACTACAGTGTAAAGTGTGCGTGCGTTAATTTATGGCCTTATACAATTAAATGAATAATTGTCGGCATAATCAATTATAATGATACTCGTGTCGCCAGCGTGTTTGGTAACAATAAAACAATAAAATGTTACACTATAAATATTCAAGATGACCGTTAATATCTTCAAGGTTTACAGGCAGAGGCATTGTAGTAAAGTTTTCCTGCTTGCTTCTGGTCTATAAATGCTTTTTTGGGGGTATTCAATTCCGACTGATGTAACCTTCTGACATTCAGAATTTCGGGCCATTTTCAATTGAATGGACAGTAACTTGACAGCCAAGATTCAATGTTCCAGTGTTGCAAAGTCCACAGATCAGCGAAAACAGCTACGGATTGTCGAAGAATGGCCGTGAATTCAACAATCCATGGCCGTTTCCAACAAAACATATCCGACATTTTAAAAAGTTGAATTTAACACCCTTCAGTGCTGTCATTAAAGGCGGGAAATATGTCGGGAAATATTGGCCCATATTGCTATGGGTAACCAAACAGATTCTGTCTATTATCTTGTAGAAGGTGCTATATAAATAAGAAATCAATTCTGATTGGTTGTCCATAGCAAAATGCCAGCTGATTAGATTCCCTCCTTTCCGGTGAAGCAGTAAACTCTGGCATTGTGCAAATGTGCAGGTCCCCGGGAACATGGAGCCTGCGCTGCATTCCCAGGGACACCTCAAATGTGCACAAATCACTGAGGCAGCCATCATTTCCAGTGGTGTTTGCAACTCTGCAATCAGCGCTAGACAGTCGGAGAGGTGAGTATAATTACATGGGTGTGAGTTGTGTACTCATAAAATATATGCCATTGATTCTCTGCCTCTTGTCATTATCAGTTTGGCTATCGCCCAGGGCCGGCAACAGAAATCTTGGGGCCCGGTACACTGATATCTCTGGGCCCCCCTAACCACACCCCCTTGAGCAGAATATTTTTAGTATACTGCATATTGAATGTGTTTTTTATTATTACAAAAGACACAATTAATAATCACTAATACTGGAGGGGTGTCTGGGTAAGTACCCTTACAGGAATCCAGGCAGTGCCTTTATAAACCATTTCTAGGCACTGCACTGCCACAGCTATGCTTACAGCTGTCAGAACTTAGGGGCCCCTCACAAGCTTGGGGCCCGGTACAGGTGTCCCCTTTGACCCCCCCTGTCGCCTGCCCTGCTATCGCCTCCTTGGTGCTCAGAGCACATCCCAAGGTGAGTTGGATTCCAAGAAAGTAGAACTTCAGGTATCAACTGAGATACTAGACCACAAGACAAGACCAACAATCCAAAGACAAGGCAAGACCGGAGCAGGGAGCAGTGATATATATTTGAGGGCAGATATAAAATGTCGTTAAGGGGCAAAATCATGTACAGTACATGTATAATCAGTTCAGGGGTTGTCTTCAAAAATAATGCATTAAATATTGGCACAGGGTATGATACATGTTTTAAATATGCATTGTGTTTACTCTTTGAAGGCTGTTTATGAAAAACGAAAAGGCAATTGGACCCCCAGAACACTGTTCTTGGTGAATGTGCACATGTGGACCTTGGGGATACTTAACAAATGGGTATCTCCACAGATATTACCAGATATCTCACTTAGGGCCTTATTCTAGTTCACTCTTTCTGACAAATTCCTTATTTGATGGACAAAACCATTTGCACTGCAGGTGGGGCAGATATAAAATGTGCAGAGAGAATTAGATTTGGGTGAGTTATTTTTTTCTGTGCACGGAAAGTACAGACTGCTTTATTTTTACACTGCAATATAGATCTCACTTTGAAGTAAAACCCCACCCAAATCTAATTCTCTCTGCAAAAGTTAAGGTGGCCATACACACGCAGATTTGTATGCGTGGAATTCCTTTCCGAGTTCTCTTTAAACTCCTCACCACCACCTACAAGGCTCTCTCCTCCTCCACCGCTCCTTACCTCTCTTCACTGATCTCTATCCACACTCCCTCCCGTCCTCTTCGCTCCGCCGCTGACCACTGACTGACCTCTCACCTAATCACCTCCTCCCACTCCCATGTCCAAGACTTCTCTTGCGCTGCCCCCCCCCCCTGCACTGGAACAAACTCCCACCACCCATCAGGCTTTCTGATTCCCTTACCTCCTTCAAGCGCTCCCTCAAAACCCACTTTTTTTAACTAGCCTATCCCTCCTTCTAACCTTTTTTTGATCCACCTATCCTGCCTCCGTTCCCATCCGTTCCTACTTATCCTATTGTTTTTCGTTCGTCCACCCACCTCCTTTTAGTATGTTAACTCTTATGAGTAGGGCCCTCCTTCCTCACGTACTCACCCTACCTCTTTACCTCACCTGTGCTCCTGTCCTGTTCTTCCCTTCCTCTACTTCATCTTCAGTCTCCTCAACAATTTCGACACCTACTTCAGAACTGATGCTGATTTTAGTTCTACCAGCTATACCCCAGGCGCAAACGCAGGATTTTCAGAAGGGGGTTTCCAGAGGGGCGGAACAAAGCACGGAGATGGACACTTAGGTGACCCAGTATATGCCGGGTCAGTTAAAGTATAATAGATAGACCAAATGTATATAAATAATAATAATAAAATATATATATATATATATATATATATATATATATACATACATACATACACACACACACACACACACACACACACACACACACACACATATATATATATATATATATATATATATATATACATACATACATACAGGGGCGTCAACAGCAGTGTAGACCCCTGGGCATAGCAATGTATTGGGGCACCTACCGATCCTCCAGCCGTAGGGATGGGGGGGGGGAGGGGGCTTTGATGTCCCGTGGGTTGTAGGGGGTATTATATCAACCGCTCAGCATATAGGGCCTGGATCAGTAATTTCCACTAATTACCCCTTTACTGCACAGATGGTGGGAGATGGGGTGGGAGAAGGGGGCATTGGGCTGAATGTAGGGGCCCTGACTTCCAGGGTGGTAGAGGATGTTTAATACGCAGAGGAGGGGTGTATGGTGGAGTGGGCTTATTATTCATAATTTTCTGGTGGGAGGACAGCTTGCTTGACTGCAGATATCTCCAGTTCCCGGAAATAGATTTCTTAGATTTTAATGGAATTAAAAACTAGAGAATCCCACCTACCAAATGGTATTGGGGACTAGGGGAACAGAGTTCAGGAGGCAGAGCAATTTTCCAACGAGTATATAAAACTACATACCAGGTGTGTGGAGCTGGAGCAGTAACTAGCTGCTTAAAGGCTTAAAGGCTGGTATACAGTATCTGGTTCTGGGAAAAGTAGAGACAAGCGACTAGTGTCCATCAAAGAGGGAGAGTCCCAGCTTTTGGAAACTCTAAGTCAGACAGAACCTGAAATATCTGACTGGGAAGAGCAATTAACAGGCTTGGATGGGGACCACTGCTTTGAAGTCAGATATCTCCGGTTCCCAAGGGCCGATTTTTAAAATTCTTGTACCCATAGAAAGAGGGGACCCTCAGCTCAGACTCCTAGGGGGGTTTCTGGGTACTCAGAACCCCCCCCCCCCTGCGTGCGCTACTGACACCCTGTACGTTACCTTGTCATTTGTTTTTTTGTTGGCTATGTACGGCGCTGCGGACACTTTGTGGCGCCTTATAAATAAATGTTGGAACAAAAACATGGTAATGGATGAGAGCAAATGACAGTTGACCATTTGCTTGGAAATGCTGGAAACTGACAAACTGTCACTCATCCATAACCATGTTTTTGTTCCAACCAGCCAGATCTGAAGATAAATCTTACTAGTGTATGGGCACCTTAACATCTACCCCACCTGCAGTGCACATGATTTTGTCCATCTAAGAAGGATTTTGTCAGAAAGAGTGAACTAGAATAAGGCCCTTAGGGAAAGATGTACTTTCAAATAGTCAGAAAGTGAAGAGTGACAAACCACCGGACAATCAGCTCCTAAATGTCATTTTTCAAAACCAGCCTGCAAAGTGGCAGCTAGAAGCTGATTGGCTGGTTGTTTATCGCTCTTCACTTTATCACTTTTTGAAGCTTAGTGCATCTAACCATAACTGTATTTTCAAATGCAGTCCTAAACTGTTTCCATGGTAACTGAGATAATGCCCCATAAGCCAATTACCATTATACAACTAGCATATTTACAGGTCATTGAAATCTAGATGCACATACAGTATGTCATTGGCCTTAGCTACAGTAGGCTTATTAAACAGTAAATGTCATTGGGAGTTATTCCAGTCTGTGCAGTCCATGCGTAACCCCAACAAGTCCACTATAGAAACAGATTGAGGGAGGCCAGAGATGCATACCCTCCCACCCACGCACGCAGGGGGTGTTTCTGAGTATCTGGAACACCCCCCTGCCCGCCGATCTGTTAGCACAGTTATACTGCGCATGCGCTTCTGTCATTTTTGCGCGGCAACCCGCACAAAGGCGTCCCGGAGGGAAGGAACACCCCCCAATGGGACTGCCTTTGTGACTGGCAGGTTGGACTTCCAATTGGAAGTCACTGCCATTTACAGCAAAGCCAGTGCAGTCTCACAGACTGCATCTGGCTTCACTACAGAGGCGGATTTTACCTGTGGGGGCTGCAGCCCTGCAGCCCATAGGTAAAAACCGCCACGGGAAAGGTGTTACCACAGGTGATAGCAATGATACATTACCAGGGAAGTCCAGGAACAGGCATTTTCTCCCTCATGGAGAGGGTCAGGTAGGCAACCCGGTGTTGACTGTGTATGTATAGTAGGTGTCTGTGTGTATATGTATTCCATATGTGTTTGTGGATGTATACTATGTGTGCGTGTTTCAGCTGTGTATATGTACTATATACTACTGGAAGGGTAGCCAAGTGTCCAAGACCCCTATGTATGTGTGTGTGTGTCCAGACCCCTTTGTATGTATGTATGTGTGTGTGTGTGTATGTATGTACACACACACACATATCAGGCAACATGCTGTGATGTGATTTAATTATTAAATTATTAATTTATCAGGTCTGAATAACCCCCACTGTTTGAAACCAATAGACGTTCTATTTGTACACTTGCATGACCCTTGGGATGCCGACAGCATTGGTATAATGACCACATCTTACACACTTTCTGCAGAAATGTTTTTTTACAAGGGACACACCAGTTTGTAGCATTCCGTAAACTGCTACTAATTCTGTTATAAAAATAATAAATCGCATTGAACTAAATGCAGTTAACTAATTAGCTGGTAAAGAAAACAAAATGTGCTCAATATTTATTTTCTCTGATACATACTGTAACTGTATATATAATACAGCCAGTCTAACTTCAATAATGAAACTGGGGAGGGCGGGGGATACTCTTTGTAATTAAGGCACAACACCTGTCTATGGTAACTGAGGGCAATTTCCTTGAATAAACAAACACTGCTCTTATTTATCTGTACATAATTATTTCAGAATCTGCATATTTTAGAGTAGCAGCCCCTATATTATATTATAAACAGTCCCACCGTGACTCCATACAGAGGAAATGGATTGCATCCACACAGCAAACAACTCTCTGTGAGATACACTAGAGCACTCAATACCTAGAAACCAATGGAGAGACAGAAGAGAGAAAGCAGGCCCTGCCCCTCATGACAATTTGCACCCAATTTGCTGATCACTGGGGAGGGGGTGGAGACCATACTGTATGACAAGATTCCAATAGAATTGTAATTTTAGCCCCGCCCCTCATGTCCATGTCCAATTTGTCTATGTTTGACATGAAGTGGCAGCTGAAACCACCACCCAACCTAAGCTACTGGAGTCTTTAAGAGCACTAGACGTTAGCCCTTATTCTGATTGAGTCTTAGGGCTGCATGCTCGGTCGTAAGGCCGATGTATTGTGTTTGCGCATGTGCAGAGACGTTTCTGCGCTTATGCAAATGCCGCGCATGTCCGAATATGGTGCAAATTCTGTACAGAAAATGATCGGTCGGAACAATCCGAACAGGGGGTGTGTACGCCCCGCGTTTCATGGGTGTTCCCATTGAAATGCTGGCGTACATATGGTAATCTGGCCGTGACGCACGTGTGGGAGGCGGACAGCTGACATAGCCGGGTGCCAGTTGCCCGCCCATATCCCTGCATTCGCACAGAGAAATGTCCGAGTCGTCTGGAGCTCGGTCCATCATTCGATGGTCGGCGACCGCATTCGGACGGTGTGAGCGATCCGTACGGTAGGCGGGGCTAAGAACACTCGTTGGCCGTCCGAAAATACGCATCCGTCCGAGTCAACTAGAATAAGGGCCTTTATGTACTCTGTAGGCACATTCTCTGGGCCAGTAATACTGTTGTAGCCGCTAGATATGGAACCAAATCCTCTGGCCAGAGATTACATCCACAACTACCAACACTCATTACAGTAAAAGTACAAATGAAAAATTATTAATTTTAGATATATAAAATTTCATATAAAGGACCTTACTGTGATAATTATTTGTAATGATGATTGAAGAAAACTGTTGCAGTAAGTACCTGGCATGACAATAAGCTATCTGGTTGATAGATCTATCGAGGTTTATTTATTAAGATGGGAGTTCTATTTACCAATCATATTCCGGCAAGAATACAGCCGCTGGCAGTCGTATTCATTTGTATTAAGAAAGCGAATATGTATGCAACTGAGTGTAAATAAAATAAAGCTCAGCATACAAGGATACTGTAAGTGCCGCACAAACAGGCCTTCAAACCTCATTTCAGCAGAAGATACACTATAGAAAAGCTATTTACACAGTGTGCTTAGTACAGTACGGATGGTGTAATGGTTAGCATTACTGCCTCACAACACTGAGGTCATGGGTTCCATTCCCACCATGGCCCTAAGTGTGCGGAGTTTGTATATTCACCCCGTACTTGCGTGGGTTTCCTCCGGGTACTCCGGTTTCCTCCCACAATCCAAAAATGTACAGGTAGGTTAATTGGCTCCCAACAAATTAACCCTAGAATGTCTGTGTGTGCGTGTACATGTGGTAGGGAATATAGATTGTAAGCTCCACTGGGGCAGGTACTGATGTGAGTGTTAAAATATTATCTGTACAGCGCTGCGAAATATGTGTGCGCTATATAAGAAAATGTTAATAAATAATAATAATAATAGTCCAGCCCTACATTTGGTATTTGTCCCAATTAGGGATGCCAATCTCGGGGCATTTTTTTTAATCCCGGGAATCGGTATGCTCAATCTCGGGATTCCCGGGATTGGCAGCACCGAACTGAAAGAAAAAAAAACACGCCCACGCCCCCCCGACCCCCCCAGCCACGCACAATTACCTTCATGGTCGGTTCAGTGCAGGCGATGCAGCCGGGGACTGGTGCACTGAGCAGGCAGGTGGGCAGCAGCAGAGTGAGCAGGAAGGGTGGTGTCAGGACGCGACCTGTGCAGCATGACCTCTGACATCACTGCATGCTGGACAGAGCCACACGCCTCATGCGCAGTCTAATTCCGAAATCCTGGCTTTGGAAACTCCAATCCCAGGATTGAAATCCGGGTGATTTTTGGGGCCAAATCCTGGAACCCGATCCCGAAATTGACCATCCTAGTCCCATTGAATGCAATATTATTGTATTCTACATGCTACATAGTGCTACATAGTTGTTACACAGTTGCTCATTTAGCCCAAGTTACTTGGTGGTAAAATGTAGGCTGAGCTCAGCTCTGTAAACCGATGTGGCTGATAATCTATACCAGCCGCCATTTTGCAAATATGCTATGTAGACATGCATTGTGAGAGACTTTTGGGGAAATGTATGACGAGCTTAGCCTAACCCTATGGCGCTAATCTCGGCATACATTTCCCCACCAAGTCCTTGGGGCTGAATGAGCAACTACGTAGCAAACTGTATGTACAAAATGGTAGAGGGCCAAGATTAGCGGTCACGAGGGAGTACAGCCTTTTGGAGCTAAGCTCGACATACACAAGTTAAATGTAAGCAAAGCATAAATATTTACACATTTTAATGTCCTAAAATAATGGAATTAAAGTGGTATTCGATCCCTAGGCACAGCTTACAGCATGATGTGGCCTTAACCGCTGGGCCATTAGATCTACTGTAACTCTGGCCTGTCAGCTCATTCACACCTTTGCGATCGTCTCCTCCGCAAAAAGTTTTTTTTCTCACTTTCCCATCAAGCAGTTTAGCATCCAGTGCAGCTTTGGGGACATATGTACAGTACTGTATAGTAGCAGAATAAATGAATCCATGAGTGAATGAGTGATATGATCCTAGTGAATTTAAATCAACGTGCAGCCCTGCATTCGTGGGGAAGGCAGATGGTTATGTACTGTATGTTTGCATTTTGAGTTATTGCGCATTCCTGTATCGCTTATCTTTAAAGCATAGTATGGCATTTAACATACAGTGAAATTCAATCTCACACATGCGCAATGGTGATTTACAAATGCGACACTTGGTGGATGAACATAAGCATTACACTCAACGGCAACGCCATGAGCGACTTGTTGCAGCATGGATCGCTTTGTGATCAGACCACCATAGGTAGATATATGAGCGTGGCTATATATATATATATATATATATATATATATAAACACTGACTCCAATTGGAGTAGGCGGCACACGGTAAGTAAAAATTGCTGTCAGGAACGTCATGCTGACTTAGCATGATTTACTTACCGTGTGCCGCCTACTGGAGTCAGTGTTTCTGGATATGACCGACACCGGTCTTTAGTGAGCACTGGACAGTTACCTCTGTTAACAGACAGTGCTTGGCCATCTGGACTATATATATATATATATATATATATATATATATATATATATATATAAATAGTAGCAGATGTCCGGCACTCGCACTGACAGTTCTCAAATGCTCCCGGTAGCCTTGCCCAGTGATAAATACAATCCAAGTTGCTCCAGCAGGAGCTATGGCCGGTACTCAGAGAGACTTGCAAAAAATAATTAGAGTCAACACTTCTAGTGTTGACTCTAATTATTTTTTGCAAGTCTCTCTGAGTACCGGCCATAGCTCCTGCTGGAGCAACTTGGATTGTATATATATATATATATATATATATATATATATATATATATATATATATATATATATCCACAATACAAAGCAGCACTCTCAATATTCCTTCAGATTCCAGCTGGGGTGCCAGTAAGCCCAGGCTTCACAGAGGGAGTCCTATGTGTGCCAATTTATATCCAAAGTAGGGAACAGTTTTCCACAGAGTGCACGCCACTCACCAGTCTTTATACAGTTAAAACTTCCAATCTTTATTTCATCCTTTTAAAATCCAACATAATGGTCGACGTTTCGGGTCGCAACAGGACCCGTTTTCAAGACCTCGATACAGCTCGATCTCCTGCTGACAGTGATGCCATGAGATCCCCCAGATCAGATCTAAATGCTACACACCACGCCCATCAGAGCCAATAACAACCAATCAAACAAAGCATATCACTGTTAATGCACCTCATAGCGGCTGAATATAATGAAATTCAGACATACCATAATAGCAAACTCCCGCCACTCGTGGTTTACCGGCGTGCGTTTTAAAGTCTGCAAGCACCGCTGCCACATCTTCCGGCTAGCGTGCGTTCCACTGGGAGGAAATGATCAAAGCGTACTGAGGGAGAGTGACGTCCGGTCACATGACTGACGCCGGGCGTGACGCCATGTGCGTTCCAGCTCAAAGCCGGAACCCACATTAGATTTAGGCAATGTTGTATGTATGTGCGTTCCACCTCAGGGCGGAAGTTACTTTTTTGGAAAGCTGATATGCTGATTTCTATTTAACCCCAAAGCCGATGGCAAGTGTGTTATGCAAATAGATCCTTAGGTGGGAGACCTCAGCACCACTCTTGAACTATACACATTCCACATGTTACAATAATTTTTTTTTTTTAACATAATGTATTGCACAATCCATAATGAGGGGACCGTGCAAAAAATTATCAGTCAACCCCAAGAGGGATGCGCAATCTGTTGTCCAGTACTCACAACCGTCCATAGGTAATCTATCAACTAATATTTACACCAACGTAATAATAATGGGAAAAATAAAAAAAATGCTAACTTATAATAATTAAAAAATTAGCAATAAAACTCAGAAAAAACCTAGCAATTGAGTATCATAAGCATGATTTCCTAGATATCTGATATGATAATTCTCCATCCACTACTCCGCAAGAAATATTGAGAGAGTGTTCTTCTCATTTAATCCTCTTGGTGAGATAGTGTCCAAGTGATGTATCCAATACGCTTCCCTCTTCAGAAGAGCTAGTCCTCGATCACCACCCCTTGGATTGGGGGCAATGCAGTCAATGATCATATATCGGAGACTGGCGACTTGATGCTTATCTTTTAAGAAATGGGCCGCTACCGGTTTATCCGTGGTCCCTGTGGATAATGCTTCCCGGATTGTATATCTGTGCTGGCTCATTCTTTCACGCAGAGTTCTAATCGTCTTCCCTATATACATCAGCCCACAAGGGCATGTGCGGAAGTATATGATGTGGTCCAGAAGACAGTGTAATTTGTGTTGCAGCAGAATCTTTTTCCCACTATGGGGGTGGCAAAAGTATTTCCCAACAATTAAGCCCTGGCAGGTAATGCAACCAAGGCATTTTACGCAACCTTTCTTTTTCGACAACCACATAGTCTCCGTCACCGTAGTATGTATTGTACATAGAGTGTCTTTTACGTGTCTTTTATCCTACTTTGGATATATATATATATATATATATATATATATATATATATATATATATGTATATATTACTTTCAATCTACTTGATGTTCAAATCTAGATTAATGACCATGCTGAGAATATATCAGTGCAGACGAGCTAGTGTCTATTAGTGTCAATCATTCTGAATAGCAGAGCACATTTATCATCTCCTCTGTCTGCATGTAAACATTGTCACATTGCCACGTCCTATAATCAGCTTGTAATTATGATCTTCAGAAGATGCACTGTGAGGAACAAAACACAGATTTTTGTGTTTGGGGGAAAAACCTGTCTTCTGCCCATCGTTTGGCTGGCGGGACACAGAAATCAAATTGTCTTCCTAGAGGGATATAAGTTCTTCTTCCAAATGAACATTTATACAGTATGTTTATTATTTACTGCAAGTTAAGCAAAATTCCTCACATCGTATTTCTGCAAAGCAAGTCTGTCAAGCTGTCAGTCACCTGTGTTATAGAAACACAGCACCATCTTATTAAGGCCCTGATTCTGGTTGGCTCGTTTAGCCCTGATCATCACCTTTTGCAGCTTATTATGTCTAGCAAGGCGCTCATCGTCTGCGACCAAAAAATCGCATGCGATGCGACCGACGCGATGACCGCGATTTCCCATAGGGAACAATGTTAAATGTCCCAATTGACCCGATTTTCCATAGGGAACAATGTTAAATGGCCCACAGAGGCCAAATAGGCACCCTGAAGTGTGAAATGGCCCCCCCAATTGTTAACGCCACCCCACGATCAACATCAACCCGAAGCGTGGCGAGTGCAGCAAACCCGCGGGGGGCGGCGGTACGCGTCCTACGACCTTTTCATACCCCCACTATCCACGTCGGCGTGGAGTTGAGAATAGAAAGTGTGGCGAGCGCAGCGAGCCCCGCGAGGGGATGCGGACACCTGTGAAGCCCGCGAGGGGACGGGTATACCTGTGAAGGTGTCCGCGTCCGCTCGCCACGCTTCCGGCTCGGTGGCTCGCTGTGCTCGACCCACTTTCTATTCTCAACTCCACGCCGACGTGGATAGTGGGGGTATGAAAAGGTCGGAGGACGCGTACCGCCGCCCCTCGCGGACTCGCTGCGCTCGCCACGCTTCGGGTTGACGTTGATCGTGGGGTGGCGTTAACAATTGGGGGGGGGGGCATTTCACACTTCAGGGTGCCTATTTGGCCTCTGTGGGCCATTTAACATTGTTCCCTATGGAAAATCGGGTCAATTGGGACATTTAACATTGTTTCCTATGGGAAATTGCGGTCATCGCGTCGGTCGCATCGCATGCGATTTTTTAGTACATGTGATGCCCGCGATGGGCGCCCTTCTAGGTAAAGAGTACCAAAATATGTCTACTTGCATATAAAGCTATTAACCATACTGCACCAGCATATATCTCTTTACATATCACAAAATATCTCCCATCTCGACTAGGGTTACCACCTAGTCCCTTTAATTCCGGACACATGTTAATTACACAGGTTCTGTGGCAGTTTAAAATCAGGTGAAGTGGAGTCTTGAAGTCAGCCAGCCACAGAACCTGTGTAATTAATATGTGTCCGGAATTAAAGGGACTAGGTGGTAACCCTAATCTCGACCACTCCGCTCTGTGCAAGATCTGTGTCAAACTCCAGTTCTAACTCATTGCTTGCTTTAGATGACTTGCTTCAGATGATGATGCCAGGCAAGCCTTGGCCAGGCTTCTCCAAATTTCCCATTTTAAAGGAAAGTTAGGTCAGCTGGTACAGGGGGAGGGGTTGGTGTTTGCACACATTGCTCAGCTTATCTGATTAAATGGAGATTTATGTGTAGCTTGTAGCTGGAGATCCTATGTGTAGCTTTGTGTGATGAGTTTACCGTACGTTTTTGTAGTGTCTTACAATAACAGTTAACTAACTGTTTTGAAATACCGTAGCAACAGCCCATCACAAATAGACCCCCCCCCCCCCAAAAAAAAAATAAATAAAAAAAAATCCTGGGTGCTTGTATTGGCAGAGAGGGAGTCAGGTCAGTGGATCAGGTTTCTACTTCAGACAGGAAAATACCTAACAGATTATTCTGCATTTAATATGATTTGTTATAGTGGGATACATGGTTACATTATTAAACTGAACTGTGGGCAAAATTAAGATTGTGTTGTTGTTATTATTATTATTATTATTATTATTATTATTATTATTATTATTATTATTATTATTATTATTATATTTATCATTATTACATTAATAATTAATATGATTATAATTACTACTATTATTACTATTATAAATATTATTATTATTATTATTATTATTATTATTATTATTATTTTAAATGCCACATTCCATAACATTTAGGAAAATGGATATGTGGCATTACTATAAAGCACATTCATTTCCATGCGTGCTGATTGCAAGGTTATATAAAATATAAAAGAGTATTAAGAGATGTATTAAGATTCAACATCTTAGTGAGTTACATGAATTGGAATCTTACCACAGGTAAAGCCTGAGGCTAATATCGGAGCTGGTTTGTTCTTCAACTTTCCATCTGGGATTAAAACTAGCTGGATTTCCCACAGATAAAAAGATGTGTTTTAGAAAAACTACAGGGGCAGCTGTGTTTTCTCCTTGCATTGAAGCTTCCAGTCGGTGTAGTGTCCTCTAATGATGCAGAGGTTGTTGTCTGATAGATAGAGAGTAAACATTTATTGTGCGAACCTTAGAAAAAGAACCACTGGAAAAAACGAGACACGGTCTATCGATTTCTCAGCGTAGATGTGATGTTGGGGACCTTGTTTGTTTTGTTATAAAAAAAACTTATTCATATTTCATTTTTGTCCTTCAGCTGTCCTTTAATGCTCTACGTTAACATTGTAACAATGATGTAACATTTATGTTCATAGAGGTAGGCTATTGACGGCTATCGACAGGTAAGTCATCGGTGCTGGATCGGATCAGCTGCCAATACACATTCTACAGTGCAAACAGTATTCTACAAGTCAAACAAC
The DNA here is from genome assembly GCF_055691185.1 of Crinia signifera. Lineage (NCBI taxonomy): Eukaryota > Metazoa > Chordata > Amphibia > Anura > Myobatrachidae > Crinia > Crinia signifera. The sequence goes on from NC_139221.1 coordinate 320,543,953, forward strand.
AAAAGTGTGAGATTCTACTTGCGCACAGAATATATATATATATATATATATATATATATATAAGAAATGTATAATTACGTATCCCTATGCAATAGGTCGGGATCAAAAAATTCAGATATATTCGCTCTATAATCCTCCGATGTGTTTCATACAAGGAAAGGAAACCAAATACTGTATACATAGTGTGATACTGTTTACAATCAAACAATATTTTTTGATTATAAAGTCCAAGTGACGGGGTCTTGTGATGTTATTTCGTACAGGATCACCCTTTGTGTCATATTCATAAACGGATGCTTACAATAGGCTTACATTCATAATAATAGCGAAAACATATAAAGGTTTCTTTAAAAGTTATGCTCACGTGCTCTTACTTCTTCTTAACGATTGATCTTCTTATCGCGGTTTCTTTTATCCGAACACAAGAGGCCAGCACCAAGCAGGTTAAAAAGTTTTCATAGGTATTTATTGGTAATAAAAAGTAAAACAAAAGGCACTCCTCCACAGATGGAAAGATAAGTGAATAAAAAACTGGGGAGCAACAAAGGGGCGCCACCATTGACTCACCACAGATTACATCACTACAATAGTGGAGAAAGCCTCCTGAGAAATAGATTAAAAACACCACCTTACTGTATTTTGGTTCTCAGTACTCTACAAGTGGATTGACTTGCCACCAACATTTCCAACCAGATGTAAAACTCTGGGTGAGATTTAATAGGATGAGAGATTCAGGAAGTGAGAGATTTGGTGAGAAATCTCCAGTTTTTTTAAAGCGGCAATCATTTACACTGCAAAATCAAACTGGTTTTGCAGTGTAAATGATTGCCGCGTTAAAAAACTGGAGATTTCTCACCAAATCTCTCACTTTCTGAATCTCTCATCCTATTAAATCTCACAATCTGAGTCTGATTCAGAGATGAAAGGTAATGTATTTGCAGGCGATCCTGTACATAGAAACTTTGCAAAAATATGCAAATGACAGATGCCTGGATTCAGTGGCGGAGCAATAGCCACAGACCAGTGGCACACCAGATCTTCCAGTACATTTACAATGGCCCTGCAGGAGAATATGCATTTCCAGAATCATTCAGTAGGTTTAATGATTATATGAAATATCACACTATAATGCTTCTTCATAATAGCTAATATACATCAAAGGTCCTTTATAATTGTTCTTGCAGAGTATCCCCTGAGATTTTAAACATAGTTTTCCTTTCCCAGGTACCGACTATTAGATTTACCCTGACACTTGAACTAATGAGGTGGTAAATTATTATAAATTCTCAATTTTCATTAATGGAAGTCCTAATGTCAACAGGGAATTGTCAAGGGACAGTTACAGAATGTAAGATCAATAATGAGGTTACACAGCAAGTAATCAAGCTATTCTCACAATAATTAAAGTGGTAGGTCTGTAAAAGATTAAATATCACATACAGTCCTTTCATTTGTTAGTTTTTAATGGTCTGTTTCATTAACCATAAGTGGTTGGAGCCTAGTCCAGTTATCATCAATTTTCCTTCGTGTTACCTACTTTATTAGTACATTGTGAATTTTGGGGATGCATATTGGGGTGTGGAAAACTGTTGGTCAGAATATCGACCTATCTACACAATTTAACTTTAAAATTGCCCACACCTAGTGCAGGCTTCCCTCACCAACTTTCCTTTCTGGTCAGAATATTGATGCTGGGAATCCTGACAGGGGTCTATACTCACCATCCCACTGCTCCCCCTTACTCTCCCTCCCTGCAGTCTAAACCATTGTCTAAAGCCCAACCATCCCCGCTAGTGCCGAACCTTTGAATCCACCCCCCAAAGCCAACCTAGCTGTCCCGCAACTTAACCTAAGCCTCCCTCCCAGCAGCCTTACCCTAAGCCCCCTCCCACCCCCAGTGTTTAAACATACCCCCCCCCCCCAGCTTAATGCCAGTGCTAGACTCATACTTATGTTTGTAGTGCCAGCAGTCAGGATTCTGGTGGCATTATCCTCACCAATGTCAGCATTCTGTCTGTATTGTGACTGTCGGCATCCTGAGTTATGATCAATTTTCCATTTTGTTACCTATTTTATTGGTACATTGTGAATTTTTGGCAAAAACTAAATATACCTAATTTATTACGCATGCAATGCGCCTGAACTTTGGGGATCCGGAGAGATCTAAGCTGCAGCTCGGATCACACTCCGCTGCATTATATACCCAATCGGGACAAAACCATGAGATCCCAATGTTGGATACTGCGGTTTTGGCTTGGTTGCCACTTTAGAAATGACCCATTGAAATCAATGTGCAGCTATTGATTGACAGAAAGAGTCATCTATCACGGCTGACAGTCAATCAGTGGATCCCCATTGACTACAATGGGGAATCGTGCGCAAGATGGCCACTTGCACTGCCATCCCAGTCGTCCACACAAACTGCCGACAGCACTGGAACAGGCCAAAATCCTGTGATATTTAGCTATTTTGATTATTTTTGCAATAAAATACAGATCCATAATCAAAACCAACAAGGGTGGTTTTGGCAAAACTAAATACAGATCCAAATCCAGAAGGAGATACAGATCCAAAAATCAAAACCAATGATGGAGACGGCACACATACTAACTCTACACTGTTTGTTTTGGAAAAAATGGACCGATGGGCGATGGAGGGTAGTATACACAAATCACCGATGTTTCTCTCAGGAATAGGAGATATATAAATGAAATAAAATAAAAAGCAGGTATCAGCAATGATGTAGTCAAGTTAAAGGAATATCAATGGGGTTCACGACGTGGGTGACCATATGCGTACCATCACTCACTATTAGAAAAGTAAGAGGTGCCCATAAAGGTATCTTTCTATAGGTTCACCACACGTGCAGCATCAAGGTCAGGGGATGCGTACCATATTCACAAATGAATGTGTAGCTACAGACGCATCTTGGTATCTTTACTTTAAGAAGGTCGGATCCTCTCATGTAAATATCACGACTCCATATATGGGTATAGAAAGACAGAGAGCCCACTTTCAAAAGTTGATCAAATTTATTTTGAACGGATACATAAAAACTGGGATGTGCTAGATGGAACAAGACACGGTACCTTAAGGCTGGGGTATTGGCCTTATACCCCAGTCCGTCACCGTCTGTCAGCAAAAAATCCCAGCAAAGTCCGCTCCTCTCCTGCCAACGCGTTTTGACAGAGAACCTGTCTTCTTCAAGGCTTGGAGAGGAGTGATCACAAGCCCATATTTATACCTGTGCACATTTGGTTCAATTAGGCTTACTTCCGCCGGAAGTGATCACTAGGCGGAAGTTCCCTTGAAATTATCTAAAGTTTAGTTTAAGATATGCAGACTCCTAGATATAGGGCTGAGATTATATATATATATATATATATATATATATATATATATATATATATATATATATATATATATATATACAGGGCTATTTTTGTGCAGGCTCCAGCAGGAACTGTGGCCCTTATTCTAGCTCACTCTTTCTGACAAAATATTTCTTAGATGGACAAAACCATGAGCACTGCAGGTGAGGCAGGTGTTACTTGTGCAGAGATAATTAGATTTGGGTGGGGTTTTACATCTGCCTCACCTGCAGTGCACATGGTTTTGTCCATCTAAGAAATATTTTGTCAGAAAGAGTGATCTAGAATAAGGGCCACAGTTCCTGCTAGAGCCTGCACACAAATAGCCCTGTATATATATATATATATATATATATATAATGTCTCTACATCGCCTGCTAATTAAGCAGGGGAGCTAGGAGGTATTTGCTCGATATAATGGAGCACTCGGTCCGGGTCTCCGGGCGCCGTGGAACGCATGGAGATAGCGTTTGGAACGCATGACAGCTTCCGGAGTGTATGTCACTTCCGGGAGCGAAGTAGTCATAGCGTCCGGCTCCTTACCGCTCTGGAACGCATCCCTTTAGGATGCTGGACCGCAAGACGTCACTTCCGGGAGCGTCAGTCCGGCGCCGTGCATGTTGTGAAACGCACAGGCGCCGGATAACTGGACCGCATTTAGCCTATCAATTCCTGGCCAGTTTATTATTTCCGGAAGGGGCCTGATTCCGCGCTGTAAATACAGCGCTAGAAATACCTTTTAAAGTGACATGTGCACAGAAAAATATGGCTTTTACAATATATCGCAAATAAAAACACAGTTACAAAATATATATAAAAAGCATGGAATAAAAACGAGTAATCCAAAAGATAAAAAGTATTAAAAATGTTCATAAAAACCACTTTAATTCGAAATCTGAATTGAGGCCATGAGGGGATAGGGAATTAAGGTCATAGATCCACCTCATTTCTTTTTTGGCCAGATTTTGTTCTTTATTCTTATGTCGCTAATTATCCTTAACAAGTTCAAGACCCCAAAAACCTTTAATATGGTTTGGGGAACATTGATGGAGTTCTTTGAAATGCAATGAAAATGGGTGATCTGGATTACCCTTTTTTATGTTCCTAATGTGTTCGGACCACCGGATCTTTAAAGTCCTGGTGGTCTTTCCCACATACAGTTTGTCGCAGGAACACATAATGACATAAACGGCAAACTTCAAATTGCATGTCATAAAGTGATTTAATTTGAACTGTTGGTTATTTAACGTAAGTTCTACTGTTTTTTTTAGCAGTATTGGTGCAGGATTTGCACATCGTGCAATCCCCGCACCTATGGAACCCTTTATTCCTAATAATGCCACCCAAGGGTCTCTCTATAAAGGCACTCGAGACCAATTTGTCTTAATACTAGGGGCTCTCTTATAAATGAATTTTGGTTTCTTTGGTAAAATATCTGATAAAATAGGGTCACGTAAAAGCAGGTTCCAATTTTGGTTAAAAATCCTTTCTATTTGGCGGTGGTGGCTACTGTAGTTTGAAATGAAGGCAAGGTTAGCCCCGGTTTCTTTTATCTCCTTCAGTTTGTTTATAAGGAGATTTTCTCTCAGCATTGCCTCAACTTCCTCAATGGCTTTGATTAGTGTAGCCGGTTTATACCCCTTATGCAGAAATTTTGATTTGAGAATTTGAACACTTTTATTATATTCTTCAGGCTTAGAGCAATTTCGCTTCATCCGAATGAATTGCCCCTTGGAGACATTTGTAAGCCACTCTACACTGTTCCTGTTGATAGATCTACAGTGTCTAGATAGACAGTCACTAGGTCTACCATAAACATTTTTAGACACATGGTATGTTTGACGTGTCTTTCATGATGTATTTTTTAACCGGCTTGTTCTTACTCCATCATCCATGTCGGCATAGAGATATAATATAATAGTGTGCTGAGTGTATGGAAGTACCGAGCATGAAACATGGTGAATGAAGTGAACCATGCAGGGGTATGTGTTACTCTATTTGGGGTTCCATGTAGACAGTTGAGGACATTGACACAAAAAATTTGAAAAACTTATGTTGACCTTTTCATGTGGACTTTATGACACAGTTGACCTTTACCATGTTGACCTTTCCTACGTTAACCTTTTGACCCTGTCAAATAATGGCATGTTGACCTGAAAACCTGATGTTAATGAGCATCAGGTTTTCAGGTTGTTTTGTCACTCACAGACCACAAATTAGTGTAGCACATACACTCGCATTACTAGCTTCACTCGCATTCCTCGCCATGCTTTTGGTCAGGAGACTAGCTCCACTGCCGCGGGACTAGGCAATCTTGATTTTTCCCAATCGGAGTCCACGTGGAAGATAAAGCATGAACAAGCCCCCAAAAATGGAAAAAATTGTGAAAAACTGATGTTGAAATTTTCTTGTGTTAACCATCGCCATGGTGACTTTTTACGCATGTCAATCTTTTGTCAATGTCAATCATAATGCACGTCAGCCTTTTGTCAATGTCCACCTAGTGTGTGTTGACCTTTGTTACTGTTAACCTAAGAATAATGGGGCAGATGTATTAAGCCCGGCGGAAATAAAGTGAAAGTTGATAACACACCAGCCAATCAACTCCTAACTGCCAATTTTCAACTACAGGTATTTGGTTGGTGCATTATCACCATCTACTTTAGCTCCACTTTGTCTCTTCACCAGACTTAATACATCTGACCCTTGTTTAGGGGCGTAACTAACTATTTATCGCCCCCCCGCCGCACGTTTATTCGGCGCCCCCCTTCTTACCTGCGGTCTGCGTCCGACTCTCGCCCGGCTCTCTGTCGGGACCTTCCTGATGTCACGGTCACGGCCGGCTCCTGCTGCTACAATGAAAACGGACTCTTAGAAAATGGCTGCCCCTCATACTGCAGACAGAAAACTGTCTGCAGTATGGGGGCAGCCATTTTCTAATTGTCAGTTTTCATTGCAGCAGGAGCCGGCCGGGACCGTGACATCAGGAAGGTCCCGACAGAGAGCCGGGCGAGACGCAGACCGCGGGTAACTATAGCCCCGCAGCCCCCCCGGTGGCGCCCCCAATTTCTCTGTGCCCCCCCGCCACCGCGGGGGCTGTGGAGCTATAGTTACGCCACTGCCCTTGTTCTTTTTGAGATTAAACTATTAACTGTTGACCTAGCCATTGTCTGTCAGTCACCCAGATACAAAAAAAAAAGTAACAGCACCATCACAGTTTATTTGTAAAGACCAGGGAACTGTCCAAAAAGGTTTAGTGGTCTTTCCTGGCCCCAGTCAACAGCAATAAGCCAGTTTGTTTGCTGACGACAATTAATATTTTTTTTTTTTATAAAGTTCAGAATTTTGAAAAGCTTCACTGCTTCTTCATCATTTCCGCACTTCATAAAGAAACCTAAGGGGCTTTAAAAGTAACAATTTTAAATGATAAATTAAACATGGGAAGCGAATAATTAAACATTTCCGACTGATAGGCAATGCAATTTACTGGCAGGGAGGGAATATTGCAGAACAAATACTTAAAAAAAACTACAGGCAACTAAGCAACGACAATTAATTCTAGTAAAAGTGAATTATTGATAGATGACTGTTTAACATCTTGAGAAATAAACACTGGAAATTGGGAAAGAATCCTTACACCTACACATTAAAATTATAGGAAATAATAGCTTTAGTAAGTCAAACAGAAATGCTGGAGGGGGATTTTGTTTTATACTTCGTAATTTGCCTGAGCACTCGGAAGTTAATGAGGTAATGAGCTCCTGTTTGTTATTCTTTGCAGATCATATATAAGGAAAAGAAGCTTATTCTGGCAATGTTGAATATTTTAGGCCTGATTCATAGGGGTAAATTTGCTAAAACTTGTTAAAATGTAAAGAGGTAATGTTTCCCATAGCAACCAATTTAAATTATGTATATCATTTCTCTAATGCATCCTATCAGCAACATCCCCTTTTTTTTTCATTTTTCGAAGCTTTAGTAAATTTAACCTAAAGTATCACGTGAACCCCGGCTGTGGCATTATCTTTCTGACTAGTGAAACCCGGAGTTGGCTTAAAAAATACATTGGACCCCTTACTTCTTTTTTTCCAATATTTATGGAACCAGGACCAGTCCAGGAGCCGAGTGTTAGCTCTGTAAATATGGGGATCCCCTACACAATTTTTTTCCCTCTGCCGTGTGTTGGGTTTAGAATACACCCAAAATGCATTTTTGGCCTTAAAATGTGATCTCGAATGAACTCAATGTTAGTAAATGTACCCCTTTGACTCTCAGTGACCTCCTATTGGACACCCTTCCTGTCAGTCACAGACACAAGGTAGTACCATAAAGAGGTGTGTCATCCCTCTGGGATTGCCAGACTGGGCTTTGATAAGCAGAGATCTGGAATCCTGGAGGAAGCCACTCCCTGCCTTTCACTCTGCCCAATACAGCTTCTATGGGCTGCAGTCAGCGCAGTCCTTAGAAGTCATGGGTTTGCACAGGTGCAGTCGCACCGTGTAGTGGCGTAACTATAGAGGGTGCAGGGGGTGAACTTGCTATGGGGCCCGGAGGCTGGGGGTGCACGCGGGCCCAGCAAGCTACCCCTGCACCATTCATATGTTTTTTCTTTGTTTATATCATTATATCCTGGCCAGTGGATAGCAGAGCAGAGCCAGCCCACTGTATTATCTAGCAGGGAGAACGGGGCCAGGGTGACTGCAGCGCTGTTCTGATGTTGGGCAGCATCCGTCAGGGAGCCATGTGACCACTGATGCTGGGGGTTCCAGGCTCTGGCCCAACTTCCGGGGCACTGTGACGCAGAGGTCGGGCACTGGCTGGCACGGGGTCCGTGTGAAGGCTGGTGCGCGGGGGTGGGGATGGTGTCCGGGTGACTGTGGGTAGCCAGCTTCTACAGTGAGGACCAGCTCTACTTAAGCGGCACCTAGGAAAGATGACCATGGCCCACACGGGACATGCAGTGACTGAAATGGCTGGCTGAAGTGGTAATTCCCTCCTGGTCTGTCAGCACAACCGGAGTCTCTCTCTCTCTCTGTAAAGTGACAGTCATAAGCTTTCAGAGGAACAGCTGCAGGCACAGATGAAGTATTTTTTTGGTTATCATATTTAAATATGTATTTGGTGATTATTGGTGTTGGTGTCTCTCCCCACCATCTAGCGTCTCTCTCTATCCCCTCCATATCTTCTAGCATCTCTCTTTCCCCTCCCTATTGCCCTGTGTCTCTCTATCCCCTCCCTAATGCCCTGTGTGTCGCTCTATCCCCTTCTAAATTCCCTGCATCTCTCTATCCCCTTCCTAACACCCTATGTCTCAATATCCCCTCCCTACTGCCCTGTGTCTCTTTATCCCCTCCCTACTGCCCCGTGTCTCTCTATCCCCTCCCTAATGCCCTGTGGGTCTCACTATTCCCTCCATAATGTGCTGTGTCTCACTATCCCCTCCATAACGTGCTGTGTCTCTCTATCCTCTCCATAATGCCCTGTGACTCTCTATCCCCTCCCTAATGCCCTGCGTCTCTCTATCATCTCCCTAATGCCAGGGCCGTAACTAGGGGGGGCTGGGGGGTCACGCGCACCGGGCGCTGGAGGGGGCGCTGTCAGGCAGTGGCGGGCCGGGACTTGGTTACGGCCGCCACCACTATATACAAGAAGAAGGGCTCTCGTGGTCCTGTTCCCGGCCGCCAGCCTGCCTGTGAAGGCGACGGCCCCTCCAAAAATGGCCGCCGCCTACGAGGAGACAGACACTAGAGGTACTTCCAAACCTCTAGTGTCTGTCAAAGAATAACAGACCGTCCAGCCTCCGGCGTCCCTTCTCATAAAGCTGCAGCAGCGCGGCATATATGAAACTGCTCTGCTCAGTCCTCACGTAATGGAGCCGCCGGGCGCCCGCTGGTTACAATGTCAGGAAGCGCCCGGTAAATATGGAAAGCAGCTGCAGCAGATAATAATCTATCGCTCTATGCACTGTATGCAGCCTGCTTTACTCCACCTCCTAGGCTCCTACCAGGAAGAACTAACAGCGCAAGGAGAGGAGGACGGAGGATCTTTTACTGTACATGCCATGAGGTACAGTACATACCCTGACTGTGCGATTTGAGGATGGAAGGGAGGAGGGTGGGACATTATATAATCTGTGTGTCTGCTTTGTATTCATGTATTGTATGTGTGTGACTACAGTATGTACTGTAGGTTTGTGTAGTACAAGTATCTGATATTACGGTTTGTGGTGTAATGTGCTCTGGGCATTACGATGTGTGCTATAATGTGTACTGGGCATAACGGTGTGTGCTGTAATGTGTACTGGGCATAACGGTGTGTACTGGGCATAACGGCGTGTGCTATAATGTGTACTGGGCATAACGGTGTGTGCTGTAATGTGTACTGGGCATAACGGTATGTGCTGTAATGTGTACTGGGCATTACGGTGTGTGCTGTAATGTGTACTGGGCATAACGGTGTGTTCTATAATGTGTACTGGGCATAACGGTGTGTACTGGCCATAACGGTGTGTGCTGTAATGTGTACTGGGCATAACGGTGTGTACTATAATGTGTACTGGGCATTGCGGTGTGTGCTATAATGTGTACTGGGCATTATGGTGTGTGCTATAATGTGTACTGGGCATAACGGTGTGTGATGTAATGTGTACTGGGCATTACGGTGTGTGCTGTAATGTGTACTGGGCATTACGGTGTGTCTATGTGACCACACCACTTCTCCCCCCCCCACACAAAAAAAAATGCCCTACATTTTTAGCGCGCGCCTTCGGCGCGCCCTCTCCCTGTTTTCAGGTTGATTTCGTTTCTAGTATATATGTAATAATATAATTTATAAATAAAATCTCATTTCAGAATACAGTGTATATATAATAATATCTGATATATTGTCTTGTTTGTTAGTTTAATATCACCCTTCTGCTGTCTGTAAGTGTGTGTGTATATATATATATATATATATATATATATATATATATATATATATTTGAGCACAAAGGTATAGGTAAACCTGCGCTAATGTATAGCCAACCACCAGCTGTAACCAATCAGACAGTCCACTGATTGTTGAAAACACTAAGTCCGTGGTGAGACTGCAGCAACCTCCAAGAAGCACTCCGGACTCCGGGAGTGAAAGGGGTAATCTGTTCAAAAACAAGAAGAGGTGCGCCTCATAGTATAAAACCGTATTTATTTTAAAACACAGACAAGTGCAGGTACACAGATCAATAAAGACTCGTACCAGGCGGATAACCGCTGTGGGCTGGTTACCACAAGGTTTGACATAAAACTCCCAGGCAATAACTCCTACCACCTTCCAAGGCGCCGCTGGATCTCGAACAGACTGCCGGCTAGCCACCAAGACAAGCAGCGTATGTAGGCGAACGTGGATGGAGCAGGAGAAGCCGAGTGCAAGGAAAGCTGTCGTCACTAGCCCTACCCTAACTCTGTTGCCTCTGACTGGAATCGACGGACGTGTGCGGTGCTAGGCTTCACCTGGGCCCGTCTCGGCTGAAGGGCGAATTAGGTCCGCCCCACTCCGCTACAGGCAGGTCTTAGGAAATGACAACACGTCCGCCGAGGCCAGGAGAGGGCAAGGGGAACAAGCTAGCTAAATCCCTATACCGGGGAACTCCCAGAAGCCCAAGGAAGAAATAAGGCTGAGCAGGAGACACTGACTGGCAACAGTGCACGTGAGATATAATACCATGAAATGGCAACAATGCTAATGAGATGTTATATAATGAAATGGCAACAATGCTAAAGAGATGTAATATAATGAAAATGGCAACAATGCGAATGAGATGTTATATAAAGAGAATGGCAACAATGCAAATGAGATGTTATATAAAGAAATAGGAATAATGCCCAGTGACACCGTGTGTCAAAACTGCGTAAGGAGAAAGACAGGGTAACCCCTGACTTATCTGAGAAGATGACGGAGTCCCAGACAAGCACTTGCAGATCTCTTGGGCTGATGAGTGTACAGCGGGGCAGAAGCTGAATCCCAGGCACAGCAGGACCAAACCAGGCAGGGCAGGACAGGCGTGGAACAACAGGAGGGCTTCCGAGAGGAACCAGGACCAGGAACACACCCTGACATACAGTAGGCTGACAGAACGCTATATCCGGCGTCTGTCTGAGAGAGACGCCGGCTTATATTTTGAATTTGCCGCCCCCTGCGTGACGTCACCTCCGGTCCGTCCTGCAGAGTCTTCTCCCTGCAGAGACGGCCGCGGCGGAAGTTCGGGGCGTTGCCTAGCAACATCCCCGAAGCCTTCCAGTAACGCGTCCCAGGAAGATGGCCGCCGTCCTAGCAGCAAAGATGCTGCTGACGGATTAGGACGGCGGCGGTGCCTGGGACGGCGCCTAACAGTATCTCTATCCCCTCCCTAATGCCCTGCATCTCTCTATCCCCTCCCTAATGCCCCATGTCTCTCTATCCCCTTCCTCATGCCCTGCATCTCTCTATCCCCTCCCTAATGCCCTGCATCTGTCTATCCCCTTCCTCATGCCCTGCATCTCTCTATCCCCTCCCTAATGCCCCATGTCTCTCTATCCCCTTCCTCATGCCCTGTGTCTCTCTATCCCCTCCCTAATGCCCTGTGTCTCTCTATCCCCTTCCTCATGCCCTGCATCTCTCTATACCCTCCCTAATGCCCTGCATATCTCTATCCCCTCCCTAACACCCTGCGTCTCTCTATCCCCCTCCTCATGCCCTGCGTCTCTCTATCCCCTTCCTCATGCCCTGCATCTCTCTATACCCTCCCTAATGCCCTGTGTCTCTCTATCCCCTTCCTCATGCCCTGCATCTCTCTATACCCTCCCTAATGCCCTGCGTATCTCTATCCCCTCCCTAATGCCCTGCATCTCTCTATCCCCTCCCTAATGCCCTGTGTCTCTCTCTATCCCCTTCCTCATGCCCTGCATCTCTCTATCCCCTCCCTAATGCCCTGCATCTGTCTATCCCCTTCCTCATGCCCTGCATCTCTCTATCCCCTCCCTAATGCCCCATGTCTCTCTATCCCCTTCCCCATGCCCTGCATCTCTCTATCCCCTCCCTAATGCCCTGCATCTGTCTATCCCCTTCCTTATGCCCTGCATCTCTCTATCCCCTCCCTAATGCCCCATGTCTCTCTATCCCCTTTCTCATGCCCTCTGTCTCTCTATCCCCTCCCTAATGCCCTGTGTCTCTCTATCCCCTTCCTCATGCCCTGCGTCTCTTTATCCCCTCCCTAATGCCCTGCATCTCTCTATCCCATTCCTCATGCTCTGCATCTCTCTATCCCCTCCCTAATGCCCCATGCCTCTCTGTCCCCTCCCTAATGCCCTGTGTCTCTTTGTCCTCTTCCTCATGCCCTGCGTCTCTCTATACCCTCCCTAATGCCCTGTGTCTCTCTCTATCCCCTTCCTCATGCCCTGCATCTCTCTATCCCCTCCCTAATGCCCTGCATCTGTCTATCCCCTTCCTCATGCCCTGCATCTCTCTATCCCCTCCATAATGCCCCATGTCTCTCTATCCCCTTCCTCATGTCCTGCATCTCTCTATCCCCTCCCTAATGTCCTGCATCTGTCTATCCCCTTCCTCATGCCCTGCATCTCTCTATCCCCTCCCTAATGCCCCATGTCTCTCTATCCCCTTCCTCATGCCCTGCGTCTCTCTATCCCCTCCCTAATGCCCTGCATCTCTCTATCCCATTCCTCATGCTCTGCATCTCTCTATCCCCTCCCTAATGCTCTGCATCTCTGTATCCCCTTCCTAACGCCCCGTGTCTCACTGTTACCTCCCTACCACCTAGCATCTATCTGCCCCCTCTCTGCCATCAAATCTATCTTTCTGTCCCCTAAGATGAAAACTTGCACTGTGGAGGCAGATGTGTTTTTTTCATGGGGGGCCCTTTGAAAATTTTGCTATGGGGCCAACAATGCCCTAGTTATGGCCCTGGCACCATGGTTCTGTGCATGCGCTAGTCCTGGTACCTGCAAGATCCATTGCACTGGTGCCGTGACCCAGGTCTGGCGACTGTCTCCTTTCCAAAAATGGGGGTAATGTCGGCTCCCTTACCAGATGTAAGGAGGAGCTGCATGAGCAAGCAGCTAGTATACTCCTTGCATGTAAAAACCTAACAATGAATGTGTTTGCACCCCTCGAAACTGCTAAGTGGTTTGTCCTGGGAGCAAAATTTCTCCTTGTTTGCAATACTATAACATAACCCTAAAATGAACAAAATAGACTCTTTTGTTCCACCAAACTGGCTTTCTGTTTAAGCACAAAATAGGAAAACAGAGCATGATTGTAAAATAAAAATGAGGAACTTTCTAAAGCGCAGACAAATTTTCTACTATTTGGGTCAAGTGTATTAAAAAGCAGCCGGTTTCCTGTATTTGTAAGTCAGAAATACGCTGTGAATAGGAGCCTTTTATTCTCCAGATTTCCAACCATAGTTCTCAATTTCAAACCTTAGAACCTTTTTTGATAACCTGCCCATTCCCCTTATTAGATATAAGCACTGTACCTTTATACTTCTTTGAAGGTAGGCACACAAAGGCAGAGATAAGGTTTCCTATTTGTCATAGTCACGGAACAATGTATCTTAAGCTGTGAAAGGGGTTTAAATAAAGCCCCGTATAACTAAAAGCAAAAAAAATAAATCTGATTGCGGCGTAATTGATTAGGAATTTTTTCACTCTGATTGTTTGATAAAAGGCGTCTATTTCTATTCTAATTTTTCTACAATGCCCCGCTTACAAACGGTCCCAATCTGTCAAATAATACTTTAGATAAATTGAATTGATTACTGTAAAACAGGTCGAAAGTTGTCACTTCAAAGGAAACACCTAATCTTTTGAAGCTCTGCTGAAGTCGTTTGTATTTTTATACATTTATGATAGAATGAAATGAATAAAATTGAAAAAAAAGAGGTGATTTTTTTTTTTAATATTTGCTTTTGCTTAAAAGTTTAGGTTTTATTACAATTTATGACAATTTATTAAAACTGTCCTTCAATTTCTTTATGGTAAAATAGTTTTTGAGCATACCAGAAATGTTTTTTTTTTGGGCAGTGAACTGGTTGGCGTGGCAACCTGGGGTGCTTCGGGGCAATGGCAGGAGTGCCACCGGTTTGGTTCTGGTTGATAGGTCGACGGTCAATACTTTGACGACTATTGATCTACAGGCAAAATGTCAACATGATCACATGGTTGGACAGTCACTAGGTCAACATTGCCAAAAGGTCAGCCAAGCAGTAGGTGTTACAATCCTGCCTGAATCCTGTGCATCTGGCCTTTCATTTTTCCTAGAGAGACTATGCTTGCTAGTAATTAACACCTGTGGTAGTCCTAGCTCTGTGTGAGATCTTCTGCTGCCAATCATGTGTCATGTCTGGTTTCCTGTCATAATCGCCCAGCCAATCCCAGATTCTCAGTGGTTATATGTATGCTGGGAAATCCAAGACACATGGCTAGTGCTTCAATTGTCTCCTGTGATCCAGTTGTGTCTTTGCTGCTGCTGTGTGTGTTCATGTTCCAGGTATTCTAGCTCCTGTGTTCCTGAGTCCAGCAAGGGCTACTCACCTCAGCAGTCTCCAGCCTGGCTCCTGTAGATATTCCAACATCGTTCCGCATTCCAGTCGATGTTCCATCATCGTTCCACAGTCCTGTTGATGTTCCATCATCGTTCCACAGTCTTGTCGATGTTCCATCATCGTTCCACAGTCTAGTCGATGCTCCATCATCGTTCCGCAGTCCTGTCGATATTCCATCACCATTCTACAGTCTATTCGATGTTCCATCATCGTTCCACAGTCTAGTTGATGCTCCATCATCGTTCCACAGTCTAGTCGATGTTCCATCATCGTTCCACAGTCTAGTCAATGTTCCATCATCGTTCCACAGTCTAGTCAATGTTTCATCATCGTTCAACAGTCTAGTTGATGTTCCATCATCGTTCCAGTCTTGTCGATGTTCCACAATCCTGTCGATGTTCCTTCATCGTTATGCAATCCTGTCGATGTTCCATCATCATTCTGCAATCCTGTCGAGTTCCACCATCGTTCCACAATCCTGTCGATGTTCCATCATCATTCTGCAATCCTGTCGAGTTTCACCATCGTTCTGCATTCTAATCTGCAACTCCACATTACGTATTGCCTCTCTGTAGTTATTGGCTCATATGGACTTCATCAGTGCTCTGCACTGCAACTGTCCCCTTGCCTCCATTATTACTGTTACAAATTTACCCATTGCATACGTTACCATTCCATCAGTTGCCAAGTACAACCTTCTGTTTCCAGCTTCCATAATAAATCTTGTTGTACTTTTACGCTTGCTTGTTTCCTGCCTCTGGGTGCACTACGGTGCTTTTGCATGTATCAAGGTCTGCTCATGCCTCCCTGATTTATATATATCGGTCAGAGCCTACGCCTGAGGTCCTCGTCAGTCTGTCTCAGACCCCAGGCATGACAGTAGGTTATCATGTCAATGGTGCACATATGAAAAGGCTGACCTGAGTTTTCACATTTTTTTTTACTTTCTTAGAAATTTTTCATACTTTACAATCCACGTGTACTACAACTAAGTCTGGATCATTGTGAGAAAAGTGAACCATGCAAGGCTACGCGTTATACTCATTGTTGACAAATGTCAACATAGACACAAAAACGTGAAAACTCATGTCGACCTTTTCCCGTGTTGACCATTTCCATATCGATATATTGCTATGGTTGACTTTTTTGTCCATGTCGGCCTACTGCATTATCGACTTTTTCACTGCCGACCATTCAATGACTGTCTATCTTGCCATTGCCAACTTGTAATTAGGGATTCCAATTCTGGGGCATTTTTTCATTTGTTGGATTCGAGTTTGAAAAATGCTCAATCCCAGTATTCACAGTATCCCAGGATTGGATTCCCTAATTAAAACAGCGGCTGGGAGCTGGGTAGGTGATGTGGCCGGGATCGAGGTGGGCAGTGTGGACGGGAGCAGAGCGGGCAGTGCGGCCTGCGAAGCATGACCTCTGACCACGTTACGCTGCGCAGAGCTGCACACCGTGTCTGGAGCAGCCGCGCAGCATCTGAGTGAGTGCTCAGATGCTGCCTTGCATTAGACTGCACATCTGCAGTCTACAAAGGACACTTTCCTAGGACACTTTCTTCTCCTGGTGCTAGTATAGTGATAAATTACGTGGTAGGTATGAAATAATTAATTGATTATTTTAGACCCACCCTATTGCATGTGGTCAAGATAAATTGAATTGATTACTGTAAAACAGGTCGAAAGTTGTCACTTCAAAGGAAACACCTAGGGCGAAATGTAATGGGAGGCAAATTTTTTTTTTTGCGTTTTTTTCCGCAAAATATGCCGTTTTCGGGCATTTCCCGAAAATCGCCTATTTTATAGGGTGCGATTTGCGGCAAAAATCGCATTTTTTTAAAGGTGCGATTTTTAGTTAGACTAAAAATCGCATCCAGATGTTTTCCCATTAAAAAGTATAGAACTCGCATATTTAATGGGTTTAGTAAAGGTTACTAAAAATCGCAAAAAAAATAGTCCAGGTTCTGACTGGCGATTTTATCAAAAACCTGCACAGATCATTGAGATCACTGAGCAGCGCTGTGTGCTGACCGATCTTGCTGATCGCTCAGCAAAATATAGGCCCCATGGGATGCAAATTTTTGGGGAAAAGATGCATAAGAGACTCTACAACTCTCGCTATCTATGATACTGTGTGTTGGCTAAAAGGAATCAGCATTGTCTTAAAGATATTATATAATTGTGCCCTTGATTAATTGCTAAAACGTGATTTTATTCTGCAATCCAAACATTACCGTCGCATCGCCCGAAGGTCAAAAACAATGAATACTAAAATATGTCCTTAAAATGTATAAACTTCTATTACCTGTTAGAGAGCAATCCTGTCTATTGTCTTTGCAGCGCGTCCCCTTTGGGGTTTAATTTCTTCAGTGGAAAATTTATAGGTGGGAGTGCGATCATCCAGGAAGTGGAATAATGATACGTTTGGCACTAGGTAATGATTTACCTTTAGTGTTTAATCTGGAAATTATACTCATAGTATCTTAATTGTTTAAGTGTCTCTTTGATTTTGTATTTTATAAGCTAAAAAAAAAAACGTAGTGATCTTTGAAAAATAAATGTTTTACATAAATGTTATGTTTCCTCACAAATCTTACTATATATAGTTTTAGCTGTATGTGGCAGTCAGAGAAGATACATTTTTGTATCACTTTTCATATCTGTTACATAAGGTAGAAAGTACTGGTAAAGAGGTTTCTCTGATGGAGACATCACAGCATACAGATGGAGCAGCACTGGTGATTCTTTTGCATGTGCCCAGAAAGGGGCATGGCCTTACTAGTATGCCGCATCCTTAGGCCACTCCCCCATTTGCTGTTGCTGTGTAAGCTTGCTGGACATGCCTCCAGCCCCGCTGAATCTTTGAATAGACGCTGTGCAGAAATGGGCAGGGTGGGGGGGGGGGGGGGAGTGGAGGTATGTGACAGTGGCTGTTACTATACCGTACTGTGTTGTACACAAGTAGACCCAACAGGGGCATAACTAGATATGTGTAGCCCCCATACCAACATTTGTAAGGGACTCGATGTACTATAAAATGGTTAAAAAAAGGTGTTGTCCACCCCTGGATCGACTGTCACTAGGTCAACCACTAATGAATCATAGATATTAGGTCGACACTTATAATTGTTGACCTATAAATGGTCAACATAGGATTTGGGAGACAGAAAAGAGTGTCTGCAGGTGGTGCACCTGAAGAATTAACTAATAAAATATAACTTTTATTCAGTTTATTTAAAAAGTTGTAAAATAAAACCACAAAACATACATATATAGACACACTTAATGAATTTAAAAAGGATAAGAATCCTCACTCAGTGGAACCCCGTGACACAAGTACCCTTTATTGATAGATTGGTTGATCTGATAGCATGTCATATCCCCTGGTGTGTATGTGCAACAACCAGACACTTAATCACAATTTAATAACAGTACAATGTGGCTCTCTTCTCAAGAGAAAGTATCCCTAGGGGCCGCCTCTAATTAGGACCATTTGTACTGTATTTTTACAAATAATATTACTATTTTTGCTTGTCAAGCCGGCCAAAGAATTGCAATAATTGGCATATTAAGTGTGTGTGGACTGGTGATTTTCCGTGCCCCCTGTGAGCATGGGGGTGAGGAGTAATTGTTACGGTGCACCGTGCAAACGGCTCATGCTGGGTACGGGTATTGATCCTGTCTCAGCCTGGCCGCCGACTACTGGGACCGCTTCAGACCCCTATCACCAGGCTTCCGCTCCGGAGGGTCTTGCGAGTTGTGTCAGCATACACCGCCTCGGTAAGTTGGATTGCCGGTAATGATAGGATGTGGTGACAGACGTCGACAAAGTCTAGGGCAACACTGAAAAAGTTGACACTAGCTTTTTGTGCTTTTATTTTGTTTTGACTGGGTTTGTTCATACTTTACTTATACATTGTCCATGTTATCGTTATTATTATTATTATTATTATTACTATTATTATTATTATCCTTTATTTATATGGCGCCACAAAGGATCCGCAGCGCCCAGTTACAGAGTACACATAATCAAACTGGAAAACAGTGACTGACAGTTGAAGACAATACAGGACAAGTACAGGATAAATGATTATAGGAACATCAGCCGATTACTGCAACATAAGTATCCAGGTGGCAGGAAACAGCATGCTTTGGTGCAGTCGAAGACTACTGAAGTAAGAGATTATAAGCACATGAGGTAAGAGGTCCCTGCTCGTGAGAGCTTACATTCTAAAGAGGAGGGGCAGACAGACAGGGGTGACACCGGAGGGGTAGACATGGCGAGGAACAGAAGGTTATGAGGACAGTTTGCTGGGTTTGGTGAAGAAGTGGATCTTAAGAGCCCGTTTGAAGTTCTGTAGAGAAGTGGAGAGTCTGAGGGGGAGAGGTAGAGAATTCCAGAGTAAGGGAGCAGCACATGAAAAATCTTAAAAGTACTGTCTGTAGGAGTGGGAGGAGGAAATAAGTCGGCAGGAGAGCCGATGGGCATTAGCAGAGCGAAGAGGACGGGTGGGAGTGTAACGGGATATAAGGTCAGAGATGTATATGGGAGAGGAGTGGATGACGGCTTTGCAAGCGAGTGTGAGAAGTTTGAATTGAATTCTGAATGGAAAGGAAGCCAGTGAAGAGCTTGTAGAAGAGGGGAGGTGGAGGTAGTGTGTTTGGTGAGGAAGATGAGCCGGGCTGCAGCATTGAGGATAGATTGGAGTGGGGACAGGCATTTGTCAGGTATACCAGATTGGAGGAGAATGCAGTAGTCCAGCCTGGATATGATCAGTGAGTGGATAATGGTTTTAGTGGCATCCTGAGTGAGAAAAGGTCTAATTCTGGAAATATTTTTGAGATGAAAATGGCAGGTTTGTGAGAGGTGCTGAATATGTGATTTGAAGGAGAGGGAGGAGTTATGGATTACAAGACAGCATACTTGGGGGCTGGAGGTGATATCCATGCCATCAATAGATAATGAGATTGTGGGATGTGAGGTTGTGTGCATAGGCGAATCTAGAAATATGGTAATGGGTGGTCCCAGATCTAGACACAATAGCAGGGGGACCTTTGTGCGGCGCAGCCGTGCGACCAAAAGGGGGCGTGGCCTCATGGGAAGGAGGCGTGGCATCACAAAAAGGGGTGTGGTATTACACTTTAGACCATACACAGTAATGCCCATTACACATTTTAGCAAACTCTGTAATACCCATTACACAAAGCCACACGCCGTAATGCCAATTACACATAAGGCCACACACCATAATGCCCATTACACATTGTGCCACACATCTTGATGCCCATTGCATACTATATAACAAACCGTAATGCCCATTACATATTTGCCACATAAGTTTATGTGCTTAGCTTACCTACGTGCTCAGTGCTAGGGGGTTCTTGCTTGATGGCACCATAGTACCCATTACACATGATGCCGCACACCATAGTACCCATTACACATGATGCCGCACAACATAGTACCCATTACACATGATGCCGCGCACCATAGTAACCATTACACATGATGCTGCACACATAATGCCGTTTACACATGATGCTGCACACCTTAATGACCCTTACACATTAAGCCACACATTATGAGTAATGCCCCCACATACCGCCACTTGTAGCATCCCTTAAGCAATGCCCCCAAAAGTGCCACTTACTGTAAGATTTTTATATGAGCCTTCGCTGCTGCTGCAGGGAGAGATGGAGAGCGTAGCAGCTGCTTCTATGGGGAGAGGAGCAGAGCACAGTGCAGAGCACGCTCCCACTCCCCTCCTGGTGTCCCCTCTAGCCGAGTGGACATTTGAAATATTGTGCGCGCTGTTGATGTGCGTGACGTCGGGTGAGCACGCCGGGCACCGGCACCACATGATTAAAGGGGGGGGGGGCGGGCTGAAGTGAAAGCGGGGAGAAGAATTGGAGCGGAAGCTGCAGGGGTGACAGTCATTGACAGCTGGGCAGAGAGCAGGGGGCTGCCCGGCTATATTCAAAGCACTGCAGGTCACGGCTATTTGAAATAATACCCCTTTCACAACAGAAAATGCAGGGATTTACCCGGGAATATGGTCCCAGGATCATGCAGGGGCATTCCCAGGCTGACCCCTTATACACCAGCCTAGTCCCTGCATTTTCTGGTGTGAGGGGGAGAGACAACCACTCCCCTCTCCCTACCCCCCTTTAACCAACCAGCTATATCTTCGGAACCAACTGATCCATTTACATGAGACCAGTATCATATTGAAGAACTTTTGAGTTGCTTCGAATGATTTTGGTCCCGTGAAACTGGGCTGTTTGGTTCCAGAGAAATCTGCCCTCAAAGAACATAAACAGTCATGAAATTTCATTTAAGAAAAAAAAAAAAAAAAACGGTTTAACCTCAATATCCCTGGAACCAATTAACCCATATGGATCCATCCTGGTATCAGATTGAAGGCCCAGCGATTTTGGGTCGACTGAGATCAACCTCGAGCTTCAGTGATGCCGAAGGGGGAACTGGCAGCCGTTGAACTGGGTGGGGGTCGGAATTAGCAGGTCCCATGTAATCCTATAGGGAAAATGTTCCAGCTTTGCCTGGCAGTATCTCCGGTTTCCAGGGGACTAGAGACACGGGGCTGGGCTCATTAGAAAGCCCCATCCCTCAGCTACAAAATGGGCTAATGGGTGGTCCTGTGCACCCCCAGACCACCCCCTAGATTCGCCTATGGTTGTGCGGGAGGGTGGGAAGATGATCATCTCAGTCTTGGACATGTTAAGTTATATATACTGTATAAGGATGAAGAAGGCTCCATCTGTTACACATGTAACTGTGACAGGGAAGGTGCCCCCTCTCATTTCTGGGCCCCATAGCAGCTGCACCCCCTGCACCTATGGTAGATAAGCCACGGTATATAGCACATGTAACAGTGACAGGGAAGGTGGCCCCTCTCAGTCAGTGTTCCGCGAAAGGAGTTCCACCACCTCTCCAAGACAACTTTAAGCCCTGCATATACAAATGGTATTTATGTCCATGTGATTCAAATATTCAATAATTTTCTAACAATGAACTCTTAAATGTCTATTAAACTGAATTTAGTTGGAGCTACATTATATTTCTATTTCAATATTTATAGCTAATCTTTTGGAAATGACACATAAAAAAAACTACTTAGTAAAGTTGTAGTACTTCATTTAAAAAAAAATTAAAATGTAATTTAATGTTTGCTTGGTATAGACAAGGGTCATACTGTATATAAAGTTGCACAGTTATGGTATTGTATAATCCCTGTTGCTCCCAATAGCGTGTGCAGTCATAATACCTGTTCCCGTTTGTATGGATATTAGCATTTACCTGTCAAAGTGAACGCACATTTCCAGTATTCCTTCCAGAGATAGGTATTGCACAGTAGGGGTCATGTTTGAATCGGAAAGAGAGATGGTGGCAGCATGTGTGTGTGTGTGTGTGTCTGTGTAAGAAGGGGGGGGGGGGGGTCAAGTTTTTCAAAGCCATTAATTGGTCTGATTTTACGCATCCTCAGATACAGAACTATACATTGAAGTGCCAAAAGTAATGGTAGAGCAGTATGTAAAGGTAATATTAGATGGTGTCCCCATACTGAGACTTCTTGGTAATGCCCAGATCTTCATCCAGGGGCATAACTAGATATTTGTAGGCCCCATAGCAAAAGTTTGTAAGGGCCCCCTATTTAGCAACTGAGGGTGATAAATGTTTGTAAAACTATTAATTAGACAGTAAAGATGGGCCGCCCTCAGCTCTGGGCCCCATAGCAGCTGCACCCCTTGCACCTATGGTAGTTACACCCTTGCCTGCATCAATTGTAATCTGACATCTCATGATCAGACATAAAGTTCAAGTAAGGAATTATAGTGGGTGCCCCCATTTCCGAAGTTGTGTGGACATTCAACATTCCTTAATCTATGGTACCATGTGTCTACCATGACTGTCTGACGGAACATTAAACACAATCCTAGGCTTCTGTAGGGAATGCAGAGAAGGTCCCCACAGGGTACATCATATCCATTTATACATTGATGATGGCGTAGCTGCCTCTACCAGCGGCTGCACCTTTCACCGAAACGCTCATTGGTAAATTTACTAAGATTGGAGTTCTATTAAAGATGGGATGTTTCCCATAGCAACCAATCAGATTCTACCTATTATCTACCAGAAGGTGCTAAATAAATAAATAAGAAGTAGAATGTCTTCAATAGAACTCCCATCTTAGAAAATGTACACCTCAGTGTCCCGGGTGCCGGATGACTGCCCGACAGGGGGGATCCCGGCAGTCAGTATGAAGACGTTGAAATCCCAACTGTCGGGGGTCCATGACCCCCACAGAGGGAGAATAGAACCTTGTGGAGAGCAAAGGGAGCCACCAAGCCCAATGCGTGGTGAGCGCAGCTTGGCGAGGGGGTTTCAAGGGGCTTCTTTGCACTTGCTCCGCCACTGTAGCACCGGCAGTCCGGATTCCCCCTGTCAGACTGCCATACCACACCCCAGTGTCCCTGATGGTTAGCTATATACAAAGAAGGTGTAAAAGTATTCCAATATTTCTTACAGTTAATAAAACCAGGCCTATAAGATATGAGGGACATGTGTCATGAATTATTTGGATAAGATTCTATTATTACTAAATGCAAATTCCTGTGAGGTAACGGAATGCTACACCCACAGGAATTGTACTCAATTCAAAAAGGAACTTTAATCTGATGCTATCATTCCTCCCCCTAGTTCTGATCCCTAAAATAACACTCATAGCAGTATATTCATTGCTGATTCAATGCCGATCAGGTGAGCAATGTCGGCGATTAGTGACTATTGCTCGCCGTCATAGCCCGCCTGTCAAAACGGCATATAGCTCACTGCTATATGCAGCGGGCTCCCAACCTCATCGTTCGGAGGAATCCTCATCATCCCCTGTTTTTTTTCTAGAAGGTATTTATAAATAAGTCGATTCTGATTGGTTGCCAATAGCAACATTCTGTCTTCAATAGAACTCCCATCTTAGAAGCGTAACCCCAAAATGTTTTCTGATAATGAGCCTAATTCAGCATGAAATGGCAATTACCAAAAATCATTATTAGGTCACAGCATGACAAGAGGGGAGGGGGGAGGCAGGGACACGGCATTGGGGGGTGATAACATACTGTAGTGTTGAGGAGGCCTGATTCAGAAATGTAGGCATACCCAGACCTGCATGTTGTAACACACAGCCATGGAGACCAAAAACTAGGTGCCTGACGACGCAAGCATAATAGTAATGCAATTGCGGAGAGTTTCCCGACAATTGGGGCAACCTTGTCCGGTGCTGGACGGCTCCCTGCATGCTCGCGCCAGGAGTTGTAGTTTTGTGATTATTCACAAAATTACAAATCATATTGGCCCTTATTCTGAATCGGACGGTACGGCCCGCGTGCGGCCGTACCGCCGATGTTTTTAGTCTGCACATGCGCAGAGGTCAATCTGCGCATGTGCAGCCCCATTCGCCGCAGACGTATTTTGTCCGCCGCAAAGGGGGCGTATAGGGGCGTGAGGGGCTTCATACCCTCATTTCCCTATGTATACGCCCCGCGTTTCATGGGCGTTCCCATGCAAACGCGGGGCGTATGCATGCTAATCAGGGTATGACGCCACTGATGGGGGCGGAAAGCTGACGTCGCCGGATGTCAGCTCTCAGCCCCCATACAAGCTATCACACGGACGATTGTCTGTGTGGTCTCAGCTTGCGGGAGCTGCTGTGGCGTGCAGCCCTGCCTTCGATGGTCGACGACCATCGAATGCAGGGGGCAGCTCCCACCATGGTGGAGGCGTACGCCCCACCATTTTTATGCGGATCGCCAGCCGTCCGTGTACGGACGGCCGTGGCGATCCGTCTCGTGGGCGGGGATTGGTTTGTGCGGCCGGAGCACCGTGTGCGGCTCCGGCCGCACCAACCAGAATAAGGGCCATTGAATTGCAACCAATCAGATAGCGGCTTTTTGTCACTTGCACTAAACTGTTCAGTGCTAATGTTAGATCAATACCAGAAAATGTATTACGTTTATATTAGTTAAAAAACGATTAAATATATTTGGTTCAACATCAATTAAACATTTGTAAGACCTTATTAATCCTCAAACGATTCATATTCTAGATTTATACTGAATGCCCTTTAATTTGAATGTTTTATTTCACTATACAGGTCACGGGAAAAGTATTAATTCACAGAGTAAATCATGTGTAATAAAGCAGCATTTTATCCAATTTTATAGAAAAATACAGAAAGACCGTTGTCCGGTCTAACTACAGTAACTACAATCCGGTCATTGAGATTTACCAACAGTCCATGTTTTGCAGGCCACCTTTAGGTGTGTACAATGTGATGGTTAGGAATGAATGCAGCACTTATTTGTATGACAGTTATAGTGCCCATATATTAGTCTGATTTGGGCTGATTTCACCCGAAATGCGGAGAAATCGACCCAAACCAGATGTGTTTGACCCATGTGCGGTCCCATGCGCATCGAACCTGAGCAACCAAGGTGTATAAAAAGCCACCAGAGATGGTATGACCAGCCACCACATGGGGGGCTTTGTAAAGGACAGGACATGACCACCCAGTTTGATTGTCAGGAGGGTAAATCTTGGTGTAGTTTGTATAGAAACCAACAAATCACCCGAGTTCATCCATGTTTATGACAACAAGTTAATGAGATGGGAATGGGGTCCAGTGGGGATTTCCCCCGTACACCTGTGTACCATTTCAACTATGCAGAACACTCTCAACAGTGCAGATAGTCCAAGATAATCACACTCATCAATAGGTGATACACCTTAGTCTTAGACCACAAGATAAAATGAATGAAAATCCTCCAGTGGTCAAGTCCACCTTCAAAGAATTCTTCATATACTTCGGACAGAAAGGAAATTGTTCCACATAGTATAAGTAATGTCACGGATAGCGGTTTTGAGAACTTAGTTGTGACCGAGGGACTTGGAGACTTACTATTGCTTAGTGAAGCAATGCTTACAGATTCCAGGGAGCCAGAGTAATATCTGGGTAGTGTCTCAGGACAAGGGAAATAAAGAATGTCTCTAGACAACCAATATAATATAATAGCAATGTAACAAATACCTTGAGAAAACTCGGGAATCGCCTCCTTGGCAATAATGCTGGATCCGGGAACACCGGAATGGACTTTACCTGATTCTGGAGTACTGGCAGGTAATGTCACTGGGTGATACAAATGGCAGGAAGCCAGAGAAATCAGGTTAGCACACAGCGGATGAGGGTGAACTGGAGCCGGGACTGGTAGGAGACTGTACACAGCAAAAGATGGAATGTAGTTGAAGTACAAATAGTGGCAATCTAGTATACTGCGACTGGACACAATCATTGACTGGATTGCACTGGGTCACGTATTGACGTGAAGAGGAAACTGCAGGGTAATGTGGATCTGACTGGAGACTGGATCCGAATGGAGAATCTACATAGGTCTGTGGAGCTGAGCGGAGATCGACCAGAGACTAGACCGAGATAGTGGATCTGCAGAGTATTGACTGAACAGTGACTAATGGCAGAATTACCACACAGCAGAGTTGTAATAGACAGTGACAAGATAGCTATGAGTGGTTTGGAGGCAACCAGCAGGTAACAGGAAACAGTTGGAATCTGGGCTATGGCAAACGTTGTTTTGGCAGGTGACGCTGGAGACAGCAGAAAGCCAAGCTGCCGCAGATGCAATGACTGGAAGCTGCAATCACCATACAAGGTGCCCGGTAACTGCACGTATAAACAACATTTACTGAAGGCAACTCCTGAGTTTGAGAACAAGATATTTCTCCCCCTGCCTTGCATTGATTGGTTGACAGGGAGAAAGGTAATCAGCAATCTGGGGCATGGATTCAGGGGCTTCAGTCAGAGCTAGACAGGAGAACAAACAGCAAACAGGCCACCAAAGGGTTACAGCTGATTTTAGCTACAGACTGGATTCTCCTCAGGTGCACAATCAATGAAGGTTGAGCACAGATTCTCGCACCATGATTGGCAGCATGAGAGCAGACTGCACTGTTCCAAACTGTGTAGAGGCTGTTGATCAGAGCAACAAAACAAGCAGGGTTGTGACAAGTAAGTATTTATTAACAAGAATTATTCAAAATCTTATAAAACAGTAGTAAGGGACATAATACCATGTACGGCCTTATGATCAAGTCTATGTGTAAGGTATCAGTAAAAATTATTTTCTTACGAGATCCTGGGTCTCCAAGAAAGCAGTCACATTCTCCTCTTACTTGGTTTTCTCAACGGTCCAATATTGTGGAATCATGTCCTCTTATATTCACCAACGCGTTTCTGCTTTGAAAACCCTTCCTCAGGGGAAGACTGTATATACCAAGTGGGATCGCTTCATATGACTTTCTGACTGTTATAATACTTACATTGAACAATTGGTGACTATTCTTCAGATAGAGCTGCACCCTTTGTTTGGAGAGCGGGTTGTCCCTAATGTGTCTTGAAAATCATTATAGAGAGAAATTGCATAGTTTAACTATTGTACCATACAGTAAAATGTGAGAAAACCTATGGTTTTGAAAGCCACATGCTAGTAAATCTAATATATTCTGCCACACACGAAATACCAAATAACACCACTTAGCATATGATCATGTTGACTGATAATATGCCAATTATCTTATTTGATACTCCACCATCATGAAGAATCAATAAAAAAGTTTCCCTGACATTTGTTAAAATCCCACAGAGGTTTATTCTTATGGGAATGTAGACTATTATATTGTTAAATAGGTGTAAAGCACCGTACACACTTGCCTATGCGAATATCGGTGGGACTCGGCAGGGGGGTCAGGCATCGACAGGTACATGCACACTTGCCAATGCCGGCTACGAGTTCGTCGATGGCAGAGGGTGGGGGGTGGAGGGAGTGATGGCCGCTCTGCCGCTGCAGCATGGATGTTGTTATCAAGGACCTTCCTTGTCCAGACATGCTGGATGAGGGAGGGGGTTGCTAACGATGCACAGGACTGTGCATCATTAACGACAAGGAGTGTACACACTAGGCGGTATTGCTCACAATATCACTCCCAAAGCCCTTTCTGAGCTATATTGTAAACAATATCACCTGGTGTGTATGGGGCTTTAGATAGTATTGAACACAGAATTTAGATGCAATAATTGGCATAGAAATTTCATTCTCATTATTATATCTTATGCTAGAATACTGTTTTTTTAGAAAATATAAATAAATATGTAGGATTGTTTATAGGCATTATATTAAATAGAAATAAAATCTTCAGGTGTTTGTAGGTTATATTATAAATAAACTTACTGTGGAAATAATATCATATCATTGTGTACTAGAAACCTTATACATACAAAATAACAATCCAAGAAAGAAATGAAAGAAACAAAAACCTCAACAAAGATCTCTGCTCCAAAAGTTGTCAATCATTATGTCTGGGGTGTGGGAGTTATTGCCTCTCTGTTGTGATGTGGGGGAAAAGAAGGATACTTCTTTTTTCTTTCTTGTTATCATCAGCTTCAGCCTGCGAGTATTCCTCGGATATTTCATTCCACCAAATACAAAATTTTTTAATTGATATATGAGTGGGGGGGAATCATACTTGTGCAATATCAAAGCCTTATATTCAGACCAAAAAAAAAACAGCAATCATCATCACCAACTTGAAAAATACACCTTTCTTGTGTAGTTCACTCTTGAGCCCCGTACACACGGGGGAGATATATTGCTCAGGAATATATTGCTAGCAATATATTCCTGAGCAATATATTGCCCAGTGTCTTCTTTGCACCAGCGACCAGAGATGGTCGCTGATGAAAAGGAACCTCTGCCGGGGGAGTCGCAGAGGTAATTAGCTGGTCGCATTACAATGGGGCAGAAAACGGGAGCGCGCACCCTGCGATTTATCGCTGGTGCGCACTCCAATCACTGGCAATATGGTCGACCATATTCCCAGCGATTATAGCCCCTATCGCCCCCGTGTGTACACAGCAATAGAGGCAAATTCCTTCTTAAATGGACAAAACCATGTGCACTGCAGGGGGGGGGGGGGGGGGGGCAGATGTAACGTGTGCAGAGAGAGAGTTACATTTGGGTGGGGTTTTTCTTCAAAGTGAGATCTATATTGCAGTGTAAAAATAAAGCAGTCAGTATTTTCCCTGCACAGAAACAAAATACCTCACCCAAATCTAATTCTATCTGCTCCTGTTACATCTGCCCCCCTGCAGTGCACATGGTTTTGACCATCTGAGAAGGAATTTTCCTCTAAGAGTGAACTAGAATAAGGCCCAAAATGTGCACTTGGTAAGGAACAGATTTATAAAATGCGGTAAATATAACCTAAAATAAGAAACACACTGTACTGTATAAAATGGAGGTACTTGTGTATTTTGGCGGCGCCCATCGCATCGCATACCATAACGCATACGATGGTATGCGATGCAACGCGATATCGTACGATAGTGCCTGATGGCATACAAAACGTGAACCCGAAGCGTGGCGAGTGGCGGCGGTACGCGTCCTACGACCTTTTCATACCCCCACTATCCACGTCGGCGTGGAGATGAGAATAGAATAGTGTGGCGAGCACAGCGAGCCCCCGAGCCCGAAGCGTGGCGAGCGCAGCGTGCCCCGCGAGGGGACGCGGATACCTGTGAAGCCCATGATGGGACGCGTTTACCTGTGAAGGTATCCGCGTCCCCTCGCCACGCTTCGGGCTCGGTGGCTCGCTGCGCTCGCCACACTATTCTATTCTCAACTCCACGCCGACGTGGATAGTGGGGGTATGAAAAGGTCGTAGGACGCGTAGCAGGATTGCATGCGATATATCATAGTAGTTAAGGCTGTGAAAAGACTTGCGTCCATCTAGCTCAACCTTGGTTTATTAGCTTAACCCTTGTTTTTATGTAGTGAATACTGATATTTTATTTTTAAAGACAGATTGTTTTTCTTAATTGTACCCCTGGATGTTTTTAATCAATAAATGCTTGTCCAACCTTATTTTAAATGTATTTATTGTGTCTACCGACACCACCTCACCAGGAAGAGAGTTCCATAGTTTAGTTGCCCTGACCGTGAAAAAATGTTTCCTTCCAAGAGAACAAAATCTTTTCTCTTCTAATCTAAACTCATGGCCATGTTGTCATGACCACCATTGCAGCTACCCTTGCTCCCTGTGCTGTTTCAGACCTACAGTGCCCTGGCACTATGCCTTCTGCTCTGGCTCTCACCTCCGCCTCTGATGCCGGCACCGACCTGTGTCATTCTGTCATGCTGTCATCCACCGGGCTCCATGTCCCTTTGCTGGTGTCAGTTCGGGTGTACAGTGTCCTGGCGTTCTGGCTCCAGGTAGCATGAGGCGCGATCCGCCATGACGGCATCCACATCCTTCTAGGCCTCAGGCTGGGAAGCGCCGGCTGCAGCACATCCGCGTAGTAATTCTCGCCGGCTGGTTTGTGTCGCTACCATGGATGGCGGCCATCTTGTTGGTTCCCAGAGCCTACACTTCACAGCTCCAGCCGTGATGTCAGTCCTGCGGCCAATCACCATCTCGCTCAGCACTTAAATACTGACTAGCCGGGCCAGACCGGCAGTCAGTACAATGTTGTCCACCAGATAGCATCTCCATGCATCCCTGGCAATTCCTGCAGTCTCCGCTGCAGGCTGACTCCTCTAAAACTCTGGGTGAAGTCTTATCGTTATATATTCCTGCTGGTCGTCCACTGCCTAAACCATATTCTACCATGGAACCTTCTTTGCTGCCTCTAAGGATAAGGACAAGGTTAAACACCTCAAAGGTGTCATCTTCCTCCTTCATTTCCTGACGGTCAATATCCGCGGCCAGTATCCCTGGTATCCTAGCAGCCACCACCTCATTCAGCAAGAACCCTCCATTGACTTCATCTTATTTCAATCATCTTATTATTATTCTTCAATCATCTATTATTACTCTTCAATCATCTATTATTATTCCTCAATCATCAAATCCTCCAATAACTGCTTCTATTCATCATCATCCTCAAGCTTCTTTAACAAAGTATCATTACTGTCTTATTTGTCATTCAACCAATATCTAGTTACTTCATTGTGCCATCATCCATATATTTTGTACCGCAGTATCTTTCATTAAAAAAGGTTTAATTTTATCCAATTGCTTCACTCCACTCTGTCGTTCATGCAACAGCCCTACATTGAAGCACCCAGCCTCCGTTGCTCGTGCTTCACCAAGCTCACGAAACGTGACACATGTGTCTTAGAGTTGTTCCTTGTAGTAAAAAGTGCGCTGTACAGTTCCTTATATTGTCCCCTGAAATATTTGTACATGTTAAGCCTGTCCCCCCTTAAATGTCTCTTCTCTAGCGTAAACAATCCCAATTTGTTCAATCTGTCCTCATAGTTTAAATTCTCCATTCCCTTTATTAGTTTTGTTGCTCTTCTGTGGATTCTTTCCATTTCTATGATGTCCTTTTTATAGTGCGGGGCCCAGAATTGTACTCCATATTCAAGATGTGGTCTAACCAATGCTTTGTACAGTGGGATAATTACTTTTGAGTCCCTAGTTTCCATACCCCTTTTTATACATGCTAGTATTCTGTTGGCCTTTTTTTGTTGCTATATTACATTGAGCACTACACCCCAGTTTGTTATCTATTTGTACTCCTAAGTCCTTTTCAAGTTCTGAATTACCCAATGCCTACCCACTCAGGTTATAACTAGCACACTGGTTATGTCTCCCAAGGTGCATGACCTTGCATTTATCTACATTGAACCTCATTTTCCACTTGTTTGCCCAATCATCTAGTTTATTAAGATCATTTTGAAGCACAGAGACATCCTCAGTTAATCTAATTACTCTGCTCAATTTTGTGTCATCAGCAAAAGATGGAAACGTTGCTGAGTATTCCCACCCCAATATCATTGATAAACATGTTAAATAAAATGGGCCCTAGTACCGAACCCTGTGGCACTCCACTTAGTACTGGTATCATATTTGATACTGCGCCATTCACAACCATTCTCTGTTCTCTATTACACAATCAGTTCCCTACCCATCTACAAATTCTTACCCCTAGTCCCAGTTCCGCAATTTTGTTTATATCGAATGTGATATATCGCATGTGATCCTATTAACCGCTGCCGGAAGGCTGCCCATGTCAGAGGTCACACCTGCAAGCAGGACCAATCTCCAACTCCGATTTGGAGTGGAACCGTGTTTCTCATCAGATGGGACCACGCTTCATGGGACAGCATTTTGAATAAGATTTCAAACACATCCGATTTGGCCACTTTTTACTCCCTTTCTTGGCCCGATCCGTCAGAATCATATGAAAAGTGTCCAAATCGGACAAGTGGATGGGGAATTTGGTATGGCTGCATATTACCTAAACAGAATGAAGTGTTGGTCAAGTTTGGTCCAAAAGCACTTCATTAGCTATTGAAATATGTACTTATCTGTCTGTAATACATTATTTGTGCAGTAAGTACTATCTTGATTTGTTATTAATCTTATTTCTTCTTCATCGGATACAATTATTATGGGCAGGACAACGCACTGGTTGATTTAAACAACTTAGAATCCCGCTACTACACCTTCAAAACTTTTACCAACTCTTGGGCAAGTTCTTTTTTCAGATGTTTTCAGTGTGACATCTGTGACATGTGCACATCAATTTGCTGTTACTTCCCAGGAATGCCCACCAAAATTCTCATGCCATGCACACAATGCCCATACAATCGCTAGTCATGCACGTACAACTTAGGCACATCCCCACTCTTAAAATATCGTTCAATTGCATCCATCGTCAATGCCTCCAACTCTAAATAAGGTCACAAGAATGTTTGAATGACTTTATTTACAAAGAAAAGCCTGCACTTGAATGTGAATACCCAATGTGTTCTACATTTCCACATGAACTTCTTACAGACCATGCTTTAACAAATGCGAAAGACACAATGAAAACAGACAGGCTTAGTTCAATATGTTTGCTCTTCTGTATAGCCGTCTTTCGTCTCTAATGAAGACCCAAGGGTTTTTCATGTATTGAACGCTACATTCATGAAGTATTGTTTGACCCCTGGATTAAGCCACATTTACATTCTCCCCATCCTCTTATCACTGCTGTAAACATTTGCAATGAAGTCTGTTTGCCAAGATGCCAACTGAAATGTCATGGTATGTACCTCGTTGTCCTTTACTTTCCGCAGCAGCCAGATCTTCTCAGTGCTCTTCTAAAATAAATAAGATTTAAAGTTTTTAAAGTTCAATAATAAAAAAAAAAGACATGCAGTAAGTCCCATGAAAGACCAGGTTGTTGGTAAATAAATATATACAGGCAAAAATCGTTTTGACCTCCAGAATCTTCCTTGGAGAGTGATCCTTGTATATCATTGAGAAAGAGAATGACATAGGGCAGCCGTGAAGTTGCCCGGCCAGTGTTCAATTAAGTTGTTGCCCCGCCTTAATTTGATTGCTGTGCAATGGATGTGTACGGCTACAAATCCGTTCACAACCAAAATAATATGTGCAAAACTCATTGTAATGGGCTCACCCTCAAATGACTATTAAACTGGGCATTGAAGGCGCCATGTAGCCCAAGACTTACTTGATGGTGTGATGGAAAAAAGCTTTTCCGGCCTGAAGCTGGCTTTACACACCCTCCCCTAAAATGCTGCGGCCTGTATTGCGTTTTCCTGGACACGCCCAGCATTTTCCTAAGCACGCCTGCGTTTTTCTTAGTACTCCCTCTAAACGGCGAGTTACCGCCCCCAGACAGTAACTTCCTGTCAATGACCTTGAAAATGGCATGCTTATGGAATGTATAGAAATAGTAGAAATAGGATGGCCTCCATATATTCGCTGCTTAGCGAGCCAGTAAATGCCGCCTGCCGGCCCGCCAAAAGTCTGCCACCCTCGTCGCCTGAATTCGCTCACTAGTATGCGAGTGGATGCATGCGGCCGCAGGGAAGAAAAATCATTCGATGGTCGCTCATGATCTAATGATTTTTTTTTCACGTCGCTAATAAAAGATAGTCTAGACTGATATTATTCTGGGCGGAGATGACCGTAATCGGGGCAGGCGTTGACGTCACGTGACATCAGCCGCCTGCCTCAAGCAGGCATCATCACACCTGTATTCACAGGGGTACACCTAGAATGTCTATGGGCGCACCCACCATTTTTGTGGACATGCCCATAAAACGTTAGGTGGTTCCCTGCGTCTACACCCTATTATTTATTTATTAACAATTTCTTATATAGCGCGCACATAATCTACAGCGCTGTACAGAGAATATTTGAACACTCGCATCAGTCCCTGCCCCAGTGGAGCTTACAATCTATATTCGGTACCACATGTACACGCACACACAGACATTCTAGGGTTAATTTTGTTGGAAGCCAATTAACCTACCAGTATATTTTTGGATTGTGAGAGGAAACCGGAGTACCTGGAGGAAACCCCTGCAAGAATATTCAAACTCCGCACAGTTAGGTTCATGGTAGGAACCGAACCCATGACCTCAGCGCTGTGAGGCAGTAATGCTAACCATTACACCATCCGTACTACCCACCCTACTTCCCCCCTTCCCGCACATCCTAGAGCGAACGCCGTTCGTTCAGGGGGTTCGCGCATATTCGCGCATACACAAACCCCAATCATAGGGGACGGGGGGAAGGAATTTGGCCCATTATGAATGGATCTGAATCAGCCCCAGTGTCAAACACATAGGGAATTTGTAAAAAATAAAAGTGCTACAGCGCCTTTAATACAATTTCTTATTTTCTGAACATTCATTGTCACTGAATAAAAACAAACTATTTATTATAAAGAACAAATTCGGTTGAATTTTAAATCCTTGGGAATGACAACTCGGTGAGCATGTAATGAGTTTTCCCATCAATACTGAACACCGATATTGACTTTTGCTTTGTAAATAAGCCTGTTCATTTACTTGAGAAGTTAGAAAAGCTACAGAATTGCTCTTCAATTCTTACTTTTCTGTAAAATAATGTAAAAGGAACAAAAAAAAAAACACCATAACAGAACACGGACATATGTTCAGGATTGTTTAATGTTTATTACATACAAATATGGCATCTGTTGCAGTAACAGTTTTCAAGGAGTTCAGAATCTTAAGTGTATGTGGACAAAGACTAATTAAGGATGTTTTCTTTTCCTTCCAACTGTTAGTATTTGGTTCAATATGTTTATTTTTAAACTGTATATTTTAACTAGGAGTGGATACATCCTTGATTAAAGGAGAACAATACTATGTTGTATAAAATGAAATATAATTGCGCGTTATAATTGATTTCCTTTGTTATATCAAGGTTTTTGAATGTAATAAATGTATTATTTTCTATTTATATCTCCTCTTATTTGCTATGTGCTCTAGTGTTTACCAGTGGACTGCAGATTATACTGTTTCTAGAGACACTTTAACACCTACTCATCAGTACTAATGATGAGTGTAACTAAATCTAATGACACACATTAAAAGTTATAAGGGCAAGCCACACACTTGGCGTGATTCAGGCCTGTAGGTAAAAACCACCAGGCCAAATGCATACCCCCCCCCCTTCCCCCCGGCAGGGTGACTCCTCGCACTAGAACTCACATGCGGATGCACGGAGGATAAATCATTAGATGGGCGCACACCACAGGATTTATATAGCGGGGTTACCATATGCAGTCCACAATCTCCTACTAACGTCGAAGAACTTAGTAATGACTGGGTAAGGGTCATAGGGTTGACAGTAATAAGTTTAACAGTCAATAGGTCGAACAGTATTGGTCGAAAGGCCATAGGTCAACCGCAGAAAAAGGACGTTATGCCGTCGACATACTGTAGGTCAACATGGTCAAATGTTGACACACGCAATATGTCGACATGGAAAAGGTCGAGATGAAAAAGGTCAACAGGGGTTGTCTGCGGTCCCGGCTCCCCTCCTGGATCCTGCTGCTAATGAAAAATGGACCATGACAAAATGTCTGCCCCCATACAGCAGACAGTTTTTGAGGATGCTAGAGGAGGCCGCCGCCTTGATATATGAATATACAATGGAGGAATTTCTGTGACTTTTCTGCAAAACTCTCTTATTGATGTCTCCCTTGCAAATAATGGGGCATATTTAATAGGGTCCGAGTTTTCTGGAGGTATGAGATGCCAGCTGTTTTTAAAGGGGCAAACATTTACAAGGCAAAACCAGCTTTGTAAATGATTGCCGCTTTAAATTTAAGTCAGAGATTGGCCAGAGTCCTGAACCATCAGCTAGCTCGGACATGGGATGATACCAACAATCAAAATAATGACACTCAAAATACTGACAACCATTGGCAGATAGTCAAAATACCAACATGTTTAAAATGCCAACATGGGTAAATGGGGTAAATGATAACATGTAAAATGCCATTTTAAAAAATTCGACATACGATTTTCAGATTTTTTTTCTTTATAACTGACTTGTTCTTTCCTTCATGATCCACGTGGGCATAGAGGTAGATTGTAATAATAAAACATGGCGAGAGCAGCAAGCCATGTCTGGGGATGCGGTACACTCATATGGTGTCTGTGTTGACCTATGTCAACATAACACAAACAAGTCAACTTTTTGACATGTCGACATTTTAAATGGCGGCATTTTGACCGTAATAGCATTTAACCACATCAGCATAATGAATGCCGGCATTATGAAGATGTCAGTGTTTTTCTAATGCTTGTTGGCATTTTTACTGACAGACCCTATTGCATATATATGTTAAGTTAGAAGTTCCCAAACATAATCATGCCTTGTTCTGTTTCAATGTATTCCTGTAAGGTTGTAAAGTGCCCTGAACTGAATTTCCGGTTGCACGTGGAAGTAAAATGTGTTTGTGAAGATTTACTAATTATACAAAACACTTGTATAAATGTTCTATGGGTGTAGAATAAACCAGTGAACACTCTACTGGTATGTCAAACCATGCTCTAAAGAACATAAATCTGGACACATACAGTAGTTACACTTTGGAAAATGTTCAAAAGTTCTAGAATTTTTTGTTAACCTCTCAGTAGATGGACAAGCTAGATTGGGTACCACTTTCAAAATAATTCAAGCCATTCTAGTATTAATTTATACTATTGCGATACACATCGATCAACAAGAAAGGTCTTAGAAATGTTATCAATTGAAAAATCACAATTTATTAATAAAAAAGAAAAACATTCAAACCCATTAAAACATTATTAATTTAATATTCAAATACTTATTGATCGATGGCAGATGAAATGATAACAAGTATCTAATATGGCGCTTAGTTTTGAGTTATTGTGCCATGTTGCAGTTAAATACAGGGGGTGTCACTCCAAATTACAAAGAAAGTAAACAAAAATATATAGGTTGGATAACTGCACAAAAGAAAGTTGTTGCAAACATTAGAAATGGAAAACTCACAATTTAATTTTAAAAAGATGTATTTTTAGAATCATTACTTTTTTTATTCAATTGTGATTTTTCAATGAATAATATTTGCAACACCTTTCTTTAGTGCAGTTATCCACAGGGCAGCCGAGAGGAATGCCGGGCCCCGGTAAAATTTTGGGGGTGTGGCCTAAGTGTGTGTGTGGTGTGGGCACCTCCCACACTTAGGCCACACCCCCAAAATGTTTAGAGGTGGATAAAAGAAAACTCATGCTGAGCCTGCTGTCAGAACAGCACATGCTGTAGAAGTGTGTGCTACTGTCAGGGACGTGCAGTCAGGGGAGGCAGGGGAGGCAGAGCCTCCCCTGTCATAACTGATAAAAAAAAAAATACAAAGATGATATTTATAACACATATGCTGTGTTATAAATACGTTATTTGATTTTTTTTTTTTTATATATAGTTATGAGGTGGGAGGCTGGGCGGCAGCGGGAGCTGTGCCTCCCGCTGACAATTGAAGACTGTCAGGCAGTGGGGGGCGGGGATAACCCGCAGGGGGGAAATAGGCTGAGAAGCCCATTGAGAATGGATGGGGAAGCGGCATCTACTCCTCTGCCTCAGTGACAGGGACGCACGCCCCTGTCACTGAGACAGATGTGATAGGGCAGCGGAGCAGGCTGTCACTCACTGACAGCCTGTACCCGCTGCCAGGGGCGGATTGGTCCAGATGTGGCCGCTCCCCCCCCCCCACTGGGCCGCCGCTGTTCCCCCTTTAATGCCATGGGCAGTTAGCTGCCGCGGCGTCCATCCCCCACCCGGCTGCTGCTTTTCTCCACCAGCCGGGACCAGCGCTACATGCGCTGCCAGCAAGAGGATTAAGCTCCGAGTCACGGAGCTGACAGGCCAGCGCACCTGCACGCCGGGGGGGAGCACCACTACAAGTGTCGTGAACTGCGCTTATCTCCACCACTGCCACCAGCCGGGACCAGTGCTACATGCGCTGCCAGGAAAGGGATTAACCTCTGAGTTACGGCGCTGACACGGCCAGCGCACCTGCACGCCGGGGGGAGCACAACTACAAG
Source organism: Crinia signifera (assembly GCF_055691185.1). NCBI lineage: Eukaryota > Metazoa > Chordata > Amphibia > Anura > Myobatrachidae > Crinia > Crinia signifera. The sequence continues at coordinate 320,582,397 of NC_139221.1, forward strand.
CGTCAGTGAATTATGCTGAATCTCCCCCTGCCTACACAGACCATGGGCCACACTCCTGACCCCCGTACACAGTAACTCCGGAAGGCACTGTGCAGCAACCAGGTAGTAGGGAAACTAGGTCTCCCCGCACCCCAGCATACTTTAATCACTAAGCGCCTATACAGTCTATATTACTGCTATCAACAACTTCAGCCCTGTCACTCCCCCATCCCCCCCTGTCACTCTCCCCACTATCACTCTCCCCCATCCCCTGCTGTCACTCTCCCCCATCCCCCACTGTCACTCTCCCTGCTATTACTCTCCCTCATCCCCCATGGTCACTCTCTCCGATATCACTGTCCTCACTGTCAATCTCCCCCTTCCCCCAATGTCACTCTCCCCCCTTCCCCCACTGTCACTCTCCCCGCTATCACTCATCCCCCACTGTCACTCTCCCACTATCATTCTCCCCACTGTCACTACCCCCATCCCCCACGGTCACTACCTGCTGTCAGTCTCCCCCATCCCCCGCTGTTACTCTCCTCGCTGTCACTGTCCCCAATCGTCCGCTGTGACTCTCCCCATCTACTGCTGTTACTCACCTCACTGTCACTGTCCTCGCTTTCTCACTGTCACTGTCCTAAATAGCACATGCCTCACCTGACACTAACCTCACCGCACGTCACTGGCTACTGTTGATACCCTGCGGGGCCCCTTCAGCAAGCCTGGGCCCGGGTAATTAGTACCTGCTCCCCCCCTCTCTCGGCTCCCCTGGTTATCCAACTTACAGCATATATTTGTTTACGTTGTATTTGGGAGTGACACCACTTGTATTTAACTGCAGTTTGGCACTATAGCTGAAAACTAAGCATCTTTTCAGATACTTGTTATCTTTTCATCTGCCATCGATCAACAAGAATTTTAATATTAAATTAGCAATTTTGAAATGGGCCGAGGCAATCCCATAGTTAATATTTGCTATCAAACAGCATTAGAAGCCTTTAAAGAAATGCTGTAAAATACCAAACAAGTTCATCTTTGATTTCTCGAGCAATTTGGAGATAATACAGCATGAACAATGACGCTTTGGTTCAATTCAAAGTTCAATTCAAAGTTAGAAACAATAACAGAAGCAAATGTGATCTCTACCGTATCAACATTAATAATGTAGAAATCGGATTCTGATCTTTTATTGAGGTGATAATTAAATGGAAATGACAGTTTTAAAAATATTGTGCTCGGTTACGTTGTAATGAATATTCTTGTTGATGTTGTAAAACACAACTGTTGAAAAAATGTATCCTTGAATAATCTCATCCAAAAGGTTTTCTTAGTTATTTACATTTCCACCATTTGTTCTTCTTTATCTACTCTTGAAGGGTATTTATTATTCCTTAGTGAAATATGTGGCGCATTGAGTCCCAAAGACAATGACATGTTCTATGCTGACACTCTGGGCCTAATTCATTTCCATTAGGAATGGGGTGATTTGGCCCCGTTCCCATTTTTTGGAACGCTCAAGCGTGTATTTGCGTATGAGCAGACCTCGGCAACAAACGGCTCTGGTGAGTCACACACTCGCCGGGTTGTTTGTTGCTGGGAGGGAGGGTCGGGGGCAGATGACGGCGGGAATAGGCTCACCCATTGGAAGCGCGCAGTGTTTTATGGGTGTCCCCATGAAAGTGCTGTATGTTCCCATGGGTACGTGGATGGGCTGATGCCTGCCAGGGGCAGGCAACAAACGTCAGCCACCTGCCACATCTTCTTTCAGGTGCATGCCAATAAAAGTCAGTTTTTACTATTTGGTAGCGGAGGCATGTGGGGAAATGCGTATGACAACACAACCCCTTGCATGCCTCGGATACCAAATAGTGAAAACTGACTGTTATTTATGGTGCCAAGGGGATTTGGTGGCAGGAGGAAGCATATCCGGCTGGGCAGTAGGCAGCATCTAAGGCACTTGGGAAGCTGCGATGCTCTGAATCAGGGCCTACATACGTATTGTATTGCAGCTGAGAACAATAGAATAGCCATTGCTTGCCATGGCTAGCCATGGACAAAGGAGCAAAGATGAAACTTGCTCCTACTGTATGTACCCTCTTCTTACAGGCATACACAAAGATGGTGTATCTTCTTACAAATGCAGTAGGACAAACCGTCTGTTGAGGGATGATACACACAGGGCAGTATTCAATGAGCATTTTGGCGATGTGCAGCGAATCCTGTTTAGGATTCGCTGCACATTCGCCACTGCTCGCCGCGTTCCGGAGCCTCGCCGGCTCCAGTATTCAACAGGCAGCGAGCCCCTGAGCGGCGAATTTTAACTCCCGCGGCGATGCCGCAGGGAGCCTGAGGATGGCGGCAGGCAGGGAGATGGAAGTCTCCCTGCCTGCCCCAGAACATTTGTTGGGGGGAGGTGGGCTCCCCGGGTGCCAGGCAGCACAGGCTGCCCCCCGGGGGTGTCAGCAGGGGACCGGGTATATTCATTACACCCGATCATGCATATGTAATGATCGGGTGAAGTGAATATATGAATATCTAATGAGCGGCTCGGCTCCGGCCCCCTGCTGGCTGGTCTGTGTAAAAAAAATATATATATATATATATAAATATAAATATATTTTTTTGGTACTCTTTACCTAGAACGGCGCCCATCGCGATCAATCATCGCGTCGGTCGCGATGTCGGTTGCATCGCGGGTGCCCAACAATGTGCCCGCGATGTACCCGCGTTGACCGCGATGACCGCGATTGATCAATCATCGCGTCGGTCGCGATGTCGGTCGCATCGCGGGCGCCCAATAATGTGCCCGCGATGACCGCGATTTCTGGCTGTGGAAAAAAGACAAGTGAAAAAAAGGCAAAACACAGCATATGACATGGCATCCCTCAATTGTAAAACAGTGAAAAATACAAAAATACATGCAGATTCAACCTAACACTTAAATTACATAGATAACATTCAAACCGCACACATATCGCGGTGATTTAACATTAAAACCGCGCACATATCGCGGTGATTGCGGGCACATTGCGGCCATCAACGATCGTGTTGCGTGTCGGTTGCATCACGGGTGACCATGGCCGTCATGTGCCCGCAATCACCGCGATGGGTGCGCAAAAAGCAACAAAATACAATAAAAAAACACATCAAATTACATGGCATCCCTTAATTATAAGACAATGAAATAAGACACGACACAGGTTATGAATTTTAAATAATAACTTATTTTTTTATTTTTTGAGAATGGGGGGGAAGGTCTGGGCGAAGGTCATTGAAAGTTTAGGAGAATAGATGCCTCATGGGAGAAACTGCTTTACAACAAGGCAAATCGGAATGAGGCATACAAAAAATGGGGCTCAATACACAAAAAGGCACCCTGATGCAAACATGCACTGGGTACAGAAGAAAATGCAAATATGCGGAACAGTCAATGGTGAAGGCGCAAAACGAGTACGGACAGCTCAAAATTCAGGAGTCCGATACTGCGACCCTCAGTAACCGAAATTATGGTCTACGAGCTAAAAAGTTCATCATGGAGCAAATTACAAACAGAGTAGAACAAGGGCATTGCAGCATGGCACAATAATTTAAAACCAATTAAAACCAAATAGATAATTAATGAAAATCGCGCTCTTCACCTGGGAGGGGACTTTGTTTGCTCAACAGAGCACTTGAAATAGTCCCAGGCAAAGAGGAAGGGTCTGTGACTGGTGTCAAAGGGGGCCTCGGCGCGTACATAAAATGGGGAGGAGGAGGCGGAGCATAACCCGACGCACTGTACGAAGGGTAGTGATAGGGGTAGTGGGGCGTTTTGGCCGCTTGCCTTACGATCGTGGCAGATGGCTCTATATTGCATTCAGCAGAGAGACTTCTCTCTGTTGCACGCATTATAGTGCAATATACCAACCTCTTACATTGCAGGCGCTGGTCTGTCTCCATGCTCCGCATTTCCACGGCAAGATTGTTAGCAAAAATTTGGCAATCATCAAGGGGAATTTGAGGTGCCTCCGGTACCGACGTGCTACAATGCCCTTGGACATTGCGAGCAGTGCTGGACAGCTGTCTTCTGGGACGCCTCCTCGGGATAGCGGGTGTAGTGCTCTCCGTCATTGGAGTACTGTCCACCTCTGCAACTGCCGCAGACTCCTGCTCTGTCTCAGGGGGAACTTCCTAGAAAGGAAAAAAAAGGGAAAATGGTAATAACATGACATTTCACAGTTACTTACATGCAAGACATGTCACAGCAAATAATTACAACGTCCACACTCTCCACTGCACCGGACGAAGAGGTGTCCTCCGTATCCGTTCCCCCTGTTCCACTCTGTTCTCTCTGCTCCAAGATGAACTTCATCCGCTCGTAGTACCATAACTTCGGCACGTAGACGTCTTCAGCATCGGCTCTGGAACTTTGAGACTGTCGTACTCGACTAAACTCCTTCACCATGACTGTCCGCATATTTGTTATCTTCCTCTGTACCCAGGCGACGTCTGCACCAGGTACCCGTTTGCGTATGAGAGCCACCATTTTCTGATATGCCTCATTCCGCTTTGCCTTGTTATAGTAATCTTTATCTTTCATCTCCCAGAGGCATCTATTCTCCTTATACAATTCAATGACCCTCGCCATGAACTGTTGGAGAGTTCCCGCTTCTGAGACATTGCTGGAAAAAGAAAACACAAACAAAACAATCTATAAGTAATTGATGTCTATACAGTACTTGTGTGGTATCACAACTCCCATGCCATCTGATGTGATGCAATACCATTTTCCCCAAAAATCATTCACATTTGGCAGTTTACCACCCCCACTATCCACGTGCACCCGAAGCGTGGCAAGAGGCGGCGGTACGCGTCCTCCGACCTTTTCATACCCCCACTATCCACGTCGGCGTGGAGTTGAGAATATAATAGTGTGGCGAGCGCAGCGAGCCACCGAGCCCGAAGCGTGGCGAGCGCAGCGAGCCCCGCGAGGGGACGCAGATACCTTCACAGGTAAGCGCGTCCCTATCTGCGCTCGTATACCAGTGAAGCCCACGAAGGGACGCGCTTACCTGTGAAGGTATCCGCGTCCCCTCGCCACGCTTTGGGCTCGGTGGCTCGCTGCCACACTATTATATTCTCAACTCCACGCCGACGTGGATAGTGGGGGTATGAAAAGGTCGGAGGACGCGTACCGCCGCCCCTCGCCACGCTTCGGGTTCGCGTGGATAGTGGGCGTGGTACACAAGGGAAGGGGGCCATTTAAAAAATTAGGGTGGGGCTATGGGGGCCATTTTACATAGTACCCTATGTAAATTTATGGTCCATTGGATTAATCTGCTTTTTTTTAAGAGAATTTCAAATTTTACACTGTAAATTAACATTGAAACGGTGGTTGCTATGTGTAAAAAGGCATAGCAACATATGACACCGACTGATAATCAGTCGGTGACATATGTTGCTATGCCTTTTTACACATAGCAACCACCGTTTCAATGTTAATTTACAGTGTAAAATGGTGGTTGCTATGTGCAAGAGTGCATAGCAACACTTGTCACAAACATAATATATGCAGGTGACGTATGTTGGTATGCGCTATTTCACATAGCAACCAGTGTTATCCACTGTAATTTTAACTGACTTACATTGGTTGGTATGTGCAATACCATATAGCAACATAAGTCACTCACTGATAATATGGTGACGTACATTGCTATCTGCTAGTGCACATAGCAAGCAGTGTTATGTGCAATTTTTGTTATACTGACATTGATTCCCCCTGGCCATCTCACCTACTCCTCTGGCCCACTCCAACTGCCCCTGGGACCCCCTCCTACCCTTCTTCCCCACAAGCCATATGCCCCCCTCCTCTCCCCCCCCCCTCCCCCAATACGGCTAAGGGGTGATACATGATGGTTGAACACTGCTTAAGATACCAGGGAATGTTACTACTTATTTTGGGGTAAGAGCAGGAAATGGGCCTAATTCAGGTGTGTATGCAAATTCACTCACACATGCACAATCACTCAACTGACTCAGTAAAGGCAAGTTTGGCTAAAAGACAGTAATTTACTTTTCAAAGAAAGCATAGTAAAGAAGCATACATAACATTAAACTTGACACATGAAGTAGCATAAAATTGCAATGATTAAACATGACAGTCCATGGGGTTTTAATCGTCTTTATCTAAAAGAGTCAATGCATGTAATATGCGCAAAAAGGTGTTGTCCATACCCAGGCTCTTCCTCCACATAAACTCCTGGAGGTAGCTTTCCAGCAAATGTCTGGCCGTCCCCTGGTGGCATTTATTGCGCCATTTTGCGGCCCCCCACATCCGCTCAATGTTTTGCGTGTGGACCCCTGTTGTGGGGTTCACAAAGTTATACCGTTGGTTCACTTTAGCGTGCTGGAAGCCTGCCGCCTCCAGCTGCTCCGTATTGTAGGCCCTCCAGCAATCGCTATAGATGCTCGAGCCCAGCTCCACGTGCTCCACAATGGCAGCCAATAAAGTGGGGGCGTCCCGGGTGGCCACTTTCGTGGCAAAGCACTGCCCGGTTTCCCGGCAGATGCCCACAAACACCCACTGTTGGGGTAGCACACGGCCGACATGGGACTTCCGGCGGACGAACAGAGTCTCGTCGACCTCGACTATTTTGTCAGGCCCACCGATGCGCCGCTGGGGCTGAGCCATCAGGTCCATGAGGCACGCCTCCCTCATGTACTTGTTATACAGTACCGTTGTCTTGGGGGAGATGCCAAGGTGCCGCTCACAGAAGTCGCCGGTCGTCAACTCCTCGGCCCAGTCAAAGATGAAGCGGATGATGTTGACATAAGACATCCGGCAGCCAGGAATGAAGAGCCCCGCGCGGAGACTAATCTTCTGCCGGCAGGCTCTCACGTGGCAGCGCCACATCCCCTCCTTCTCACTCAGCTTCATGGCATGGCCATTGCCGCAAGTAGCTTCCTTGGGCAACAGCTTATGCTCCTGGAGGAATCGGATAGCCTCTGCCTCCGTCTGAGGCAAGGAGTACATGGTCACTCCAGATCCAGATGCCATGGCCATGACAGGAACAGCAGCACAATCACCAGCAGGCCGAATTAGCAGCAGGGACTCTGGAATCACCAACAGAAACAGCAGCACAGTCTCTGGAATCACGATGAGTCAGCAGCAAAATGAACAGCAGGGACACAGAAAACAGCAGCAGGCTCTCAGGAATCAGTAATAATCAGCTCCAAATCAATCAAAACGCAGAAATCTCTCTCTCTCAAACCACAGCTCCTCTCAACCAACAAAACTACCCAGAAAATGAAGCTCTTTTAAACTGTCACAGGGGGTCGGTCTCAGACAGTGGGATGTACCCTTTTGTGTTATTGTCCTATAAACATCTGTCACTATGCAGACACAGGGGGTCGGTCTCAGACAGGGGGATGGTGTAAACATCAGTAACTATGCAGACGGACCCAGTGCAGATGTAACTAGGCAGAGTAAGGCTCATTCCACCTATTACAGATGTTACTATGCAGAATTAGGGTCATTCCAGGGTCATTCCAACCTATTACAGATGTGAGTGTGAGCGGGAAATTGCGAAATCGCGGTCATCGCGGGCATCGCGGGCATCTTGTCCACCCAAATAACACCCGTGATGCCTCAATCACCGCGATGACCGCAATTTTCGGCTCGACAATCGCGATGAGCATCGTGGGCGCCGTTCTAGGTAAAGAGTACCATTTTTTTTAAATTAAATATATATTCATGTGCTTACAGCACATGAATAAAAATAGCATGTCCCTCCTCAGAATAAAATTCCTGATTTTTTGACACCAAATGTAAAAAACAAAACACTTTATTTTAAAAGTTCACATTCCACTTCACCATAAAAAGATAGCGATTGCTACTTGGTGAATCATGGCGAAAAAAACCCTTGAAATGTATTCGCCATCTGGTCATTGAATAGGGTGATTCACCGTTTTAGTCAAAAATTCGCCTTACAGCACAAAATCGCCATAAAAACATGGCGAATCAGCCTCATTGAATACCACCCACAGTGTCTCCTCTTCCAGTCATAGAAGTCACTTATCTGAGGAATATCTTATATATTTAGCCAGATCTGTCACTCATCCCCTGTGTAGCTAATGTTCCCGCCCAGCAGGATACACAAACCCGCCCCCCTTAGGGAAAAGTGTTCTATGTGTTTCATACCCCCACTATCCACGTCGGCGTGGAGTTGATTTTATATAGTGTGGTGTTCGCATGCGGAATATATGTGAAGTAATACGCGTCCCCTCGCCACGCTTCGGGCTCGGTGGCTTGCTGTGCTCGCCACACTATATAAAATCAACTCCACGCCGTCGTGGATAGTGGGGGTATGAAAAGGTCGGAGGACGCGTACCGCCGCTCCCTCGTGGGCTCGCTTGCCACGCTTCGGGTTGTCGTTGATAGTGGGGTGGCGTTAACAATGGGGGGCCATTTAATATAGTCATTACCCATCAGGGTGGGTGTCCAATAAAAAATCGGGTCGGGGGGGGGGGGGCATTTAACATAGGAATCAGGCATCTGGGTGTCTGTACAATGAAAAATTGGGTCCAATCCAAAGCAATGCGCTGCGACCGATTTTTGGTTGTACAATGCCCTACGGGTAAAAAATCGGGCGCCCAGAGATCCAATTTTATATTCTCTCTGTGAGTACGCATAACTCTCTCTGAGTGGCTTGCCCAGTGTGTATGGACATTGATGATCGCATTCATCACTGGGGGGAAAGCCGCTCAGTGCATACACACTGAGGATGCCGATGGAGGGGGCGTTGCATAGCGGTTGCATAGCGGAGCGCTATGCAAAGCCATCCTGAAAGCCGCTCATCTGCTGGTATAACCAGCAGATGAACGTCTTTCCCAAGCGATGTTGCGGGAGCGCACAGCAGCACTCATCACCGGGCCATACACACTGGGTGGCTTTGAGCTGAAAGCCGCTCAAACCTGCTGGTATGGGCCTTTATGTTATTCTGCTATCTTCTAGGAACTTATTGGATGAGTTCTAAAAGTACAAGCTGCATACTCCCAACCACCATTCGACATTTGTTGTTGGTGCAAGTTATATTCATGTCTCATATAAGTAAGCATCACAGAGTATATGAATTTAGTTTTAGCCAGCTGGGCCTGTAGAGGCAGACTGTGAACATGCAATAAATTATATTCACATTAAGCTCTTAAATGTCATTTTGTCAATCACAGCCTGTAGCATGACAGTTATGTCCAAAACCCTTTGTTACAGGCTCACCATCGATTGGTTTTTACGCTGGTCACCACTCCTTGCAAGCGCCGCGTAGCCCAGGACTTACTCAGCGGCTGCAATATAATCAGTCTAAGCCGGAGCTGACATCACACGCCCTCTAATAAAACACTTGTGCACACCTGCGTTATCCCTAGGCGCCTCTGCCTTTATTCAATCAGGCCTGCTTTTTTGTGGGTACTCGTATTATAGAGCCGGGTACCCCCCAGCTGCCGTGTTCCTTTCAATCAACTTGCGAACATTTAATGTAGGGAGAAGGTAGCAGGAATTAATCGCTGGACGGTATTACACACGCACATTGAAGCCAAGACTCATGTGCAGTGTATCAATAATCTCCAACTGGGCCAGATGGGTCAAGATTCAAAAAGTGATACATTGGAAAGTGATAAACAACCAGACAATCAACTCCTACCTGTCATTTTTTTTTAAACCAGCCTGTGACACCGCAGCTAGGAGCTGATTGGCTGGTGATTTATCACTCTTCATCACTATATTAAGCTTGATGCATGTGTTCCTCTGTGTGTAAATCGGGTCCACTGTCTACTGTAAATTGGGTCCACTGTCTCCACCTAATTGGTGTTTTGCAGTCCCGAGTCCTGTTGGATTGACTTAAACGCCAAATTACAGTAGATCCTGCTGGTATATTGGGTCTATCTTTTGTTGATAGTTATAGATGGGATAGCCCCCCCTTCCCCCTCTATTTACTATACAGTGCTTGCATTTTTTGGCACTGTATACTGAGCCATACCCCAGTTACCCCATTCTGATCCTGCAAAGTAGGCAGGTATGATACATTTAAGAAGACGGCTAAGATCAATTCATTTTGAACCAGAGACAAGAATGTATAGTGTATAGTAGCTTGCTCAGGTTTAGTAACACTGCTGTAGAAATATGTAATTTGCAGTGGTGGATCCAGAGGGGGGGGGGGGGGATGGGCTGCAGCACTGTTCACAATTTAAATATAGGAGACACACCAACTGCCATTCCAAACTGACTCAATTGCATTGGGTGTGGCTGCCCTATTTGAATTTTAAACTGTGCTGCAGCCCCTCCCCTTTGGATCCGCCACTGGTAATTTTTGACAGTAAACTTGCAGTTTCATGTTACTCTCTGAATATTTTAATTAGACAAACACAAAAATAAAAATAAAATCTAGGGTCACTATGCCTGCAGTAAGCACTCACATGCTACATAATTTAATTGATAGTTTCAAGTTAACCAGATATTTGCAGCGGTAAATGTGCCATAACACACAAGGGACAAGAGCAGATAAAAGTCGTGGCTGATATAAAACAGCCGATAAAACCCTCCGAGAACATACTGTAAGTATTTAGAACTGTGCTAGCTAAGATTATATGAAACATAAAATCCCTGCACTATACACTTTATGACTTATTTTTAAGTGTTCTTTGTCCAAGACGAGAAGCAGTCATCGGCTTTGTCTTATTACACCGCCGGTATGTAGGCACTCAATCCTCCGGTCTCACCTACAGGCATAAAGTCACTGTCTGCGTTCGACAGCAAATATTAACTTATAAAACAGAGTGCAAATGAATACAAATAAGTGTAAAGATAAGAAGGTGTTATGGGCATGAAATTCTCCTAAAGTACTTTTACACAATGTGTTAAATAAAAAAGAATGTTTACTGGTTCCTGAAATTGGTTCTGGTGTTTGTTTAAAGATAAGGGATTGAGAGATCCATTGCGGCAGGGACTGATGTACCTGAATATAATTCTATGATTCTACAGTACTGTTTATAATATTTTACAGATATCGTGCAAGATGTAATATTTGTAGACTTTTGTTAAATAAAAATTCAGAATTCGCCTGTTTTGTCCAAATCGCAAATGTAATAGGAGGCGAGTTGCAGTTAATTGGTGGTGAATTCGCACATTTTTGCCTGTCTGAAAATTTGCACACTTTAATGTTTTCCCAATATAATTTGCAAATGTAATAGGGTGCAATTTTTGGTAAATCGGGGGAAGGGGCGGACCACGGCAGCAGCTGCGTGAGATGCGTGCTTTCCTCCCCCCCACACCCGCCAGCATGAATTATTGAGCTCCCAGCCGGACCTTCCCTACCTTTAGCCCAGCTAGTCGTTCCAGTTGTCCCCGCGGTTTCCACAGTCTGCAGTGTACAGCTAAGCCGCTCCGTGTCCACGGAAGCTGACACACGGAGATCGCCAGTGCTGCCGACGTCATAGAGACGCGCCTGCCGAAATCTGGACGGCCAGTGACGCTGCACGAGGAGACGTGGCGTTGAGCCGCTGCACCGACGAGACGATCCCGGACGGGTCAGCTCATCCTGCCGGTCAGCAAGCTACACGGTCGGTGAGTGTGCACCAGACAGCGGGAGGACTGATTTGGGAGCTTGAGGTGTCATAGCGCTCTTCATCTTTGCCCTGCTGTTTGAAGGCCGTGTAGACTGATTTACTCGGTTAATAATCTGGGGGGAGCCGAGCTCTTTAAACCCGGTGACAAAGGGGGGTGTGAATCTCCGTATCGACTACATTAGCTGGACTGTATTAATTGCGGCCTCTCCTCTCAAACGGTTCCCTCCCGGATAACACCATCCCAGCCTTAGGGGAGAACATTTACAAGGAGTTGTTGAAATAGACTCTGCCCTAATAATTGAGCCTATCAGCTGAAATTTCTGCCTCACAGCTCTGGTGCTGTGTAAAATCAAACTCTTGTATTTAAAACAAGTCATCGCCATCCGACTTCCCCACATCTCTTCAACTGGCCCAGGGCGGGCTTGACTGGGTGGAATATATAAGACTTAAGGGGACTTGCCTAATTCCCTTAACCCTTCTTTTCCCTTTCTGTAAACATGGGGAAAACAGGCCAGAACACAGCGGCGGCCAAGCTGGAAAAATTTGCTCGTAAGCAGCCCCAGACGGCCTCCTCATCTCAAGCCTCCACTCCTTCCTCTTCCCCACAAAAAGATGGAGGATCACACTCAGCCTCAGAAGCAACCTTGACGCAGGTGTTAGAGGCAATCAATAAGTGTGAGATTCGTCTATCGGAGCAACTGGGCAAGGTACAGTCCGACATCCAGCTGATCAGGCAAGATGCCGAAAATACAAGAGGACGAGTTCCCAATTAGAAACTAGAGTCTCCTATTTGGAAGATCAACTGACCCCACTGAATACACAAGCTAAAATTACTTCCTCTCAGGTTGGTGAGTTGAGGCAGAGACTCACTGACATGGAGGGCAGGTTAAGGCGAAGCAATGTTCGCTTTTTGGGCTTTGACGAGCGGGTGGAGGGAACCGATCCGTCAAAATTTCTAGAGGACTGGATAATTCAAGTCTTCGGCAGAGATTCCTTTACCCCCCAATTCGCTATCGAACGAGCCCACCGTATTCCAGGACGCTCTCCAGCCCCAGGGGCTCCAGCCCGTACCATGATTGCGAAATTCCTGCATTTTAGGGATCGAGACACTCTATTGAGACTAGCAAGGGGCAGGCCGGATCTGATGCATAATGGGAAAAAGATAGCAACCTTTCCCGACCTGCCAATTGATGTTCAACGGGAGAGAATGAAGTACAAAGTGGTTAAGGCCCGCTTACGAGAGCTGGGGATTCAGTTCACTATGCTATACCCCTCCAAATTGAGAGTGGCGGTCAACGGGGTTACTCATTTTTTCTCTTCCCCTGGTGACGTTGCGGAATGGCTTGACCATTCCAACCCCGGCAGGCGACAGGTTCTCGCCAGTCAGTGATGATAGGGAGGTCTCATTAAAAAAAATTTTTTCTCTTTCTTGCTGGTAGGGGTTGACTGGGGGGGGGGGGGAGCTGCAGCGTTAAGTGGTTATCTAGCTTTAGCCCCCCCCCCCCCAAAAAAAAAAGGGAGGGTAGGATGGGTAGGACGTCAGGTAGGCCTGGGGAATGGCTTACAGGGTGGGGGGGGGGGTGGGGGGGGGATTGTTAATGTAATGTATTGTTGTTTATGTATGTATGTCTGGGCCGGTCACCCCAAGTTCGCATTAAGGTTCACTTATGTGGTTCTCTACACGAAGGTCATATCCCTGTTTTTTTCTTTTTTTTTTATTGAAATAATATGGTGTTACGTTTAATGTCCTGGAACGTGAGAGGCATGAACGACAGAGTAAAGAGAGCGTTAATTCTCAAGCAATGTAGGAGTTATGAGGCCGACATTATATGCCTCCAGGAGACTCATCTGGTGGGAGACAGACTGGGGTCGATAAAAAGACCATGGATGGGCTCGGTCTTCCATGCCTCTCTTTCCAATATGTCCCGTGGGGTTACTATTATAATTAAGAAATCTTTAGCATTTATTGCGGGGACTAGTAAGATTGACCCTCGGGGTAGATACATCTTTTTAGAGGGACGGATCGATCAAATGAGGATATGTATACTATCAATCTACATCCCCCCTCCCTTTTCATATGAGGTCATTAGGGAGGCAGTGGAGTTTGCAGCCAGTTTTCCCCAGTCCCATACCATCTGTCTCGGAGACTTTAATAAGGTGCTCGACGCTCGTTTGGATAGACTGAAAGGTAATTCCCCAGGAAGCGACGAAGGTAGGAAGTTTAGGGATTTTATAAGAGATGTTGGTTGGTGTGACCCCTGGAGATTGAAGTACCCGGACCGGAAACAATTTTCCTGTTACTCAGAATCCCATAAAGCATTCTCGAGGATAGATCTTGTTTTTGTTTCAGAGGGCCTTATAAATAAAGTTCAGAAAATAGAATATAAAGCCCGAGGCATTTCCAACCATTCCCCTGTAGTTATTGATTTGGATTCGGGAAGGCAGGTTGGATTTTCATATTGGAAGTTACAGCCTTATTGGCTTTCACAGGTGGGTGAACCTGAGGAGTGGGAGGGAATAATCGAAGGTTTTTTCCATCTTAATCAGGGCTCCACATCAGGGACCATAATATGGGACTCTTTTAAAGCTTATATAAGAGGCATCCTAATTAAAAAAATAGCTTATGCTAAAAAGAAATACAGGGCGGGGGTACAAGCACTGGAGGAAAAATCCCTAGACTTGGAAACAAAATTCCTGAACTCCGGGCTAGAGGTAGACCGGCTAATATGGCGCCATGCTCAAAACCAATGGCGTGATCATATTCAAGACGCAGCCAGTCGTAGGGTGAGGATGGGAGACCATCAGCAGTTTGCCGCTTCAGACCGGGCAGGGAGGTGGCTGGCCCTGATGGCTAAGCAGGAACGTCAATCCTCGACCATCCCTAATATTAAAGATCCTTCAGGAAAGATCGTCTCAGATACCCCCTCTATTGTCTCCTCATTTGCAACCTATTATAAACAGCTCTATCAATCCCACTCTATTAAAAGCAGAGAGGATATAGTGGGCTACCTTTCAGGTTTAAATATACCCCAGCTCTCTAGTGAATCCAAAGAGTATTTGGACGCACCAATCAGTTTGGAGGAAATAATGGCTGTCATTCAAGCCCTTCCAAAAAATAAGTCCCCCGGCTTAGACGGGCTCCCTGCGGAGTTTTACCAAAAACATGTAAATACACTAACTCCCCAATTATTGGACTTATTTAGGGATATTCACTCGGAGGGCACTTTGCCCCCCTCAATGTCTGCCGCCTCTATTGCTATGATCCTTAAGCCTGGAAAGGACCCTCTGTTGGTCGACTCTTATCGTCCTATCTCACTAATTTCTTCTGACGTAAAAATTTTTGCTAAAATTCTGGCCAACCGTCTGAACAAAGTGTTAGATGAGATAATCCATCCAGACCAGACCGGCTTTAGGCCGGGTAGATCAACTGCAATAAACCTCAGAAGGGCCCTCTCGTTTATCCAGACTTCTAATTATGGCAATAAAACCGCGGCTCTGGCTTCCTTCGATGCCAGTAAAGCCTTTGACGTGATAGATTGGGAATATTTATGGGGGACTTTAGAGTCATTCGGAGTAGGGCCTGGTTTTATTAAATGTCTTAAAAAGTTATATAATAACCCAGAAGCCAGGATCTCAATCAACGGGTTTACCTCTGCCCCTTTTCCCCTGGCTAGGGGTACCCGGCAGGGGTGTCCACTGTCGCCGCTGTTATTCGCGGCGGCAGTGGAACCCCTGGCGATAGCACTCAGACAGAAGCTGGGGCACGGAGGGATCAACGGGGGGAAGAGTAAGAATATGGTCTCCCTCTACGCTGACGACCTCTTGGTGGGAATAGTGAACCCGGTTCAGGATCTTCCTGATGTTTTGTCTTTATTAGACGAGTTCGGTGAAATTTCAGGCATTAGAATGAACTGGGATAAGTCCAACCTGATGTTCGTGGGCACTGATGCTCCTCTCAATATCCAACTTGCCTTCCCCTTAAAAATAGTCCCTAGATTCAGATACCTGGGGGTCAAAATCTCGAGTTCCCCGCAGGACTATATTGAGGATAATCTCCTCCCATTGTTAAAGGACTTAAGGGGGAGGTGTCGTAGATGGGTTGGCCTGCCCCTCTCCCAAATCGGGAGAGTTAATTTAATCAAAATGTGCATTCAGCCGAAGCTGTTATATGCACTTCACCACTCTCCGGTATATATCAATGCAAAAATTTTTCAGGAATTAGATAGTATTCTATCGTCGTTTGTCTGGAAGAATAGACGCCCTAGGATTAAATTCACGACCATCTCGCGGGATAAAACAGCGGGAGGACTCGCCATGCCGAACTTTAGAGCATATTACTTTGCAGCGCAGCTAGCCCATCTGTACTCCTGGGTCAATGAGAACCATATCCTTCGTGAGACTAGGGATCTTGTCGCCTGTGGTAATATAGATCATAGCCCCCTCCAGATGCTTCTATCTGGGGTACCTAGTCATGCCATGCCTCCCATAACTGTCCAGTCCATACGGATATGGAGACAAGTGCAGAAATGGTTGCAGTTTGAATATACAGACCCCCAAACCTCCATTTTCCTACTCCCAACTCTAAAACACCTTAGAAATGCGGGAGGGAATAGTTGGGGTAAATATGGCTTGACTTCGCTCGGACAATTTGCTCGAGGCGATCAAGTAAAAGCTTTTAACGAGCTACAATCTACCCACAATATCCCAGATAGCATGTTATTCCAATATTTACAGATCCATAGTGCTCTTACGCAGCTGATCAAGAAAGGGGCTCTGATTATGCGGGATTCCCCGTGTAAAAACTTTATTAAAAATCTAGGCCCTTCTAAACAGGTATCTAAATGTTATAGATTCATACACTCCAATTTACAGAATGATGACCTAGAACAGTTGAAGTCTCGCTGGGCTGACGACATACCGCAGATCTCTTCAGTTCCCTGGGATGAGGCTTTATCGGCCCCAAGCAAATCGACACTTTCGATACGTGCCCAGCAGATTCATTTTAACATATTACATCGTATATATATTACCCCTGAATTGCTGAAGAAAATGGGTAATAGTCGATCGGAAAGTTGTCCTAAATGTGGTTTTAATGGCTGTACCTTCTGGCACTTACTGTGGGAATGCCCGAAGGTTCAGTCCTTCTGGGTAGAGATATGTAATATCATGATGGATCTAGGTATCCCGCAGGACAACTTATCTCCGCTAAATCTAATTCTGGGAGTATGGCCTAGAAACCGTCCTGGAGGCCAAAAGAAGCAGTTAATCAGAAATCTGTCTGCCATGGCCAAAGTGGTTATTGCTAGAACCTGGATGGCACCACATGCTCCCAGAAGTGAGGAATGGACTAGCCTAGTTAACAGTACGTGTTCTCATGAAAAGTTTGTCTACGCCTCAAGAGGGGTGTATCAGAATTACTATAAGGTCTGGGAAGGGTGGATAACTTCCAAATACTACCGTGCCACTTGACGTAGTCTAAACACAGCCTTCATTTTTAAAGTAGGCCCACAGCCTCGACACTATTTTAAGCACTTTAATCATATATTTCACCAGGATTAATTTTTAACTTTCTTCATCCTTTTTTTTCACTGTTCATCGAGTTGAGATACTTTGAAACACGTAAACCTACACAAAGATCTAGCACTCACGGTTACACTAAGTTGGTGTTTTTTTTTTTTTTTTTTTTATTTAGGGAGAGGAAGGAAGAGGGAAGGAAGAGGGAAGGGAGAAGAGAAGGGAAGGAAAGAAAAAGAAAAAAAAAACTACCTTTGTTAACACAAAGATAAATGGACACATTAAATTTTGCTACTTGATTAATTAATTAAATTTTTGTCCCTTCACACAATGTTGCTACTTATAAAACTACTTTTTTACCTGTGGCACAATCCTTCAATAATTTTTCAATAACTGGATGGATAGATTTTGATGAATTTTTCAGGGCTGTTATATGAATTAGTAATAACTCCGCTTTTAGCAAGATAATGGGTCTGACCGGCCTAGTCAATGTATTAGGGTAATAATGTAACAATGTACAAATTGTTGTTATATCTGTCTGTTATTTTTTATGTATGTTTAATAACATGAAAAAATTAAATAAATACTCAAATAAAAAAAAATGTGACCCAAAATCGGAAAACAAATAGCCCAAGCTCAGCCTGGCAAATTTGGCTGAACTATGCACAGATCAGTGAGATCTGTGCATGGTTCTGCTCCCAAAAATGTGTACAGTAAAGTATTTTTTTTTAAATGGCATAGGGTCCCCCCAAAGCATAACCAGCCCCGGGCCCAAAGACCTGGTCCTGGTTTTAGAAATGTAAGGGTAAAAAAACTTAGAGGATCCCCAGGATTTCTAAAACCAGCACCAGGCTCAAGGACTGGTCCTGCTTCCCAAAATATGGGGGACAAAATGAGTAGGGGTCCCCCATATTTTGGCAACCAGCAACGGGCCCAAACAGCCAACAGTAGCTCAGCCAATCAGAGGGCTGGCAAGTGTTATAAACAATTCTGTCCCCACCGCTGACCCCTGCCGCCCACTAGCGCTTCTTCTAGTGCTATGCTACTCCGCCACCCTCTGCCCGCCCTTTTCCAGCACCTGATGTGCTGGAAAAGCACATCAGGTGGCATATGACATTGTGTGCTGAAAGGGGGCACTTTTTGCACCACAAGATGTGATCAAAGATGCGCACTTCGATGTCACATTGAATTCGATCGCATTAGTGTATGGGTAGCATTATGGTCCATACACACTGGGCATTTTTGTCCAGTGTGTGTGCTGAGCAATGTTGGGGAAAGGGAGAGGTGCACCCTTGGGAGCAGGAGCCCAATGGCAGATGACTCCATTGCCTCCCATAGTTAAGCCTCTGTGTGCTATCAGTTGTGAACCCTAGAATACAATTATATGGAGCCTGCATTGCTAATGCTTCAGTCATAGACCTACTCGAGCAGCCTATATTTCCAATTCTTGAGTATAGTCTGTGTATGCGTACCCAATTGTGAATGAGTTGCGTTCACTCCAGCGAGCGCCTCTTTTCATTTTTGGGCAGCAGTTTCACTTCATGATATCAACTTCTGCATTGTGGATAAAACCGTACTTGCAGCTGCATTACTGTCCATCTCAAATAAGGCTCATCAACCCCTCATTCCCCTTTCACATCTTACTTTGGACCTGTTACTGCTGGGTTTGTGACATATGGACCCGGATCGAGGTGCATGGTGAAAGCACCACAGCTGATAACCCGGGTCGACCAACGCAGCAACCTGTGTTATAAAATGGGATAAACCCAGTTAACCCTCTGTTTAATGGGCGACTCAGGTTTAGGGGGGTATTCAATCCGGGATGAATTTCCGGGCCAGGCTAAAAATCAGCAATAATTCACCAATTAGTATTAAATCAAAGGGGGTTTTCGCCTGTTTTGAGTCCATTTTTGCTGATGCTACTGTATTTCACTTTTTTTTGTGGGGTATTGGGATGGCTGAAAAAAAGGCAGAGAAAACTGATGCTAATTCACCAAAAATTTGCTGCAATTTCGCAGATCCATGCAGTTTTGCCAATGCTCGATTGAATAGGGCGAGTTGAATTCAGTCAAAAAACAGGCGAAAATTGCAGATTTTTTGCCTGATGAAAAATTAAGTAAGAATAGTGTGAATGTGCTGAACCCGGGCCAGTGCCAAGTCGGAACCGGGATTGCTATCCTTGCTTAGCAAAGTGAAAGGGCTATCACTGTTCTGTATGTGATTCAATATGTTCAACTCATTCCAAGGGGGACATTTACTAAAATGGAAGTTCTATTTTACATGGGATGTTCCTATCCCAAACAGAATCTAAGCACCTTCTAGAAGATAATACAGTAGTTAGTATCTGACTGGTTCACCCATAGCAACATCCCATCTAAAATAAAACTCCCATCTTTGTAAATTTCCCACCAACTGTCACAAGTCTGGTGACGGGCAGATATTTAGTTAACAAATACAGGATAAAAAAATAGAAGCGCTCGTAGATGGTCCCAAAAATGAATACGCAATTACAGAGGATTATCAGATTGTAAATTGAAAAAGTTTGATATAATGAAAATTAAAAATAAATTAACAATTTATATGTAGCCGTTTCATCTAAATTGTTCATTTCGTTTTATTTTTATTATATTACGTTTTTTTTTTAAATGTAAAAAATGCTAATCCTCCATAATTATGTATTACATTTTTGTACCATCTTTGAGCGCTGCTACTTTTTATCCCGTATTTGTATGCTACATACTGTATTAGGAATTGACTACAGTATATTGGGAATTGACTATTCCTCAAACCTTGCAGCAGCTATAGAAAAGCCGGAATCGGTACATCTGTCAGAATGAACTTAGGTCTACAGTCATTAGGTCGACCCCATTAGGTCGACTGGCTGGAAGGTCGACCTGATTTAAGGTCGACATGGGACAAGGTCCACATGACTTAAGGTCGAATTTGCATAAAGGTCGACATGAGGAAGGTCGACTGGTCATAAGGTCGACATGGGTTTTTCACTGTTTTTTTATCCGAATGTCGACACAGTCGACATGGACACAGTTGGCAATGAGAATCGGACCCTCGCATCGCTCGCTTTGCACACAATGCATCGGGCACGGTGGCTCGCTTCGCTCGCCACAGCTTTAATAACCTCCTCCACGCCCTAGTGGATGGTAGGGCATGAAATACCGCCTGACGACACATGTCGGCTCAAAAAACAGTGAAAAACCCCATGTCGACCTTATGACCAATCGACCTTCCTCATGTCGACCTTTATGCAAATTCAACCTTAAGTCATGTCGACCTTGGCCCATGTCGACCTTAAGTCTGGTCGACCTTCCTGCCAGTCAACCTAGTGGGGTCGACCTAATGACTGTAGACCTAAGTTCATTCTAATAGATGACCGCTTCCCAGAAAAGCCACCCTCAAGAGCGCCTACGTTAAACCTTTTTGGTCATTTGTTTCCAGGGCTATTTTTCAGCAGGCTCCAGCAGGAACTGAGGCCCTTATTCTAGTTCACTCTTTCAGACAAAATAGTTCTTAGATGGACAAAACCATGTGCACTGCAGGTGAGGCAGGTGTAAAACCCCACCCAAACCTAATTATCTCTGCACAAGTAACACCTGCCTCACCTGCAGTGCACATGGTTTTGTCAATCTAAGAAATATTTTGTCTGAAAGAGTGAACTAGAATAAGGGCCTTAGTTCCTGCTGGAGCCTGCTGAAAAATAGCCCTGTTTGTTTCAGATATTTACTAAGACCACCGATTTAAATGCTTATTTATAAGTCGTGATTTTACACTGCTGTCATCTTCACCCAACTCAATGAAAAGATAATTCAAGTGTACTGTATACTGACAGCAGCCCAAATGTTTCAATATTTCCATTGATGCTATGAGTTTATATTAGAAATAAAAGGATACAGTACGATGTTCGCAGCTTAACGAACCAACCTGAATCAGGCCCAATTTATGAGGGACGTTTATATGACAGTTTCAGGTATCTCATACTGCAGATGGAGCGCCTGCCGTTATTGCTGGTCCTGGTGATTCTATCGTCAATCGCCAGGACCCGCCATCAAATGGAAGGGACCCTTGTGTGCCCCATTCCACACCGTTGTGTGTGAGATGCTCACGCGTCCCCGTCAGATGGAGCAACTCACTGCTAGCTCTCGCCAGAGGGGTGGATCTGGTTAGAGTTGGCGCTGAATGAGAGGCACTCCACCTGTATGAATAGTATTATAAAGTGGTGCACGATAGGGGGCGCTGTTGTCTGCATTTGTTAATTATCTGTTTTCATTTCTGTCACTCGTAGCTCCTCTTCTCTTTGAATCTCGACGTCTGATTGTCTCCTTCCCCCAATCCCTCCTTTGCTAATATCTATACAAAAGACGACAAAGAAGAAAGAATTTGTATTGGATGCACTCCTCAGGACCAATCAAGAAATGTATGGACTCATTCCTTTTCTATATTCTTAAAATGAGTGCGGGCTCCTTTTATCTTTATTGCAACAAATAGGATAAGGAGACAGCCACTAAGTAGCGAAATAAAGAGCTTAAAAATTTACAATGACATACATACATTTAGTGACAATAAAGATAAGAATTTGTGATTTTGAGAGTTTAAAATGTAGATAGGGATGACTGTTGGTTTGTGATATGTATCGGGGTATATTCCCCACCAGGGTGTTTTTGTGCACTCCTTTTGTGCTTCACAAAATTGTATGTTGTTTTTTACACTTTTAAAGAGAGAAGTATACAAATATATGCCTCAATGGGTTTTCTCAAGTGTAATGGTTGCTTAACCACAGGGGATTGTTACAGGTTTACAAATGAAAAACAGTGTTGCTATTTCACATTTGATATATTATTTGTATCAATTCACTGAAGTCTGGCGTTATGCCCAGAATCTTAGGATATCAGACTCCTTATATGGATATTAAAGCCATATAAAGCCATGGTGGTACATTTAAATATAGATCCTAATGCACCACACTAGTATAAATCTACTTGGTAGTCTGGAGCGGGCTAAGATTATCCCTGCTTCCTTTGCAACCCTCTCTGTGGTAAGATATGGAGCAACCTTCAAGGAGACATCAACACCTGGTGTCACATTATTACATTAGAACAATAAATTTTCTACACTAACACCAAACAGTCATTTTCCTAATGCTACAGATGACAGGACACGTGTTTCGCTATGAACTAGCTTCTTCAAGCTGACCACCAGAGTGTAATAAGGCTGGGATATTTATTAGGAGCGCCCAGCTTAATATCTATACAACATTCAAGCATTGAACTTGAGAGCTCTTTGCTACTGTATATCAGTTACACTGTCCATTATTACATTTCAAGATACTGACATAACCAGGAGTCAAACCCATCACCTGTGGCATTACAGTAATAAACTCTATTCATGAGCTACTATATCTGACCCTGCATAGAAAGCTTCTCCCCGCGAGGGCATGCACCCTCTGTCCCTGGTAGAAAACCAGATGGGGTGCACCAATTCTCTTTCTGGCAAAGGGTACCAAAAAGTCTAGTTACGGCTCTGATCACTGTTACTGTGTGTGCTTACTGTAATTGCTGTGAGTTATAGTCTATTTTACATTTTCTGTTTGTAATTCTTGCATAGCTTGTTGTTCAGAGTTAATTATTGATATTTTCTGACACTTTACTTAAACCTTTTAATTCCACAATAACATCTATAGCCCTAATTCAGACCTGATTGCTGAGCTGCCACATTTTTGGAACCCTGTGATCAGATATAAGCAGTCTATCGATAATTGCCTATCCTTCTTATTCACAGTTGTGCAATAAGGTCTGAATGAGACCCAATGTTTCCATCCTTCATCCTGGTGTGCATTGACACACTTGCAGGGGTGCCTCAGGTTGGTGGTCCAGGAGTAATTAAAATTCAAATAGGTCAGTTTAATAGGCAAAACTAGTGCTTGTGGCTTCCCATCATAAAATATGTGGACAAACTATAAGTATGACATATAGACACAATTTACTCAATTTAATTTTTTTTTTAAATTTTAAATTAAAAAAAGGTACTTGTTTCCTAGCACGGCGCCTGCGATTTTGATTGTATCCATCGGGTCCTGAAAAATCGCGTTGATCGCATCGCATGCAACC
Source organism: Crinia signifera (assembly GCF_055691185.1). Taxonomy (NCBI): domain Eukaryota; kingdom Metazoa; phylum Chordata; class Amphibia; order Anura; family Myobatrachidae; genus Crinia; species Crinia signifera. Next base: position 320,605,610 of record NC_139221.1, read on the forward strand.
AAATCGCATGCGATGCGATCAACGCGAACGATGCGATTTTTAAATCGAAACCAATGTAAAATGGTACCTGAGACCTGATTTTACATTGGGCCCAATGTTAAATGCCCCCCAGACCCCATTTTTCAATGTATGCCCCCCCATTGTTAACGCCACACCACGCAGTGGCGTAACAATAGCACCACTGCCTCCGCGGTCGCGGGGAGGCGCAGTGTAAGTGCGGGCGCCGGGGGGGCTGCGTTGCTATTGTAATAGCGGTACGGTGCGGGTGGGAGCTGGGATACCTGTCAGTGCTGCAGTGGTCCCGGCTCCCGTCCTGGCTTCATGAAGAATGGACCATCATAAAATGCCCGCCCCCATATAACAGACAGTTCTCTGAAACTGTCTGCTGTATGGGGGCGGACATTTTGTGATGGTCCGTTCTTCATGAAGCCAGGACGGGAGCCGGGACCACTGCAGCGCTGACAGGCATCCCAGCTCCCACCCGCGCTGATGACAACCGGATTCCAACCCGCATCGCAGCCGGACTCCTGAGTAAGTATACATGTAGTATTTATGTATGTATATGTGGCGGGTGGCAGGCGCATCATCACCTTTGGCGGGGGGGCTCAATTTTTGAAGTTACACCACTGACACCACGATCAACGTGAACCCGAAGCGTGGCGAGCGCAGCGAGCCCGTGAGAGGCGGCGGTACGCGTCCTCCGACCTTTTCATACCCCCACTATCCACGTCGGCGAGGAGTTGATTTTTATATAGTGTGGCTAGCGCAGCGAGCCCCGCGAGGGGACACGCATTACTTCGATGGTATTATGCGTCCCCTCGCGGGGATCGCTGCGCTTGCCACGATTCGGGCTCGGTGGCTCGCTGCGCTCGCCACAATATATAAAATCAGCTCCACGCCGATGTGAATAGTGGGGGTATGAAAAGGTCGGAGGACGCGTACCATCGCCCCTCACGGGCTCGCTGCGCTCGCCACGCTTCAGGTTGGTGTTCATCGTGGGGTGGCGTTAACAATGGGGGGGGGGCCATTTAACATGTAAAATACCCAAAAGGCTGGGTATACAATGAAAAATCGGGTCCATTGGCCATTTAACATTGTATACCCTATATAAAACCGCGTCCATCGCATCGGTCGAATCGCATGCCTTAACTTAAGGCATGCGATGGACACAATTTTTTAATTGTCGGGGAAAAGGCTAAAAATAGCCCTGAAATCGCGTCGGTCGCGTCCATCACATACCTTAAGTTAAGGTATGCGATCACCTGCGACGGACGCCATGATATGAAATAAGTGCCAAAAAAACTTTTTCCCTAGGGCTGCCATGAATAGAATTCCAAAACTCTAGGGTGCTAACAAAAACATTTGCGACAATTTCTGCACCCTCCCAGTTAAAAGACAAGACCCCCCCCCCCCAGTTAAAAGACAAGACCCCCCCCCCCCCGGGAAGTTCACAGGGGGGTCCGTGTGGTGCAGGGGTACCTGCGTTCAGGGAGAGCTCACTGCGGCAATGAGTATGACGTTGCCACAGTGACCTTGAAACAACACGCTATCCACCGTGCAGCGGCGCGGGAAGCGCTTCTGAATTTGAAAACACTGGCCGCACGCTGATTGGCTGAGATTCAGACTTGGCTGTATTTGTATTTATTTCTACTAAAAGAACAGTCGCTGTGAACGGCGCCGGCATTTTGAGGGGATATTTTGAGGTTCTCTCACAGCAACTTTGGCACTCAAAGGGTTAAACCGTAATAGTGAAATCTAAAGGCTGTACGATCGCTTTAAGAGACGCCATGCTCAGCAGTCAGCCTTTCTTGAGTTACAGTTTCAAATGTAGTCACTGTGAAAATTGATATTTTTTATGAAGTATAATAAATGCTTTTTCTAATCTAAGAACAAAGACCTATTTCAGATTAGAAATTTAATTAAGTAAAGTCAACAGAAACTGCATGTGTTTTTGGAATGACATCCAAATTACAGTTCATTGGGAGAATATCAAGACCATTTAAAGATTAGATTCCGCGGCATGTTAGCAGAGCTGAAATTAACATAATACACACGCATTGTTTGAGAACACCGCTGTATTTCATGGTTCAGTTGAAAAAGTATTAAAAGCGATGAAAGTTATTTTGGCAGTTATATTTGGTATTCTAAAAGTAAGGTAGAACAGTATAAGTAAATGTGGGTCTTATTCAGGTTGGCTTGCTAAGCAGTGGTCGTTGGTTGCTTAGCGAGCACCTTAATGCCACCCCGCTGAATCGGCCCCGTCGTCTGGTACTAACAGCTAAACTTCATATATAACCAACTTGGATGTTTCGAGAGGATCATTTTAATTGTCATATATTTATTGATTTTTCAAGAACTAAATTCATGCATGATATCTTCTTCCTCTTATGAACCAATGGACAACCAACTATAGAACTATAATTATCAGTGGTGTAAGAATGCAACTGCAGCAGTGGTCACAGTGGGGCGGTATAGGCCGGTATGCCATACCGCCACTTCTATCTGCTTTCACTCATGCTGCGGCTCCACTGCCAAAGGAGGAGGAGACCATCTCTGATGGACTGTTCTTCTACAGTCTGTACCACAGCTCACATCCTCCTCCTTGCTTGAACCTTAACCAGGGGCGCCGTGTCGGAATAGGGGGTTCAAGGGGGATCAGTGACCAGAGCTGCCCGCTTGAGTGTGCAGACGGAGGACTGTGACAACACCAACAGTTCTGCTGTGAATGCCGTAACGCCAGGGCTTGTTTAAGGTGGTGGGGGTTAGTGGACACTAGCTATTGGGTTAGGAAGTTCCAGCCAGTGCAGAAGATGTGGCTGCAAAGGCTGTGTCCAGTGCCCACCGCTTCCCCTGCACCCAAGACGTGATCTGGTGACCACCCTAGTCAGATTGCCACAGTAAATGCAAGATTTACCCCCACGGACTGGCAGGAGCAGGTAGAGAGAGACTCTCCCTCCTGACAAATATTCTCTTGTACACGTGTGATGTGATGACGTCACTCGCATGTGCTCTCTGTGTTAGGAAAGGGAAGATCCTTGGTGAAGATTTTTTTGGCCCAGCAACAGGGGACGGCTCCAAACACTGTGACTGTGAGGAACTGCTGACAGCTGCCTGACCTCAGCAGAGATAGCAGGCCATTTCCTGTCCCTCTTACATATTTGGCCACTCTTACATATGTTTATCCTAAGCATATTTATTTCTAATGAAGATACATCTGGCCTTTTAATACATTTTTATTCCACTCCCCAACCATATCCTCTGTCTCTGGCACACAACCAACATCCATATATGACGTGCAGGGGGTGTTTTGGGGTTGTCTGCGCTGTAGACTCAGTTGAAGTGGCTTGGCTGCAGGGTGTTTGAGGTATACTACAAGGTACCTCGTGGGATAGAAAGGAGCCTACCATTCAGTGGAGAGGTGCGGAAGATGAAAGATCTCTGCGCCTCTCAGTCCGTGAGCGGGTACCGGCGGCTGATGCGGTGGACTACGGCGGAGATGACGGGATCTTCGCCACAGGACCTGGTGAGTAGGATTTCCTTCCACAGAGGTTCCCCCTATGGCAGTGGTTCCCAAACTGTGTGCCGTGGCTCCCTGGGGGGCCTCGGGACACATGCAGGGGTTCTCTGGGTTGGTGGTCCAAGACCAACTCAAATTATTAATGGTTAATTATTTATGAGCAAAACCAGTGCTGCTGGCTGCCAATCATAAAATGTGTACAAATACAGTAGAAGCAATTCCTGCCCTTTACCACATAACTGACCCTAAGAATTGCATATAAACCCCATCTAATTATTATTTATTTTGGCCTAGGGGTGCCGTAAAAAAATTCTGATACTCCTAGGGTGCCGTGATTCAAAAAAGATTGGGAACCACTGCCCTATGGATTTCATCGGATCCTGAAGTCCTGGAGCCTCGGACTCTGAAGCCCTGGAGCCCTGGACCCCCGACTCAGCAGCCCTGGAGCCCCGGACCCCGGGACCTACCTATGGGCTCAAGATAGGTAAGTATCAGTATGGGTGTAATGTATGTATTAAAGTTTTATTTTTCTGTGTTGTCAGTGTGTGTTTATTTAACATTTTTTTTTTACTGTGGAACTACAAGTGCCAGCGGGCCTTTTAATACCCCGCAGGCTGGGTCCCAGCTTGCCGGGGAGGCTTGCTGGGACCACAGTTAAAAACAATAGTTTTTTATTCTATTTTTACACTGAAATCAGCCTGGTGGCCACCACTCCAGGGCCACCGGGGACCCCACCAGGCTTGTGTTACATGTAGTTCAATGTTGGTAGGTAACACCATGGAGGAAATTTACTAAGAATACAAATACAAAAAAATTGTATTTGTATTCTTGCTACGAATGAATACGACTGCATACCTCGTATGCAAAGTCGTGTTCCGGAGGGGAATTTACAAAGCAGTCAAATACGACTGTTTTGTAACCCTCCGATGTCATATTAATTCGTATTAGCTGGCCGTATATACAGCCGCTAATACGAATTAGTGTAGGCAGTCTGCACGGATCAGTCAGATCCGTGCAGGCTGCAGAGTGTAAAAAAATATAGAAAAATAAATAAAAAAACGGCGTGGGGTCCCCCCCCCCACAGCTGTAACCAGCACCAGGCTGAAAGAGCCTGAGCCAGTAATTAAAAATCAGGGAACCCAACAAATAGGGGTTCCCCGATTTTTAACAACCAGCCCCAGGCTCCAGGTCTGGGGCTGGTTCCCAAAATACGGGGGACAAAATGAGTAGGGGTCCCCCGTATTTTAAGAACCAGCCCCAGGCCAAACCAGCCAGCAGGGTAATGCCACAGCCGGGGGGAGACTTTTTATACAAGTCCCCCCGGCCAAAGCATTAACCCCCTGACTGGTCAGCCTGGCCAGGGGCCCTGGAGGAGTGGGGACCCCCACAATAAAGGGTTCTCCCCATCCAGGACTTACCTGACCAGGCTGAAGCCTGGTGCTGTCCCCGGTGGCCCTGTGCGGTGGCCACCGGGCTGATTGAGTGTAAAAAAATAGATTTAAAAACTATTGTTTTAAACTGTGGAACTATGAGTCCCAGCAAGCCTCCCCCGCAAGCTGGGACTTGGAGAACCACAAGTCCCAGCCTGCGGGGCATTGAAGGGCCCGCTGGCACTTGTAGTTCCACAGTAAAAAAAAAAAGTTAAATAAACACACACTGACAACACAGAAAATAAAACTTTAATACATACATTACACACACATACTGATACGGGGTCCGGGGCTCCAGGGCTGCTAAATCGGGGGTCCGGGGCTCCAGGGCTTTAGAGTCCAGGGCTCCAGGGCTTCAGGATCTGATGAAATCCATAGGGGGAACCTGTGGAAGGAAATCCTACTCACCAGGTCCTCTGGCGAAGGTCCCATCATCTTCTGTGTCTCCGCCGTAGTCCACCGCATCAGCTGCCGTTACCGCGCTCACGGACTGGGAGGCACAGAGATCTTTTATCTTCTGCGCCTCTCCACTGAAGGATTCGATTGGCCGCCTAGCGGCCAATCAGGAGCCGACTTTCTCGGCTTTTTAATAGGTACACTATTTTCACTGTTTTAATTGGTCCAGTATAGACCTCTTATATGGCTTGTAACAAGCCTCTTATTGTACACTGTTTTAATGTTTTGCACAATTTGTTTTAATATGAATTTGTTTGTTTATAGTTACTATGGTTCCCTTGCAAATTACTGACATAGTGAGGCTTGAAACCCGGAAGACCACGGTGCAGTGTGGAGTGCAGGAAGCACGTCAGAGGGGGAGACCAGAAGTGAAGGTGCCCTTGACTCGGCGTCTCCTGTGGGAAAACACAGCGTCCTGATGGTGGCGGGAGAAGTGGCCGACATGGTGGCTGTAGGTGAGTGTTTGCTAACGGAACTGCACCGGAAGGGGGGCGTTATTCTTTGTAGGACACTTGTATAAATTTCTATCACTGTTTGCATGAGATTGATCCCTGAGGACGGGCAGTAGTCCGAAACATGTCAGATTAATAAATCACATTTTGTTTGCAATTGAAAAATCCATGAGTCCCTATTATTGTACACATGTCCTTTGCTTTCCTTTGTGGAAGAAGATAACAACAGATATCTTTATGTTACTGTATATTCAAGAAAGATTTAATTCACATCAATTGGTTAAATGTATTTTGTTATCTGAGATTTTCAAATCCGATACTTCCCGTTTTAGGACATAAAACACTTTATTATGCTAATACGGTCTTGCCTAAGAAGTGGTCTGATCTACACAATTAATTACCATGAATACTGTTGAACTATAGGTGCTCCTGGAGAGATCTCCTGTTGTAAAGAACTGATTAGGAGGAAAATTATCATTTGAGCTTCAACAAGCATAAATGCATATTACGGCAGTGATTGTTCGTTCAGGTACACAAAATAATTTAAGGATTAATTCAAATCCATTATAATTATAGCCTGCATTGAAAGGTACGTGAGTGCTGGTTAGTGCTAATTAACTGAAACTCTACGTGTGCTGTTTAATGTGGAATTAAAGTCTTATTTACCATTAATAATGCACGTCCGTGAGAATAAAATATATTTTTCAACTTGCTTATTCAAACAGAATAGTAAATGCGTTATTAAAAACAAAACTTTCAACAGAGGAACTACAGCGTTTGCAAATAGTTTAACTTGGCTATGAACAGCGGCGGCTACAGCATCAGGGGCGTAGCTCCCAGAAACAATGGCGGCACCAGCATCCGGGCTCCAAGCCCTGAAGCACCTGCATGTACAGCAGCTCCTGCACCATTGACACTGTGCTGCAGTAAGTAATGGTGCACAGGACCGGTGCAAGCCCCACCAGCTCCCCAGACAAATCCCCCCCCCCCGGGGGGGGGGGGCGGATTTCAGCACAGCACTACCCTTACACAGCACAGTACTTACCGCGCTTCGGGAAGGGGGGGTGCATGGGGATTGCCGGGGGTGCACAGTGATTGCCGGGGGTGCCGCAAGGGGATTGCCGATCATTAGCTGGGTGGAGCAGGTGGCTGCCTCCACCGCTGATGACCACCGGGGGTGGTGGTGGGGTCATATCACTCACTCACCTGCTCCCCGCTCCCTGACCTTGCACCCTGCTGGGATGAGTTCCGGTACTCTCCTTGGCGACTCAGTACTGCCCTCCAGTGGCTGGACCCTGACCAGCCTCTGTTGCTCTACTGTGAGATGTGATGCACCGGTGAATGCAAAGATACACACATACACCATCTTTGTTTTCCCTTTTTCTTTAACAGTGAGAGTGTGGAGACACGAAATTCCACCTTGGCTCCGGGCGACTGGGATGAACTTACACCTCTGTACAGCGCCGAACATTTAATGCAGGAGGGGAGCGCTTAACACATATAAACCTAAACGCAGGGCTGGATTAAAGCTTATGGGGGCCCGGGGCACTTAAGACAGGGGACCGGGAAAGGGGGTGGGTGTATTTTAGATTGTGAATCTAAACATGACCTACAGTATTTGAGGAGGGGTAAAATTCTCTCTACCTGGACTTCACTCTTAATATATGTTTGGCTTCACCTGTGGTGTATTTAAATGAAAATTGATTTTAATCATACAGTAGCTTGAGAGGGAAGTCCAGGTAGAGAGGATTTTGCACAGGTAATCTGGACACTGGTGTTGGCATTATTATTAATAATAATAATAATAATAATAATAATAATAATAAATTGCCTGCAGATACTATTCAGCGGAGGGGGTGGGGGGCATTTTAACCTTATTTATTTAACACCATGATGTATTACTGCCAAACAGTGCAGACCAGTTTGGACATCAAATCATCAATTCATCCCCTCCAGTATGTTGTGAACACCCACATCTGCTCAGGTCTATCATGGAAGCAACCATAACTACTGACCATGGTTGCCAGCAGCCATTTGCCGGGAGGCCAGAACATGAGGTGCAGTACAGTTTGGCACCTTTGGGTGGGTGGGGGTGGGAATGGGTGCTGTCTGGTAGTAGGCCTAGTCAGCAGGGAGGAACAACAAAGCAAAAAGGAAAGGACAGTCACTTCCTGTTTATCGATTTGCGGGACCAGGAAGAGGCTTTTGCACTGAAAGAGGTCCCTGCGGCCCGACTCTCCTGGGCATGGTGCAGTATGCTGAATGAGAGGGGTATACAGTGCACTGCTGCCAGAGACCATCATGCTGTAGACCAAATGACAGCATCCCATTATTTTTGTGAGAGGGGTGGACATATACAGTGTGAACCATTTCCTGGCTTCACCCACTGTCTCTCACTGTCAACCACCACCTCCCCCTGGCATCATCTACTTTCTCCCTCTGTCACCCATTCTACTTTCTCCCTCTGTCACCCATTCTACTTTCTCCCTCTGTCACCCATTCCAGTTAAACAGATTTTGTATAGCGAGGGGTAAGGCCGAGATAACGTAATTCACTGTAAATCACCTACCTATTATCTTTAAGTGTATGGTCCAGAGGAATGCGGTAGACTTGCCCACATTGCCAGGCTGCCTTCTGACCATAACAGGAGGATAAACAAGTATGGGCTAGATATAGGAGGACATATTTGTCGCCTCGGGCAAATGTACTATGCCTTGGAGAGTGATAAGGAGGAGGTTGCCATAGTTCCAGCCAACAGGCCCGTAGCTGGCATTTTTCAAATACCACCTGTTACATGGCAGTTAGGAACCAATTGGCTGCTAGTGTATCTCTCTTTGCATTATCACTCTCAAAGGCTTAATACATCTCTCCCAGAAGATTAGACAAAATGTCATTTTCATAAAATTACTTATTTCTCTTGTAAAAATAAACCAACTTTATACATTGAAAAAAAAAAAATCAAATTTCCCGCTAGCAAACAAAAACAGGATTGTTCTGGGAAATTGTGGCACATGTTTTTAATTTCCCCCAGTATTAAATCTGTGCAATATTTACCTTTAATCCCCATAAGCCACTGAATGTATCGCTGGAGAATAGAACAGTAATTCTCAGACCAAATACTGACACGAGTGCCAGAACGTGCAGCGGCGCCAGGCTGATTGGGATGCAGAGGAGGTGCTCCTAAGTTACTCTTCGACTTGACTGGATCATACAAGCAACGTTGATGGATTTGGGAGAGAAATTGAAAATTGAATCTGCCTGCTCGTCCTCACATTTGCAGTTTTGCCGTGTTTCCGGAAAGATATTGAATATGAAAAGAAACATAGCTCGCAGATATAAGTTGTATAATGTCTCTCGCTAACACGCCGGTATAATGCATTAGATTTATTTTCTGTACACTTTAACAAGGAGTGTTTGTGTCTCTCGCTTGCAGCACTGCATCTCTGCAGATTTAATACTGACCCCGGTAGCATTTTATTCATTTGTCACGGCACAAACCAAACACAGCAGTTGCTGTATATCAGGAACCCGGTAAAAGGAGGAATTCTTTAATCTCTGCGCTAACAAATATATTGCTTTCCAAAATAATGTTCAGCTTTAGGGCGCTTGGAGGTATTCATTAGACCTGCATAAGTTACAATGTGGCGCTAATGTGGAGTTGGACATCCGTTACAGTAATTTATGTTTGTACAGTCCGATATACATTTATTTATGGCTCTATTATATGAGCACAGTGTAATAAAGTACACAAATAAATGCAGGAATGGGTTGTTGCATGAAGAATGACTAAGATCTCTTACATTTAATACCGCATACATATTGCAGCAATCTGTTGGAGACTCAAATACTGTTCTGCTGTGAAAAAACTGAAACTTTCTTGTAACTCTTGTATCAATAATTTAAATAGTTTTACATTTTTTTATGGTTAAATCTATTTATTTATTTTATTCATTTACAGTTTTTTATATAGCGCAGCAGATTCCGTTACAGTTTCTTATATCGCGCACAGAGGCGGAACTAGTTAGTTGTGGGCCCAGGTGCAAAAATATGCTTCAGGGCCCCCCTGCCCCCATACTCAAAATAGGAACATTGTGCGCTAAAGGTGGGCGCCAAGGTGGCGTAGACCGATAATAGTGTCACAGTGTCCGTTATTCACATTAAACCACATAGTAGCGCCACTTGTGCACATTTCACCAGGTAGAGTCCCTCATACCTCTTTCAGATCGCATTTATAACCTGGGTTATTGCCGGGTGGATCTGCGATGTGAAAGCACCAAACTGAATAACCAACCAGCCATAATAACCCAGGTTGGCCTATGTATAATGGGCGACGGGTTTAGTGTGAAAGGGTCGGACCCAGGATCAAAATACCGGGTCCAACCAGGGATAACAATCAGGAAGAGACACTTAGACACACTGCGCCAGGATTACGCACACCACAATGTCCATTACACTTTGTCATACACTGTAATGGCAATTACAAATTGTCACACACTGCAGTACACATTACACATTATGCCGCACACTGTTCTTGGGAAGAACAGTTAGGAGACTATTGCAATAATCAATGCAGGATATGATAAGTGCATGGATAAGGAATCTAGTAGTGTCTTGTGTGATATAGGGTCATATTTTGGATATGTTTTTTGGTACTTCTGTACTTTCACGGCGCCACTAGAAATCGCGGGCATCGCGGCCATTGAATGCACTAAAAATCGGGTGCGACGCGATGGCCGCGATGCCCGCGATTTCCCATAGGGACCAATGTTAAATTTCTCAATTGACCCGATTTTACTGTTCAATGCCTCAATTGACACAATTTTTCCATAGGAAACAATGTTAAATGGCCCACAGAGGCCAAATAGCCACCCTGAAGTGTGAAATGGCCCCCACAATTGTTAACGCCACCCCACGATCAACGTGAACCCGAAGCGTGGCGAGCGCAGCGAGCCCGCGAGGGGCGGCGGTACGCGTCCTCCGACCTTTTCATACCCCCACTATCCACGTCGGCGTGGAGTTGAGAATAGAATAGTGTGGCGAGCGCAGCGAGCCACCTAGCCCGAAGCGTGGCGAGCGCAGCGAGCCCCGCGAGGGGACGCGGATACCTTCACAGGTAAACGCGTCCCTTCGCGGGCTTCACAGGTATCCTCGTCCGCTCGCCACGCTTCGGGCTCGGTGGCTCGCTGCGCTCGCCACACTATTCTATTCTCAACTCCACGCCGACGTGGATAGTGGGGGTATGAAAAGGTCGTAGGACGCGTACCGCCGCCCCTCGCGGGCTCGCTGCGCTCGCCACGCTTCGGGTTCACGTTGATCGTGGGGTGGCGTTAACAATTGTGGGGGCCATTTCACACTTCAGGGTGTCTATTTGGCCTCTGTGGGCCATTTAACATTGATTCCTATGGAAAAATCGTGTCAATTGAGGCATTGAACATAAAAATCGTGTCAATTGAGAAATTTAACATTGGTCCCTATGGGAAATCGCGGGCATCGCGGGCATCGCGTCGCACCCGATTTTTTAGTGCATTCAATGCCCGCGATGACCGCGATATCTAATCTAGTGGCGCCGTGAAAGTAAAGAAGTACCTGTTTTTTAGATGCATGTAACATGATTTGGTGTCAGATTGAATGTGGGGAAGAAAGGACAGTTCAGAGTCAAGGATGACCCCCTAGGCAATGAGCTTGTGGGGTAGAGTAGATTGTCGAGTTGTCAACAGTGATGGAGATTTCAGGATGGTAACTGTTCTTAGCTGGTGGGAATATAAGTAATTCTGTTTTGGAAATACATTGAGTTTGAGGTGGCGAGAAGACATCCAAGATGAGATGGCAGAGAGGCATTCAGAGACTCGGTCCAAAACCACTGGTGACAACTCTGGGGTTTGTAAATAGATTTGAGTATCATCCGCATATAAATGATACTGAAATTCAAAAGAGCTTATTAGTTTGCCAAAAGATGAGGTATAGATTGAGAAAAGCAGAGGGCCTAAGACTGAGCCTTGCGGAACTCCGACTGAAAGAGATAGTGAAGAGGAGATAGAGTCAGAGAAGCAAACACTGAAAGAGCGATCAGATGGGTAAGATGTGAACCAGGAAAGGGCTGTATCATTAAGACCTAGGGAGTACAGTGTTTGTATGAGAGGACTATGATCAACAGTGTCAAACGCAGCAGATAGATCTAGAAGAATAGTAGAGAGTACTGGCCTTTAGACTTGGCAGTTACCAGATCATTCACCACTGTAGTCAGTGCTGTCTCAGTGGAGTGTTGGGAACGAAAGCCTGACTGAAGCGGGTCTAATAGGGTGTGAGAGGTAAGAAAGTGTGTGAGGTGAGAGTAGACAAGTCTCTCCAGTAGCTTGGAGAGGCATGGGAGCTGAGAGATAGGATGATAGTTAGAGAGAGAATTATTGTCAGAGTTGTGTTTTTTCAGAATTGGAGTAATCACTGCATGTTTGAGCAAATAAAGACAGTACACATTACACATTATGCCGCACACTGTAGTCCAATTACACCTTATGCTGCATACAGTAGAGCCCATTACATACTGTAGCACACTGTAAGGCCCATTATACATTATGCCACACACCTAGAGCCAAATGTAATAGCGTGTGAGAATCATAAAGTGAGAGATTTTGGGAGAGTTTACCATTTTTGTTAAAGCGGCAATCATTTACACTGCAAAATCAACCTGGTTTTGCTGTGTATATGATTGCCGCTTTTTTAAAAAAAAGGGAAAATTCTCCCAAAATCTCTCACTTTCTGAAACTCTCATCTATATATCAGCGCACCCTGAGTGCATGTATGTACTTGCCCCCTTTTCATCAGGGTCTGCTGGCTGTGCAATGTGAGTGGCCGGGGATCGGAGCAGCCACCGTCCTGGCACTCATCCTGCCTCCAGCTCTCGCAGCCTCTGGCCCAGCAAACCACTGCACCGCTATCTTGCACCCCCTTGGCGCCGGCTCCCCCCCCTGCGGCTGCTGCACCCTAGTTACAGCACTGCCCCTTAGTGCTGAAATCCCCATCGCTGCCGAGGTCAAGAAAATTTATAGTGCTTACCTCTCCCTCCACTGCAGACTGCCTGCCGGTGCCACTATTGCTGACGTTCCACCTCTGCTGCTTCCAATTGCTGCTCACTGGCTGCTGTGCCCCTTTTGCCTCCAGGCACTCAGAAGCAGTAGTGGCAGGAGGTTGGCAGCCCACAAAAAAATAAAAAAATACTTTTCAGTGCCCCACTGCGTCCCCCTGTACCTCTATGCCCCATTACCCTTGCACTTCTCCCCTCGCTTGTTACCACTTAACAGTCCACATACATCCCCTAACAGCTATCACCATTCCCCTATACCCATCACACACACACACACACACACACACACACACACACACTACTCCTCCTGTCCACCCACATACACCCCATATGCTTCTACCCTTGCATAACCTACTGCCTAGCATACATTTACTTGTCACCCCCCTCCCCAGACACATTTACATGACCCCCCTCCCCAGCACACATTTACATTACACCCCAGCACACATTTACATGACACCCCAGCACACATTTACATGACACCCCCCCTCCTCAGCACACATTTACATGACCCCCCCTCCTCAGCACAGATTTCCATGACACCCCCCTCCTCAGCACAAATTTATATATTAAACCCCTCCCCAGCAGCACATATCACATACCTGACACTGTGCTGACTAACTTTGGAGCTGTTGCAGGCTCTTCCTAGGCCTGCTGGCTCCTCCTCCATCAGGTGTGGCTGCTGGTCTGTTGCTGCTGGTATGAGGGAGAGGGAGGTAGCATCATAACAATTGGTGGAAAGGTGGGCAGCGCTGTCACTGCTCTGTCCACAGGGAGAGAAGTTGCTGTGGTAGGACAAGAGAACCAGCGGGCAGGAGAGGTAGGAAGGCCGCCGCCGTAGACAGCCCATGCTGCGAGCGCCGCTGCCTGTGTTCTGTGTGTGTAACTGTGACAGGCTCAGGCTGTCACTAGGGGGAGCAGTGCCGGCACAGATCGGATCCACAAAAGAGATACGATCTGTCACTCCTGATCACCCCCCGCCCGCTGCACAAAAGCCTGTCATTCCATGGCCCCAGCATTACCAAACGTCAAGTAAAAAAAGTGGACAGGAAAATGTTGGTTGCGGTGCAGACAGCAGCGGGGCCCATGAACTGGCTTGGGCCCGGTGCACTGCACCGTCTGCACCGACAGTAGTTCCGCCCCTGATTGCGCAGCAGATTCTGTTGTGCTTTACATATTGTTGACAGTGATAAAACAAACTGGGTAACAACAGACAGACTTGTAGGCAGAAGGGCCCTGCTGCAGGCTTACAATCTATAGGGATATAGGAGGGAAACACAAGGACTGGCACTAGTAATAGCATAGCAGTCCCACCAAATCCAGAAGGGAAGCTATATAATATATAAGTCAGTGCCTCAGAGGGTTATGCATATGGAACTTAAATATTATAGGCTTGCCTGAAGAGATAAGTTTTCAGGGAACGCTTGAAAGTTTGGAGGCTAGAGGAGAGTCTAATTGTGCGTGGAAGGGCATTCCATAGGGTGGGAGCAGCACGATGAAAGTTCTGAAATAGTGAATGGGAGCTAGTGATCCGTGAAGAAGAGAGGCGCAGATCTTGTGCAGAGCAGAGTGGTCGAGATGGGAGATATTTTGTGATAAGTAAAGAGATATAAGCTGGTGTAGTATTGTTAATAGCTTTATATGCGAGTATAAGTATTTTATATTGAATACAGTATAATACAGGCAACCAATGGAGGAACTGGCAGAGCGGATCAGCAGACGATGAGCATCTTGCTAGGAAGATCAGCCTAGCAGCAGCATTTAAAATGGATTGCAGTGGCGTGAGTCTGTTCTTGGGAAGAACAGTTAGGAGACTATTGCAATAATCAATGCAGGATATGATAAGTGCATGGATAAAGAATCTAGTAGTGTCTTGTGTGATATAGGGTCATATTTTGGATATGTTTTTTAGATTGAATGTGGGGAAGAAAGGACAGTTCAGAGTCGAGGATGACCCCCTAGGCAATGAGCTTGTGGGGTAGAGTAGATTGTCGAGTTGTCAACAGTGATGGAGATTTCAGGATGGTAACTGTTCTTAGCTGGTGGGAATATAAGTAATTCTGTTTTGGAAATACATTGAGTTTGAGGTGGCGAGAAGACATCCAAGATGAGATGGCAGAGAGGCATTCAGAGACTCGGTCCAAAACCACTGGTGACAACTCTGGGGTTTGTAAATAGATTTGAGTATCATCCGCATATAAATGATACTGAAATTCAAAAGAGCTTATTAGTTTGCCAAAAGATGAGGTATAGATTGAGAAAAGCAGAGGGCCTAAGACTGAGCCTTGCGGAACTCCGACTGAAAGAGATAGTGAAGAGGAGATAGAGTCAGAGAAGCAAACACTGAAAGAGCGATCAGATGGGTAAGATGTGAACCAGGAAAGGGCTGTATCATTAAGACCTAGGGAGTACAGTGTTTGTATGAGAGGACTATGATCAACAGTGTCAAACGCAGCAGATAGATCTAGAAGAATAGTAGAGAGTACTGGCCTATAGACTTGGCAGTTACCAGATCATTCACCACTGTAGTCAGTGCTGTCTCAGTGGAGTGTTGGGAACGAAAGCCTGACTAAAGCGGGTCTAATAGGGTGTGAGAGGTAAGAAAGTGTGTGAGGTGAGAGTAGACAAGTCTCTCCAGTAGCTTAGAGAGGCATGGAAGCTGAGAGATAGGATGATAGTTAGAGAGAGAATTATTGTCAGAGTTGTGTTTTTTCAGAATTGGAGTAATCACTGCATGTTTGAGCAAATAAAGAAAAGTACCAGTAGCAAGAGAGAGATTGCAGATTTTAGTTAAGGTTGGAATAAGCACAGGAGACAGAATTTAAATGACTTGTGCAGGTTTAGGATCAAGAGGTGAGGTAGTAGAGTAGGAGGATAAGAAGAGTGTGGAAACTTCATTTTCATTTATGAGCTCAAATGAAGAGAAAGTGGCAGAGGGTTCAGGTGGGGAAGAAAGAGGTTTAGAGGTTGTGGAAGAGCATACCATTTTATCTCAGATGTTATCAATCTTGTCCTTAAAGTAGGAGGCAAGTTCTTGTGCACTGATTGTAGTCGTGGGGGAGGAGAAGGAGGATACAGAAGAGACTTAAATGTGTTAAAAAGTCGCTTAGGGCTGGTGGCATGAGAAGAGATGAGAGATTGGAAGTATGTTTGTTTGGTAATACAAAGGGTGTTTTTACACCAACCTTTAACAAACCAGAAAGTTCACCATTGATAAATTTCTTCCATGCCGATAGACCTCTATGTGGACAGTTACCTTTATCAATTTAACAGGCAAGATATGGGGAACTTTTTGTTAAGAGCTTCACCTAAAGTGTAGTCTTGTCTGCAAGCCTGTACACTGTAGCATAGCTGAATAATCAAATCCATAAAAAAAAATCTCTAAAAAGAAAACAGTATCAGAATTGGCATCTCCTGAATACTGTATTATTCATCCGCTCCGGTAATAATGTAACATCCTCATGAAGCATTCTGTTCACCTGGCTTCTGTCTATCAGACCTTCCTCGCTCTGCTTTCTCTTAAATAGAAACACATAATAATATTAACATTAACATACCGGAAAACATTCTGCCAGGACTGCGCTCAACCTGCAAACAAAACCTGCCGGATCTGCTTTTCCCACTTATTTTAAATTTAGAATATGGAAATGATTATAATCGCGTTCACAATAATCTTTCTAAAAACACATGAGAACACCTAAAAGTACAAAAAAGAGAGTCTAATATAAGTGTATTTACATTAATCTTATATATATATATATATATATATATATATATATATATATATGGACAGTTTTCCATTATAAGGGATTATTTGCGCATATTGACCGGACTCTTCTGTATGTTTACATTAATCTATAGTTTACATTATGGGGGGTGTTCAATCCTGGACACTATTTCCAAAAGGGGAAATAGCGGTTCCCGCCTATTCAATTATGCCGTTTCCGACAGCATTGAAGGCAGATTACGACAAAACAGATCCGACATTAAAACAAATCGGTTCTGTTTTGTCTAAAACTGACGTTTCTTGACAATCCGTGACTATTGAATTGAATTGAGTTACAGTCGAGCTATGGGAAAACGGCCCGGTATTCTGAGTGTCGGGACTTTCTGACAGTCGGAATCCCGATTGACTACCCTACTATATATTGTAGATTGATAGAGAGATACTGAAAGAAAATGATCAAAAATTCCTATTCACGCGAGTCGCTTGGATGTCTGAACTATGGGGGTTATTCTGATTCACTCGGAAAGGCACAATCACTCTCTAATGGATAAAACCACGTGCACTGCAGGTGGGGCAGATGTAACGTGCAGAGAGAGTTAGATTTGGGTTTTTTATTGTTTCTGTGCAGGGTAAATACTGTCTGGTTTATTTTGACACTGCAATATAGATATCAGTTTCAAGTACACCCCCCATCCAAATCTAACTCTCTATGGACATGTTACATCAGCTCCACCTGTAGTGCATATGGTTTTGTTCATTAGAGAGTGATTGTGCCTTTCCGAGTGAATCAGAATAACCCCCTTTATGTTTTGAGGGGTGCGGGAGCTGCTTTACGTCACACGCAGCCGCTGCAACCCAAATTATAGCGACCATACACCTGACTTTAAAGGGCTACCGGTATCATGCTATTTCATGGGTGGCTCCCCACATGCTACCGGCAGTTGTACAGAATTTGCAAAAGTACAACTGAAACGGAATTAGATGGATAGATAGATAGATAGATAGATAGATAGATAGATAGATAGATAGATAGATAGTTTCTTGCTAAATAATCCTGATATGAAAATTGAAAGCTTTGTGGGTATTGTGTAACTTCACACATTTAAATACAAATTTAAACGACATGCCATGTAACCATGGAAACTAGCAGCATCTACTCCATACAGATATAGGCATATGCTGAAATAATGTAATCAGATAAATGGAAAAATGAAACGATAATGAGCAGAAGCAGCTGTACCATAAAAAGATGATTATTTTCCTACTGATGTAAAGTAACTGTTCCCAGTTGTCTGTGTGCTCTACAACCTTTATCCACCACTTTGGTAGAAGTCGTTCAGCTTTACTTTTGTTGTGAAACTTTGGAAGCACAGGTTTCCCACATGACGTGGTTCCCAGACTTGGTCTTCAAAGAACCCCTAACAGTTTTGGTTTTCCAGGTCACCCTGCAGTTGCACAGGTGTACTCATTACTCGCTGACACATTTTAAAAGATACACAGGTGGAGCTTATAATTTCAATTGTGATCCAGGAAGGAGTCTTGGGAAACATGCACTATTTGGGGTCCTAGATGACTGAGTTTGCAACCCCTAAACTAGACGCTTGACTCTAACACTTGAAGCGTAGGAGCGGGGCGGGGACCCGGGGGAGCTGGCGGGGGTGAATAGTTTCACCAGCCCCTGCCTGAATGAGGAGCGCTACATCTGTACAGTACTTGATTGACTGGCTGCTTAATTAGTTATGTATTCAAGCAATTGTAGTCTACCTGGCAAAAAGAAATGAAAAAATAAAGACAGGACACACACCATAGAATAAAGTCTTTTTGTCAAAATAGGTGTGCAAATCAGCAAGCAAACATTTTTATTAATCATAATGACCTGTAATATTATCTATACTCTATTTTTACACATTTTTTATTTGAATTTATGCAACAAGAGTGAGCAACACTGGCTTTGTTGGCTGATGAAGTCATGATTATGACGAAATGCGTTGGGTTTTATGTCGGTTTGATGATTGTATTGTCAACATTCTAAAGGATTCAATTGATGATTCATTGAACTGTGTTGAAATCTGTAAGCACAATCTTATGCCCTAAGATTATTATGTATTGTATTTTTTATATTAAATACTATTTGAATGCATTTGTTTATAATTTGAATCCAGTGCCCTCTGAACCTCTCCTTTCTTTTTCATCTCTAAACGTTGGATTCCGTCTAACAGGGGGTCCTTTCAGAGGCGCTGCTTATACTGTATACAGGTGAGAAGGCAGGCATAGTGATGCCTGCACGGGGCGGGTGGCTGGCGTCACATGACGCCAGCGCCTGCCCCAAATTCGGTACTGAGCGTCCAGAAGAAAACATCAGCCTACAGTACAGTAGATTTACTTTTATTACCGAAGAAGAGAAAAAATATTCGATGGCCAGCGGGTGGCAGTTGCCTGTTTGCTGGGCTGCTATTTCACACCGCCTAGCTAAGAGGCCTGAATCAGGCCCCAAATCTGTTACGGGAAAACATCTGAGTACAAATGTACAGTGCCGTGCACCTGTTTATCGCACACATCGCATTAATACAGGAAAAATGGTGGTTGACCAGACTCATCTGCGAACCCTCTTACAAGGGCAGGGACCTTGTTATTTTTGTTGGCGTTAAATACATTAGGACATGGTTCTAATCATCGTCCGGGAGGAAATGCAATGCTATAATGGCCATAAAAGAGAGATTTGTGTCCCTTTACGCCCACAGAAATAGTATTTTGCGGAGCATAACCGTTTTTTACAATGCTGATTTATGTGGTTATTGTAGACGCAGCAACAACTGACATTATGTAGTGCGTCTAGTGTTGTGCCAAGTCACCTTAATGTGTATACTTTTTGTGCTCCTATATTACCTTGTAATGTGCGGCATCATTTTCACTGATTAAACAAAGCAAAAAAATAAAACAAATGATACAGACAGAGTGAGTACCAGTATGTATTCTATTGTATGTTGTGGTATTTCTATTACACTTATTGTTATTCATAGTGTTCCTGTACTGTGCGGCCTCTACTCATTATGTAATCAGCAGATTACTGTGCATCGTACAATCCTTGTAGAACTTGCTTATTATCTCATTCATTTGTTACCATCAACTACAGCTAAGGGACGTCGCACAGCGGCTGCTTCCCGATTCAGAGGTGTGAAAAGAATTTATGGGAGAAATCGGCATCTCTCTGCACACATTTACTGGAAGACAAAGATCTCTGTGAGAGCTAAAGACAATGAGCAGTATTCAATACTCTGGATTCACTGCTTTTTTTTGGCCGAATTGGGCTGTTTTCATGCTCTGCGGTGAATCTTTTCACTGAAAATCTGATTCACCCTATTCAATGTTCACTGTTCGCCGAAAGCGAACAGTGAATGCCGGCCAGTTCTCCGTTTCATGCTCGCTGCAATTCACTGGTTTATTTCAATGGGGTTTGGACTCTGATTCGCCGAGAGTGTGTTCAAGGCTATAATGGAGAACTGCTTTCACCGTGATTTTCGCCAAGATTCAACATTTTGCATTCGCCATCTCTTTATGGTGAACTGGAATGTGTTCTTTTAAAATAAAGGTTTTCTTTGTTTTGTTTTGTTTTTTGGATGTAAAAAAATCATTAATTTTATTATTTGAAGTTTGAAATTTGCTATTTTGATTCATGAATATATATTTAATTTTTAATTTTGATTTTTTTTACACATGACGTCAGCAGGGGGCGGGGAGCCGCTCATTAGATATTCACTGCACTTTGTCCCGCTCATTACATATGCATGAGCTGGTCCAGCGTAGTCCTCCTTCTCCTCCCTGATAAAGCAGGGACCCACTGCCTGCTGGTGGGTGGCATGCAGCTGGGTCTGGCAGCTCAGAGTCAGGTCGGGTAGCCCTGCGGAGCAGGGGGTCCCTGCAGCGTATGTGAGATCAGCAGTGGGGTCCCTGCGGCGGATGGGAACTACTAGAGTAGTGGCGGGGTCTCCACCGCAGGGACCCCGCCACTGATCTCACATACACCGTGACCAAATCTAACTCTCTCTGCACAAGTTACATCTGCCCCACCTGCAGTGCACATGGTTATGTCCATTGGAGAAGGAATTTGCCTTTGTGAGTGAACCAGAAGTTCCAGTGCCGATCTTCTCACCAGTGAAGAGATTCTGACATCAGTATTCTGACTGTCCAAAATAGTGCCAGTAATGCAGACTGCATATGAATTTAAACTGCTATGCAGTGACCTGCTGTTCAAAATACACAACAAAGTCTATATCCGAGTGCTTGTGTTTGTGATCCTTGTCACAATATGTGTGAGTGTTTGTGTGCGAGAGCCCAATGACCCCCATGCCTCCCAGCAGCGCCCTCTTGTGGCAAGATGGAAGGAAGACCACCAAGATGGATACCTTGGACCATTAAATATCATTATTTTTTCTCACACTGCAGGCTTTTTGAACACAATGTCAGTTGTATATTTGTCGTTGAAATGCAAGAATCTGTTCACACTACGCACGTCACCATGTTCCGGCCAGCATCGCCATCTTACATCTGAAGTTGGGACACTGTGACTGATATACAGTACAGTAAGGTGAAGTCTAATGAGAGGGTGAGAGGAAGTGGGGCTCTACCTTTTCCTTGCCTGATGAGAAAATAGAATGACAGAGAACAATACACAGGTAAGCGATCTTGGGGGTTATTCTTGTTGATTCGCAAGGCTGTGAATTCACAGCTTTGTGAGTCCGCCAAACCCCGCCCGTCGAATGCTGTGCTGCCCCCCACCCTCATAGCCTGGGTACCCATGCACTGGCTGCGAACGGATGTTTAATATAAACATCCAATCACAGGCTGCGGGGAAACACCCACATCATTAAATTGTCGCCGACTATCGAATGATGTGGAATGCACACACACACATATATAAGGTTGCTCTGAGGTTACCTTAGATGTGCATGGGCATTCTGAAGGAAGTGGGTGGGCAGATGACATCCGGTGATGCCTGCCCCCGGCGCTCACGTCACCGGGTGAATTTTCATAGGAATGCCCACCTTTTTCATGGGAACGCCAATTAAACGCTGGGCGTTCCCACGTACGAATCCCCTGGCCCCCCCACCCGTAATGTTGGGTGCGTGTACCCAACAAACAGTTTGTTTGCCACAGACACACGCACCCTGCATCTACACATGGGCATAAAATATGGGCCTCATGCGAACAAAGGGGCCGATGTGAACAGGGCAGAATAAGGTCCCTTGTTACCTTTTTGAACCACCCTCATGAATACAAATAGTTCAGACAGCTATTCAAAGTTGAAGTAGGAAACAAATTGATATCATATTTTAGGCAGCAGAGAAGATTTTCGACGTATTTGTTCTTCAATAGATCAGGGGAAATTCCAAAAGAAAAAAAGACAAATATGTTCGAATAAAAATTCATACCAACCAGTAATGTCTTATAAGGCTTGCAAACAATTTTACATATTATAAACTGTATACAAAAAAAGCCTCTTCATCTTTAATTAACCCGTAGTTAGTGCATCTGTTCCCACCATCCGTACAACCCCCAGCACTCTCTGGCAATTATCTCAGCTTCAAACTGATTGGAGGCCTGACATATTGTTCGATACACATTTCAGTTTCACTGTAATCAGTGCCAGATTAAGCCTTGGGGGGCAATGAGGTACATTTCAATCAACGTAGTAGCCCTGCTTGGGGTGTGAACAG
The DNA here is from genome assembly GCF_055691185.1 of Crinia signifera. Classification (NCBI taxonomy): domain Eukaryota; kingdom Metazoa; phylum Chordata; class Amphibia; order Anura; family Myobatrachidae; genus Crinia; species Crinia signifera. The sequence goes on from NC_139221.1 coordinate 320,627,987, forward strand.
CAAGGGCTACTACGTTGATTGAAGTGTACCTCATTGCTCCAAGCTCCTTGATAAAGGTCCTCTAATGGGACCGAAACGTCGGAGCATTTATGGAAGTAACACCACATTGCTAATAAATTGCTATTATTGGAATACTAAGACGAACAATTTTTTTTTCCATTTAAAGAAACTGGAAAGTGCTCCATCACCACCCACCTTCTGGTGTGTGGATTCTGGACTATATTTGGTGCATGTCACCGCATGCATCTTAGATGGGCACCCCATTGCTGTAAGGTTGGGTGATAGTGCAGGTTTCCCTCTCTCTCTCTCTCTCTCTCTATATATATATATATATATATATAAATATATATATATATATAAATATATATATATATATAAATATATATATATATATATATATATATATATATATATATATATATATATATATATATATATATATATATATAGACTTCTGTGGGGTAATGACGTGGCACTCCAAACTTGTAAATTTTCAATTCTTTATTGAGACAAACAGCAACGTTTCAATGCAGGTGCATTTTCATCAGGCTCCTGATGAAAATGCACCTGCATTGAAACATTGCTGTTTGTCTCAATAAAGAATTGAAAATTTACAAGTTTGGAGTGCCGCGTCATTACCCCACAGAAGTCTACATTATCCAAGGACGAAGGCAACCAACTAGCAACTTATTTGGAGGTTGTGCCTGGCCAAATATACAAGTCTAAATATATATATATATATATATATATATATATATATATATATATATATATACACACATACATACATAATGAAATGAAAAGCCTGTGTTTGTCCCTCTGCACCTTACTCTGCACCTTACTCTGTAGGAGACCTCACAGTCCCAGTGTTGCCTTTGATTAAAAACCCTCCCATGACTAGGCTGCTGCTGTTCTCCATGGGTCTGAGAAGCATGTAATAAGCTCCACCAATCAGAGCTCAGCACAAACGTCTCAGCCTCTGCCCTCTGGTGCAAAGTGTCATGGGACTTAGTCAACTCCCAGTAATGCACTGCACACTTGTGCAGTCAGTGTACCTTGGCTCCCGATGCTCAGCACCATTAATCATTGTCACATTGGCAGATAGGTGAAGCTGCAGCACTACCCCACTACCATGCACAAAATCTTTTAGCTAAAAAAAAAATATATATATATATATTTTTTAATACATGCCAACCACAGGGGGCCCCTAGCTAGAGGGGGGCCCAGGGGTACTGACCCCTTTTGCCCCATTATAATCCAGCCCTGACTGTAATTAGAATTACATACAACCCCACTTCTTAAAAAAGGACAAAATACAAATCTTATACACAACAAATTGCTAAAGAAGTAGCTTATCGGCAGATGAAGAAGCTCTGTAGTTAATACCTACTGTGGCATCTACACTACACATAATTAAAATTCATGAAGCTACTGTATTACACATGGGAAATAGATTAGATGTTGGAGATACTTAATTGATTAATGACTGTTAATATTTTTTAAATAAAAAAATAATAAAAATATAACAAGAAAGTTGTTTAATTGCTGAATGGCGCCATGACGGATTGAGCCTACCATGCATATAAGGCAAAGTAAAAGTAATATTTTTCCATTTACATCACATTAAATCATAACTGAAGCCATGAGTTATATTCTATTTATTTTGTCTTCAAATATAATTATTGAAGAATACTTTTATTGCTGAAGGAAAAGAACTGAAAATGATGAAACTAATAGGAGTTAAAGCAGCTGCGATGAAGAATGTGTATCCTGAAATACAAGGAATACCCTTAAGACATTAATAAATGTTTTAATAAAATGTAGTGCTCAAGGTAACTCTCCTATAAGTGTATCATTTATATCACATCTAGGCCTGTGAGGTACCTGCAGCAATTACTATCGAAGTAAGGATTAGATTTCTCTCTCTGGGAGTTCAAGTTGACCTATCTATAAGTGGGTTAATCTGACCTATTTTAAAATATCTAGAAATATATATTTTTATCGATATATTTTACATCACTTGTGGGTTGAGGTGTTAAGTTATGATTTTTTTATTATTTTTCTGCAACAAATTAACGCCTCATTTAGGGAAAAGAATGAACAGTTCAGAATGCAGTCATTAATTTGTTGCATATGAAAAGAGGTGGATTTTACCTATGAGTTACTGCGTCCTCAGTAAAATCCACCACCTCAGTGAGCCACTTACAGTCCATGACACACTGGCTATACTGTGACTACCTATTGGAAGTGCTACCTGCCTGCCATTTGCAGGGCTGGAAGTCTTAGTGGGAGGTGTTTCCTTTCTCTGGGACTGCCAGGCTGTGTTTTGATTATCAGAGAGTGTGGAAACCGCTCTCTGTCTGATCATCAGCCCTATCAGGCTTCTATGGGCTACAGCCAACGCAGTCCATAGAAGCCGGTTTCCACAGCCGGCAGCAAGGGATCTCCTTTCCTCCTCTGGACAAAGCACATGGCCAGCGGTAGCCCTCCACATAGATAGGAGCAAACGCTGCATATGAACATGAACATTTTTACAGTTACATGCTATTACATTCTGTTTTAGCATGTAGAGTACAAAACATTTATTAATACTAGTTATTTATATGGTGCACCCAATGGGCCTGATTTTGATTTCGAAATAAAGTAGATAACAGATAGAGACAGTTTTATGAATACCGCTCTCGGTGCACCATTTACAGAGGCGCTCTGAGAACAAGTTGCACGTGCATGTGAGACGCTTGTGCACCCCATTTGTGACAATGGAGGCGCAAGTGTGTGAGACACCTGCGCATCCACGATTCCTGAACAGTTTCAAGTTACGGGTCAGTCGGGTGCGCTGGCACTATGGCTTCATCTGTAACTGTGTATCTTGACAAACCATGTTGCATTGCAGATGCATATATTACAGTAATATTGTTATTATTATTATTGCGGGGGTTGCATGCAGGGTAAATACTGTCTGCTTCTGCATGAAGCCTACAATTTCTGGAAACTTTTTTATTGTACAATACATTTTAGATTTCAGTATGGACACAACCCACGCAAATCTAGCTATATGCACATTTTAAATTTGCGATTAGCGAGCCCCCCGACGGGACGCGCATAACTTCACAGGTATATGCTACACTCGCCACGCTTCGGGCTCGGTGGCTCGCTGCGCTCACCACACTATATCATGTCGCATCACATTGCATACCATTGGGTGTATGGCATGCGATGCGATAAAAACATTGTACGACCAACATCGGGGGCGCCGCTATAATACACAAGTACCTAATCTCAAATCAGAATTAAGCACATATTCCATAATTATGTACAGATACTAAATATATTGCCCATTCACATCAGTGCCTTCCACAGTGCAGCATACAATCTATTTTCCCATCATGGTCATCTGAATTTCTCAATCCGTTTGGGAGCTTTTGAGTTTAGCAGGAAGCTGAAACTAGGAGCTTTAATAAAATCTCTGACCATCTAGGTATTACCAGGACCACATAAGTACTGCGAGTAGGAAATGCCTTTAGAGGCCAGATACTAGACTGGAATAGGAACTGTAATTCACCAAAATGAGACCCTGCAACCGATCGTGATAAACTCATCCCCAGCACCTGCTTCCAGGAACCTGTGGCTGAAACCCACCATTGGGAACATAGGAACTTGACATGTAAAAACTCAGAGCCCCCATACACTAGACTGAAATCAAGAACTCAGAGCTCAGGTTCACTGTGACCATCTTGGATTTTAAAAGAGCTCAGATGATGTCATGGAAGTCTTGGATGGGCATGGACCACGGAAAAGAGTTTAAAGTCCCCAGTCCACCTGATGAAAAGCTCAGAGGATGTCATGGAAAGTCTTAGGGAGATGGAGACCAAACAAAAGAGCATAAAGGTGGCCACACACCCCTACCCAGATGAAAAATGAAGAAAACACTATAGAAGTCATGGGGGAGTCCGCAGTCACCACCTCTCTCTCTCCGGGAAGGGGGTGTGCGTCCAATGCTGCTGTGCCTAGGGGTGACCTGACTAGCACGTGAAGACTATACACTCCTACACCAATACAAGTTTTAAGGGGCAAATTGGAAATACATTTATTGAACCATAGAATTACAAAAGTAATACAATGTGATGGGATTTTTTATATATTATGTTAAAAGTTTATATTGTCTGACCTTTGAATACTTTACACATATGGCCTTATTTAAAGTCAGTAAGATGTTAGTTTTATATTTTCTGAACTGTGCGTCACAAATTGCAATTATAATTTGAAGTTATGGGTTATGACATTTAATGATATAGTACTATATTTATAATAATGATGTCTGTTACATTAGCCTGAGTTCATTTATACTTTAAAAAAAAAGATATACCTATGCACAGAAGATAAAATTGTTACTGGACACAAAAAGTTTTCACAGCATTTTAAATACTTTATAATGTGAGGCTAAAATAAGACACTAGTTAGGCCTCATCTTGAGATCCGAATATAATTATTGGCCCCACACTACAAAAAAAGACATTATTGAACTGGAAAAGGTCCAGTGAATGGAAACTAAGGTAATTAAAAGAATCAGTGGGTTATACGAGGCCGGTTACGGGATAGGCGATGGATGCTGTCTAGATCGACAGTTACAGGATCAACCGCTCTTGGTCAAAGGCATATAGTTATACTGCACCTCAAGATAGTTAATGGGGTCTAGAGTGACAGTGATGGGAGTTTGAAGCAAGTTGGAGATTGAAGGAGACTAGTTCAACAGTCACGACGTCGACACGAGTGTCGAAGTCGTGACTGTCAACCTCAAGTCCATTGATCTCCAGCTTGCATATAGCTCCCATCACTGTGGCTCTAGACCCCATCTACTATCTTTAGGTGTCTATCTAGATGCCTTTGACCAGGAGTGGTCGATCCTGTAACTGTTGACCCAGCGACGGTATACATAGGAGGCAATATCTGACAAGCTAGTTATGACAACGATGAATTAGAAATGTATAATACTTGGGGAGAATATCACATCTAGGACTTACTCCAATGAGTCTAGTTAAAAAAGGTTGAACTTGATGGACGAACATATTTATTCAACCTTACCTATTATATTGGCCTTAGGCTATCTTTGGAATATTCCTGTAAGGCTGTATTGAGCTCATAAAATCTGTGCCAATATCAAATGTAAGAATTGTTTATTCACATGAAAGGCATTGCATAATATATCAGCTGTGGATCTTCCTAGCCATGTGTATTGCAGGCAATGCCACCTTAGATATGGTCCTTAATGTCTACAACTTTCAGACCAAAATTCCGGGTCTGAGATGGGATCATCAACATGTCTTCAGGTTAAGTTGATGCTTATTTCAGAACCCTTTATCATCATGGCGAGGACCTTGGATTTACAGTAGGTCTAATATGCCTGGACCAACCTGGGTCATGTGTCGAAGTAAAAGTGTTGACCCTGAAGTGCAACCAGGGTTATTCCCAGGAAGTGATCCAGACAGACTGCAATGTAATAAAGGGATAACTGGGTTATGGTACCCAGGTTTATGTTGACTTTGTAACATTAATTTGGGGTTGACCCTATTCACACCAAAACATGCTCTTGTTTGGACTGGCAATATTAGACCCTCAGCCCAGGTCCTTGACTCAGTGTGAGGCACATATATCAACATGGCTTGAAATCATGTTGTTAATCTACAATATCCTCGAACCAAAGTGCTTTGAGAAAATTATACTATTTTAATGTTGTATTTTTTTATCATATGTTTTATGTTTTTATTTATATCATTTATATGCTAATACAGTATATTTGTTTGCTTGATCTGTTTAATCTGAGCATATGTGTGCATGTGTTTATTCACCTTACATTCACGGCCCAGGAATGCCCAGCCAGAGCTAGCCCTAACCAGTTTGATGCCCTAGGCAAGATTTTGGCTGGTGTCCCCTAGTACTGCCACTAGAATCAACCTTACCAAGCACCTCTCTCCCAGGACAGCACCCATCACGTAGAACACAGATTACAGCAGCCAGCAACTCCCATCACCCTTCACTTTGCAATCCTCATTTTGGTACTCTATGCCAGCAAGAGCTTTGGTGCCACCACAACCCATGCTTGAACCAGGGACAGTGTGTTGAATTCTTATAAGCCAAACAGGTCTGTGTCCTTGCTGGGAAGGCATGTGGCCACACAAGAAAAAAACAACAACAAAAAGCAGAGCTTAAAATAAGTAATGGGTTTAAAAAAAAAATCTTAGATGAGATTATTTTAATCAAACACTGTTAGTAAATAAGACACTAATAATAAAAAACAGTAAAATGACCAATGTGGCCACACAACAGTACCCCTAACTCAATTTACGTCACAGCCTGCTGCAACAAGTTTAAACATGTTAGTGTTTCCTGTTCACGTTATGTCACAAGCTGGTGTCCCTTATTGAAAAGAACTTCTCTCAGAGATCCATATTCCCATTAGTCCTCACAGTAGTGCCTCTTATTCACATTACGCCACACCGTATCGCTGCTTGTTGACTTAAATACACACTGTCACTCCTTGTTAACAATATAATTTCTTATTCACATTACATCTTATTCACATTACACCCCACCCTTCCCTCCTTATACACATTAGACCACACCATTTCCCTTCCTTCTTATTCACATAACATCACACCATATCGCTCTTTATTTACTTTACAATCGCTCCATGTTGACATAGCACCACTCAGTAGCAATTAATATGCACATTACACCACACAGGAATAGCACTGCTTATGCACATAATGCCACAAATGAGTGCTCCTCACACATAAGCATAACATTAACAATGCTCAAATATTTGTTTTCAGTAAAACTTTATTTTGCACTCCCTGAAACTGTGACTACATTTTCACTGCTTTATGGGGTGGGGTGGGAGGCTGGGCAGCACAATGGTGGCAGGAATACTACTGGACACACAGACCCACCTGTATACTTTTAGGAGGTGTACCTCCCATTGATGCTGGAAGACTGGTAAATTGATGATGGTGACTATAGTATTAACAACACTATTGTGTTTTGACTTCCACAGCTGATTATATTTAAATTAATAACATTTAAGCTATTAGAATGTTGGCCTGATATTAGTATTAATTAATTGGCATTTCTATTTGGACTACTGCAATTAAAATGATTCTCATTTGTTTTTCATAGGAAGTAAACAACAAATAAGATATTTAATTATTACATTTTATATTGAAAATATTCTCTTACCTTTATTAACATCATTAAAGACACTATGCTACCCTATGTAAATTACCGCTGATTTAATATACCCCTTCCATTGGAGCTCCCTGCCGGTCCCCGCCCCATTTCTCTGCCCCCCCCCCCCCAACCCTGGTGGATTCCCTGAAGCGGATACGTGCATGGTTTGTGTCCCCCGCCGGCCAGAAACTGGGACGCACGTGCATGAGAGACTCTCACACGTCCCAGTCAAATTGAGTGCCGGCTTGCCAGCAGGGCGCATTCTGGCGAGCCCGGGCGCTGGCTAAGAGGCGCTCTATCTGTAAGTATGATAGCACGAAAAGCATGAAGGACAGATGTGTCTTTCTACATCAGTGGTTTCCAACCCTGGTCCTCGGGTACCCCCTATAAGTTCAAGTTTTCCAATTCACCCAGCCATTGCATTGTGTACAGTATCACCAACTGTCACATTTAAAAATCCACAGGTGACCTGTAAGACTTGAACTGTTGGGGGTACTTCAGGATCAAGGTTGTGAACCACTGTTCTATATCCTTTCTGTAAGGTTTACCCATTACATCAAGGATGATTGAGCATAGTAAGGAACAGACATTCACCATCTACCACTATGCCATTTAAGTGAATGGGATCCAGTATGTGCACGTTCCCATCTTCCATTCACTCTACTGTTATGACACCACTTCAATGGAACCCAGCAGTGGCGCAAACTATTGTGACATGTGGTGCTGAATTCCGCTATAGTAAGCTGCTATACACAACAAGAATGTAGCAGGACAGAGCGGAACTACCATTGTCACTACCTGTCATCCTCTTGGTGTTACCCACTGGTTTTCACTGTCACACTCTGCCTCTCCCTATCACCCTCTGCCTCTCCCTGTAACCCTCTGCCTCTCCCTACGACCCTCTGTCTCTCCATATCACCCATTGCCATGTTGTATATTGTGAATTTGGATTGGGGTGGAGAAGGGGGCCCAAATTATATCTTATACCTGGACTCACCACCCACTATAGCAGGACATATCTGTATGTCTGTAAGCCATACTAACTTTATTTTAACTTTGATGTGTTTACATACCACTAGCAGCACATGTCACCTGACACCAGTGTTGTCACTTGGGGGGTGGCGGTCAATTCTTATTGTCCCCCATCCAAGAGGTAACACAAATGAGCTGACTTCTCCTCAGTGACCGGAACCTGATGCTGCACTGTAACATCATTTGGCTCCTGTCACAGTGTTGGAGCTTTCACTACACATTGACTGGTCCCTTGGTAAAGCCTAGCATCTCCGGACCCTCCAGTGATCTTTTTTACTTGATCGGGCATCTTAATAGCGCAAAAAAAAACAGTCATCAATAGCGCATGAGCTTTCAAGGTTAAATAGGTGCAATACCTGGATTGGAGAGAAAGCGGTCATGTGACCTGAAACCCACGCCGTAAATACAGGGCTTTGGAGAATGAACAGCACGTCTTGAAAAAGGAATTCATTCCGAAACGCGTTGACGTGACTCCCACTGACACATCCATCGCCAGAGGTCTGCGTGCAAGTGCAGGTATCTGGGTCCCGGACAAGAGCCTTCCATTCTGGCGTCTGCAGCGCTGGGAGCGGGTCAGAGAAACATCAGGCTCATCTGAAGGGATCAGGACTACCCCATTCTGTCTTGCTATTTTACTGTGTTTATGTGACGTTTTTTCGTCTACCCCGGAGTACGGTTTCTGAAAGATACCTTTATGGGCACTCGTGACAGAATTATAAAGTAAGTCTGCACCTGTTATGTTTTATACTTGAAGAAGTGTGGTCCTGTTTAAAGAAAGAAACTGCTACGTAAACACGAGAAGGGATTAGAAAGTAAGTGTGGTCCTAATTGTCCACCAAGTGATACACCTGCGTCCCATTTCTCCTGCACACAGCAAGTTTCATTCTTCTGCGCTGGTTGTTTCCCACCTACCCCTGCTTGAATCTTAATCACCATGCAATGCCACAAAACCTGTATATCTGTGTGCGATTGAGTTTGCCTATGATGTGTTACAGAATTAGACATAAAAAAAATCTGCAATCACTTCAATGTAGCACTTTGTATGCGGAATCAGACTCTGTCGCACACAGATGTAACAAGCGAAATAGTTTTGTCACATCAGATTTCAATTCAGGAACAAAACAGTTTGTTTGTCTTAAATAAAAACCTACATTCAATGTTTATTGCCTTAGACATTTTACATTTTCAGTCAATTTTCAAAGAGAAGACAAAACATTGAAAACAGCAGAATGAGTCCCAAGATGTCCTATCTGCGCATTTTCTCAGAAGAAACAATAACAAAGAGATTATTAGACATTTTCTGTGGCTCTTGGGAAGAAGTCAGAATGCAACCAGCGCTAATTATCATATGCCAAGAGCTTACACTATGACTTTCACGACCGTATGTGCGATATAAATAGGCTGTTAATGACAAGCTTCTGTTGATCAGTAGGAGCTGGTGTTATATCACTGCTATGGTTTTTTTTTATTTTTTTATTGTAAAGTATAAAAAGTAGACACAAAACTAGATGAAATGTTTCAAACATGGAAGATTTGCCACGTAGATGACAAATCAAGGGCATTACAAAAAAAAGCAATTATTTCTTATAAGAAGCAGAAAGGGTAAAAAAAATGAAGAACTATATTGAATTAATATTTGTATATGGCTATTGTGCGCCAACAGGATTTCATATTAAAAAAGAAACAAAGAAAAGAAAATAAGCACAGCCTGTTTGAACTGTCCGGATCGTCTTAGAAGTAGAGTCACTGGAAAGATATTTCAAACAGGATGAAAAAATACACAGAACTTCTTTGTTCTCTCACATTTCTGTTTTCACTTGGAACATAAATATATTCTATCAAAATTTGATCTTAAGAATGAACTTCACATTAAAAAAAGCATAGCTCATTCTATGTCTGAATGTTGGACACCGATAGATGTAGACTATGCAGTGGAGGTACTACATCATCCATTCCATACTCTTTCTTTCCCTTCTTTACATACATACCTTCCTTACATCATTTTCTTCCGTACCATCCTTCTTTTTTTCTTTTATGTCCTTTCCCCTACTTTTTCCTTGCCTTCCCTTCACTATGTTAGGAATATGGGGTTCCTGAGGCTGAAGCAAATTTTCTTATTCCTATTACAGAGAACTACAAGACTGCATTACAGAAATATATGGGGTACTTGTGTAGTTATACGGCACCAGCATGGCGCCGTGCTACTTCCGGGTTCTACGCTCGGCAAACTATCTAAAATAAAGTAACTTTACTCCATGCCAACGTGGATAGTTCATACCCCCACTATCCACGTTGGCATGGAGTTTATTTTAGATAGCGTGGCAAGTGTAGCGAGCCACTGAGCCCGCAGCGTGAAACTACACAAGTACCATATTTGGTATTTTAGTGAACATCTTCCCCAACTTGGCAACCCATAACTAAGTCGCAGGCATTTTAGTGAGAAGTGTTTACATTATTTCAGATTATGGGGCTCTTAGTACTTATTAGCTGATATTTACTTGTAATCACTGTGTTACTAAGTGCTACAGACAATATATGTTTTTTGCCCAATGTTGATTTCGTCAATGAAAATTTAGACTAAAACTATTTGTAACCAATTTTTTACCCGTTACTAAAATGTAACGATAACGGAAATAGGATTTTTTTTTAATAACAAAAGTTTAGACTAAATATTAGTCCATGTCGCCAGAATGAAAACTGACTAGACGAAAATGCTTTACCATTGTCGTCTGGACACCCTCTGGTGGTATTAACTAAAATCACATTTCAAGGACAAAGTGCAAAATAAGGGATTTAAGCCTCATAGGTGGATATTTAACTTTCACTGAACCATGCATGATGGTTTTGTGCAATAGGTAACCAAGTCCAGAAAGCCGGTGTTTGTCCAGGTAAGAATGACTGAGGGCTTCCAAAATGGCATTGCTTCTGTTCAGATGATTAGGCAGGTAGGGATTGGGTCCTTAATTGGTCTATGGGAACATCCAGTGTTTTATGCACATTCTGATGAGAATACTGGGTGTTCCCATGGTAATTCCCCCGATGAAGCAGGTGCGGGGGGGGGGGGGTGAGCAACTGACATCAGCAGCTGCCTGCCTGTTTCCCGCACAGGGTACTCGCAGATCTGGGGCACTGAACGATGATCAATCAAATGATTTCTCGCCCACACACAAGGCTGCAAATGGGTGATTTTGCAAATCATCCATTTGCATGCCTGCAGAGGTTCGGGGGGGAAGGGGGGGGGGGCAAATCAGCCATGCATGTGGCATCTAGGGGACTCGTAACCAGAATTAGAACCAATATGACATTATTGTTGTTATTATGAAAGATTTATACCCTGAGTTTTTTTTACAAGTCTACTAAGATTATTCCTATTTTTTTAACCTTGACTAAACTTAGCATCATTAGACTTGCTGGGGGGACTTGTGTTATTTTTGGTTAATTTCAAGAGTATTACCGTTCTGTCTCATGTGGTGCTTAACGTGACAAACACTCCCATCAAGTGCTTTGTAAATCTCTGCATTGAAGCCACATCAAAAAAACATTTTCTTTTGATGTCTCAAAGGTTTTTGTACAATTATATATTGGACGCTTAAGGTACATCAACAAAGCCTTAGAGACTATGCCATATATAACATACAAAAACACAGCATGTGTGCCAGCTGTTTGCTACAGAAAACAGGCAAGCTTCCACAACTGTTTTGTATTATTTCTGAACAGAAATATTCCTTCATTTATAGAAGAATTATTTTGTTCCAAACTTTTGCAATTCACAATGTTTCTCTGTTAATTTAAGGAACAGAAAAAGTTATACCGTTTCAAAGAATTGGCTTATTATTATAACATTTTGTTAAGGTACAGTATATTTCTCAAAGTTGTTATTTTTGTAGAACCGATGATTTAAAAAAGTTTGATAATTCACCGGTGTGCCTTAATGATCTACTGTTTCTAGAGCAGTGGTTTCAAAACTTGGTCCCTAGGGAGCACGGGTGTGGAATATTATGTTGGAAATGTCAAAGTTGACAAGGTCTAGGTCTACACCAAAAATTCAACACCAAAATGTCAACATTCATAGGACCATAGTGACATTATGTGGACATAAGCAAAAGGTTGACACAAGATCAACAAATTAGACTCAATGTCCCTAAATATATTGAAAGTCAAACCTACATCCACTTTAGAATCATCCACAGTAAATACAATTGTTCCTATAGCTCCCTTAATATGTTCTGTTTAACCTACTGTAGATAAAATTAAGTGATTTATAAGTTTATGGAACACGCAGGTGTAAATGTAACAGCCTGTGACTTGCAGGAATTGGTGAATTCCAATGAATCAGGGATTAAAGTTGGTGGAATGGGGTGGAAATTAGGTCCACCACCCCTAATTGTTGGTAGAACTTGTTCCACCTCCATCACAGTGCTTCACTATAACTTCAAAAGGTAAGCATGCCCACCATCCATGTCAGTAGATGATGCAGGTGGCACTAGTGTCACTAAAGAGCAGGAGACACCTCACCCTGTTCAGATCCTGATGGCTCCATGTTTCAGACACAGCATTATTAAGTACCAGGAGGCATTTGTCCGATGGCATTTGTCACCTAAGTTCTCAGTGGCTTTCTTTTCTGGCACAGCAAATGTAATGTCATGCTGTCACCACTGGGGCACCCTATGCGCTTATCTGTGAAAGAGTGCATATGACGGTGCCATATAAAATCCTGTCGCAAGAAGGTGAGCCTTAGAGCGGAGCATTGGTTCCCGGGGTGCCGTTTATGCTTCTTGACACTTATCAAATTCATCTATTCCTGGGCAGAGGAACTTACATCTATTGCTTACTGTGAGCGACAACTGCAGTTATCCAATAAAACTGCGGTCCTCTACAACCATTGGGTGCGGGAGGCCTTCACCATGAACCTTATGGCGCAGCCCCAGCGGCATATTGGCGGTCCCATTAAGATCGTGGAAGTGGATGAGAGTCTGTTCGTTCAAAGAAAAAGCCATGTTGGACGGACGCTGCCTCATCAACGGATATTTGGAGGCTTTTCAAGGGAAAGCACTCTGATGGCCACCATCAATGAATTCATCGAGCCGGGCACTTACTCGGATTGCTGGCAGACATATAGTACTGAGCAGCTGGAACAGGCGGATATCAACATGCTCGGGTTAAGCACCGTTTTAACTTGGTGGACCCGGACACAGGTGTTCACACCCAGAACATTGAGCGCCTTTAAGGCTCATGCAAATGGCGTAACAAGCGCCAAAGAGGCACAGCACACCACCATTTATAGTACTACCTGCAGAAATTAATGTGGCGGAAGACTCTGGATGCTGATAACACATTTCAGCTTATTATTCACGCACTTTCGCTGCTTCCTAAGGCAGAGTGACTGTTTTATTAAGTTTTTTTCTTCATCAATTGTTATTATTAATGTTCTTTTCCTTAATTTATTGTTATTATTGTAATTATTCATTGTGATTAATGTGATTTAATTATTTAATATATTTAATTATTATTTATTAAGTAAATTCAAGTTAGCTGTTAACTTATGTCGTCATTACTGTGTCAGATGTATGATATGGCAGGTTCGAATGTGTTCCTAAAACACCACCACTATCCAATATACACTGGGGGTTTTGTGGTAAATCGCAAAGCACAAAAAATCGCATGCGATCGCATTTGATTTTGAGTGTAATGCTAGGCAATGCCGGGCGATCTGCGGTCAGGGTGCAGTGAATAAATTAACTAGTGAGATTGCATCGCAACTCACGGCAGAAAAAGTGCATCGCACGACACTAAAATGTGCCATGCAATGCGATGCGATTTCATTACGCAGAATAGCCCACTAAGAAAATTGCGTACCATGTTTTTAAGAGACAGTTTCTTAAAAGGCAAAACCAACCAGGTTTGGTTATTGCAGCGTATGTTATTTATGTTTGAAAAAATAGCATACATCATAAAAGACAACTTTCGAAATGATTATAGGTGTCATACCCTTAATAGAGCAACCTACCCCTCACCTTAAATAAAATGCAGTGTTTAGACATTGCAGGAGTACATCCAGCACTAACAGTTCTCAAAGACCCGATTCCTACAGTTATCAAAGACCTATACCACATTATGTCCTAGCAAGCATAAAAATGCAGTAAGAACAGTTAATAATAATAATTTACTACTTTAAAAGTAGGTAACATATAAATACACTAGGTGATTCATCATGCCCTACGTGCGTTCTTCACACCATTGTAAGAGGCTCTGGTCCCTTAACCTGTGAACAAATTTGCGTGAAATATGGTTTGTGCAGGGGGGCGAGTGTGGTATACTGTGGGTGCAGGAGGGGTGGGTGTGGTGTTTCCACAGGTGGTTGTGGGGGTTCTGCGGTTGGTGGAGTGGCGGTTGTGGTGGTGTGGCAGGCATGTGTGGCGGTGGCTTGGGTGGGTGAGGGTCGGGTGCGAGAGGTTGATTGGTAGTGATGTTGGTGGGGTAGTGGTGGGTGCGGGGATACTGCAGGTGGTTGAGTTGCAGGTGCCCAGTGTGGGTGATGTTGATTGGTGGGGTGCGGGGGTGCACAAGTTGAGTGAGGGGCAGTTGAGGGGGTGCTGTGGGTGCGGGACCGATGGTGGTGTGGTGGGGGAGGTATGGATTTGTGGGTACTGTGGGTGGCTGCTGTGTTTGTCCGGCTGGATGTGAGGTATATCAGGCCCCATATACTGTCACATTGCATGGGGGGACTTGGGGCAGTGTGCCATGTACCCCTGCATTTACATGACCCTGCCCATTATTACACCTGTGTAAAAAGTGTGCTGATATGTGGCACAATAAGCCGCCGTTAACTGGGCACACTCCACAGTGACACTCCCTCTCTCCCATGGAAGATCTCTCCAGCAGCCACTGCACAACTCCGCTGAAACTCCTGCTGACACTCAGATAACCTGCCCACAGCAGCACCATCCCCCGACCGGTGCCTGGCATCGCACGCTGTGTTGGGAGCTGCAATGCACCCTTTGGAATGGGTGCTTGGTGTGTGGGGAGTGCAGCACTGAGCCTGTAGCCAGGGAGGAGGACTCTCAACATTAATAAGGTGAGGAGCCAGGCGGGCGTCGGGAGGCTGGATGCTGAAGAGTGGTTGTCGGAGAGAAGATGCTCACCAGAAAGAAGGAGCAGAGGCAGGTGGACGGCTGGAAGCGGATGTCGGGGTATCTGAAGGTCGGAGGCAGGTCCTTCTGCCTGCTGGCTGCGTCACGTATTCCTGTGAGACTGCCTGTGAATGAAGCAGGGTGTGTGGGTGTGTGTGAAGTTAGGCAAATATGTGGGTGGTGTTTGGGTCCTGTTCCTCCATGCTCCTGGGCCGGTGGGGCGGGCACCTTGACACTTTAGGAGCCACAGGTATTATATAGGGGCAGATTGTGTGTATAACTCTGGCCTGTGTGTATAACGCTGGGTGGGCGGTGGAGTTAAGTATCTGACTCCACCCAGCGTTATACACAGACTCACAAGATTGACAGTTCTGGGCTATTATATAAGAGACTAATAGTGTTCATATTATTTATTTATTTAAAGTTAGTAAGTATGAAGTTATAAACATAATAACAGTTAGTTTGTTCTTACTTATACCCCTTTCACATCGCACTTTTAAAACGGTATATTGCCGTTTTTTTCCATTTTAAAACGTTTAAGGCTGCAATGTGAAAGTGCCAGAGTTGATTTACCGGTTAAAGTTAACTGGTATTTCAACACGGTTAAAAAGCAGAGTCCTACACGTTTCAAAGCCGTTTTTTTGGCAGTTTTAACAGCTCTATTTCAATGGCTTGAAACGTGTCCCTTGGGGGTTAAATGGGTTGAATGTTTGAATGGTATTAAATGATTTTTAAAATGGTTTTCACCTGCAATGTGAAAGGTCTCAAGGCTCAGACCCGTTTTAGCGTCCCATTTAAGAATACCGTGTCATTACCCATTTCTGCAATGTGAAAGCAGTATTACTGACTTTGGTGAAACTCGAGAAAACATACTTGAGGGGACTTTAGTGCTGGGTCTGAGCTATCCTAAAATTATGCTCCACCCCCACCATGTGAAAATGACACAATTTGTGTGTCTGTGAATATGAGTTGGGGTTTAATTATTGGTACATCAAGTCCCACCTCCTTTATGCAGACCCACGACTACAGTATGGCAGTTTTTTTTAACCCAACTGCCCACTTCACTAAGAAGCAGGCTGGATGCAGGAAAGTCACTTGCTCTGGGTGCGGTAGTCTACCCAAGAAATAGGAAGTCTTCAGCAACTTACAGGAGAGCAGAAAAGTAATAATATGTTATGTACTACTATTGTGTTTATACTATTAATTATTTGTATACTGTTAATGTGTAACTAATAGTACAGTATATTCATTAACTGTACTATGTAAAATGAATGTACAGTATTACTGCCTTATCTGCTATTAATGTATAATGCAGTGTTTTTCAACCACTGTGCCGTGGCACACTAGTGTGCCTTGAGCTGTTCTTAAGTGTGCCCCCAGATCTAGAGATGCCCAAACCAGTTTACAGCCACCACCAGTTCAATTGTTATTTACTGGTCTCTTCTTTTCATGTAAAGAGCCAATGTAGTTTATTGTTACCTGTGGAGACCAATGTGAGAGACCAACCTTATTTTAAATGTATTTATTGTGTCTGCCAGCACCACTTCTCCAGGAAGAGAGTTCCATAGTTTGACTGCTCTGACCGTAACGAAAATTTTCCTTCTAAGGGAACAACATCTTCTTTCTTCAAATCTAAACTCGTGCCTGCGTGTCCTAGACTCCTTCCTTGCAGTAAAAAGGATGCTTGACTGTTTCTTATATTGGTCCTAGATATATTTGTACATGTTGAGCATGTCCCCCCTTTAACGTCTCTTCTCTAGTGTAAACAGTCCCAATTTGCTCAATCTATCCTCATAGCTTAAATTCTCCATTCCCTTAATTAGCTTTGTTGCTCTTCTTTGTTTTTGTTTTTTTCAATTCTATGACATACTTTTTATAGTGTGGGGCTCAGAATTGTACTCCATATTCTAGATGTACTCTAACCAATGCTTTGTACAGAGTCTCTAGTTTCCATGCCCCTTTTGATACATGCTAGAATTCTGTTGGCCTTTTTTTGTTGCTATGTGACATTGAGGACTACACCCCAGTTTGATGTCTATTTGGACTCCTACTGTAGATCCTTTTTAAGTACTAAATTACCCAATACCTCCCCACTTAGGTTATAACTAGCACACTGGTTTTGTCTCCCAAGGTACATAACCTTGCATTTTTCCACATTGAACATCATCTTCCATTTTTTTGCCCACTCATCTAGTTTGTTAAGATTGTTCTGAAGCATGGAGACATCCTCGGTTGATTTAATAAGTCTACTCAGTTTTGTGGATACATTCCTAAGTAATCCTAGACCAATATCGTTAATAAATATGTTAAATAAAATGGTCCCTAGTACCGACCCCTGTGGCACTCCACTTAGTACTGATATCATATTGGATACGGCACTGTTCACAACCACTCTTTGTTTTCTATTACACAGCCAGTTCCATACCCATCTACAGATTCTTACCCCTAATCCCAGGTCCTCCATTTTATTTATCAACCTCTTTGTTCTTAGAATTCTCCTTCTCTAATACGTCATCAGATTTTTTATCTCTAACGCTGTGATGACATTTTTGTTTTAATGTTTTAAATCTTAATACAGAAATTCGAGAAATGCTGGAAACCAAAATTTGAGTTGGCAGAAAAATGGTACACGATGGAACTTTTTTATGTTTTCTGAAAAAAAAAAAAAACACCCGAAAACCTATAGATACTGTAGCAACTATTTGCTTTCAGACAAAACGTCCGATTCAGGCCTGATCTCACAGACGCGAATTTGCTGCTGCCAGAATTAAGTTAAGCAATGTTTTGCTAGAGTGAAATCCCGCCTTGCAAATGAATGTGTTCGGATGTGTACCGTTACAAATCTATTCACAGTGGTGCAAACATGACAAAAATCGTAACAAACCCACCATTCAATGATTTTTACACTGTGCACCAGTCATTGCAGGCACCGTGTATGGAAAAAGGCATATCGGGCCTGGAGATTACATCATGCACTCTCCCCTAAAACACTCCATTTTTCTTTGCGCTCCCAATAAGCGGTTGACTTCCCCCCAAGAAACCTACTTCCTGTCAATTACCCTGCAAACAGCGTACAAAAAAAAGTTGTAGGACTTTGTCATATGATGGCCTTGCACATGCGTACCACGGGTCATATGCATTTGCAGTATATTGATAATTGGACACTGTGCAAATTCACAGCGATCAAGTCTGAAAGGTCTGATACAGCTTTGTTAGCAAAGCAAAAAAGCACGCAACTGGGAAAACCATGCTGCACTGCAGGTGGTGCTGATGTCACATACGCAGAGAGATTTAGATTTTGATGGTTTATATTTTCTTTGTACAGGGCAACTACTGGCTGTTTTACTCTTATACTTCAATTCAGATTTCGGTTTGAACACACCCCACCCAAATTTAAATCTTTTTTTGCTTAGCCAACATAAGGGCCGATTCAGACTCGTTCACAGCTGGCAGGGTTTGCGCATGTATTCCAGCAAGTTTCACACTTGCCAAGCAATTGTAAGCATACACATCCCCTTGCATGCTAGTGCGGGGATTCAGTGTGGGGGGGGGGGGGTGCGTTAGATGGGGTGGGGGGCCCACAGTGATTGTGTCTGCAGTATCCAGACAAATTGTTCAACAATGTATAACATTGCATGGAAGAGCAAATTGGAAGCATCAACACATACAGTAAGTGGCGTCATCCACTCTAATACTTTACGGTTCACATTTAATTTGTATCTTAATTAAGATCATGGCTTAAAAATGTAATAAAACTGCATTATATAAGGAGGTCAATCTTATAGGGGATCTGGGCAGAATTGTCATCTGAATTGACTCCGTACTACCCTTGTGCAACGGCTTTCAAGAGTTTTTCCAAATATTATTTCCATGGTCAATAAAAATGTGTGTGACATATTGGCTTATCTCCACTCCTGCAAGCCTCTCTTATTTATTTAGCTGTCGGCTTGAACGTGCCATTTCAAATGAAATGTGTTTGACTAACCTTGTTTCGCTTGATTTCATACTTAGTATGGACTACCACAAGTATTGTGCAGCGCTGCCTCTTGCTTGTTAAAACACATACTTAAATGAAATAGCTTATCTCATGAGACTAGATGGTAAAAAAAAAAATAATGGAAAAATCTTATTATTGCGGGAAGACAAGAGCCCTCTTCGGGAGGAAGAGGTGGTGGTGGGGGGGATGGGACTTCGTAGGTCATCTGATTAGACAGATTAACACAATGATGATTACATTTGAATTCTTCAAGGTGTAACGCAACAATGTTATAGATAATCCTGTGTGAATTGAAGAACTTTGTTGCCTTGGGCTCTTAAAGAAATTATAATATAAGTCAAACGCTACTTCTGCTTTTGTTAAATTAAAAGTTGTAAAAAAAAAAAGACTATCAGTTAATCATCTGAGTATAGGCGACGTTTTGTGTGGATGTTTATGGTTTTTTAAATTAGAATTATATTGAAAAATGATAACTACCCAGAAGTATTTGTTTTTTGTAGTAAAAAGCACTCAAGGCGCATCGCAACCAATAATACATTTATAGGCCTTTAGAGTTAACACATCATTCTTTTGAGAGCATCAAGACTGTGACTTAAAATTGGACCAGTTCATACAGGATATTTTATAGATTATTAAATAGCGGATTTGGTTAAAAACATAAACGGGTCATGGGATTTATATTCTGTCTGTGAAATATCCATTTTTTGAATTTGAGATTCCTACAGCAATATAAAAGTAGAAAGACAAGATATAAGCGATAATTCGCATATATCTAGAGAGCGCCACAGTTGGATGAATTCAATACAAATTTATTAATGTAAAATAACACACAATAAAATTGTACAGACAATATAAGCTCATAAAAATACAAAAAAGTAAAAAGAATCGATATATTCGCACACACTCCTATTGACGATTTCAAGGGCTGTAATAGACAGCTGATTGTCCTTTAAATTGATCCTTAAATGGATTTGGGGAATTATAAATGTCAGTGGCTTACTCAAAATATTTATCAATGATTAACCGACCTCAGATCCTTTGAGATTTGAACAGATGAGAGAAATATTCAGTTGTGCTGTGTATATTCAACAAACAGCTCCAGCACCCCTGTCAGCGGTCGCCGCCTGTTGACAACCCGCTGATGAGATGTTTCACGGGGGCGAGCCATCCGTCTCCGGCAAACAGCGCGGATGGAAGTTTGCTGTACTGCAGAGAATCACAGAAGTCAGAACACAGTGCAAACACTCACCCAGGTTGCGGTGGCTTGAATTACCGGTCAGACGCCGGCTGCTTGTTGAAGATAGCAACACACTGGGGAGGTCACTCTGGAACAGCTTGGAGATTTTTAAGGCAGGTTCAGGTAGATTGTTAAGCGGTTGCTCTGAGTCGGCTACACGGAGTGCCAGCTGGT
The DNA here is from genome assembly GCF_055691185.1 of Crinia signifera. NCBI lineage: Eukaryota > Metazoa > Chordata > Amphibia > Anura > Myobatrachidae > Crinia > Crinia signifera. The sequence goes on from NC_139221.1 coordinate 320,648,781, forward strand.
AAAATCCCTTGACGCGTTTCTCCGCTATGTGGGTAAGCAGCGGTTTCCTCAGAAGGTATACCTCATATCTTCTGAGGAAACCTCTGCTTACCCACATAGCGGAGAAACGCGTCAAGGGATTTTACCAGCTGGCACTCCGTGCTGTGAGTCCGCACTGTATTTTATTGGAATTAAAAGTTTTTTATCTGGAAAAAATATATTGTTGGAGTGTGTACCTGGAAAAAGATACCTTTATAGGAGTCGTCCCTACCGTTACATGTAAGCATACATGTAAGCTTATGGCTTATTTGCACGAGTGAGGTGACCCCCTAAAAGATTCTTTGGGGAGGTTTTGGAAACCCTGGGAGCACTTCCCCTATCTACTCCCCTACACGCTGTGGAGGAAGAACTTCTTTAAATATTGTTGATTACAATATCTGTATTATTCCATTCTTGTTTTGCATGTTCGTGTTTGTGATTTGGAGAGAGAAAAACAGTTTGGAGACCATATTGGAACACTTATAGCGCAAGAAGACGGACTTTTTGCCTTTGTCTTTGTCCATTCGGATGGTCGAATGACCATCATATTTCTGTCTTTTACAGCTTTAAGGTTACAGAGCCATAGGTGAAATTGTTCTTTGTTTTTTGGGATCCGATATGTAATGCCGGCGGTCGGAATCCCGACACTGGAATCCCGACCGCCGAAATCCCGACATGGGGGGGACGTGGAGCGCCCCCCCTTGCAGGCTCGCTGCGCTCGCCACGCAGCGGGCCGGGGGCCTCGCTACGCTCGGCAGGCTATTTTATTCTCCCTCTATGGGTGTCGTGGACACCCACGGAGGCAGAAAGTTTCTGGATTTCGTCGGTCGGGATTCCAGTGTCGGGATTCCGACCACCGGGATCCCGACCGCCGGAAAATTGACTGCATCCCGTTTTTTGTGCACCTTGCTGAACTGTATAAGATTGGCGCAACTACCTGAGGATTTCTATATGGCTAAGTTTGCAAAGTTCCACCCCAGCTTCTGTGCTAAAGAACGATACATTTGTAACCTAAATAAATAACTGCTGTTAAATATAAAAAAGGGCAAACTAATAAAAGACAAGTCGCCTTTCCACAAGTTATTGATGATCCTCTCTGACAGTTATGAAAGGATATCAATAGTGCACAGGAGAATAGAATATATTCACTGTCAAACCCTCCTGACAATTTGTTTGTCCAACAGCAACTCTTGATGTACAGTACAGTCCAATTTAATTTTGCCCATGGATTTCTTGATATAAATTTAAACTTACAGTAGACAAACATTTGCGGAACGGCAGTTGAAACTGCCCTAAGAAAACTGCTATTGAGGCCTTAACGTAATTGTGCTTTGATATATTTCAGAGACGAGCCACTTTATTGTTCTACTACAGGGATACAACAGAAGTTTCCACCTCCCAGGAATTTGGAAACTAAAAAAAGTAGAGATAATGAGGGTTCTTTATGGCGGATGAGACTAGATGGATAGTTAGGAGAGTGTTTGAGTCTGGGGAATGGCCAGTTCTGTCTTTATTGTCAGAAAACGTCCATTTGTTCTGTATTCACAGCACTCATGGCACCAATCAATACAGAGTTAGTCCACATATAAAGGTATCTTGCAGGACACTCATAATGTGCTTGAAAATGACACAAGAGTCATTTAGGGATGGAAGCATCCGTGTGCAAAACATACGCCTAAAATGCATGTAGAGAATAAAACGTCCTTTTTTTAAGATGCACATAGGGTCTGATTCAGAACCGCTTGCTAGGTAGCGTACACTCGCTGCCTAGCGAGCGGGTAAGCACTGCCACCCCGATGCGCTCCCGCATGGGGATGCAAGGAGATGTGTTCTCCTAGCAGGATAAATCATTTGATAGTCACTGAGCATCAAATTATTTCTCCTGCCTTCTGTAATAAAAGTCAGTCTAAACTGACTTTAATTACAGCCGCTGAAAAGGGGGCGGGCACTGAAGTCATGTGATGTCAGCCTCCCGCCCCGAGCAGAGAGCACCATATCTGCATTCCCAGGGGAATACCCAGCATTTTCATGTTGATGCCCATAAATGCCCCTGATGCCACCCGCTGCCCACCCCCTCCCCTACCGTGTGAATGCTTTAGCGACTGTGATACAGGGGATCTGCAGTTTGCAGGCCCCCACCATCGGAATGGGGTCGAATTTGGCACATTCCGAGTGGGTCTGAATTAGACCCCATATACAGCTAAACTAAGCTAAATGCGTCTATGACATATTAGAAAATGGGTTCAGTATGAAATCTCCAAAATCCTCACAACCATTGGACGATGGTCAAAATACTGACAAGACCAAAATCCCGACACGTTTAAAATGCCAACAAGTGTGTCTATGTCGCACCCCTTCCCCTCGCAACCCCCATTTGGCACACTATTATAATCTAAGTGCCCACTTGGATCGTGAAGTAACTCAAGTCAGTTTCAAAGAAAAAATCATGAAAAACTTAAATGTCGGCATTTCGCCCCATCAGGATTTTGATCATGTTGGTATCTGACCATTGGCCAATTGTTGTTGGGATTTCGACCGTCACAAATTTGTCAGTTGAGAAATTGACTGCATCCCATTCCAAATGTATTCTTATTGCATGCTGGGATTAGTAGAACTAAAAGCACCAGTGTGTCCGGAGAGCCCAGGACAATGGCAGCCCCAGCATGGAAGGGGTTAACTCACCATGCTGCAGCGCCATACTGGAAACAGGGCGCTTTGCAACAAAATTAAAAAATGTGTTTAGCGGCGCCAGCCGCCAGTTGTTGAAATATAGCCCTATCTGGTTTTCATGGTGTAGAGGCACCACGGTGCCGGTCCAACTCTGATGGCTGCGGAAGGCCTGGGATGCCGGGTCCGGGGCGGCTCTCGCTGGCCACCTGATATGCTGCCGTTCCAGCTATATGCTCCAACGGCTCAGGGGATGGGAAGCCGGGTCGGGGACCCGGGGGCTGACAGGTGCTGCCAGTCCGGACACTCCTGCTCCTGGCGTATGGCGCCAACAGGGAGAGTAGGGGCATTGGTGACAACCAGGCAGGCTGCCCATACACTGGGATCCCAGCATAGTCAGCTCCCAGCGCAGCCAGCCAGAAGGTAAGGAGCCCCTGCAGTCAGGAGGGCTTTCCTGGGCTGCAGGGCTCAAGGAGCCAAGCGCTGCAGCACCATCACAATATAAAAGCACACATATTGTATATTGTAGCTGAGCTGGGACTACAGGTCCCATGCTGCAGTGCTGCAGGGGGGTGAAGCCTGTTCTGTGCACAGGCTCAGAGTGTAAAGTGTAAAAAACAAAGGCAATTTAAATGTATTTTAAAGGTAAAATGCACTTACTGGGGTTGTTGTGCCCCAGGGGAATCCAAAGTCCTGTGTAAGCTGAACGTCCTGTGTAAGCTGCAGTGATGGTAGCAGAGCACATCAGCTTTCTAACAAGCTGAGTGGTTCCCTGGAGCTCTATGGGGCTCTCCGTCGATGGGCAGGAGACCCGGGCAGGGGTTTATGACTGCCCATCTCTGGAGCTCATGTCTGGGCAAGAGTTGTTCAGCTGGTCCCCTGGAGGGAAACCTTCCCCCTAACCAGACAGACTGGCACGGTGTTATCTGGCCCCCCAGGTGGGCTGTGGTTCAGAGGAGTAACCACTCCCATCTGTCCATAGAGGTCAATGCAGAGTGTGCATGTGCTCAACGCATGCACGTCTCTGTCAATTAAGATGATTGTTTAGAGACCACATGGTAGGCTTACCCTCTGTGGTAATGTGTATTGGAGTAACATAAAAGGAGGGCTACTGCCCTGTGTAAAGTTGTACATCTGCCCGTATCTAGGAGAGAGTCTAAGAGAGGGTCCTTTTCAGGGCTTATATTTGAGCAATAAAACATCTTTGCCTCAAGATGACTGTCTTCATCTTGCGACTAACAGGAATACGCCTACTGCATAGTGGGTGAAGTCAGTAACAGGTGGTTACTGATGGTAAAAGGAAATCCCCTACTTGCCAGAAACTGCCATCTCTTGCCCTGAAGCGCATAGCCAGAGTGTGTCAACCAGCATGTCTGTGTTGGCAGTACCAGCGATGCAGAAAATCACTAGGAAAGTGTAGAGTGGCCATTTTACCGGAGACCTGCACATGTACACTAGACTCTAGGATAGCACTAGGCATTATGCTACAAAGAGGAAGGGTTGGGTTTAGGTGCTGGGGTACAAGGGTTAGGGTTACGTGCTAACAGAGAATGTTAGGGTTAGGATGCAGATGAAAGGGTTAGGATTAGACTGCAGGGAGGGAGCCTTAGGGTTAGGGGGCACATGGGGAAGGTAAGCATACTTACTGGACCTTTCGGGACTCCCTCTATATGACCAACAACATCCTATCTGCCAGTCATCCATATTCCTACTGCACATCTAATTTGGGCAAAATCCTACAAAAGTAACCATTTTTTTTGTACATTCCATATTAAAAAAAGGGTTTTAGGGCAGACGCCTCAAAAGTGGACCAGTGTAAGGCTTCTTGGCACCTTAGGCAAAACTTCAACCTTCTCTCCACCACCCAACTCCACACTGCCACAAACACCCAATTTCCAACCCCTCATGTGAAAGTACAGAGATGGCGTCTTAGAAGTTCCGCGGCCACCACCTGCATTAAGTACAACAAGGATGACTTCCTTATAGACACCCACCATTTTGTGATAGGCAAACTCGTGAACCCCCTCACCACCATCCCCACCCAGGAGCTGGCTCCCAAGACAGCTGCTTAATTTTAGAGCCGGCCCTGCTCTGAAGAAATGTTTTCAGTTCTGACAATCAACTTTAATCCCCATACGCATATTGTGAAATCTAACGGTAGCTTAATCATAGAAAGACAGTTACAGTTGTTCTATACCAGGGACATTCTGTAAATAGTTTCCCTTTCCTTTAATATAACACTGTATATATTATCCAACATGATTATAGCAATAAATGCTGCACGTAATGGGCCATTTTACCTTTCATTATAAAAGCCTTGGTCTTGAAATATTACCGTAGATCATTAAAATAGTCATTAAGAGAAGTGGTTCTTGCACTTGATGAGACATTCACCAATATAAATAAACCAGTTCCATCCAGAATTCATGGCTTTTGACCAGTAATCTTCTGAGTCATTTTGGGGACATAAGATAGCGGCACATTTTAATTCAATCTCTTTATCATGTTGTTTAAAATGAATTTTGTTAATTCCAGTGTCAGAATGAGTGAGCCAAGAAGCAATAGAAGACTAATTAATTTTCCGAATGGTCATATTTGAGCTTCATCATACAGAGATTAGTGTATACAAATAAATATTGTGAGTGTTATACGAGGCCCAAGCTGTGCAAAATTCAGCTATCAAAATGTGAATGTAATTATGCAAAATTATGTATAAAATGAATGGCTAAGTACAGTATGTCATCTTATGGAGCTCAGTAGGACGGCAATGTTTATCAGATTGGAACCTCTATGACAGTTATATGACAATGCATATAAATTCATCTCAATAAGCAAAGGAATGGAAGTCTATTGAAGGCTATGATATATCTACAGCAGCGGTTCCCAACCTTTATTCTCTCCTGTACCCCTTGATTAGGCTTTTCATTTGTGAGTAACACCTCATCTCAGTTTGAAATATACACAGTACTTGAGTGGAGTGGAAGCGATCGGTATGTGTGTCCTTATATTAAGGAGTAGCAGAGGAGTAGTGTGCGGTCAGGAATTGGGTCCCTCTGTGTCTTGCCGCTGGCTGCGTACTGTCTCCGGTAGCGGAGGAGCAGTGTGTGGTCAGGAATCGGGCCCCTCTGTGTCTGGCCGCTGGCTGTGTACTGTCTCCGGTAGCGGATGAGTAGTGTGTGGTCAGGAATCAGGTCCCTCAGTGTCTGGCCGCTGGCTGTGTCCTGTTTCCGGTAGTGAAGGAGTAGTGTGCGGTCAGGAATCGGGTCCCTCTGTGTCTGGTCGCTGGCTGTGTACTGTCTCTGGTAGTGGAGGAGTAGTGTGCAGTCAGGAATCGGGTTCCTTCTGTGTCTGGCTGCTGGTTGTGTACTGTCTCCGGTAGCGGTGGAGTAGTGTGCAGTAAGGAATCGGGTCCCTCTGTGTCTGGCTGCTGGCTGTGTACTGTCTCCGGGGCTCTCGGTAATGGATTAATGCCGCTGCTTCCTCCAGATGAATGCTGATGTCTGAGAGGGCAGCTCCCAGCAGATTGCTGGTCAGGCAAAAGCACGAGAAGATGATGACTGATGATGCTGCAGACAAAACTGGAAGTGACGCAATGTGGTTCATCTCCATGACATCGGGAGACTTCTTTTGCCATCAGGAGACTTTTTCCTCCTCTACAACCATTACCAATATTAATTAGCCCAACCAGTCTCCAGTTTACCCCGAGAGGTACTTTACTAATATGAGAATTCTATTGAAGATGGGATGTTGCTTGTAGCAACAAATCCGATTCTATTTATTATCTTCTCGAAGGTGCTAAAGAAAAAAAAGTAGATTCTGATTGGTTGGTTGATAGGCAACATCTGATCTTCAATAGAACTCCCATCTTAGTAAATTTAACCCGCCAAGTACCATATGGTGGCATAGATGGACAGCTGGACAGACTGGAGAAGGCTTAAATGAACAGACAGACCAATGGATTGGAGGGGACATAGATGGACAGAGGGGAGGAGGCATAGAGGGACAGACTGGAGGAGTGTGGATGGACAGACAAACAGACAGATTGTACCTTATGGGGGTATAGATGGAGAGACAGGGGCATAGATGAACAGATGACAGATGGGACAGGGCATAGATGGACAAATGGACAGATACCACCATAGGGGAGTAGAGATGGATAGACAGGAGGGGGAATAGGCAGATGGACGGAGGGTGACATACATAGCACCATATAGGGGTATTGATGGACAGAGGGACAGACAGGAGTTGAGATAGATGTATGGGAGGGGGCAAAAACTTACAGATGGGAGAGGGCATAGATGGATAACAGGAGGTAGCATAGAGGGACAGACAGGAGGGCTTAGATGGATGGGTGAGAGGGACATAGATCATAGATAGACAGACAAGACAGACCATCTAAAGGGTGTAAGGGGTGCAGTTGTTATGGACCATGCTTCTTGAGGGGGGGGGGGTGGCAAGGCAATCCCACTGCACCCTCTTTTTCAATTGTATTATCATTAACTACTGCTGCCACACCGGGTTGGAAGCCTGGCAGTGTTCTTACTGGAAAAGAGTGAGGAAGGAAGCAAGTAGCAAAGCCAATTCCTGTAGAGCATCCAGAAGCGGCATCGGTGGTGCAAGGCTGATTGTACCAGCACAAACAGTGTGTGTCTGTCATCCACATACTGGCATAACCACTTCTGGATTTTTTCAAGAAGCGGCTTTGCATCTCAGCTCTCCCTTTTTCCTCCCCCTCACTCCCTCCCATTAATTACATGGCCAAGTCATCAACCTGGCCCAGCAGCAGTAGTTACTGATAGTACAATGAAAAAAATATTTAGAGGGTGCAGTGGGTTGCCTCCTCTGCACCCTCTATAGTTATGCCACTGATTTAAATAATGTCCAGACAAACAGGCGGGGAAGAGGTAAAGCTGGGATCCCTGTGCCAGTTGTGGCTCTCCCCACCCTCCTATCTCTCTTTTTGTTAGAAATCTCCATTGGTAGCTCATGTTACCTGTTTCTCCTGCGCATACCCTGCATACTGTCCTGCTCGTATTCTGACTGCCCTGGTCTGCTGCTGCATAAGAGGGACAGCTAGTGATGTCATTGCACTTCTGCCGGGGAGGGGGCTGAAAAAGGGGGGCCACGGCCAATAATCGGGCTATGCCAGTATCCCTATTATAATCTGTCGTGGTGAAGCATCCATTTCCGTTTTCTCTATCATATAAAATCTTTTTTCACTTTCTTACTTTAGCATACATCCCCAGAACAAATGAGGATTATTTTAGCATGATAATTTTAATGTAATTATGTCATATAGTTATTTCTTTAAGATGTGTAAAAATCTGTAGGAAAACAAGAGACAGCAGCTCCTTCTTATCCATGTAGTTAGAAAGGAGATGAAATATGTCTATTTTGTTCGCAGATGGAATCAATTATTGCTGCCCATTGTCTTGTTTCTTTAGTGCTTTTAGACAGAATTCTGTGCTTGTTGCTGCAAACCTTTTATGAGCTGTAACTCGGCTGGGTTCTGACAGCTGGTATATTTCTGAAGAATTCAATTTGTTGTGATGCTTTTAGTGGAAGTGCAATCAAACACAATAAAGCTCTGTGTACAAAAAGTAGGGGGATGAAACACAAGAATTCTTGGGGGTAAAAACGCAGATATATCCTCAGGGAATTGTCTCCATTGTCTCCATCAGTTTCTAATTGTGCAAATTAGGCAACCTGGAAATATTGATATGAAAGCACCAGATTGAACGCATTTTGATATTGTCAAAATACCATGGTAGATTGCTTGTGTTGTGCATGATAACAATGCGAGATTCCACTTAGCCTTTTCTCCCTGAAGCGGTTTACATCTGTGTAATAGGAACCAGTTTGGGGAATGGCAAGTTACATAAAATACTGGCACACGTATGTAGACAAATGGGTTAAAGTAATGGCATATATATATATATATATATATATATATATATATATATATATATATATATATATATATATATATATATATATTATATATATAAAATCTATATATATATATATAAAAAGCGGTAGGTCAGGCACTCCAAATGATGATGAATACTGTGTCCGGTGCCTTCACAAGCAGAGCAATATGAACAGAGAAGGTGCGGCACTCGGCGATGCTGAGAAATAATTCACGGAGCCATATGCGTGGACAACGTTTCAGTTGTATTAAACAACTTTTTTCAAGTCAAACATACATGCATGAAGTGGATAACATACCTTTATAGAAGACATGCAAAACCAAAGTGAACAGTGCTGGACGGCGCCGGGCAGGACACAGCGTCAGTCAGTCCGGGAGCCGCCACTAGTGATGACGTCATTGCGCAGCCGCGTCATGCACGTCAGTTCTGTGTACCCTATCACCATGGAAACTGGTGTGGGAGCAGAGCGAGAAAAGACGATCATTAGAAAAATAGCAAGAAATGTCAAAACAGTAAAACTTCATAAAATGAGCAACTAAAGGCATGGAAGTTAAACAGTACAAATATGCATATCAGAAGCAGAGAGTATCAGGCAAATATACAGTTACCGAAAACATGCGTATGACAGCATTTCATTAAGCCCTTTAGGGGCAATTACATCTAATTTATGAATCCACTTAGCCTCACATTGGATGAGTTTAAGGGCACGATTGCCACCCCTAATAGACGGGGGAATGGTATCAATAATGCGATATCTTAATGAAGACAAGGGGTGTTTGGCAGTGGCAAAATGACGGGCCACAGGCTGGTCGCTGGTGCCAGTGGTCAGGGCTTTGCGAATAGCAGAGCGGTGGGCTGCCATGCGATCCTTAAACTTGCATTCGGTTTTCCCTATGTAGGATAAACCGCAGGGACACAAAATTTGATAAACCACAAATGTGGTATCGCAATTGACGTGGTGTTGGATCAAAATACTTTTCCCCGTGTGGGGATGAGGGAAGGATTTGCCAGCCAACATGAACTGGCATGTTACACACCCGCAGCGGGTGCAGCCAGTAGGAGTGGAGGTGAGAAAGGATTCAATGCCATTGGCGGTTTTAATTTTGGACAAGTCAGTTTTAACTAACCAATCTTTTAAATTCCTCCCGCGGGAGTAGCATGGCATAAGGGCAGTATCAGCAAATGGCAACTGGGGGTCCGATTTGATGACCGGCCAATGTTTTTTAGTAATGGAATTAATAGTGGGAGAGGCAATGTTGTATTTATTAACCCATGGGAGTTTGGGTGGTTTAGATAAAGACGGATCTTTTTTCTTTAGCAAGAAATCTTGATTGGACAACAAAGCTTTTTCTTTTGCCTTAACCAGATCAGAAAGCCTGTACCCGCGTGTTATGAATTTAGCTATAAGCTCCTCTATCTGTAGTATAGCGGTGTCGCGGTTGCTGTTGATGCGCAAAATGCGTATCATCTGTGAATACGGCAAACCGCGTTTGAGACCGGACGGGTGACAGCTGGAAGATAGCAGGGGAAGGTTTCTGTCGGTATCTTTTTTGTAGAGAGTGGTGCTGATACTGTTGTTACTTAATGAAACGGTAACATCCAAAAAATTCATGGTTGTTTGGCTGGCTGAAAATGTAAATTTAATGGGGCAGGAGGAAGCGTTATGAGCATCTATCATGGAAGCAAATAATTCAAGGGATGAAGACCATATAATAAACACGTCGTCTATGTAGCGACCGAGAAAGACGGTGTTCTCCATGATATTACTGTTATTGTAAAAAACGTCATCCTCAACAGCATACATCACAATATTGGCATAGCTCGGAGCTGCGCTAGAACCCATCGCGCAGCCCCGAGCTTGCCTGTAAAATTGCCCATCATACAAAAAGAAGTTGTTAGTGAGAATTAGTTCCAATAAGTCAATAATAACATCAATTTGCTCGGGAGAAAAAGCACTCTTACAAAGTAAGAAACGTTTGGTGGCTTGCAAACCAAAAGAATGGGGGATGGAAGTATATAAACTTACTACATCCAATCCAATGAGCCAACAGTTGGCAGGGATGTGTTGCAGTTCTTTAAGCTTAGATAAGAAGGAACCAGTGTCTAGCAGAAAGCTTCTTTCACGTTGAACCAATGGTTGTAGCAGCGAGTCCAGGAAAATAGCAGTAGGTTGAAACAGGGAGTCGCGGGCGGCGATGATGGGGCGCCCGGGGGGATTAACTAAACGTTTATGAATTTTTGGGAGGGTATAAAACAACGGGACCAAAGGAAAAGCAGGAATGAGGATGTCACTGGTTGCTTGAGTCATAAGACAAACTTGTACCGCTTGCTTGAGTGAAATGGCCAAGGAGCGTCTAAATAGGGGGGTAGGGTCTTTGGACAATAAAGTATAAACGTCTCTGTCAGCCAGTTGGGATTCGGCTTCCCTGCGATTACGGATTATCGCAGGGAAGCCGAATCCCAACTGGCTGACAGAGACGTTTATACTTTATTGTCCAAAGACCCTACCCCCCTATTTAGACGCTCCTTGGCCATTTCACTCAAGCAAGCGGTACAAGTTTGTCTTATGACTCAAGCAACCAGTGACATCCTCATTCCTGCTTTTCCTTTGGTCCCGTTGTTTTATACCCTCCCAAAAATTCATAAACGTTTAGTTAATCCCCCCGGGCGCCCCATCATCGCCGCCCGCGACTCCCTGTTTCAACCTACTGCTATTTTCCTGGACTCGCTGCTACAACCATTGGTTCAACGTGAAAGAAGCTTTCTGCTAGACACTGGTTCCTTCTTATCTAAGCTTAAAGAACTGCAACACATCCCTGCCAACTGTTGGCTCATTGGATTGGATGTAGTAAGTTTATATACTTCCATCCCCCATTCTTTTGGTTTGCAAGCCACCAAACGTTTCTTACTTTGTAAGAGTGCTTTTTCTCCCGAGCAAATTGATGTTATTATTGACTTATTGGAACTAATTCTCACTAACAACTTCTTTTTGTATGATGGGCAATTTTACAGGCAAGCTCGGGGCTGCGCGATGGGTTCTAGCGCAGCTCCGAGCTATGCCAATATTGTGATGTATGCTGTTGAGGATGACGTTTTTTACAATAACAGTAATATCATGGAGAACACCGTCTTTCTCGGTCGCTACATAGACGACGTGTTTATTATATGGTCTTCATCCCTTGAATTATTTGCTTCCATGATAGATGCTCATAACGCTTCCTCCTGCCCCATTAAATTTACATTTTCAGCCAGCCAAACAACCATGAATTTTTTGGATGTTACCGTTTCATTAAGTAACAACAGTATCAGCACCACTCTCTACAAAAAAGATACCGACAGAAACCTTCCCCTGCTATCTTCCAGCTGTCACCCGTCCGGTCTCAAACGCGGTTTGCCGTATTCACAGATGATACGCATTTTGCGCATCAACAGCAACCGCGACACCGCTATACTACAGATAGAGGAGCTTATAGCTAAATTCATAACACGCGGGTACAGGCTTTCTGATCTGGTTAAGGCAAAAGAAAAAGCTTTGTTGTCCAATCAAGATTTCTTGCTAAAGAAAAAAGATCCGTCTTTATCTAAACCACCCAAACTCCCATGGGTTAATAAATACAACATTGCCTCTCCCACTATTAATTCCATTACTAAAAAACATTGGCCGGTCATCAAATCGGACCCCCAGTTGCCATTTGCTGATACTGCCCTTATGCCATGCTACTCCCGCGGGAGGAATTTAAAAGATTGGTTAGTTAAAACTGACTTGTCCAAAATTAAAACCGCCAATGGCATTGAATCCTTTCTCACCTCCACTCCTACTGGCTGCACCCGCTGCGGGTGTGTAACATGCCAGTTCATGTTGGCTGGCAAATCCTTCCCTCATCCCCACACGGGGAAAAGTATTTTGATCCAACACCACGTCAATTGCGATACCACATTTGTGGTTTATCAAATTTTGTGTCCCTGCGGTTTATCCTACATAGGGAAAACCGAATGCAAGTTTAAGGATCGCATGGCAGCCCACCGCTCTGCTATTCGCAAAGCCCTGACCACTGGCACCAGCGACCAGCCTGTGGCCCGTCATTTTGCCACTGCCAAACACCCCTTGTCTTCATTAAGATATCGCATTATTGATACCATTCCCCCGTCTATTAGGGGTGGCAATCGTGCCCTTAAACTCATCCAATGTGAGGCTAAGTGGATTCATAAATTAGATGTAATTGCCCCTAAAGGGCTTAATGAAATGCTGTCATACGCATGTTTTCGGTAACTGTATATTTGCCTGATACTCTCTGCTTCTGATATGCATATTTGTACTGTTTAACTTCCATGCCTTTAGTTGCTCATTTTATGAAGTTTTACTGTTTTGACATTTCTTGCTATTTTTCTAATGATCGTCTTTTCTCGCTCTGCTCCCACACCAGTTTCCATGGTGATAGGGTACACAGAACTGACGTGCATGACGCGGCTGCGCAATGACGTCATCACTAGTGGCGGCTCCCGGACTGACTGACGCTGTGTCCTGCCCGGCGCCGTCCAGCACTGTTCACTTTGGTTTTGCATGTCTTCTATAAAGGTATGTTATCCACTTCATGCATGTATGTTTGACTTGAAAAAAGTTGTTTAATACAACTGAAACGTTGTCCACGCATATGGCTCCGTGAATTATTTCTCAGCATCGCCGAGTGCCGCACCTTCTCTGTTCATATATATATATATATATATATATATATATATATATATATATATATATATATATACTAGTAATCCCACTCACAGCAAATGCTCCAAAAGCTAGTCTGCTACCTCGTCATTGCCTCTGTGTTTGTGCATGTGTGAGAGAGAAAGAGATGTAGTTTCACTCATTGCCAACAGTTGGCAGTGTTTCGGAGATACACAAAGGGACACTAGACACATATATATATATATATATATATATATATATATATATATATAAAGAGAGAGAGATATGTGTGTGTATGTAGAGACACTCATCGTTGCCTTGCTTCATACGCATGGGCACTATACATAGGGCTTACGGAGCATTGTGGCTGCCCATGGAGAAGAGTGGGGGTCACATGCATACGCACACATGCGTCCGATTGGCGGGCACACTACACGTGCCACCAATGCCACAATATGCATACAAAGCATTAGCTATAACAGCCAAAACAGCTGTGACCTGTCGAGTCATGAACTGCACAAGACCTGTGGTTCCCAGACTTTGGCAGCAGATTCTGGAAGTCCTGTGAGTTGCGAGGTGTGGCCTCTATGACTCAGACTTGTTTTACAGCACATATCTCAGATGCTTGATCAGCTAGAGATGTGCAGAATTCAAAGACCAATTCCATTGCCATAGAGGGTGTACTTTGTCAAGGTATCATCAACATGAATGGCAGGACCCAAGGTTTCCCAGCAGTACATTGTTCAGAGTATCACACTGCCCCCACCAGCTTACCTTCTTCCTGTAATGCATCCTGGTCCCTCTCTTCCTCAGGTAGACAACACACATGGAAGATGAAATGAAAAAATGTGATTCATCAGAACGATTTCTCATCACTCCATGGATACTCTGACGGGTCTGTGGCTACACAGCCCCATATGCAACGAGCTACGAGGCGCTGTGTGTTCTGACACCTTTCTATCATGGCCACCAATAACTTTTGAAGTAAATGGTGCTACAGTGACTCTTTTGTGGGATCAGGTGAAGATGGACTTATGCGTCACAGACCCAGAAGTCCAGGCAAAGAGCTGCTTCGTTCAGAAGAGCTGCTCTTTTTGTTGCTCATAGCATATGTTAGTACATATACGAAGAGCATCGTGGTGATGAGCATCGCAGCGATGAGCAGCCAAATGTACTTCCACTGCTTGGTACATCGCACCCCAAGGTAGCAACATGGAAAGGGGGCGAGAGCACAGGTTTCAAAAGGGCTGACACTTGATAAACATTTCTTGTTTGACAGGGATTACTTTATCCCAAAGCAGTGCTGTGTACTAATTTTCACCTGTAGTTGCAGTGGCGGGGTCTCATCTGTGTCATCAGGGTCCCCAGGGCTGGCTCCTGCAGCAGAGGGTCTCACTGTACTGTATCCCGGTCAGGGCCGCCGACAGGGGGGTGCCAGTGGTACAGCTGTCCCAGGCCCCGGCCTCTGGAGGGGCCCAGGCAGCTGCCCACAGTGGCACGGCAACCCCCTCCTGCACCCACACAAATCCCCAGCACCAGTGGTTAGGCGCACACAATGCACAGTGCACCCTGCAGAGCGCTGACCCTAGGATACAGAGTCCCGAGTCCCGGAGGGAGAAGATGCTGCGCCACCGCTGGTAAGCAATAGTAATGGGGGGGGGGGTGGCGGGGTGCCGGTGCGTGAGGGGGGTGCCGGTGAGCGCGAGGAGGGGGGGCGGCTGAAGGTCAGTCCCGGGCCCCAACATTACTCTGTGCCCCAGAGATAGCCCATGCAGTGGAGGGTCTCACTATCCTGTGTCCTGGAGCCGGCGGATCTTCTGTGCCCCAGTGCCAGCTCCTGCTGAGGTCATCTCAGGTGCTGGTAGCCGCAGAAGGGGTGGGGGGGTTGTCGTGGGATGATGGCACAGCCATTGTCTGGTTGGCAATATTAAAAGATAAAAACCTGTAAAAAAACATCAAAAGTGTGCAGGGAATAGCATGCTGTGCTTTGGGCCCTTCCAAGACCTTGGGCCCCATAGTGGTTGCATTCCCTATACCCTCTATGGTTACCCCACTGAGTACCACGATTGTGACTATTCATGCACCACTGTGATCTATTCATGGAAGCCCCCACACCCATGCAATTCTATTAATAGCAGGTAAGTGCGTAGCATTCACCTACACCCAGCTCAGCCAAATATGGCTGTTTCGGCGACCAGTGGCACCGCTGATGGCTGCCTAGGCACTGTTCAGCTTGGCGGGTATGTGCTCCCTGTGTGATAACTGTACTGTCTCTGCTTAATGTTACCTTCCTGGCTGTTGCAGCGACCAGTGGCACCGCTGATGGCTGCCTAGGCGCTGTGCAGCTCGGCGGGTATGTGTTCCCCACATGTAATGTCTTAATGTAATGTATGTAATGCCTTCACCCCCCCTTCATCCCTGCTTGATGCTGCACTGTAAATCCACAAAAAATTCCTAGTGTGGGCAAGCATACATGGCCAATAAAGTAGATTCTGATTCTTCTGAAACACTAATAGCTGGAAACTGGTTACTTTTTCCGTGATAAACTTGTAGGATGAAGGAGGTCACATCTCCAGTTCTTGCCCCTCAATTTTTATCACATGAGAGTTCTGACTGTGATGCTCCTGGTATGATTGGCGTGTTACGCAATGCATCCTCTAAAATCTCTGTTTCCAGCATCTGTGGAAGTGTCAGTGTTCTCCTTACAGAGCAATGAGCTCAATGATAACAAGCTGTGTTTACCGTGTAGTTTTTAGGCTTTGTTCATGTTGTCTTCAGGATGGAGCACAACAGACTAAAACCCAGAAAATATGCTGCAGGCACAAGTATCGCTGATCCTTGCTCCAGATGGCCTAGATTCTGAGGTTTCCAGAGAGCTTAGCTCAGTCATTTCCTAACCACTATTTCTCTCTACTGACTGGTTTAGTAACGATAGCATAAATACAAATGTGCCACCAGTATTCCGAAAGGGAATGTTGTCTCTGCTTGCTAACTCTAGAACAGTAAGTTTAACATCTGTAGTGATTACAGCTAATATTTAGAAAGCAACATTATCAACTACTGATAATAAGAATTCATAATGTCCAACCTTAACATGTAAATCTATTTGGATTTTGTGAAGTTATTAAAAGTTAAGGGAAAGTACTTGTATAGTGCATGGATGTTTATCCAGAGCTGGTGATTGGCTGATTAGAGAGGAGCTCTTTGTGGTGCCATCGGCAGTTTTTTTTTTTTTTTGGTCTGTTTTACATGTAGAAATGTTGAGAAGTTTGGTATTATAAAAAAAAACTATAACTGAGGGCTGAAGTAAGCCTGAGGGCCTTTCCACCATAAGGCTGGTTCAGGCAGGGCTTGATTCAGATCAGCTCACTAAGAAGCATTCTTTCGCTGCCAATCAAGCGGGTAATCGTCGCCCGCTATCCCGCCAAACAAATGGTTGCATTGCGCAACCCTAATCCTCCTTTCATGCATCCTAGTGTGACCTACTATGGTCTTAGGTTTACTCGGTGTAGATCACAGCAAAGATTCTTTACAAAAATAATGCAACAAAATTTATTAACACAACTGAGCGATATTCAACAGCCAATTTTTGTGGAACAATAGTATCATAGAAGAACAATTTTATTATACTGGAACATGAAACGGCTCCTTCTGACGTCTATGCTTCACATACCTGAATAACATCGATAGACGGTAACTTAGGTATCAATTTACTTTTAAACACACGTAGCTTTATCTCACTTAAATACTCTACCAGTACTAACTGCACTTGACTATAAAATACTCAGCTAACCTTCTATATATTAAGTACTAATGGAAATGTTATTGCGCAATAACTCTATATTTAACATAACAATCTAAAGCGCTTTATTTACTTTACAGGTTTCCCCTTTTTGTGGCCACTGTCCTGAAGTATCAAGTTCTTGGTTGTGACTCCGGATCTCCCTGAAGGTAAGTGTTTCCTGACTATTGTTCACCTGCTGAGGTGTCTGCTACACCTGACTGTAAGATATATCAAAGTCCCTGAGTGCTCCTTGTGCCACCTATTTCACTCCCCTCCTACTCTCCAGTATCTTTCTCAGATGAGTGTTAGCAGCTGTCTGTCAGTGTACTTCATAGACTACGTCTCGCTTCCTTTATACCACTGCACTTTCCTGAGTAAGGTTCACGGGGACAGGTAGGATTGCTGTCCTGGGGTGCTGAACAACCTTTTTCTCTACTGCCTGTCGTTAAGGTGACGCTGCACTGTCATTCTGCTTAAGCTACCATGGGGCTACTTTTACACTTTACTGCTTTAGTCTGATCTCCGTGGATTCAGGGTTATAGAGGATTCCCCTGGCTGGATTACTGCCGGGTTTAGCCTCTGTTCACTTGCTACGATCTATTTTATTAGTGGGGCGTCCCCTGGCGTGACAGAAACCGGGTTTAGCCAACCACTATTGCTGTAGCTCCGCCGGAGGCAGTACGGGGGTGGCTCCTGTGTAATTCGGGGCGGTATTTGGGCTGGAGGCGGGTAGTGTATTCACTCACCATTCCCCGCCGGTCACTAGGATCCTCCCCGACGACCGCCTTCAACTCCGCCTTGATCTCCGCCCTGCAGCCGTATCGCCCTGAATCCCGGCGACGTCACTCCCGGAGGCTGGCTCTAGCTGCGGCCACCCAATCTCCGCTCCCCGCTGATCTCCGCCACGGGTCACTGGCGACGTCACTCCCGGGACTACGCTCAGGTTAGTCGGGGTTTTCTAGCCCCCTCTGTCTCGCCCGGACACAGCGCAACTCCTTCCCTTCCGAGTCCGCCGGAGAAACTGCGCCACAGCAGAAACGGTTGGCTCACTTTATTAACCCCTCTCCTCGCGCCTGCACGGCTCTCCCCGGGTTCCACGCTCCACAAAACTTTATTGCTTTTGCAGGTGCACGTCCACCTAGTCCCCGTGCACTCCATCCCCCAGCGTGCAATACACCACCTTGCACCATTATAAGTCATTGACAGAGTGGATTATACAGAGTTAAACTTATTGTCATCATGGCTATATACATGCTGTTTACAAGGGGTCAGGGACACCACATTCTTCCCCTCTAAATAATGGCATGTCCTCAGGCACAAAAACAAACATGGTGAACTATATGCATTACTAAGGTATTAACATCAATAACTAAATACACAGAACATAGGTACTAACTACCATGGTGAGAACTTGGTGGTCATATGCATCTCTTCTTATCTCATGCACCTCAGTGTCGGTAGCTGGAAGATGGACAATGACACCTGTTTCAGATCCCCAGGAAGGAGCTAACTCATTACTCCGTCGATCATCCATCTTCCAAACTTGGTCTCCCACTTGGAATGAGGCAGTATTCGTGTCTTCACCATGACGTAGCCCTGGTCGGAGATGGGCTGTCTCCGTCCTTTCTTTCACTACATTCTCGGTCAATTCAAGCTGATGCTCATGTTCTTTTACCCGGTCAGGCTGTATAACTTCGGTTCTATCGGGGAGGGTGTTAAGTTTCTGATGCGCGGCTCTATCTTTCCTACCAGAAGATCGTCTTCGGAAGAAGGGCGGTGGACTGTTGCACGGAACAAATCTCCGCTGAGGGAACGCTCCCTCCACTCTCTCCCCTTCACTCGCCTGGTCCATACTTATGCCCTCGCCCCTTTCTTCTGCAGCATCCTTCACCTTTATCTGGTAGAACCGCCTGTGAAACCGATGTCTGCTAGGAGCAAACCGGCTTCCTTTTACCGGTACGCCCCCGGGGCCAGTCACGTTGACTGCCTCAGCACCCTTCTCTCCTTTTACCACATCAAACTCCACCACCTCGCCATTCCTGACACTGCGCAGCAACTTCCAGGGGTTGTTTCTTGTTATAGCCGTCTGATGAACGAAGACATCAACTTTAGTGTCATTCCGGTTGATGAAACCATACCTCTTCCGGACATTAAACCATGTAACAGTTCCTTGTACCCGAGTAGCCAGCAATCTCTTCCCTGCCAGGCTTCTCCGGCCATAAATAGAGTGCTGCATAATTTGGTTCAGAGTCTGAGGTTGGCTATACGATTTTTGGGTCAATATCGAGGTTAGTTCTGCAGGGCAATTTCTTAGGACATTCATGCCCACGATGATTGCAGGAACTAACGGGTCATTCACATCGGTGATCAAGCATCCCTGATTGGGCATAACAGCTCCTCTAACTTGCATGGTCATTTCACAGTAACCGATGCATGAAATGTCTTGACCATTGCTGGCCAAAAGTCTCAGCCATGCTGGGGGCGTAGGCAAAGCCTCTGTGGTTCCCCAATGCTGTACAAAGAATCCTCCTTGTATAGTGGTGACAGGAGATCCCGTGTCAAGTAGAACTAACACTTCTTTCCCACCGATAGTGATGGGCACAATGGGGCAATATCCAATATATTGAGAACTCCACTCTTCAGACGAGGGACCTTGAGCTATTAATGCCCCCGAGGATCGGTCTCCATCCTCGGGGGTTGTGTGTTTAACGCCTCCTCACTGCGACACCCTCTTTCCACGTGACCGCTTTGTCCACACCTTCTACAGATAGGTCGACCTTGGGGATCAAAACGATCAGTAGAACGACGTCCTCCCCCTGTTGGGGTTGTTCTCCATTCACTTCGCTCTTGTCTATTGTTTGCTCGCCAGCCACCTTCACTGGGGGGTGATACGTTTCTCTGAGCAAGCTTCTGTAAATCACGCTTAATCTGGTTCACACTGACAGCCAGATCCTCAACCTGCCCCTTTAATGTATAGGTTAGATCAGCTGCGGGATTTTGCACACCCTGTGCGATTGCCGGCC
Source organism: Crinia signifera (assembly GCF_055691185.1). Classification (NCBI taxonomy): domain Eukaryota; kingdom Metazoa; phylum Chordata; class Amphibia; order Anura; family Myobatrachidae; genus Crinia; species Crinia signifera. The sequence goes on from NC_139221.1 coordinate 320,668,887, forward strand.
GCATCTTGATATCTTCTCCGGCTACAGCTCCATCCCACTCACCGCTGTTCACTTCCGGATACCCGATGGATTCTGAGAAGGTCACTTCCTTATTTTTCTTGGTTCCCATTACTTTAATAGCGGTTTCTTTAAACTCTGCAAAAGTTTTGGGGCCATTTTGTAATTTTAACATTTTTAACTGGATTTTTATCCCCTCGTGATAAGCTCCTTCGATAAACTGTGTGATTAATGTATCATCGTCCTCTTCTCTTCCTTCCACATGCCCTTCTCCATTAATATCACGTAACGCCTCTTGCAGTCCCAACGCAAAGTCTCGGAGCGTTTCCCCTGCCCTTTGCTTCCGGCTATAAAAGCGACTTTTACGCTCTGGCAGTGTACTTGTGTCAAAGGTCGTGGCTAATTTTTGAAAAATTTGCTCCGCCGTCTGTTTCTGTTTGGATGGCCAAGATGCCACCTCTCTGGCAGCTGCTCCTTTGAGCTGACCCAGTAAGATTTCTATTTGTTGTTCACTTCCAGGTTTATACAATTTAAACATCGACCTGATCCTTTTCCTGAAGGCCTTGAATACGCTTCCATCTCCATCTGTCTCTTCCCCCGAATACATGGGAAGCCATGGTGCTCCGAAATAATAGGGCAGAGTGATGGGATTCGTGCCCGTTTCTGTCGGTTCTGTTTGTGCACTAGATGATACACCACTTTCCTGTTCCCCCAACACTTCCTCCTCCTCGTCTGCAGACATATTCTCACTTTGTCCTTATCCTGTTCGTGGACGCCAAATGTGACCTACTATGGTCTTAGGTTTACTCGGTGTAGATCACAGCAAAGATTCTTTACAAAAATAATGCAACAAAATTTATTAACACAACTGAGCGATATTCAACAGCCAATTTTTGTGGAACAATAGTATCATAGAAGAACAATTTTATTATACTGGAACATGAAACGGCTCCTTCTGACGTCTATGCTTCACATACCTGAATAACATCGATAGACGGTAACTTAGGTATCAATTTACTTTTAAACACACGTAGCTTTATCTCACTTAAATACTCTACCAGTACTAACTGCACTTGACTATAAAATACTCAGCTAACCTTCTATATATTAAGTACTAATGGAAATGTTATTGCGCAATAACTCTATATTTAACATAACAATCTAAAGCGCTTTATTTACTTTACAGGTTTCCCCTTTTTGTGGCCACTGTCCTGAAGTATCAAGTTCTTGGTTGTGACTCCGGATCTCCCTGAAGGTAAGTGTTTCCTGACTATTGTTCACCTGCTGAGGTGTCTGCTACACCTGACTGTAAGATATATCAAAGTCCCTGAGTGCTCCTTGTGCCACCTATTTCACTCCCCTCCTACTCTCCAGTATCTTTCTCAGATGAGTGTTAGCAGCTGTCTGTCAGTGTACTTCATAGACTACGTCTCGCTTCCTTTATACCACTGCACTTTCCTGAGTAAGGTTCACGGGGACAGGTAGGATTGCTGTCCTGGGGTGCTGAACAACCTTTTTCTCTACTGCCTGTCGTTAAGGTGACGCTGCACTGTCATTCTGCTTAAGCTACCATGGGGCTACTTTTACACTTTACTGCTTTAGTCTGATCTCCGTGGATTCAGGGTTATAGAGGATTCCCCTGGCTGGATTACTGCCGGGTTTAGCCTCTGTTCACTTGCTACGATCTATTTTATTAGTGGGGCGTCCCCTGGCGTGACAGAAACCGGGTTTAGCCAACCACTATTGCTGTAGCTCCGCCGGAGGCAGTACGGGGGTGGCTCCTGTGTAATTCGGGGCGGTATTTGGGCTGGAGGCGGGTAGTGTATTCACTCACCATTCCCCGCCGGTCACTAGGATCCTCCCCGACGACCGCCTTCAACTCCGCCTTGATCTCCGCCCTGCAGCCGTATCGCCCTGAATCCCGGCGACGTCACTCCCGGAGGCTGGCTCTAGCTGCGGCCACCCAATCTCCGCTCCCCGCTGATCTCCGCCACGGGTCACTGGCGACGTCACTCCCGGGACTACGCTCAGGTTAGTCGGGGTTTTCTAGCCCCCTCTGTCTCGCCCGGACACAGCGCAACTCCTTCCCTTCCGAGTCCGCCGGAGAAACTGCGCCACAGCAGAAACGGTTGGCTCACTTTATTAACCCCTCTCCTCGCGCCTGCACGGCTCTCCCCGGGTTCCACGCTCCACAAAACTTTATTGCTTTTGCAGGTGCACGTCCACCTAGTCCCCGTGCACTCCATCCCCCAGCGTGCAATACACCACCTTGCACCATTATAAGTCATTGACAGAGTGGATTATACAGAGTTAAACTTATTGTCATCATGGCTATATACATGCTGTTTACAAGGGGTCAGGGACACCACATTCTTCCCCTCTAAATAATGGCATGTCCTCAGGCACAAAAACAAACATGGTGAACTATATGCATTACTAAGGTATTAACATCAATAACTAAATACACAGAACATAGGTACTAACTACCATGGTGAGAACTTGGTGGTCATATGCATCTCTTCTTATCTCATGCACCTCAGTGTCGGTAGCTGGAAGATGGACAATGACACCTGTTTCAGATCCCCAGGAAGGAGCTAACTCATTACTCCGTCGATCATCCATCTTCCAAACTTGGTCTCCCACTTGGAATGAGGCAGTATTCGTGTCTTCACCATGACGTAGCCCTGGTCGGAGATGGGCTGTCTCCGTCCTTTCTTTCACTACATTCTCGGTCAATTCAAGCTGATGCTCATGTTCTTTTACCCGGTCAGGCTGTATAACTTCGGTTCTATCGGGGAGGGTGTTAAGTTTCTGATGCGCGGCTCTATCTTTCCTACCAGAAGATCGTCTTCGGAAGAAGGGCGGTGGACTGTTGCACGGAACAAATCTCCGCTGAGGGAACGCTCCCTCCACTCTCTCCCCTTCACTCGCCTGGTCCATACTTATGCCCTCGCCCCTTTCTTCTGCAGCATCCTTCACCTTTATCTGGTAGAACCGCCTGTGAAACCGATGTCTGCTAGGAGCAAACCGGCTTCCTTTTACCGGTACGCCCCCGGGGCCAGTCACGTTGACTGCCTCAGCACCCTTCTCTCCTTTTACCACATCAAACTCCACCACCTCGCCATTCCTGACACTGCGCAGCAACTTCCAGGGGTTGTTTCTTGTTATAGCCGTCTGATGAACGAAGACATCAACTTTAGTGTCATTCCGGTTGATGAAACCATACCTCTTCCGGACATTAAACCATGTAACAGTTCCTTGTACCCGAGTAGCCAGCAATCTCTTCCCTGCCAGGCTTCTCCGGCCATAAATAGAGTGCTGCATAATTTGGTTCAGAGTCTGAGGTTGGCTATACGATTTTTGGGTCAATATCGAGGTTAGTTCTGCAGGGCAATTTCTTAGGACATTCATGCCCACGATGATTGCAGGAACTAACGGGTCATTCACATCGGTGATCAAGCATCCCTGATTGGGCATAACAGCTCCTCTAACTTGCATGGTCATTTCACAGTAACCGATGCATGAAATGTCTTGACCATTGCTGGCCAAAAGTCTCAGCCATGCTGGGGGCGTAGGCAAAGCCTCTGTGGTTCCCCAATGCTGTACAAAGAATCCTCCTTGTATAGTGGTGACAGGAGATCCCGTGTCAAGTAGAACTAACACTTCTTTCCCACCGATAGTGATGGGCACAATGGGGCAATATCCAATATATTGAGAACTCCACTCTTCAGACGAGGGACCTTGAGCTATTAATGCCCCCGAGGATCGGTCTCCATCCTCGGGGGTTGTGTGTTTAACGCCTCCTCACTGCGACACCCTCTTTCCACGTGACCGCTTTGTCCACACCTTCTACAGATAGGTCGACCTTGGGGATCAAAACGATCAGTAGAACGACGTCCTCCCCCTGTTGGGGTTGTTCTCCATTCACTTCGCTCTTGTCTATTGTTTGCTCGCCAGCCACCTTCACTGGGGGGTGATACGTTTCTCTGAGCAAGCTTCTGTAAATCACGCTTAATCTGGTTCACACTGACAGCCAGATCCTCAACCTGCCCCTTTAATGTATAGGTTAGATCAGCTGCGGGATTTTGCACACCCTGTGCGATTGCCGGCCGCATCTTGATATCTTCTCCGGCTACAGCTCCATCCCACTCACCGCTGTTCACTTCCGGATACCCGATGGATTCTGAGAAGGTCACTTCCTTATTTTTCTTGGTTCCCATTACTTTAATAGCGGTTTCTTTAAACTCTGCAAAAGTTTTGGGGCCATTTTGTAATTTTAACATTTTTAACTGGATTTTTATCCCCTCGTGATAAGCTCCTTCGATAAACTGTGTGATTAATGTATCATCGTCCTCTTCTCTTCCTTCCACATGCCCTTCTCCATTAATATCACGTAACGCCTCTTGCAGTCCCAACGCAAAGTCTCGGAGCGTTTCCCCTGCCCTTTGCTTCCGGCTATAAAAGCGACTTTTACGCTCTGGCAGTGTACTTGTGTCAAAGGTCGTGGCTAATTTTTGAAAAATTTGCTCCGCCGTCTGTTTCTGTTTGGATGGCCAAGATGCCACCTCTCTGGCAGCTGCTCCTTTGAGCTGACCCAGTAAGATTTCTATTTGTTGTTCACTTCCAGGTTTATACAATTTAAACATCGACCTGATCCTTTTCCTGAAGGCCTTGAATACGCTTCCATCTCCATCTGTCTCTTCCCCCGAATACATGGGAAGCCATGGTGCTCCGAAATAATAGGGCAGAGTGATGGGATTCGTGCCCGTTTCTGTCGGTTCTGTTTGTGCACTAGATGATACACCACTTTCCTGTTCCCCCAACACTTCCTCCTCCTCGTCTGCAGACATATTCTCACTTTGTCCTTATCCTGTTCGTGGACGCCAAATGTGACCTACTATGGTCTTAGGTTTACTCGGTGTAGATCACAGCAAAGATTCTTTACAAAAATAATGCAACAAAATTTATTAACACAACTGAGCGATATTCAACAGCCAATTTTTGTGGAACAATAGTATCATAGAAGAACAATTTTATTATACTGGAACATGAAACGGCTCCTTCTGACGTCTATGCTTCACATACCTGAATAACATCGATAGACGGTAACTTAGGTATCAATTTACTTTTAAACACACGTAGCTTTATCTCACTTAAATACTCTACCAGTACTAACTGCACTTGACTATAAAATACTCAGCTAACCTTCTATATATTAAGTACTAATGGAAATGTTATTGCGCAATAACTCTATATTTAACATAACAATCTAAAGCGCTTTATTTACTTTACAGGTTTCCCCTTTTTGTGGCCACTGTCCTGAAGTATCAAGTTCTTGGTTGTGACTCCGGATCTCCCTGAAGGTAAGTGTTTCCTGACTATTGTTCACCTGCTGAGGTGTCTGCTACACCTGACTGTAAGATATATCAAAGTCCCTGAGTGCTCCTTGTGCCACCTATTTCACTCCCCTCCTACTCTCCAGTATCTTTCTCAGATGAGTGTTAGCAGCTGTCTGTCAGTGTACTTCATAGACTACGTCTCGCTTCCTTTATACCACTGCACTTTCCTGAGTAAGGTTCACGGGGACAGGTAGGATTGCTGTCCTGGGGTGCTGAACAACCTTTTTCTCTACTGCCTGTCGTTAAGGTGACGCTGCACTGTCATTCTGCTTAAGCTACCATGGGGCTACTTTTACACTTTACTGCTTTAGTCTGATCTCCGTGGATTCAGGGTTATAGAGGATTCCCCTGGCTGGATTACTGCCGGGTTTAGCCTCTGTTCACTTGCTACGATCTATTTTATTAGTGGGGCGTCCCCTGGCGTGACAGAAACCGGGTTTAGCCAACCACTATTGCTGTAGCTCCGCCGGAGGCAGTACGGGGGTGGCTCCTGTGTAATTCGGGGCGGTATTTGGGCTGGAGGCGGGTAGTGTATTCACTCACCATTCCCCGCCGGTCACTAGGATCCTCCCCGACGACCGCCTTCAACTCCGCCTTGATCTCCGCCCTGCAGCCGTATCGCCCTGAATCCCGGCGACGTCACTCCCGGAGGCTGGCTCTAGCTGCGGCCACCCAATCTCCGCTCCCCGCTGATCTCCGCCACGGGTCACTGGCGACGTCACTCCCGGGACTACGCTCAGGTTAGTCGGGGTTTTCTAGCCCCCTCTGTCTCGCCCGGACACAGCGCAACTCCTTCCCTTCCGAGTCCGCCGGAGAAACTGCGCCACAGCAGAAACGGTTGGCTCACTTTATTAACCCCTCTCCTCGCGCCTGCACGGCTCTCCCCGGGTTCCACGCTCCACAAAACTTTATTGCTTTTGCAGGTGCACGTCCACCTAGTCCCCGTGCACTCCATCCCCCAGCGTGCAATACACCACCTTGCACCATTATAAGTCATTGACAGAGTGGATTATACAGAGTTAAACTTATTGTCATCATGGCTATATACATGCTGTTTACAAGGGGTCAGGGACACCACACTAGCCCTAACCCTCTGCCCATCCCCAGCCTAACCCTAACTCTCCCGATGGGTGACCAACCTTAACCCCTCTTCCCCACATCCTATCCTCATGCGCCGTAGCCTAACCCTATCCCCCTAATCCTAACTCACCCTACCTGCAGACAAACCCTATCCATACCGACAACATTAGAATGTTGACAGTTGGTATTCTAGTAGGCATCTCCATCGATGTTTGTATTCTGAGACTGTTCTTCCTCTGCGCATGGGATTCCGACATTGGTGTTCTGATTTTCTGCATCTTAATACCCATGATGTTAACACATTTCACCTATAACTCAAGTTGCAATACAGGCATCTTTCATACAATTTTAACCATTTTTTTGCCGCGAATCGCGGGAGGGGGGGTCGCGGGGGTGGGGGTGCCGCGAATCGCAGGAGGGGGGGGGCGCGGGGGTGTGTGTTTTTGCTGCGAATCGTGGGAGGGGGTCGTGTCGGGTGTTACGAATCGCGGGTGGCGGCGGGGGGGGGGTGCTCACCTGGTGTGTCTGGTGAGTAGCTGTGTCTTTGCTGGGTAACATGGGAAGGCAGAGGGTGTCTGGCACTGTGGGCTTACTGGGCTGGGTCTCTGTCATGTGAGTCAGTCATGTGAGTCAGAGGTTCCACCCAGTGTTAGAGACACACTCAAACACTTTGATTGACAGATGTAGCCAAATATATAAGAGATTTGGGCATAAAGCAATGTTTCAAAAATTAAACAAAGTTTGTGTAAATTCTCAGTTACTGAATTTGAATGCCAAGCAATAATTTATTGTACATATTTAGTGCCAGTTACATATCATGTCCCCAGTAGTGGCAGTTACATATCATGTCCTCAGTAGTGGCAGTTACATATCATGTCCTCAGTAGTGCTGTTACAGATGTCCCCAGTAGTGCTATTACAGATTCCCCAGTAGTGCAAGTTACAGATGTCTCAGTAGTTCTTTTTGCAAGATTTATTTTTTCCACTTTCTGAAATGTAGGGATTTTGGAATAATTTGGATAACGGATATTTGGATAAGGGATACTCAACCTGTATCAGGGAAAGCCAAGGTGCTGATGACTACACACCTTGGATTCTGCTACTTCTACCAAAACCTGGTCTGGATCCTCCACATTACTTTCATGTGTGACTTTGCCACAATATATATATATATATATATATATATATATATATATATATATATATATATATATATATATATAAGGTAAATAACAAGACCGTCCTTACCGTCACTCCACGGGCTTAAGTTCAATAGCAATGAAAGATTCAAATAGACACAACTGTCATCGTGCAACATTTCAGGATTTTAATAATATCCCGTCATCAGGCAGTGTACATACAATATTACATACATCAAACTGACCTTTTATCAAGGCGTGTCTCCCTGATTCCCACGCCGGGCCGCCATCGGATTCCTGTAACCGCCACCAGCTGTGACACCCGCCTGGTGCGACGCTGAAGCTGGTTGCCTAGGAGACGCGGCACCTCCACATCACGCTCCAGCCGTCTCTGGCTTCAAGTCCCCGCCTCCAGCACTGACGTGCGTAAATCCCGATGTTGACTAAGGTTACCTAGGAAACCCGGCTGCTAGAATAGAGAGATTACATGCAACGTAACAATCTACAGGTTCACCACTCGAGTGCACTATTAGTTCTATTAAAATACATGGTACTTGTGTAGTTTCACGGTGCCAGCTAACTAATTTATCTCAATGCCAACATGAATAGTTCATACCCCCACTATCCATGTTGGCATGGAGTTGATTTTAGATAGCGTGGTGAGCGTAGCGAGCCACCGAGCCCGCAGCGTGGGCGAGCAAAGCGAGCCCAGCAAGGGGACTCAGATGCATGGCGCCATGCTGGCACCGTGAAACTACACAAGTACCAAATACATTTCTAAATTGTGTTAATAAGACCCAGCTCTGTGGACAGGAATATATGGGCATACTGAGTAGTGTGCCAGTCGTAAAGTGCATAATTATAGTGCAATGCAAACAATATTTACATTCACATATATATAAAAAGAAAAAACATGAAGAAAATATTACATATACCTACACATCATATAAAAATATGTTACGATGGTAGCATTTACCTTTACTAATTTCAAAGTTATGTACACTTCATCTGTCAACTCATCATATTTATAAGCAGACGTTAAGATTCAGGTGCTCATTCAGTCCTCTAGGTCTGACTGTGTCCAACAAGTGGATCCATTTGGATTCTAACCTCAACATTAGATTGAGGTTAGAATCCAAAGGGGGGAAAATTTTTGCAAGGAAAAGGAATCGGGCGCTATGGCAGTAGCTGTATTTCACCTTGATAAAGCTGCAGTTGTGCAAAGAAAAATACATGGTGCAGATGCACACTCCATATTATTAATCAATAATAGAGGCTCTTGGTATATTAATTGGCCAAGAAATATTTGCCCACCAACCAGCTTAACGGTGGCCTCATTTCTGGTGGGTCCCTAATAATAAGTTTGAATCTGGGGCGCGGAACCCCGAAAAGGTTGGCATAGGCCAGTCACCCCAGGGCAGCACACAAGTCCCAGCATGATAGCACTTCATGTATCTTGGGTGTGCATTCTAAGATCCCCCCCCAATAAAGCTGCAGTTGGCAGTGAAACGCGTTAGGAGGACAGCCCTATCCTCTCACGCCCAGGACCCCCCCAAAAAACGCATTCCATCTTGCCCAGTGTGGACTCTTGGATACCAGGTACCCCCTTGTGACCAATTCATCTTTGTGTGGCAGACACTGCTCCCCAATCCCCCAGCAGCTTATTCCATCCAGCCAACACAGTGGGAGGACCGTGTGAGCAGAAGCCCCGTTTTCAGTGACTTTCCATCTCCTGGCGGACACCGCATCCTGGACCCCCTGGTGGCTGTAAACCCAATATAGCCCACTAGGGTACAATACCAGTGGAAAAGCGGAAACCTACGGTGTTACTTTTTCCTCCATATGACCTACAAATACATCATGATAAATGGTGAGGATCAATATCATCTGTTATAAAAGTGGATTTCCCTGGATTTAAAGGTCACCCCCAAAATCGGTAAAGTGCACTTACCTGTGACTCACATACCAATATCCCTTTGATCCCCTGGGCTAATTCACATTTAATGCATCCTCCTGTGGCGTGATTTTAATAATATGTTTTTATAGTGTATACCTACTGTGCATCCATTGTATATTGTTATTCTTTTTTTATTGCAGTAAAATATTATACATTCTATCAATCCACTGGTTAAGATTTATTAAGCACTGCTCACATGCCCTGTGCATGATTGCTTGCTTGTTAGAATCCAAAGGGATCCACTTGGGAGACACGCCAGGATAAAAGGCCAGTTTGATGTATGTAATATTGTATGTACACTGCCTGATGACGGAATATTATTAAAATCTCGAAATGTTGCACGATGACAGTTGTGTCCATTTGAATTTTTTCATTGCTATTGGACTTAAGCCCGTGGAGTGCCGGTAAGGATGGTCATGTTGTATGCTACATTATACAAGGCACCCCGGCAGTTGCTGACGAGAGGAGAGTGCCAACTACTCGCAAATTATATATATATATACAGTATATATATATATATATATATATATATATATATATATATATATATATATACATATAAAGAAATCAAAGAAGAGACGCACCAATGAGCATATATTCAATGTACATTTACTGCACACATAAGGCTCACGTACATTTAAGGTTTAAAATATTATGCTTGCCAGCCTGGTAGTACACATAGCCATTGTCGACCTCTCCGATGGTACAAAGCGCCGCCGCCCAGCTGCAGACCAGAAGATCCAACAACAAGACGCCGGAGCCTCGCCACAGACGAACAGAATCAGCAGGACCACCGGTGGAAGAAAGGACGTCACTCCGTCACAAGAACAAGCCACGCCCAACGCGTTTCGACTACGGTCTTCGTCAGGGTGTGTGGTTAACCCAGGTAAGTATCAGGTTTAAATACCCTATTTTTTCACAGGTGGTGTCATTATCTCATCAATTACAAAGAGCCGGCAAGCATTTACAACTCTTCGGGTACAATTACAATACAAGTGATACACACTGAATACATTTAATACAACGAATATAAAAATATACATATAAAAAACAGGCTGGTACCTAGCAGCAAATATGCATTCATTTGATATCCATATATATATATATATATATATATATATATATATATATATATATAAAAACGATGATACAAAAATAACAAATAAAAACTGACTCAACTAATTGGTTAAGAAATGAAGGAGTGTCAGACAAAATGTGGCAGTTTTCAGGGGGGGTCTGTGACGATCATCCTGTTTCTAGTGGAAGGGTCCTGGGTTGGTAGGAAAGAACCTCTACATCATTTCATTGGGTAAGATTCCAAGATCAGCGTAAGCACCGTGATCAGAGCCAGACTAAGGTCTAAATGGGCCTTGAGCTGAAAATTATCAAGGGCCTGTTATGCACAATAATAGGGGTTGTGGCCAGCACCTAATAATGTGGGGGGCGTGTACAAGTGTTCTGTTTGGGTGGTCTGCTCATGGGTGTGTCTGTATTTGTGTAAATACTTTCAACTAATTGTATATGCCTGGAAAAGGCAGGGGGCTGGCATAAGAAAAATGCAGGGAGATATATTGGCAGGTGCCCTCCAAAGGTGCACCCGCAGGATGCCGATGTCCTAAGATACATGCGGGATGAGGCAGCGCTCCAGTTATAAAAAAAATACTGAAAGCAGAAACTTGGTAGACAACATTTCAGCACCTTTTATGTGGCCACCTAAATTTACCACACCATATACCCCTTATACAAATCATGCAACACAATAGTAACCCCCTTATACTGTACTTGCCTCTTACACATTGTGCCACATGGAATGAGCCAAAATTCACGTTATGCCACACATATTAAGGCAAAATTCACATTTGCCACAGGGATTGAGCCAAAATACACATTATTATACCAAACAGATTGAGCAATAATGCACAATATGCTTCCTAAATAGGGGCATTGCTCGCCAAAGGCGAGCATTAAAAATTTAAACCAAAATGCCCATTACATGTTAAGCCACACACCATATTCTCCATTAAGTATTATGCCAAACACCATAATGTCTATTAAAAATTATGCTACATAAGTGTTGCTTACCAACATGTTCATTGCCAGGGGTTCCATGCTCATTGCCATGTTGGATTACATGCTCATTGCCAAGGGGGAATACATGCTTGTGGTAACTGGATGATAGCCGCCGCGGGGCAGAAATGACAGCCATTGACCGGGAAGAGAGCAGGGGGCTGCCCGGCTGTATTCAGAGCACTGCATGTCCCGGCTATTTGAAATATACCTCTTTCACACCAGAAAATGCAGGGCTTTACCCAGGAATATGGTCCCAGGATCATGCAGGGACATTCCCGGACTGGCCCGTTTTACACCAGCCTAGTCCCTGCATTTTCTGGTGTGAGGGGTAGAAAAAACAACCCCCGCCCCCCTGTAAAGAACCAGCTACATCTTCGGAACCAACTGACCAATTTACATGTAGGCTTCAAATGATTTTGGTCCCGTGAAACTGGGCCATTTGGTTCCAGAGAAATCTGTCAAACAACATGAACAGCCATGAAATTACATTTCAGAAATTAAAAAAAATTGGTTTACCCGCAATATCTCTATAACAAATGAACCCACATGGACCAGGTATCAGATTGAAGGCCCAGCGATTTGGGTTTGATTGAGATCAACCTCAAGCTTCTGTGATGCCGGAGGGGGAACTGGCAGCCGTTGGAACTGGGTGGAGGTCGGATTTAGCGGGTCCCATGTTATCCTATTGGGAAAACGTTCCATGTTTGCCTGTCGGTATCTATTTGGAGAATGGGCCTGGAGCTGTAGCTCCATCAGGCCCATTTTTAATCCGCCCCTGACCTTGATGGGAGGACATGTGTTATTGGTGTATGGGGCAGAGACTCATCACTTTTCTGCCATTGCTGAAAGTGCAGATGACAAGTCAAGTTTAGTTCAAAGCATACTGGTTTCAACTGGTCATTCCACGATAGAGAGAGAGAGAGAGAGAGAGAGAGAGAGAGAGAGAGAGAGAGAGAGAGAGAGAAAGAAAGAAAGAACAGCACTTCCTTAGATGACTCGTAGATTGCTCTACCACCGTAACGGGGACAGTATCGTCACCCAAACAGGTGGGTAGTCATGGTAGAAGGTGAGTGTATACCTTTTGTTGCTTATAGCGGTTTTATGATTCGGTGCACTCTGGGCGGTATCTGCCTTTCATGCTTGTTGTTGGGTGGGTTTGGGCATTGCAGATTTCTGTTGGTTCTTTGTTTGGCATCATACTCTTTTAAATTGATACTCATATTGCATTCAATAATTAGCTAACAGTTTACAGTATCTACCATATCGTTAGAGTTTACGGTTTAAGTGATTTCGCTCCCATGACACACCTTATGCAATAGAAGGTTTAGTTTGCTTGTTGCACTGTCAAGTGCAATGCTGACAGGTGCATTTTAGATGTAACAGTGCAACAATAGAACTTAAACTGTAATCATCACTCAGTCAACAAGAGCTGGAATAAAATGTACTGTTAATGATTTAACTATTACTTGTAAGGTGAACAGAAGAAACCAAGCCTATCAGTCCATCACTCTGAGTTCATGCAGTCCACCCCAACACTATGCCCATAACAGCTTAATAGATGACCCACCTGGCAAAGTGGTGTCACCAATGATCTAAATCAGCCAATGCCCTTCTGCGAAGATGATGAGGAGGAGATGATGAGGAGGAGATTTTATAACTGGATGTTTTGGAGAATAGGCCACAGTCATACATGTAGACCTTAAAACGGAGTCCCTAGCTCATAAGATCTCCTCCACCTTGATCCCCTATTGGCAATCCCATACTTACCTACCCTCCAGGAATGGCTAGAAGCCTCATGAAAATCGTTTCTGCATCCCAGCCCCAAGAAGGGTGGGCAATACTCCTGCATTTACCTGGACCCCCACATCAGCTTCTGCAGCTTAGAGATGGCCATCAACTATCAATGCATCAAAATCATCGATCATTTATGGCCGATGTAGAATAGTTTTGCCATCGATGGGGGAGAACCAGATGGTTTCACTCCATCAATGTCAATGCATAACTGTATAGGTTTTTTTTAGCCAATGGGCTGGGACACATAGCATAGCCCCACCCCCAATGCCAGTAAATCTCTGCTCCCATATTCTGATTGGCCCATGGGCCAGTCAGTCAAATAAAAGTGATGGCCATTGATAGTTAAACCATTGATGGTCATACATCACATAGTATGCTTCCATTGATGGTCATTTGCACTATTGGCATCAATGGCAATAGCACTGATTACCATCCCTACCACACCAGCAAAATACTGACACGATGATGGCAAATTCCAACTAAGCCCCTCGAAATGCCACAGAGAAGATAATCAGCAGGCGAGTATGGGCTATCCAATACAGTATATTCTACTGTCTGACTCATATAAATCCCTAAAAGGCCTCATTACTTAACCACCACCGGGCTGTCCACCAAATGCCTATTTCTGTTCTTGCTTTGTATCTTACACTTGATTAATGTCCTACTGTATTGACTTTATCTACAGCACATTTTCAGGAAGAATCCCACAGAATTTAGGGCCTTATTCTGATCGGTGCGGCCGGATCCGAATATGCGGCCAGGACCGTGCGTGCGAAACCCCGCCTTCCATACGGATCGCCAACTCTGTCCGTACGCGGTAAGAAGCTGGCCGAACGGACCGCACGTGTGTTTTTCATGGAATACGCCTTCTCCATCTCAGGGACCCTCCCCCATCAGGGATCTGGGCGGGCAGCTGACATCCGGTGATGTCATATGTCCGCCCCCTACACGTGCGTCACGGCCGCATTACCATACGTACGCCCAGCGTTTGCATGGGAACGCCCATAAAACGCGGGGCGTATGCATATGGTAATGAGCTCAAATAGCCCTTCACGCCCCTCTCCACCCCCTGTTCGGAGTGTTCACATTTCATGTGGGATTTGGCTGTACGCCCCGCTCGCACATGCGCAGAGACGCCTCTGCACATGCGCAGACACAAAACATCGGCGGTCCGACCGTACGCGGACATTACCGCACCAACCAGAATAAGGGCCTTAGTTCTGTTGCTAATCACAAAGTTTGTCTAGAAACTTAAAGCTGTTTAATTTCCCCTTTAACAATACTCAGCAGTAATGTCATTCGTAATGTAATTCCATGCCAAAAACTGTCCAGTCATCTTTCTATTACACAATACATGAAGCTAATCTTGTTTTTAAAACTACTGATATTATAGGAAGATAAAAAAGGTTCATTATGTCTTAGCTGGAAATATTAAGAGACTGCAACCTGGGATAGAGGAAGTCTAGATTAAGTTTGACATTTGAATAAAATTGTGCAATAAAAACAATTAGGATATTAATGTAAAATGTCCTCACGTTTCTTTTTTTAATATCATTGACCTTTTAAAGCCCACCAAATTTTTTTACTCTATCAGTTTGCAAAGTATCCTTGAGGGCCCATCTGTGAAAAGAACAATTTAGGTAATGGAAAATGCATTAATTTGCCTTCATTCAGCTGCACAATGTATCCCCAACGTTACCTCTGAGATATAGGTCTGTGCATCCATATCCTAATCATAGCATCCTATAATGCTGAAAGTTCTAGACAGCACCCTCTGAAGACAGATCTGCAAAGTCATCATACAGTACCATATGTTATATGAAGACCAGTCACATCCAGAACTTACTACAATCAATACACTAGAGAATTCAACGTGTTTCATCTAGTGTCTTATCTACACTCTGTGAAACTGGTAATTACTTAGGTGCACTTAACATGGGTCAGAAGATGTATTGTATTTATTCTTCAAAGCGAGGCATCATAAAGAATTTCAAGAGAGGAAAGGGGAGATTTACCAAAGATAGAAGTGGAGAGAGATGAATTAGCAATCAATTAGTTATTCTGTTATAGGGGATGTAGTTAGCTTCCGGATGGATGGAATGCCAGCGGTCAGAATACTGGTGATGGAATCCCAACACCTACCGACGCCGGTATTCCAATCATTAGAATCTCAAATATAGACAGCGGGGGGAATGTATGGGTTAGGCTGCGTGGAGAGGGTAATGTTTGGCTGCAGGGGGCGGGTTAGGGTCAGCTATGATAGGTAAAAGATAAATTAGTCTGATTTGGCCAGATGTGTTTGATATTCGATTCGAAGCGCACATCCGACCTCTGACCTGGCCGGCCTCCCGGCATCCGGGGAATGGAATCACATGCAATATATGACATGGAAAAGGACTGCGTGCAATATATGTTTGCATATTGCACTTATTTGCATGTTAGGCTCCCAGGTGGCTCAATGGCTATTGGCTTTGACTTCTCCGAGGGGAGAAGTCACAGTAATGTATGGGTTACAGTAGGCTATGAGATGGGAGGGTTATGGTTAGGATTAGGGTTAGTTTAATGGCTGGTTACTATCAGGATTATGGCAGTTGTGATGCTGGTTTCGGGATTCTGATCAAATCCTAACTGCTGGAATCCTGTACCCAACCCGTTAGGCTGTGTTTGAAAAAAAAAACTGCTAGAAGCTGATTGGTTGGTACTTTAACAACCAATAAGAATTGAGCTGTCATATTAGATCATGTATTAGATAATGATAGCTAGAATCTGTTTGGTTACTTCGGGCAATTAACTTTTTCCTCTGTAAAAGTTTTGGTAAATGTCATCCCAAGTTTTAACATATTTGATGTGCAATTTGTGGACGGTTCTATTAGAAACATAAATTAATATCATCATTTGTAACTTTTTTAAGACACCACATTTTTCATTCCGTTTTCTTGTTTCCCAATACTAGATGAGTCCTCATACACTCGTCATTTCTGTGGCATATAATGTGCGATTTTCAGACATGTGCGGTTTTTAGTAAAGATAATGTGAATTTTTTTCAGACATGGAAGTGGGAATTAATTAAAAAAAAACACGTGAGGTCCCCCCTCCTGAGCCAAAACATACTGCACAATTCAAAAAGCAAAAGCAACCCTTTCTAAAACTCAAAAAAGAATCCTATACAGTATATGCTATCAGAGGCGTAGCGAGGGCGGTGCCGGTGGAGCACAAGCTCCAGGCGCAGGAAGCTATCTTGGCGCCGGAGCCATGCCGGCACCGCCATCTCGCCCGCTGCTGCCACTTCTATCCCGGCCGCTCAAATCTCCCCCTCCCCTCCGGCTTCCCCGCCGGCTCTCCCGCAAGCTCCCCCGCCGTGTTCGGCGAGATGTGCACGGTGGCGCTGCTATTTAAAAGTCACATCTCCCGCTGCACCGCGCTAGCCAATAGGCGCTTGCGGTCCAGCAGCCAAACAACTGGTGGCTGCTGGACCACGAGCGCCTATTGGCTAGCGCGGTCCAGCGGGAGATGTGACTTTTAAATAGCAGCACCGTGCACTTGCACATGTCGCCAAACACAGTGGGGAGCCGTGACTCGCGAGCGGGAAGGCGGATTGCACCACTGCTTTGCCGGCTGTGGGTGGGGTGGGGGCGCACACTGTACCCTGACAGCTGGGGGACTCCATACTACTCCCTGCTCTGCACTATCCCACACTGCTCTGCACTATGTCACACACACACACACACACACACACATACACACACCCTGCTCTGCACTATCCCACCCACCCTGCTCTGCACTATCCCATCCACCAACCCACCCTGCTCTGCACTATGTCACACACACACACACCCTGCTCTGCACTATCCCACCCACCCTGCTCTGCACTATCCCATCCACCCACCCACCCTTCTCTGCACTATCACTCCAACCCTCCCTCCCTGCCCTGCACTATCACTCCCTCCCTCCCTGCTCTGCACTATCACTCCCACCCTCCTCTCCACTATCAATTACTCACACCTACCCTCCCTGCGAGCACTTTCAGTCCCCCTTGGCAACGAGCAATTTCAGTCCCCCTTGGCATTGACCATGAAGCCCTTGGCATCGAGCATGTAGGTAAGTGGCACTTATGTGTTAAATTTGTAATGGGCATTACGGTTTCTTAAATAGTATGCAATGGGCATTGCAGTGTGTTAGTATGTGATGGGCATTGCAGTGTGTTAGTATGCGATGGGCATTACGTTGTGTTAGTATGTGACGAGCATTATGGTGTGTTCTATAGTATGCCATGGGCATCATGTGTGGCCTTATGTGTAATTGGCGTTATGGCTGTGGCTTTATGTGTAATTGGTATTACAACGTTTGCTAAAATGTGCAATGAGCATTATGGTGTGTGGTATAATGTTGGGCCATGCCCACTTTTCACTGCGCAGGAGCCTCACCTACTACAAATTGGGGGTAGCGAAACATGCCCTTGCTCCGGGTGCCGTGGCACCTAGCTACACCACTGTATGCTATATATACTGTATATATATATATATATATATATATAATCCCAGCGTATGTGCCGCACTCCAAAGATACGTCTCTTAAGTCAAATAAACAAAGTATTTATTTAGCAACGTTTCAATGTCTATGTGACATCGTCATCAGGCTTCAACAACAAGAAATGTGTTACACATACCTTTATAACAGCACCACAGTGAACATTCAGAGCATGTGTACTGGAGACCCACCCCTCCGCGCCGACCAGTGACGTCAGCAGCGTCAGGTGGGTCACACAGCAAAGGTGCACCCATCACCAAGGCAACAGACAATAACAATATGGCCGCAGCCGTGTCTTGTCAACATCGTCATGGGAACATTCTGGAAAATAGAAAGATACACATAAGAGAAAACATGCGAAAGCAAATGGTTACATCATACAGAACATATGTCGTGTGCCAGACGCAAGGGCATGAGGACCGAAATACCTGTGTGCTCATTGAGTCCATGGGGTGCAACGGTACCCAACCTAATTATCCACCTGGCTTCACACCTGAGAAGTGCTGCCCCACGATCGCCACCCCGTATAGATGGGGGGACATGATCGATCATGCGGCACTTCATAGTCGCCAGACTGTGTTTAAGGTTAGCGAAATGGCGTGCCACAGGCTGCTCACTAGTGCCAGAAGCCAGTGCTTTTTGTATCGCAGACCTGTGGGCAGCCATTCGCTCCTTAAAGGCACGCTCTGTCTTCCCTATGTTTGATAGGCCACATGGGTACAATATTTGGTACACAGTGTACTGTGTATTACAGGACAGAGTATGTCTGATGTACATGGTATTTCGTCCAGCTGATAAAGGGGGAGCCCTTGTAATGATGGACATCAATAAATACCACTTGCAGGTACGTACCCATCTGGAAGATAAATCAACTTATCGAAAGCTCAGTGATCCGACGTCCACATTTCAAAAGGAGCTACAGGCAGTATTGAAGAATGGGGTGGACAATGATTTAATCTCTACAAAAACAATTTAGTAGTGGTTGTGAATGCGCCAAACCTGACTGCCGCAACTAATACCCCCTCGGGATACCAGCCCCAAAAGTCAACACAAGAAAATACACAACGGGAGTATACTGATGCGCTGTCAGGCAAATAGATAGGGTGGATTAGTCACTCCTTCTTCCCTGGTCCTGGATTCTGTCCAGATCTCATGGAGAAGTTTGCAGCATCAAACTCATAGGCAGATGGCGGTATAACAAAATTTTATTTTCACAATCCGTGCAATAAAAAAAACAGGATACATTGGACAAACAATTTTTTGTTATACCGCCATCTGCCTATGAGTTTGATGCTGCAAACTTCTCCATGAGATCTGGACAGAATCCAGGACCAGGGAAGAAGGAGTGACTAATCCACCCTATCTATTTGCCTGAAAGCGCATCAGTATACTCCCGTTGTGTATTTTCTTGTAATGATTTCATCTCTCCTAAATTACAGCGTGCCCTTATACCTGACCATCCGGTGGTCCCTTTGTTTTACTGCACGCCTAAAGTCCACAAGACCTTGGTGGACCCAACTGGCCGCCCGATTGTAACAGCCAGAGATTCTTTGATGCAGCCACTTTCCATTTATCTGGATAGTCAACTCCAAAACTGTATCCAACAACATCCCCGGTACCTTAAAGACACCACGGGACTCCTGCAAACTTTACATACCCTTTCTGGCCTTGGGGAGCATACATGTATGTTCTCTATTGACGTATGTTCGTTATATACAGCCATACCCCACTCTGATGGCTTATCTGCCTTGAGACATTTCTTGACCGATAACCCTCATTATTAGGGTCCTAATGTACATTTTTTTATCGAGCTCATGGATATGGTGCTTACTAAGTATTTTTTCTTGTATAACAACAAGTTTTACCTGCAGCTAATGGGCGTGGCTATGGGGGAGGCGGTGGCCCCCTCATATGCCAACGCCTTCATGTTTGAGTTTGAACAGGTTTTCTTTTTTAACAACCCCAACATGGCACCTCATATGTTACAGTATTTTCGCTATATAGATGATTTATTGATTTCCTGGAACACAGACCCTCAAATTCTTTGCAATTACATTGAGACACACAACCTTAGTACCAGCCCCATCAAATTTACATATTCCTGGAGCCCGCTGGAAATACATTTTTTAGATGTTTCTATTTCCCTACATGATGGACTACTGTCCACATGTCTTTATAGCAAACCTACAGATAGGAACAATGCTCTCCAGTACTCCAGTTGTCACCCACGATCCGCAGCCTGCCGTATTCACAGATGCTGCGTGTGAGACGCATAGTCTCTGACCCCAGTCTGGTACCTACCCACATGGACGAGATGATAAGAAGATTCTCTGCCAGAGGCTATCCAATGGCAGAACTTCTAGCCACTATAGCCACTAAAGCTGAAGTAATGGCCCTTGACCGTGATCAGCTGCTAGCCCCTAAAAGCCATAGCTCCTTGGCCACGTCCACGATTCCATGGGTTACCACCTACAACGAACTCAGTCCCCACGTTAAACGCATTGCCAATTCCTATTGGCCCATGATCCAATCTGATGGGGAGATTGGTATCCAGAATGGCAAGTTATTATCCAGCTACAAACGTTCCCGCAACTTAAAGGACATTCTAGTCAAATCGGACGCTTCTCCTGCTAAAACAGGAAGGGTATCCCGCAAATTAGGATGCGTTCGGTGTAGTTGTACCACTTGCGAATACATGATACCTGGTGCCACGTTCAACCACCCACGCACGGGTAAAACCATGTACATCAGACATACTCTGTCCTGTAATACACAGTACACTGTGTACCAAATATTGTGCCCATGTGGCCTATCAAACATAGGGAAGACAGAGCGTGCCTTTAAGGAGCGAATGGCTGCCCACAGGTCTGCGATACAAAAAGCACTGGCTTCTGGCACTAGTGAGCAGCCTGTGGCACGCCATTTCGCTAACCTTAAACACAGTCTGGCAACTATGAAGTGCCGCATGATCGATCATGTCCCCCCATCTATACGGGGTGGTGATCGTGGGGCAGCACTTCTCAGGTGTGAAGCCAGATGGATAATTAGGTTGGGTACCGTTGCACCCCATGGACTCAATGAGCACACAGGTATTTCGGTCCTCATGTGAGTACGTGGGATATATGTAATAATGTTGTCGTGCTCCTGCTGCAGGCCACTCTGACGCTCTTGCATCTGGTGCTCGGCATATGTTTTGCTGTAGGCTACTGTGACGCCCTTGCGTCTGGCACACGACATATGTTCTGTATGATGTAACCATTCGCTTTCGCATGTTTTCTCTTATGTGTATCTTTCTATTTTCCAGAATGTTCCCATGACGATGTTGACAAGACACGGCTGCGGCCATATTGTTATTGTCTGTTGCCTTGGTGATGGGTGCACCTTTGCTGTGTGACCCACCTGACGCTGCTGACGTCACTGGTTGGTGCGGAGGGGTGGGTCTCCAGTACACACGCTCTGAATGTTCACTGTGGTGCTGTTATAAAGGTATGTGTAACACATTTCTTGTTGTTGTTGAAGCCTGATGACGATGTCACATAGACATTGAAACGTTGCTAAATAAATACTTCGTTTATTTGACTTAAGAGACGTATCTTTGGAGTGCGGCACATACGCTGGGATTTTTATCATTTGAACAGTGCGAGCACCCAACCAGCATCACTATAGAAGGCTGTGCTAGGCTACCCTGGGAATATATATATATATATATATATATATATATATATATATTGTCCAGGAGTGAGCAGCACTATCCTCAACCAGCCTTAATTAGAGTGGGGTGCCCTCCATACCCATCAGGGTCAATCCATACTTGCAGACGGCCGCACTCACCCAAAGAATTCTCATAGGCAGTAGTAGTATCGACGTTTCAAACCCATTTATTGTCGGTTTTTCATCAGGATATACAAAAATTGTGCATGCAAAACAATATTTATACATACCAAATGTGTGGGGACCATTTGGTATGTATAAATATTGTTTTGCATGCACAATTTTTGTATATCCTGATGAAGAATGGGTTCGAAACGTTGATACTACTACTGCCTAGGAGAATTCTTTGGGTGAGTGCCGCCGTCTGCAAGTATATATATATATATATATATATATATATATATATATATATATATATATATCATGCTTCTATTGTTCTTTCTGTTACGTTGTATTGTAGTCACCATAGCAGCAACAATACAAGCACGAGCCAGTGTTCTCTTCATTCTCATGATGTGGACAGAAAACAAAGTGTATTCTCTCTGCAGCTCTAGACTAGAAAATGGAAAAACAGAGGGATTCCTCTTTTACATATTCTGTAATCATGCCCTTTCCCTTATTATATTTATGTGTGCATCTGACGTGACGGTAGCCTGAAGAGGAAGAGTGTGTGCAGTTGTACAATCATTTTCTTTTGATAGAGGGATCATACGACAAAAGTAAACTTGTATAGACAGGTACAGAATATCAGCGGTACAGGTTCAGTATTTCTTATCCCAAATGCTCAGGACCAGAAGCATTTTGGAGAACGGATTATTCCGTATTTTGGAAATATTGTAATATTTTAATGAGGTATCTTGAGGGAGGGATGTATCCAGCTTTAGTCGTAAGCAATGCCCAATGCTTTCTTGCTTTCATTGGAAACGAGTAAAGTACAATGTCTAAATTTGACAAATCAAAACTAAAACCAAGTATTGTAAAGAATTGTGTTAACTGAACTTTACCAATTTTCAGCAGTGATATGGACAAAACCATGTGCACTGCTGGTGGTGCACTGCCCACTGACTAAGGAACCAGAGTTGAGTCAGCTGCAGCGCAGGTGCGGCCATGACAGAGACGACAAATCACCCCCACTGATTCAATTGACTGTACACAGAGCTGGCTATTGGCTACTGTGTACAGAATGGGCGTGCTGGGGCGGCCTGGGATTCGTCAGAGCCAGGGGAAGCAGAAGTGTCTGCTGGTCTTTCTGCCTCTCTTCACACGCTGAGGAAACACACTGGAGAGGAGCCCGCGGGGGAGCAAAATTTATAGTTACGCCACTGCCGCAGCTCTCCCCCGAAGGTTAGATCTTTGGTATGTGGAGAGCGGGTAGCCCATAAGTGTCGTACACACAGCCCCAAAAAAGTGACCTAACTAACGAAAAACAGAATATGTGAAAAAAAGTGATAAACGCGAGATGGGTGAAGAGAAATAAATAAATAGAGACCCCAGGCAGAAGGCCCAGGGCAAGGACATGCAATGCTTTCTGTACTTAAAGGGAAGTGCACAGTGCTAGTGCCAAAATGTGCTGGTGGGGACACCAGTGAACACGAGTTTCCCCGGATGCCCGCTACCCCTCGGGCTCTAAACAGCCGGCCAGTCGGCGTCTGACCAAGTGTTTCTCCGCTCCTTCTCATTTATAAGATGTATAGTTTTAGGGGCTGTAGACAATTTATCCATCGTAATTGTGAGAATCGTTGAGTAAAGAAGTAGAATAGACATTATAACCTTGCAATGTATTTTGTGTTTGGTAAGCTTAACATTTGGTTAACAAACTCTTTCAATGTAATTATTTGTACCTGGAAGGCCATGCTGTAACACGGGGGTGGCCAAACCAGGCCTCATGATCTACCAACAGTTTATGTGTCTCAGACAACCTGTGGGTCTATAGTAGGAATGATTGCAGCAGGTTTGAAAATGTTACAGTTAGTAATGACTACACCTGGGCACCCGCTAGGTGATCTGGGACATGTGACAGTTAGAAATGACTGCACCTGTGCACCAGCTAGGGAGTTTGGGAAATGTGACAGTAATGAACACAGCTGTGCACCAGGTAGGTGGTCCGGTAATGTGAAAGTTAGTAATGACTACAGCTGTGCACAAGGTAGATGGTCTGGTAATGTGACAGTTAGTAATGACTACACCTGTGCACCTGCTGGACATGGACCATTGGTAGATCTCGAGGTTTAGTTTGACCACCCCTGCTGCAACATCTAAGAAGACATTGAAAAAAAAAAAGAAAATTCAGGTGCATCTAAACACACATTCCATTGGTAATCAAAACAATTATAAAAGACCTTACAAAATACAGTAACATGGATTAAAATTGAAGTCCTTAGCACAATTTTTGGACAATAATGTGGGTCCACCTACTGTAGCCAGGTGGCCCCATCAGGTGAGATCCTAAAATTCCTAATACTGACCTATTATATAAATGTGACCATTCAAATGCAAGGACCCATACTAATGAAAAGCACCTAAGGTGGGGGTGGCCAAATCGGTCTTTGAGATCTACCAATGGCCCAGGTTTTCCAAATCACCTAGCTGGTGCACAGCTGTAGTCATTACGAACTGTCACATTTCCCAGCCTCCCTAGCTGGTGCACAGGTGTAGTCATTACTAACTGTCACATTTCCCAGCCTCCCTAGCTGGTGCACTGCTGTAGTCATTACTAACTGTCACATTTTCAAACCTGCTGCATTCATTCCTACTATAGATCCACAGGTGGCCTGAGACACATGATCTGTTGGTAGACCTTGAGGACAGGTTTGGCCACCCCTGATCTAAGGGCAAGTGGGTGGAGTGCTAGTCTATGTAAGAGGTAGCTCTACCTTAAGTATAAATACATACATAATAGTAAATGGGGGGCAGAATTGCACACCATCATTTTTACCACAACATTCGCTTCCTTGCAGAATTTTGTGTTCCAGTATTTTATTTTGGGCAAAGATGAAATGTTGTTCTTTACTTAATAGCATTATAACATCTTAATTTATAGAATTGTGTGGTACTGTATCTTATTTTGGGTAAAGAGGAAACCCAGTACCGTACATTGCAACCTATATGTTTAGCAATAAATGTAGGTGTTGGTGCACAATTTAAGTTGTAATAATAGCTTTTAAACAGAGAAAAATGATTGACGTAAAAGACAATCCGTACAGTGCAGTAGCTGATTTTTCATATATTTTATTTTCTGCTACAACAGAGCTGACTTTTTAAGGCCACATCCCTGAAGAATTCATTCATACAATGAAACGTGCCAGGTGGCAGGTAGCTAAATAACATAAGCAACTTGCATATTCACCAGAAACCTGTATCCAATGCATTTGTGGACTAATTTATACCATCTGTTGTGAGTGCTGCTCACTGTGGCACTGCAAGGGGGATAATTGCAACCTTCTATGAGCCTTGCAGACAAGCTTTGTTTTTTGTTTTTCATTGGCACTTAAAGTTTTGATTGTATCGCTTCTATATTAGACTGGACATTTTTCAAAACTGCTACAAACCAACCCTCTATGGATGGCAATGCCATTAAATCTAAACATTGACCAATCATGTCTTTGCAAAACCTACCCCATCAATATATATATATATATATATATATATATATATATATATATATATATATATATATATATACTGTATATATGTATATATATATATATATATATATATATATATATATATATATATATATATATATATATATATATATATATAGCCCTTTAGCACCTTCCAAGCTGTTACCTTACAGTGTTGTACCTTACAGAGAGTGAGGGTACACTGAAATTTAATGATGAGTTGTACTGTAATTGGCAGTTCCCAACCCTCTACCTCCGAAAATTATAGGCCAACGTGAGCGGGTAGAAGCGGCAGACAGAAGACCAATTTGCCACCTTTAAGATTGTCCGAGCTTACATACAAGTAATTGCTGAAATAAATCAGCTGGAAGAAGCATTGAAGCAAAGCCAGGCTGGGAATACAGTAGAAATTCTTCTTTATAGATAATCACCATCAAGCCGGTAAGAATAATATGCTGTACTTTTCTGGAGGCTGTGTATTCAATAAACCCCAAATAATCTAAACAAGTAATTGGATTTGAAAATAATAGAAGCAGATTTTATAAGAGACTCTCGTAGTACATAGGGTACGTGCTTTCACCTGTACATTGCTTCCTATCGCAGATCTTTAACCTGTGCTGTAATAATTTGTGTAACTGTACTGTATTCTCCGATTGCCTCCCAGAAGATGTCAGCTGCATTATGGTGTAATAACTAAATGTGCATACTTTTAACAATGACCGTACAATGGGGGTGATTCTAAACTATTTGCAACGGGGTGAATTCTGCCCCGTTCTAATGCTGATGGGTCTGCGCAGGCGTAAGTGCGTATTCGTACATGTGCAGGCCCCGGCAATAAACGGCCATTCACTGTAGGAGCAGACAGCAGCGGCAACGTGCTCGTCTATGGGAACACTCAGTTTTTATGGGAATGCAGGGAGGCCGATGCCTGCTGGGGCAGGTGGCTGACGTCACAGGTAGGGTGGCCAATCCCGGGATTGGGGTCGGTGGGATCCCGGGATTTGGCCGTAAATCACCGGTATTTCAATCCCGGGATTGGAGTCTCCAAGCCTGGGATCTCAGGATTAGACTGCACAGTCTAATGCCAGGCAGCGTCTGAGCACTCACTCAAACGCTGCCCAGCTGTCCCGGCCCGGCACATGCAGAGGCACAGCGTGACGTGATGCTGAAGGTCACACCATGCAGGGTGGCACACTCACCAATGGCCCCACTTGCTCCGCTGCGGCTGGCCCTTGCAGCTTAGTATGGCACCCCCGTACTCCCTAACCCGATCGCCGGCTGCAGCGCCTGTCCAGCTCCCCATCGACACCGGCTAAATAAGTAAATGTGAGCGGCGGTTGGTTGGGGGGGAGGGGGGGGCGCGGGAGTTTTTTTTTATTAGGGAAGCCAATCCTGGGGCATTTTTTCAATCAATACTCAATCCCGCGAATAACAAAAAAACTGCCCCGGGATTGGCTTCCCTAGTCACAGGTTATAACCCGCCCGTCCAGTCTTCGGCCTAGCGCTCATAAAAAAGTCAGCTCAGACTGACTTTTATTTGCGTCGGCAGGAGAAACCATTTGATGGTCCACGAACATTGAATAGTTTCTGCTGCTAGCAGATGCTCTTATGAGATATAGCGGTCAGAGGGGTGTTCGTTGGGGTGGCGTTAACCCATTCAATAAGCAACAAAATACCACTGCTTACTGAGCGGTGTGGAAACACCCCTATTATTCAGTCAATAGTTCAACATATATTTAACGTGGTATCTGGTCCCTGGGTCGACAATGTCTAGGTCAATAGTGACTAAGACAACAGCTAAGAATTGTCGATATACCCTAGGTCAGGGGTCGGCAACCCGTGGCTCTTCAGCTGTTGTAAAACTACAATTCCCAGCATGCCATGCCACAAATATAGCACCTAATAGCAAAACTGTGGCAAGGCATGCTAGGACTTGTCGTTTTGGAACAGCTGGAGAGCCACGGGTTGCTTATGCCTGCCCTAGGTCGACAATGACAGAAGGTGGACACAAGATAAAGGTCAACTTGTACATGGTCGACACAAGTTTTTCATGATTACAAAAAACAAAAAACACATGGATTATGCTTTCCAAGTGGGCATAGAGGTAAATTATAATAGTGTGTCGAGAGCAGCGAGCCATGCTAGGGGACACGGTACACTTATATGGTGGCTATGTTGATGGGTGTCAACATAGACACAAAACTGTGAAAAACATCGACCTTATGAATGTCGACAATGTAAATGTCGACCTTTAGTACTAAGCTTGTGTCGACCTTCTGACACTGTCAACCTAGTCACTGTGGACTATTAATTATTAGATTCCATGACACTAATCCCTTGCCAGCAATCAGGAGCCTTTCCTGAATATTGGAATATTGCATTACATAATTTCGGTCATTCGGACCGATGGTGGGCGTATGTGCATGCACAGTGTCATTTCTGCGCATGTGTATACAACGGGTGCATGCGGCCACGGCAAACAGGGTGTTTGCTGGGCGCAGGCATGCAAGTGTGTGTGTGGGGGCAGAGCCGGTGCAAGGCCCCAGAGCGCCCCAGGCGGGCGGTGCCCCGGCGCTCACCGTCTCCACGGGAGATGTGAGGTGAAGCGGCCGCCGGCGACGCTTTGCTCCACGGCGAGGGGGGGGAGAGGAGAAGAGTGAAAGAGAAGCGTCTCGCTCCACGGTGCAGGGGAGTTATGGGCGAGCAGGCAGTGGCGGGAGATGGCCGCAGCATCACTGCAGGGGGGGGGGGGGGCTGGTGAGAGAGCTAGAGAGGGAGCGGGAGCAGCGTCTTGCTCCAAGGGGGTGTATATACCTCCCAAAGGAAATGCGAAAGAAGCCCAACTCCAACTGGCCACCAGGATAACAGACACAGAACTCAAACATCCGGAAGCACTGCTTATAGTGATGGGCGACTTCAACAGTGCCAACTTGTCCCAAGAGCTACCGAAGTACAGGCAGCAAGTCAGATGCCACACCAGGGAAGGACGTACCTTAGACCACTGCTACACCACTATCAAGTCTACTTACCGGGCTATCCCCCGGGCAGCTCTGGGCCTCTCTGACCATTGCATAGTCCACCTTCTACCAACTTACACCCAGAAGCTAAGGTCAGCTAAACCAGTGGTCAGATCAGTCCAAAGCTGGACAAACGAGGCAAAAATGAAGCTTCAGGCCTGTCTCGAATGCACAGACTGGGGAGTCTTTGAATCCTCTGCTACAAACCTAGACGATCTGACCGACACAGTGACAGCCTACATCAGTTTCTGCGAGGACCTGTGCGTGCCAATCAAAACAGCCCGCACCTTCAACAACAACAAGCCATGGTTCAGCGGTCAACTCAGGAAGTTCCGTCGGGCAAAGGAAGAAGCCTATCGCAGTGGTGATATTGTCCTGTACAAACAGGCCAGGAACTCCCTAACACGGGAAATCAAGCTGGCAAAAAAAAGATTCTCAGACAAGCTGGCGAACAACCTGTCAACCAACGACCCCACGTCAGCTTGGAGAGGCATGCAAGCTATAACCAACCACAAGATCTCTCGAACCCCCTCCACCATGCACCAGAAACTAGTGAACGAGCTGAACGATTTCTACTGCAGGTTCGAGAAGGAAGCTACCTGCATCAGTCCTACCCCTGACCGGGGCAAAATGGCTTGCCCACCCTCCTTCCAAAACTGCCACCCCCAGACTCTCCAGGTGGACCAAACAGAGGTAGAAGGAATGTTCAAGAGGGTCAACCCTAGGAAAGCTGGAGGCCCAGATGGAGTGTCTCCATCTGCCCTCAAGACCTGTGCAACACAGCTCGCCCCTATCTTTACCAGGATTTTCAACACTTCACTAGAAATGTGCAAGGTCCCCACCTGCTTCAAAGCCTCAATTATTGTCCCGGTTCCCAAGAGCTCAACTCGAAAGACCTCAATGACTACAGGCCGATTGCACTAACATCGGTGGTCATGAAAGTGCTTGAACGTATGGTGCTGAACCACCTGAGAGTTGTTACAAATGCTCACCTTGACCCCCTGCAGTTTGCCTACCGAGCAAACAGAAGTGTCGAGGATGCAGTCAACCTAGGGCTGCACCACATTCTACAGCACCTGGACAGTCCAGGCACCTATGCAAGGATACTATTTGTTGATTTCAGCTCGGCATTCAACACTATCATCCCTCACATCCTGGAGCCAAACCTCCATTCACTAGGAGTCCCAGAACCTACATGCTCCTGGATCACTGACTTCCTGACTGAAAGGAAACAGGCGGTGAAAGCAGGCGCATTCATTTCAAACACATGCACAATTAGCACCGGTGCCCCTCAAGGATGTGTCCTCTCCCCCCTGCTCTTCTCCCTCTACACAAACGACTGCACCTCAGCAGAACAGTCAGTAAAAATTATAAAATTTGCAGACGACACAACGGTTATCGGCCTAATCATGGATGGAAACGAGTCGGCATACAGACGGGAGGTGGATCGGCTAACTAAATGGTGTAGCGGAAACAACCTTGACCTCAACCCCCTCAAAACGGTGGAGATGGTGGTGGACTTCAGAAGAAAACCAAATGCCATGCACCCACTCATAATATCTGACAGAGTAGTGTCGAGGGTCGACTCCTTCAAATTCCTAGGAACAATTTTCCTAGATTTTCCTAGATTTTGCTAAAGCATTTGATACTGTCCCACACAAGAGATTGATTAATAAAATGGAGAACCTAGGATTGGGTGAAAATATCTGCAGATGGGTAGGGAATTGGCTATGTAATAGAGAACAAAGAGTGGTTGTGAATGGTGCCGTATCAGATATGATACCGGTACTAAGTGGCGTGCCCCAGGGTTCGGTTTTGGGGCCCATTTTGTTTAACATTTTTATTAACGATATTGGGATAGGGTTACTCAGCAATGTATCCATCTTTGCGGACGATACAAAACTTAGCAAAGTCATCAAATCACCAGAAGATGTCACCATGCTTCAAAATGATCTTGCAATTCTAGATGAGTGGGCAAAAAAATGGAAGATGAGGTTCAATGTAGATAAATGTAAGGTTATGCACCTTGGGAGACACAACCAGTGTGCAAGTTACAACCTTAGCGGAGAGGAACTGGGTAATTCCATACTTGAAAAGGATCTAGGAGTCCAAATAGACAGCAATCTAGGATGTAGTGCCCATTGTAATGTAGCTACAAAAAAGGCCAACAAAATTCTGGCATGTATTAAGAGGGGAATGGAAACTAGGGACTCAAGGGTAATTATGCCACTATATAAAGCATTGGTGAGACCTCACCTAGAGTACGGAGTACAGTTCTGGGCCCCACACTATAAAAAGGACATCATAGAATTAGAAAAAGTCCAAAGGCGAGCAACAAAGCTTATTAGGGGAATGGAGAATTTAAGCTACGGGGAGAGATTAAGCAATTTGGGACTATTTACATTAGAAAAGAGACGTTTAAGGAGGGACATGCTCAACATGTACAAGTATATCAAGGGCCAATATAAGGAACTGTCACACACCCTATTTTCTACTAGAAAGGAATCTAGGACGCGAGGGCATGAGTATAGATTAGAAGAAAAAAGATTTCATTCAGCTAGTAGAAAGAATTTCTTTACGGTCAGAACAGTCAAACTCTGGAACTCTCTTCCCAGAGAGGTGGTAACGGCTGGCTCATTAAATGCGTTCAAGGCAAAGTTGGACAAACATTTACTGGAGAAAAACATCCATGGGTACAAATAAGAAATATAATTTGTCTGTAAAATACCAGAACCAACCAAATCAGCAATGGATATCTATACCAGGTTGAACTAGATGGACGCAAGTCTTTTTTCAGCCTTACCTACTATGTAACAAAGATTTCCTGCGACCTCAAATGGGGTCCCAACATCATTACAACTGTCAAGAAGGCTCAGCAGCGGTTGTTCTTCCTGAGGCAACTCAAGAAATTCAACATCCCGCAGGAGCTGCTGCTCATCTTCTACACTGCCATAGTAGAGTCTGTCCTTTGCTCCTCGATCACAATCTGGTTCGGAGGAGCAAACGAGAATGACAGACGAAAGTTGCAAAGAGTGGTGAGGATGGCAGAAAAGATCATTAGGGCATAGCTCCCCACTGTCCAAGAACTATACCTAGCCAGGGTCAATAAGCGTGCAGGAAAGATCTTGTCGGACAAGCTACACCCTGGCCACAACCTGTTTGAACCCCTTCCGTCAGGCAGACGTTTTAGGTCCATCCCAGCAAAGACGACAAGAACTACAAAAGGCTTCTTCCCAATAGCTGTCCACCAACTAAACCGTATTGAACATACCAAATACTAACTCGAACTTTCTAGATACATGTGAAATGTATGTGATGTATGTTTATGCCTCTCTTCCTACCCCCTTTGTGTTCCCTGATTGATGCTGCACTGTTACCACAAAAAATTCCAAGCATACGCAAGTATACCTGGCCAATAAAGATGATTCTGATTCTGATTCTGTTGAGATGCGTCGATGGCCGCAGCGTCGCTGCACGGGGAGGGGGGTGAGAGAGAGAGGGAGTTGTTGACCTAATGGGTCCTAATGCTCCAAGTGACCGCCCTCCAGTGGCCCGCGCCCTAGGCAAACGCCTAAGGCTGCCTAGTGGTGGCGCCAGCCCTGTGTGGGGGGCATGGAGGGGCGTATGGTGGCAGGATATGGGAACTCCAATCGATTCATGGGCGTTTCTATGAGAACACTGGGCGTTCTCATGCAAATGCCCCAATGATGCGGGTGCGGGGGGTGGCCAGCTGACATCACCGGACTTTAGCTGCCCGCTCACTTCCTCCCGAGCATCTACGCAAATGTAAGTGACTTGAGAGTCACATTTATATGCGTGCACCGTCGCCATCATTCGCCATCAAATAATGGTTCATTGTGACCTTTTGTCAAAAGATTATAATAGCGGACTTGATTCAGACTCATTTGCAGTCCTGATGATTATGGAGCGGCCGCACATGCGCACAGTATGCTAACCATTCGCAAGATGATTGACAGCCGTTGGACACTTGTGGGCGGTGCCACAGAACTGTAGATGGCGTCTGACTGTCAGTAGGGAGTCCTCCATCTCCGACGGCCATCACAGTGCTGCAGACACGGGGAAATCCATTCATTGTGTCATTGATGCACAGAATTCTCCCGTTATGTGCATGGCTGCAAACTCATTTGCAGCTGTGCACATAGGTGCAGAGCCACTCTCGATTCGCAGCTCAGAGATCAGGTCTAAATCAGGCCCAACATTATTTACTGAAATAATTGTAAATAGTTGTATCACATACCAGTGCTCAATTTTGCTACTGCTCGGCATAGGCAGTGATGTCCACTCTCCGCTCTGCACTCTGCATCCTCTCCGCGCTGCACTCTGCATCCTCTCCATGCTGCATTCTCACCACACCGCACTCTCCATCCTCTCCGCCATGCACCCTGCATCCTCTCTGCACTGCACTGCACTGCTCGGCATAGGCAGTGATGTCCAGTCTCCGCTCTGCATGCTGCATTCTCTCCGCGCTGCACTCTGCATCCTCTCCGCGCTGCACTCTGCATCCTCTCCGCGCTGCACTCTACATTCTCTCCACGCTGCACGCTGCATTATCTCCGCGCTGCACTCTGCATACTCTCCGTGCTGCACTCTGCATCCTCTCCGCGCTGCACTCTGCATCCTCTCCGCGCTGCACTGTGCATCCTTTCCATGCTGCACTCTGCATCCTCTCCGCGCTGCACTGTGCATCCTCTCCGCGCTGCACTCTGCATCCTCCCCGCACTGCACTCTGCATCCTCCCCGCGCTGCACTCTGCATCCTCTCCACGCTGCACTGTGCATCCTCTCCGCGCTGCACTCTGCATCCTCTCCGCGCTGCACTCTGCATCCTCCCCGCACTGCACTCTACATTCTCTCCGCGCTGCACTCTGCATCCTCTCCGCGCTGCACTCTGCATCCTCTCCGCACTGCACTTTGTTTCCAAGCCTCCGGTGGCTCCAGGTTCTCAGTCAATCACATTGAGTCTAAAGGCCCCCATACACTATTCGGAGTTGTCCTAAGGACAAGGCGGACCAAGTTTCCCTTGAGCTCCCCCGGCAGCACCCACGTACCATTTGGCGCTTGATGTGCCATTTTTACATACAATAAATCATTTTATAGCATGTAAAACTCCGGTGGAGCTGCAGCAGCAGCATTGGCAGGAGAGTCGGGCAGCGAGTGGTGGGGCGGGCAGTGGCATGTGCCAGGCAGCACTGAACGGCAGGTTAATCAATGAGTACTTAATTTACTTTGATTTAACCATCTGTCCAAATCATCACTTAAACCTGGGCTGTTGGTGTTCCTTGAGGAACAAGGTTGCGTACCCCTGCCCTAGAGGAATCTGTTGACCCGGTATGATTGGGGAGATCAATCTACTTATTAAAGCTTCTTTTTCAGACTAATAAACTATTTTGTTTCTCATTATTCAGACGTAGATTGTGTTCTTTCACTGTCATAATGAAGGCGTGAAAGTTGTATTTAACTATATTTACACCGAATTCTTATTCAGATACATGAGCGATAAGCTGCTTGCGGAGTAAACAAGATTTTTAAATAAGGTCCGGGATGCATTAATTCTCTTTTGGGAAAGATAATTGATTTCCTTCAGAAGAAAGTTCATGAGCTGTTTATTCTCTTTCATGTACTTTTAGTATATTAATAACCTTGCAATTAGCACTTGTGAGGATGCAGGAATAACATGAAAGAGTGATCACACAGCTAGAGCCATTAATTGATATCTTTCAAGCCACGTCAGTAAAGGGGGGATTTTGGTTTTATATCGTAGTAAATGATATACTGTAGTCAAAAGATTAACGTGAAGCATAGTAATCCCTAAGCACCATTCTCAAACGAGTTCTAACACTCCCTCAACTTACTGCCATTAATCATGTCAATAAAAGATTGGTAAACATGCTGAAAAAGGAATGCTTAAATCAAGTTGCTTTGGTAGGACATTGTGATATATTTAAATGCCATAGCAGGTTATCGCTGCCTCTGTGAAGGCCCGCCCCCCTTTGTGGCTTGGCTGCAGGGTTGCCGACAGGGGGTGCCAGGGGTACAACTGTCCGGGGCCCCAGCCTCTGGAGGGACCCGGGAAGCTGCCTACAGTGGTATGGCACCATCCCCCCCCCACACACACATGCACACACACCTGCACAAATGCCCCCACCCGGTGCCGGCGGCCAGGCTCGCACAATGCAGCCTGCAGAGCACCGAGGCTAGGTTACAGAGGGGCTCGGCGCTCTGCAGGCTGCACTGTGCAGTGAGTGCTCTGAGCCCTGAGGGGGGGCAGGGTGCCGGTGCAGGAGGGGGGGGGTTGCCGGCGCGCGAGGGGGGGTTGCCGGCACGCGCAAGGGAGGGGTGAAGGTCCGTCCCTGGCCCCAACATTACTAGTGGCGGCCCTGTGTGTCTGAGCTTACACACCCGCTCGCATTAGGCTGCAAAGAGGAGAAATAAATCGAAGGTCGCTCACTATTGAATAATTTTTCCAATGTTCATAAAGAAAAGTCAGCCTGGACTAGGGCACGCCCAGCATTTATAGGGGCGCGACCATAAAATTCTAGATATTCCTCTGCTTTCACCCTATGCTCGCCCCCTTCCCGCCTACAGTCGAGCAAACGTCCAGGCAATTGTGAAACTCGAAGAAGGCGTTCACTTCAGGGGTTTGCACAAGTGCATATTTGCAGATGCGCAACCACCAAACGTCTGCTGACGGAGCAAATTTAGACCTGTCCAAGCAGGTCTGAATCATTCTATTAAGACCTGATTGCACAACGGATTTCACAGCAATCATCTGTCTACATGGCTTAGTACATAGACCCCTTAGTCTGATTTGTCTTTCTTTTGTGTAAAATACTCATCTCCATATTGTGAATACTCTATGCCTAATACCCAAGAATGTGTGTGAATGCAATTACAATTCCTTATGGTTGGACAGGCAGAATGGAGGTTGGAGGGACTTGGATTATTAGAGTCAAATGGCTTGACGGTCATCTGGAATTCTTAAAAAGAAGGGCCAATGACCTGACGGGCCAGTCGTGCCCCAAAGCCTTGCTAAGCAGATCTGCATCCTTCAAATTCTATGCTTCTATGTTTCTCATTGGTGGTCCCAGAGATGGGGTTGCAGCACAGTCCAAAATTCAAATAGGGGGCCACACCAACTGCGACTTTTAACTCTGGCAAACATCACCATCTGGCAGTTGGTGTGGCTCCTCTATTTGAGTTTTGGACCCCCAAATAATGCTTCTTGTGCTCTGTTCGACCAGCATGCAGACTGACGTGCCATGAGAAGACACCCTACATGGTGACCATTACCAGCAGTGGATTTCCTGCTAGGCATGTGCCAAAGGGTGACACTTGCAGGAGGTGGGCACAGCACATGCTCACTTGCATGAGAGACCTGCAAAGCCAATGAGCAGACGAGTCCACGAGACATGATGAAAGGGAAACTTATAATGTTGTGCCGAGGAGCATCCGGACACCTAAACTCACCCCTGACCACCAGGGGTGTCAACAGGTCATCCAAGTCCCAATAAAATAAAGGGTGCTTGGTCACCAGGCGGGGCGTCCAGGAGGGGGCATTGTCACACCCCTGTGCAAAAAATACAATTGAGAGGGAGAGAAAGGACAGGCTGCTGCACCGAGCAGCATGTGCTGAGCTGGGGAGAGAGGCTGAGCTGCTGTGGCATCCTGTCACCTCTCTCCCCACTGCCCAGCTCCCTGCAAAGGGGGAGAGGGGAGTGGGACCCTTGGCTCATCCAGCAGACCCGGGCCTGGGTAAAAAGTACCCACCCCTCATCTCAATGCCACTGGTGACCATGACTCTATGGCATGTACACACAGAGGGATGCTGGTGCTAGTACAGCTCTGCTCCATCCGTTGTAAGGGATTGCCATAGTGACTGAGGTAGGCCTGATGTAGATGCATATAGATATTTCTGGGGGCCCATCGGTAATGGTACTGGAGTGCTCGTACAACAAAAGGTGATGACGAAGACAGTCAGCGACACTAGCTAGCCGCTTCGGATAGACCGACACATCCACTGATTAGTGTATAGTAGCGGCACTGAAGTCATTTACAAGTTGATTACACCGATTAGCCTCAAGAGAGAAGATTGTGTTTTCATTTTTAAAGCAACAAACAAAATGTGGTATACACGCAGTTATAGGTAGTTGTTATCAAATCTGTTCTCCATTAAGTTCATGCACCTCCATTACATTATAATATTGTGTGTGCAACTAGGACATCATAATGAGCTGTAATGTTACCTTATATAGGAGATATATTCTTTTTTTACACATGTTTTATTTGAATTTATATAACAAATGTGAGCCACGTTGGCATTTTTAGCGGATATCTTAAACATCTCTCACAGAGATGTTGGCACTCAAAGGCTTAAAATTGATAACCGTGTAAATCAGAACCACTTCACTATTCTCCTGCTCATTCTGAGCTTTGTGGATGCTAGCGATGTGCATAAGTATACAGATGTGTTACTGCTGATGTACTACTATGCCAATTACAGATGGAGCCAGCGTCATCCAGCCCATCAGCGTGACATATCCATAGCACTGGCAGAGGCTGGTGGTGGGTGTGGCCATCGTACGGGGACAGAAGGGGACGCTCAAGCATCTTACACACGTCTTATTACAGAGAATGGCGGGTGGAAGTGTCTCGTACGCGCACCACATTCTGGCGGATGGGGCAGTGCAGGTTTGCAGGGGTCGTCGGATGGCTCTAATCAATGTACAGATTGAAGGCATCTTCAGTGAAGTCACAATGGCCTATGTATAGGTTGGTGGTGTAACTAGAAAGATGACAACCCCCCCCCCCTCCCCCCCACACACACACACATATATTCATTATAATTTTTTGACCGACATGCTCATTGCTAGGGGTTAAATGCTCATTTCCAAGGGTAACATTGTTTGCTTCCAGGGGTTACATATGCTTATTGCCTTGAGTTTCTATCTTGTTGATTGGGGTCACATGCTTGTTGTCAGGGGTTACTTGTTCATTGTTAGGGGGTTACATGCTCAATGTTATGAATTTACATGCTCATTGCCATGGGCTTACTGCTTAAAGTGCAAGAGTCCTTCCGGAACCAGTACTTCTCCCAGTAGGGCTATACAAACGATAACAGTCTAGGACCTCTAACATTTGTCTCCTAGAAGGTGGCAGACATTTTTGGAAGGCTATTTTTACAGATTTCATGCCCTGCCACATCTGAAGAGACCCAGTGCCATGGTGGACCCCTACATGCCGTGGCTTGACCTGTGGTGGGATTTTACACCATTGGTATAGATCATTCATATCTCACAATATATAATAATTTCAAAAGAGGAACTTCTTGCGCACAGATGTTTCTCTTTCCAAAAAGGGACTTGTCTCACATGGAAGCGCTGTGGCTTCCTGGAACTCCACACTCCTTTACTAATTACAGTCACAGATTTATTCTAACCTACATAAAAGTACATCAAATGCTCAGGGGATTGCTACAGGAGATTAGGGCACTCCCGACAATGAGCAGATAGCGTGGCCTCATTTGTAAATTGCATTAATACTGTTATGGGCATAATGTGGTGACAGGGGTATTACTGTGGGGGCATAATAAGGTAACAGGGGCATAACTATGGGAGCAAATTATGGTGACAGGGGCATCGTTCTGTGGGACATAACTGTTTGGAGCATCATTTGGTGCCAGGGATACTTAAGGCCAGATGTATCAAGCTTCATAAAGTGATAAAATGGAGAATGATAAACAGCCAGCCAATCAGCTCCTACCTTCCACATTGTGTTTGAAAAATGGTAGGTAGGAGCTAATTGGCTGCATTTTTTTCACTCTCCACTGTATCACTTTTTGAAGCTTGATATATCTGGCCCATAGTGTTATAAGGGACAATATGGTGGGGGCATTGTGGTTAAGTGAAATTTTGGTGTGTGGCGTAAGGTGTAATTGGCATTACCTTGTGGTCCATAATGTGTAAAGGGCATTACTAGGAGGGTTAAAATCACAAATAATGTAAAGGGTATGTATCAGGATCTTTCCTCTGTGGTGGTCAATGTTCAATGTGCACGGTTAAAAACACTGTGGTGTAAAGTAGTCTTTTCCTGGAAGAAAACAACCCCTTTCATTGAGGAATTTTGGTTAAGTCCTGCGCTGCGGGTGGTTTGACACACCTAATCCGTAATATAGCACGGACTATCACACCTCATAAACTGCTGCTGTTCTGTGGGGGACAGCTCAATTCCCCAATTTAGTTACCAAAAAAAAACACAAAATAGAACTGCGCAGTAAAGGGGGAAATAGTACATGCAATTTAATTATACCAATATAAAACACATATAAAACATACACAAACAAAATTAAAACACAATTTATGGGCACAACCGGTTGTGTCAAAATTAATAGATTTAAAACCAAATAGATTTTGCTTCCCTTAGTTTATCATGGTCGTTTTAGTATGTTAGTTGTGAAAGATACTGATTGAGTCACAGTCTTTGTATGGATTAGTAGATATTACTGTCCAGGTTTTATTATGTCTGGCCAGACAGTATTGTGTTAGGGGTACCTTACAGCTGCCACCTGTAGTTCCTCCGGCCTCCCAGTGGATGGTGCTGAATCACCTGTGTTTGTCCAACTATGTCTGGAGTCACCTTCGGACTTGTGGGCTGATAGTAAGCCTGTATGGATTCCCCTATGGTGCAAAAAAGAAGTTTTTGTAAATATCCAATATCCAACGCGTTTCCCCGCCTCCGTACACGGTCTCAGCGGCTTTATCAAGGAAAGAAAATGGAAGGTAGCAAGTGAATGTCTCTTAATCAGGTCTTATATTTATACCTCAGGATGGTCTGAGCGGCGTGGCTTACCGCCGTCTTGCCGCTTCCGGCTGTGCGGCGGCTTAGCGTTGTTTGTTGCTTAGTTTCCGGTCCGTGCGTTCCACTGGACCGGAAGCGCGTCATTTTGCGTTCCATTTTGCCGTCATTGAGGTGTCCGTCGTTTATATTCCCTTGGTTTCGGCTGCGTAAGTTGTAGCGGCCATTTTTGATAAGGGAATATGCCATTTCTATATGCAATTCCATCTGTTTTATGTATTACAAAGTCTGCAGCGGCCTTTATTGTTTAGGGAAGTTAGGGAAGCAATCTCAGTTTTTTAATCAACATACTTTCGACTTTATGCATTCCAAAAACTCTCTTATACAGATCCAGTCCATTTTGGGTGTATCGCGTTTTTATAGATAGCCTTTATACAATAGGCTACAAATGTTTTTATATATATTCTCTCTATCCCCACCGCATGTGTATTCAGATTTAGCTGTATGTGCATGTATATGCAAATGTATATGTATATGGAAATAAATAATATAAAAAGAACACATACAAAAAAGAGACACATATATGTGGATGTGTGCATTATCAAAATTGGTTTGTTCTTCCCCCCCCCCCCCCCCCTTTCCCTCTTTCCTAGTTTTTACCTCTTTTTTTCTAGAAAAAAAAGGGTTTTGTTATTACCCATTGCAGTATACTATGTGTTTAGCGATCTCGCCCTTGAGATATGGACTCCTCCATATATATTATTAGAAACTAGTAGGTGGATGTAAAATGAATGTCTTTGGATATATGATATACTTATGTTGCTGCCATTAGGGCAAAATGTTCATTTAGCGTCTATCGATATATCGTTTATTTGATAAAATGTGGTTGGGATAGAATGTACAAAAATAACCGCAGCCTATTGCATAATGGC
The DNA here is from genome assembly GCF_055691185.1 of Crinia signifera. Lineage (NCBI taxonomy): Eukaryota > Metazoa > Chordata > Amphibia > Anura > Myobatrachidae > Crinia > Crinia signifera. The sequence goes on from NC_139221.1 coordinate 320,708,943, forward strand.
TATCTATAAAAATGCGATATATTTATGTGGCTGCTATTAGGACAAAATGTTTATTGAGTGTCTATCGATGTATCATTAATCTGATAAGATGCGGTGGGGATAGAGAGAATATATATAAAAACATTTGTAGCCTATTGTATAAAGGCTATCTATAAAAACGCGATATACCCAAAATGGACTGGATCTGTATAAGAGAGTTTTTGGAATGCATAAAGTCGAAAGTATGTTGATTAAAAAACTGAGATTGCTTCCCTAACTTCCCTAAACAATAAAGGCCGCTGCAGACTTTGTAATACATAAAACAGATGGAATTGCATATAGAAATGGCATATTCACTTATCAAAAATGGCCGCTACAACTTACGCAGCCGAAACCAAGGGAATATAAACGACGGACACCTCAATGACGGCAAAATGGAACGCAAAATGACGCGCTTCCGGTCCAGTGGAACGCACGGACCGGAAACTAAGCAACAAACAACGCTAAGCCGCCGCACAGCCGGAAGCGGCAAGACGGCGGTAAGCCACGCCGCTCAGACCATCCTGAGGTATAAATATAAGACCTGATTAAGAGACATTCACTTGCTACCTTCCATTTTCTTTCCTTGATAAAGCCGCTGAGACCGTGTACGGAGGCGGGGAAACGCGTTGGATATTGGATATTTACAAAAACTTCTTTTTTGCACCATAGGGGAATCCATACAGGCTTACTATCAGCCCACAAGTCCGAAGGTGACTCCAGACATAGTTGGACAAACACAGGTGATTCAGCACCATCCACTGGGAGGCCGGAGGAACTACAGGTGGCAGCTGTAAGGTACCCCTAACACAATACTGTCTGGCCAGACATAATAAAACCTGGACAGTAATATCTACTAATCCATACAAAGACTGTGACTCAATCAGTATCTTTCACAACTAACATACTAAAACGACCATGATAAACTAAGGGAAGCAAAATCTATTTGGTTTTAAATCTATTAATTTTGACACAACCGGTTGTGCCCATAAATTGTGTTTTAATTTTGTTTGTGTATGTTTTATATGTGTTTTATATTGGTATAATTAAATTGCATGTACTATTTCCCCCTTTACTGCGCAGTTCTATTTTGTGTTTTTTCCCTTTCATTGAGGCCATGCTCCTGTTGGCCAATTGTTCCAATAAAAGGGATAAGTGCCCTTTGGGTCTGATTTCACCTGATTTTGGTGGTTCGAGTCGAGAAACCAGCCAAAATTGCGTAGTGTATTACATGCGATCTGATCCGTTGCATGGAACCATGCGTCGGATCGGATGTCAGATGGTCTACAAATAAGAAAAATCTTATGTGCACTCAGCGGCACATCGTCTTAGCTGCTAAGCACACAAGATATGTTGCATCTGATGCGGTGGTCAGGGAGCACGGTGTGGCTGGTGGGGACTGGAAAGCAGGGTCCATGGAGTGGGGCCTGGGTATGGCCGGCTGGAAGCACAGTGTGGCTGGCGGGGACTGGAGAGCAGCGGAGGGCATCGTGTGGAGGGAGATTTGAAAAGACTGAAAAGGAGGATGCTGATTGGCTGACAGAGCTCTCACAGCCAATTACCGGCTGCCAAGTCTTTTTTTTTTCAATTATCCCACCCCAACCTGCAGGTTATACTGTATTTGATGGCACATCTAGTGTCAACTCTTATTGAGCACTCCCGGGGAACTGTTGGGGGAGCTCAGTTGAAGTCGGGCCAATTTGTCCTTAGGATAAGTCTGCCTAATATATTGTGGCCTTAAGACCTCTGTTTCCTGTGCATTAGTGTAATCAATGTCTGCCATATTCTTCCAGCTCTTGGAGAATGAACAAGGACTGATATTGCAAGTGATACATAATCTGCGTATACTGCTAATTTTGTGATCTGCAATGCCAGTGGCGTAACTAAATTTTGTGCGTGCCTGCCCAAAAAATATTCAACATCACCCCTGCTCACCACTGCATCTGCTGTCGCTGCCGGGTGTGTTGCTGCTTCACTGCCTTCCTGCCGGGACCCATAGATATTCCGGTCTGCGGTCCCTGTGCTCCTCCTGATATAATCAAACTGTCCCTTGCAAAATGGCCACCATCTCTCAGCAAACAGATATTAAGGATGCAAGAAGAGGCCGACCCCTTTTCTACCATCCTCAATAACTATCTGATGTTAGGGGGTGGTCATTTTGTGAAGGGTATTTATTGTAAGAGTAATGTGGAGTCAACCCTAGAAGTTCCCAGGTGTAATTGCTCCACGTGAGTCTGGCGAGTAACGGCACACCGCCGCCGGGAGAGACTGAGGCCGTTATCCCACACGTTAAGGCTGGAGAGAGGCACCCATGCTAGGTGCACTATTCACTGAAGCCACGACATCAGCCCTGAGCGGAGCAGCCCTTCAAAGAAATACCGGGCATCTACAGCTTCCCCGCAGCGGCGCCAATCACGCTGAATAGCCGCACGTCTGGGACGGGTAATATACCTATACTTACCACTTTATGATCTGGACACACTAACTGTACCTCAGCGCTGGATGCGCTTGTGTCATAAGCAGTGACTTGGTCAAAGTATAATAGCTATAAAATAACTGGCAGTTGGAACTTTACCTGCCCAAAAGTTCCAGCACCATATACATTTATATACAAAAAAACCCGGACGCGGGTAATTGCACTTAATGTTGGACAGTGCCTCATGCCTCATTCAAGGCTGACCACTCATTCAGTATAAACACGTGTTTAGCTCAAACTCAACCAGCTAACATTCCCCACCCATTTAATGTACTTCCCTAAAAGTTATTATATACTGTTCATTTACTTTTTTATTTTTTTTATTTTTTATTTTTTTATTTTTTTTTGGTTTATTTCATTTATTTCTTTAATTTCTTAGTTTTTTATTGTGTGTATTTCTATTGTGATTATTGTTGTGCAATTTGCACATTAACCAATATGAGATGTGTACCTAATACATTTTATTGATTTTAACTGTTTAGTGTGTCACTTCAGCGCCCCGTACTATTTTTGGTATTTTTGTGGTATTTGGGGAGGTTGGCATTCCTCCAGTACGGTGGCTGCAGAAGGTGCACTGCCCAGCACACGCTACACTAGCCCCGAGCGCCGAAGACATTTGTTAAACATACCTAGATGGCCTAATTCAGACATGTTTGCTAGGCTGCATATACGAGCAGCCTAGTGAACAAGTCCGTGTCGCCCAACGCCCCGCCGAACACCCTGCCCCCCACTGCCTGCGCCCCCTCACTAGCAAGCGTGGGGATGTGTACGAGAAGGGGTGAAAAATATTTTGATTGTCGCTGACCATCGATTGATTTTTCTCCCTTTCAGTAATAAATGGAACAACAATCGCCCAATCGCTGCTGACAGTGGATAGAATTGGTCTCTTCGTCTCCATTAATATCTATGTGCATTGTATCACGCCTGGCAGCTGGATGCTGACATTATCGAATGAATCCATAACCCTTTCAACGAATACACGTCCTCTATGTTAATGTGCCCACCTCATAGCCTCGGAGCATGACCTTTCCCCGGTTCCCTTTAGTCATTTGTTAAGCAGAGAGCTGGTTCCTGAGGCAGATCACAAGAGAGGTCTGTACATTTGCATCACATGTATATTTTATATCTGATGCTGAATGCCATCTCCCTGGTGTGCCGGATTGTAACGCAGGCGGAATAGTTACAGAGCAGACCTGTGAAATCTGTAATGTGCCATGGGACGTTACTGAGCGCAGACTGCAGGGATGGTGCCACCCTGCGCTTACTAAGTACGCATCTGACACTGGTAATGACACTGACAAGGATAATTATAATACTTGCTAACAATTTGACCTTGGAAGCTCTAAAATGTTTGTATAAGTCGGAACTGTCTGTAGTTACGCAATGTCAAAATGTTCTAACGGTTGTGAAAAACTATAATATTAAAAACACACGGTCGTATAATATTAACACTATATTTGACAATATGATGTTTTGTTTATATTTATTTACTAACAACGCCAGATTATTTAATTGAACTTTTATATTTATGTGTGTATGTGTTAATGACAGGGTTGCCTACTATCCCAGAATGGGCAGGAGGGTCACGGAAATCGTATCCCCCTCCCGGCCCCCTGGAAAGGAGCCCAATCCTCCCGGATTCTGCAGGACCCCCGCATCTCCTCGGGAGCAGTGTTAAATTACCGCGATTCAGGGAATTTCGGGAAGGGGCGGGGCTAAATGTGCAAATTGTATAAATTTATCCCTGCCCCCTCCTTGAAGACCAGCAAATCACTGGAATTGCACTAACTCCCACCTTAGTAAATTGCCCCCCCCCCCCGTCTATGGGCAGTGTGAAAAGAGGAAGCATAATTTACACATCCAAAAATAAGTCCGTTAAGTGAAATTATTCAAAAACTCAAACGCGTTCACATAAGAAGCTAAATAAATCCTCTGGGAAAATAGTTTTTAAGCATGACAAAGACCGTAATAGGGTCTCATCTGCCGGGAATATAATGCATAGTCTCTGACACTAATCTCATCTCTGCCCAGATACAGTATCTGGTTTCTCCGGCAGTGAGAATATTGTTACAGCAGAACCCTGATACATCAGTATTCAGCATACTCATTATTAATATATAATACTGAAACATTGCTGGGTATTACTTCTACGTTTCCTTTACTTTCAATGTATTATTTAAATAATGCAGAGATAAGAAAGATCAGCAGCTTTCATTTATGTTATTACAACTGGAACTAAATCTTCCTTTACTTATATTATCATTCTCTAAATATACTGTATATTTAACCTCTTTGTTTTGGAAATATAGGTTTTCCCGTCAGTAGTGTGATGGGGATGCAGTTAGAATCCCGGCGGTCGGAATCCCGGCGGTCAAAATCCCGAAGCCGGAATCCCGACACTTTCTCCCTCTATGGGTGTCCATGACACCCATAGAGGGAGAATAAATTAGTGTGCCGAGCATAGCGAGGCACCGGGCCCGCTGCGTGGCGAGTGCAGTGAGCCCGCAAGGGAGGGCAATCCACGTCCCCTTCTTGTCGGGATATCGGCAGTGGGGATTCCGGCATCAGGATTTTGACTGCCGGGATTTCGACCACTGGGATTACATGTACCGTCTGATGTAACTGCAGATGGAGCAGTATACACCTTTGCCGAATGGCCCTGTTTGGCTTACCGGCGACTTTGACTCTTACTGTAGGGGCCATTTTATCATCATCCGCATCTGAGGATGAGAATCAAGGTAGCCTACCCTCCTGGAATGTCCAGGAGCGTCCTGAAACTCGGGTCCCCCTCCCAGCCCCCCGGAAACGGGGGCTATAATCCCGGAGAACCTTCAGCCTTCCGTGACCAGCCCCTCGGTGAGGGGTCCGTGGGTCAAATGACGCGAGTTGTGTAATTTTAGCCAGGCCACCACAGTGCAATGCCTGAAATACCGGCAATGCACAAAAGGGGGCATGGCTAAAATGGTGCCATCGCTCTGGCCATGCCCCCAAACAAGTCACCCCTCCCATGACTCCACCCTCATCCTGCCCATTTTTGCTCCCAGTGGCGGCCCTGCCCCCCTGCCTCACTGAGCTGGCTGCTCTCTCCCGGAAGGGCAGAGTGATGCGACTCCTGTTTGCATCATTTAGGGGAGGGGGGTATTAAGAACTTCCTGAGCAGCTGGGCAGCCCAGGTTTTCTCCCAACATTGACTTCAGTGATCACCAGTGGTGGTTGCCGGCTCCCCAAACCTGCCCCCTGCCCACGGAACACTGCAACCCGCGGGAGTTTCAGCGGCACATTCTGCAATAAGCTGGGCTGTCCCACTGTGATCAGAAAAATTGGGAAGTATGCATGCATTTTTAGTAATTCATTTATTAATTAAAATTCAAACGTACTCATTATTTCAAAAGTATTTCAGGGAGATTGTAAGGGTGACACCTAGAGGTGCGGACGTGTACTGCTACATCTGAGACATGTGTCATACAATGACTTACTGTACATCCATATGTAGTTGAGCACCATAGCAGTTAGTAAGATCTACTGTACTAATTGAAAAAGAAGATACTGATACATATCAGGGCTTGTTCATGTATTGTGATACATGGTTCCATATAAGTGGCCATGAGAAACCTTATTTAAAATGAATGTGGCCATATGAATCATTGCCTTATAACTAATGCAGGGAAATGCCACTGATAATTAAATTTAAATATATCTCTGGTTTCTTTTTTTCCCCAAAAAATGTAACAGATGCATAATATGGGTTAGGTGAAATCGGGGAGATTGCTAAGACTCTTCAGGGAGCAAGGGAGACTATTACTTGTTCAGGGAGTCTCCTGCAGAATGCAGGAGTGTAGGCAACTATGCTAAAATGTTTATAATTCTTACACATCCTATCCATTGGTGGATACCAGAACTCCTCCTTTATATTAATCCCATTGTTGACTATGACTAGCACATTTTACATTGACCATTTTCCTACCAACTTGTAGTGTAATAAATGAAGTGGTATGAATTAAACAGAACGCATATTTTCTTTCAGAAGAGTGAAGCAATAAGTGAGAAAATATGTATCATTCTATTGAATAACACAGGCGTACAGTATTAAGAGTGGATTGTCCTTGGTGGATGTTTGCCAAGGCATTAGTGCGTGAGAATCACACAATATAAGGTCCATTGTAGTTGCTGGGGAATCTCATTTTGCCATGTGCTGTGCGTGCCATTGTTTATTAAGAATACAGTAGGATGGATTATGCCTAGGAAGAGTTTAATAGGTTATGTAAACCATTGGCTTTGTCAAACAGTGGTTAGCATGAGGTATGTGTGTTAAATAGCTTTATGATGATTTTATCTATATTTTGTTTTGATTATTCTTTCATCATCACACAACCTACTGTAAGATCCTGGGGGAGTTTACACTTTTACCTTACGCCAGGGGTCACACTAACATACACTCTCCACAGCTGCAGGAGAACCGGCTCCCCAATACTGAATGAAGAGGACACCACTTCAGAAGGTTAGGAATTACTGTCTACTTAAGCTAATTAGAAATTTCCAATTGCTTAATTAGGAAGATAAATGTCAGGATTATTGGTTTTGAGGACCCAGTTGTGACCAAGGGCCTTATTTTGGTTCATTCTTTCTGACAAAATCCTTCTTAGATGGACAAAACCATGTGCACTGCAGGGGGGGCAGATGTAACATGTGCATAGAGAGTTAGATTTGGGTGAGTTATTTTGTTTCTGTGCAGGGTAAATACTGACTGCTTTATTTTTACACTGCAATATAGATCTCACTTTGAAGTAAAACCCCACCCAAATCTAATTCTCTCTGCACATGTTACATCTGCCCCACCTGCAGTGCACATGGTTTTGCCCATCTAAGAAGGATTTTGTCAGAAAGAATGAACCAAAATAAGGCCCTGTATGTGGGATGAAGAGGGGGAATAGGGTATATGGGAGAAAAGGATTTTAGGGTATGTGGGTGGAATAGGGTGCGTGGTGGGTATAGAGGGTTATGTATTAAAATATAAACATTAATTTTGTTGTATGTAGGGGGGCCCCAAGCTGACCTTTCGCACCAGGGCCCATGAACCCTTAGCTACGCCCCTGGCCCCAAGTGACTTGGAGACTTTATATACAGATCCCGGAGAAGCAGGAATTTAGCATGAATGATGTCTTTGAATGAGAGCACTAAAGACAGTCTTGAATTGCGGGTGTAGGTAATAGGTACTAAGTTTGCAGGTAACTGGCAGTAGATACAGATAACTGCCACATGATACTGGTAACTGTCTCTGGATGCTGGTAACTGGCAGTGGAGGCAGGTAACTGGTAGTGGATACCAGGTAACTGTCACAGGATACTGGTAACTGTCTCTGGATACTGGTAACTGGCAGTGGAGGCAGGTAACCGGCAGTGGATGCACAGGTGATGAAAGCACGGAGAGGCTGTAGCAGGAACACAGGTGCCTGGAAGCACGGAGTAGATACCATTGGAGTACAGGTGCCTGGAAGCACTTAGTAGATACTACTGGAGCACAGGTGCCTGGAAGCACGGAGTAAGTACAGCTGGTGCACAGGTGCCTGGAAGCACGGAGTGAATGCAACTGGGTCACAGGTGTGGGTAGCTGAAGTATGCAGCGGTAAAGGTAGTCACAGGTGCAGGTACTAGAGCACGCAGATGTAAGTGGTCACAGTAGCAGGTACTGAAGCATGCAGGTGCAGGTGGGCACAGGTGCAAGTAGTCACAGGTGTAGGTACTGAAGCACGCAGGTGACCACAGGTGCACACAGGTGTAGGTACTGAAGCACACAGGTGACCACAGGTGCAGGTACTGAAGCATGCAGATGCAGTGGTCACAGGTGCAGGTACTGAAGCATGCAGGTGCAGGTGGTCACAGGTGCAGGTACTGAAGCATGCAGGTGCAGGTGGTCACAGGTGCAGGTATTGAAGCATGCAGGAGCAGGTGGGCACAGGTGCAGATCCTGAGGCACGCAGGTGCAGGTGGTCACAGGTGCAGGTACTGAAGCACGCAGGAGCAGGTACTGGAGCACACAGGTGCATGTACTGGAGCACGCAGGTGCAGGTACTGGAGCACGCAGATGCAGGTGGGCACAGGTGCAGGTATTGAAGCACGCAGGTGCAGGTGTGCACAGGTGCAGGTACTGAGGCGTGCAGGTGGGCACAGGCGCAGGTATTGAAGCATGCAGGTGCAGGTGGGCACAGGTGCAGGTACTGAGGCATGCAGGTGCAGGTGGTTACAGGTGCAGGTACTGAAGCATGCAGGAGCAGATGGGCACAGGTGCAGCTACTGAAGCACACATGTGCAGGTGGGCACATGTGCAGGTACTGAAGCACCCAGGTGTAGGTACTGGAGCATGCAGGTGCAGATGGGCACAGGTGCAGCTACTGAAGCACGCAGGTACAGGTGGGAACAGGTGCAGGTACTAAGGCACACAGGTGCAGGTGGTCACAGGTGCAGTTACTGAAGATCACAGGACGCTAGATACTCCCTGGGGACCAGGCAGCGAAGCACTAGCACGGGAACAAACACTGGAGGTCTCAGCTGAGTTACTGGCTGGAGGTGCCCAGGTGAAGTGACTAGAGTCAGGTAACAGTGGAACACATCACAACCAGGGCTGGCAACAGAAATCTTGGGGCCCTGTACAATTATATTTCTGGGGCCCCCACCTAATCCCAAATCCACACAACCCTCTTCAGGTGCAGACTTCTCTCGTTCTCAGTCCTGTTGGCCTGACTCCTGGCTGCTGCCATTTGCTGGCCTGTCACTTTCACAAAAGAACGCAGAGCACTACAAGCAGGCACGGAACAGACAACCCGCGCATGTGCTATAAAGTACAGGTGCCAGAGACTGAGGCTACAGTGCCAGTGGCGGGTATGGCTGTGCGCCTGCGGCCACAGGCCATGTGCACACACAGAGTAGATTGCTCTAAGTGCCGAGCGGCAGGGCGCACACACAGTAGACAGCAGTGGCACACAGTGTCCGTCAGACTCAGCCACACACAGTTGGTGCACAGTAGACGGCTGGCTGCGAGGGTCACTGTCAGGCCAGAGGCCGTGATGGGGCATGGAAGCTCTAGTGCCCTTGAGATTACTGGGGCCCGTCACACTTGTCCCCCTTGACCCCCCTGTCGCCTGCCCTGCTCACAACATGCCTGGAAACTGCAAGTAGGAAGAGCAGTTGCTGGAGGCAACTGTTGGTATGAGAGCTGGATATTTATCCCCCTGCCTAGTATTGATTGATTGACAGGGAGGAAGGTAATCAGCAATTAGAGGCATGGATTCAGGAGCTTCAGTCAGAACTAGACTGTTGATGAACAGCAAACAGGCCACTGAAGGGTTACAGCTAATCTTAGCTACCGACTGAATTCTACTCAGGTGTACAATCAGTGAAGGACTGAACCCAGCCTCTCACACCAGGATTAACAGCATGAGAGCAGACTGCAACGATCCAGGCTGTGTGAAGGCTGCTGACCAGAACAACAAAACAAGCAGGTTTGTGACAAGAAAGAGATGTGTCCAGGTTGCCAGAGCAAGTCACTGTGATTTATCCTAAAAAAATAATGATATAAAACATAATAAAGCAAAACTGGTTGCTATGGACAACAACCCATCTTCAATAGAGCTCCCATTTTAGTAAATTTACCCGTGTCGGCATTTTATCACATTGTAAATCACCTTCTTTCAAAAGGTTATTACAGGTTGAGTATCCCTTATCCCAGTGGTTCCCAATCTGTGTGGGACACTTGCTGGGGTGCCACAGGTTGGTTGTCCTGGACCAATACAAATTATTTATGATCAATTATTTATGGACAAAACCAGTCCTAGTGGATTCCAATCATAAAATATCTGCACAAACAAAAGTAAATCCTGCCCTTTACCACATACCTGATCTGAAGGATCACATAGAAACAGATTCTACTTCAGGCACTGAATGTGATGGCTAAACAATAATTATATTGCACATATTTAGTGTCAGTTACATATTATGTCCCCAGTAGTGCAAGTTACATATCATGTCCCCAGTAGTGCCAGTTACATATCATGTCCCCGGTAGTGCCAGTTACATATCATGTCCCCAGTAGTGCTGTTACATATCATGTCCCCAGTAGTGCCAGTTACATATCATGTCCCCAGTAGTGCCAGTTACATATCATGTCCCCAGTAGTGCTGTTACATATCATGTACCCAGTAGTGCCAGTTACATATCATGTCCCCAGTAGTGCAAGTTACATAGCATGTCCTCAGTAGTGCCAGTTACATATCATGTCCCCAGTAGTGCCAGTTACATATCATGTCCCCAGTAGTGCCAGTTACATATCATGTCCCCAGTAGTGCCAGTTACATATCATGTCCCCAGTAGTGCCAGTTACATATCATGTCCCCAGTAGTGCTGTTACATATCATGTACCCAGTAGTGCCAGTTATATATCATGTCCCCAGTAGTGCCAGTTACATATCATGTCCCCAGTAGTGCCAGTTACATATCATGTCTCCAGTAGTGCCAGTTACATATCATGTCCCCAGTAGTGCAAGTTACATATCATGTCCCCAGTAGTGCCAGTTACATATCATGTCCCCAGTAGTGCCAGTTACATATCATGTCCCCAGTAGTGCCAGTTACATATCATGTCCCCAGTAGTGCCAGTTACATATCATGTCCCCAGGAGTACAAGTTACATATCATGTCCCCAGTAGTGCCAGTTACATATCATGTCCCCAGTAGTGCTGTTACATATCATGTACCCAGTAGTGCAAGTTACATATCATGTCCCCAGTAGTGCCAGTTACATAGCATGTCCCCAGTAGTGCTGTTACATATCATGTACCCAGTAGTGTCAGTTACATATCATGTCCCCAGTAGTGCAAGTTACATATCATGTCCCCAGTAGTGCAAGTTACATATCATGTCCGCAGTAGTGCCAGTTACATATCATGTCCCCAGTAGTGCCAGTTACATATCATGTCCCTAGTAGTGCTGTTACATATCATGTACCCAGTAGTGCAAGTTACATATCATATCCCCAGTAGTGGCAGTTACAGATCATATCCCCAGTAGTGCGTTACAGATGTCCCCAGTAGTGCTAGTTACAGATGTCCCCAGTAGTGCTGGTTACATACCATGTTCCCGGTAGTGCCATTTACATATCATGTTCCCAGTAGTGCCAGTTACATATCATGTTCCCAGTAGTGCCAGTTGCAGATCATGTCCCCAGTAGTACCAGTTGCAGATGTCCCCAGTAGTGCTTATGACTTGTCATGCCCCCAGTAGTGCCAGTGACATATTTCCCAAGTAGTGCCAGTTGCATATCATGTCCCCAGTAGTGCCCAAAGTATCCCATGTCCCAATTAGTGCCAGTAACAGATACTTCAGTAGTGCCAGTTATGTATCATGTCCCCAGTAGTTCCAGTAACAGATGTTCCCAGTAGTAGTAGTGCAAGTTACATATCATGTCATGTCCCTAGCAGTACCAGTAACAGATGTCCCCAGTAGTGCCAGTTAAATATATTGTCTCTAGTAGTGCTAGTTACATATCTGTCCCCAGTAGTGCCAGTTACAGATCATGTCCCGAGCAGTGACAATTAGAGATCATGTCTCCAGTAGTGCCAGTTACACATCATGTCCCCAGTAGTGCCAGTTAAAGATGTCCCCAGTAGTGCCAGTTACATATCATGCCCCCAGTACTGCCAGCTACAGATATCCCCAGTAGTGTCAGTTACATATCATTTTCCCAGTAGTGCCAGTTACAGATCATGTCTCCAGTAGTACCAGTTACATATGTCCCCAGTAGTACCAGTTACATACAGTATCAAGTTCCCAGTAGTGTCAGTTACAGATCGTGTCCCTAATAGCACCAGTTACAGATTTCCCAGTAGTGCCAGTTACAGATGTCCTCAGTCAGCGCTATTTTTCAGCAGGAAACAGCAGTATCACCATTCCTGAGCCTCTAATTAAATATGACATCATCAGGAACTGGATCCTAGAACCTGTTCTGGGCCAAAATGTACTTTCTATAAGAGAAACTTTATATTAAAGTCACCTGTGAGTGTCTTCCTTTCTAAATACAATAAATACCCCTTTCTCTCTCTATCTATTTTTAGTTAATTGATCCACCCCCAGACCTGGAGTTCCTGGACCTATTTTTCCAGAAATAGTACTGTCCCCAGTAGTGCCAGTAATAGATGTCCCCAGTAGTGCCAGTTACATATCATGTCCCCAGTAGTGCCAGTTACATATCATGTCCCCAGTAGTGCCAGTCGCATATCATTCCTCACTAGTGCCAGTTACATATCATGTCCCCAGTAGTGCCAGTTGCAGATGTCCCAGTAGTGCCAGTTACATACATTACCATGTCCCCAGTAGTGCCAGTTGCAGATGTCCCTAGCAGGGCCGGTGCAAGGCACCGGAGCGCCCCAGGCAAGTCGGGGTGGGGGCGCCCCGGTGCCGGGGGGGGGTGGGGGGGGGTGGGGGGGGGGGGTAGTACCTGTGAAAAAATGTGCAGTCCATGCCCCGGAGGAACCAGCGACGCTGTTATCATGTGTAAGCAGTGCTGGTGCGTGCAGTCCGTGCCGGCGGCGGCACTGTTCTCCCTTAGTACCCGGTGCCTTAGTACCTGTGAAAAAACGTGCAGTCCGTGCCGCCGGGGGAACCAGCGGCGCTGATATCGTGTGCTATTGTAAGCTGGCCGCGGCCGGCGGGGTCCCTACAGTGAATAGAAAATAACTAGCGCTTCCCGCGCTAGTTATTTTCTATTCACTGTAGGGACCCCGCCGGCCGCGGCCAGCTTACACACGATAACAGCGCCGCTGGTTCCCCCGGCGGCACGGACTGCACGTTTTTTCACAGGTACTAAGGCACCGGGTACTAAGGGAGAACAGTGCCGCCGGTTCCCCCGGCGGCACGGACTGCACGCACCAGCACTGCTTACACACGATAACAGCGTCGCTAATGCTGGGGGTGAGGGGTGAGGGCGAACTGCCGCCCTCCAGGTGCCGGCGCCCTAGGCAAATGCCTAGAGCTGCCTAGTGGTGGCGCCGGCCCTGGTCCCTAGTAGTGCCAGTTATAGATGTCCCCAGTAGTGCCAGTTACATATCATGTCCCCAGTAGTGCCAGTTTCAGATGTCCCCAGTAGTGCCAGTTACATACCATGTCCCCAGTAGTGCCAGTTGCAGATGTCCCAGTAGTGCCAGTTACATACAGCACCATGTCCCCAGTAGTGCCAGTTGCAGATGTCCCCAGTTGTGCCAGTTACATACCATGTCCCCAGTAGTGCCAGTTGCAGATGTCCCAGTACTGCTTTTAGCAAAAAAAAAGTACATTCCGGAAACTATGGTTTTCAGAATAATACGGATAACACCTATCCGGATAAGGGTTACTCAACCTAGGGGAAAAAGAAGGGAAAGTCTGATTGGCTCTTGTTAATTCTAACAAAGTTGGCCCAAGATAATAAGCATGTCTTTACATTTTGTGCGTATCATAGTGACAAATGTCATTGCTTCCATGCTATGAATATTGAAGTTGAACTGAACTTTGCATGTGCCTCTTCTACACAGCCAAACTATAAATCATCAATTCTAAAAAACAGGAAGAGAAAGCTACTGTACATTTCTTACAGCTTTTCATAAATCATTAGACACCTAACACTGAAAACAAATCACAAGGGGATTTAATTTGAATGAAATATATCTACACTGCTCAAGAGGCATAAGGCTTCATTCATCAAATTCCCCGAGACTGCAGCAAAGGCGCTGAACAAAGTTATTAAGTTATTAAGCCTTCATGTGCAGATTTTCCAGAAAACCAACACAAAGCTCAGTAGAACATTTATTTTCTGGCGTCCTAACGGCAGAGAAGTAATAGGATCCATTTTACTACAAGAAGGCCGTCTGGCATTTGACGTGTGCTATATAGATTCCAGGTCTATGCTGTATTCTGCAGAGGTGTTTAAACATTCAACCCATTGCCAGGTCTGTTACCACTTGAGAAAATGACAGTAATAAACAAAAAATATTATTAAAGAAAAAAAAACAGACTATGGGGGGGGGGGATGCTCTAACATCTGCGCCCCCTTACCGCCGACCATCACCGGCTACCGCAAACATAATTATCACATATGATCTAACATGTGATAATTATCACAAAAGACAGCTCTTGCATTGAGAGCTGTCTTTTGCCTTGACCTGGCGATGAGCGGCAGGTCCCGGGGGCTCCCTCTCTTACCCGGCCTGGATCATGATGCTGCTGCTCCTCCATGCACCCGGAAGAGGATGTAAAGTGCCGGGAGGAGGAGGTCACAGGTCCGGGCATCTCAGCTCTGTGCTGCCCGGACACAGGTGAGTATATTAATCATTGTGTAAGTGATATATACGTTTATTTGTGTGAAAACTTGCCAGTGGATCTACAAAACTTTGTTGTATTCTATGTCTGTTTGAGCTTTTTTGGTGAAGGCTTTATTGTATTTCCTGGGCAGAGTGTCACTAATTGCGCTGTGGGTGGTTCAGTAAAAATCCTTTTCTATCCTACAGGTGAGGAGGGGTCGGTGCGGGGTGATGGTGGGTCGGTCCGGGGTGGCTGGGGGTCACGTTAGAAGCAAATAGGCTTCTATGGGGCATTAGATTGGAAAGTAGAAAGGGGATGAGCCGATCTCTCAGGAGCCCCGTCGCTAATGTGTGAGTTGTAAATAATAAAATTTATATGTTTTTAGAAAATGTTTAGAAATCCTCCGTGGCTGCTGCAAGTGTATTGAGTCTGCCAGACTCAGAAAAAAGAGATTACTATCTCTTACGAATGGAAAAATGGGGGGTATACTCTGCGCTGTCAGAACTTTTTGACAGCGCAGTATATACCCCCCATTTTTCTATGGGGCATTGCCAGATTTTTCTGGCGACGCCCCCTGTCGCGGTAAGCCGGCCGGGGATGCTTAGAGCATCCCAATTTGCGGTAAAAACCCATTAACGGGGTTTTTACCGCATTTTTAGTTTAGAGAATCTCCCCCTATAACTTGGAAATCTTTAGAATACGGTTTGTGGGATTTTTAGACAAAAACTGCTTTTTAAGACATTCGGTTAGTGGAGCCGCTCTAGTGGTGAAATCTCGAACGAACGAAAGTTGTGTCCTACATTTAGGTTTAGACCAGGTGAGGACCAGATGAGGACTGATTCTACCTTACTAGGCTGAGGTTTAACCTGTTCTCTGCCAACAATGTATCCCAAATACTTGGCTTCTACCATACCAATGGCACATTTTTCAGAGTTGGCGGTAAACCCGTGTGCCCGCAGAGACTTTAAAATGGCTTCTATTGTACCTCTGTTTCGTGTGACTCTCTGCCAATGTTGTCTAAGTATACCGTTGCATATTCCCTGTGGGGCCGCAGTAAATTATTCATAGCTTTCTGGAAGGTTGCTGGGGCACCATGTAAACCAAATGGGAGCACTTTATACTGGAATAAGCCCTCTGTGGGAGAGAAGGCTGTTTTTGCTCTAGAAACTTCTAATAAATGAATATGCCAATAACCTTTTGTCAAATCAAGTGTAGAGAGATACTGACTATTGGCTACATTTTTTACCAACTCATCGATGCGGGGCATAGGGTAAGCATCAAACCGAGACACTTGATTTAGTTTACAAAAGTCATTGCTGAACCTTAAAACACCTAAAGGCTTGGGTACTAAGACATTTGGATTATTCCACGCACTGGTGGATTCCTCTATAACCCCTAGACTTAACATCTCTTCCACCTCCTGCTTTACAGCTGCCCACTTTGCTTTTGGTATGCGATATGGCCTTTTTTTTAATGACCACCCCAGGTGGAGTCACAACATCATGTTGGTGATCTGTGTTCAGTTTCTTGGGGTGTTTCCAGACCGGCAGCAGCTCTCCCGGGTGCAAAGCTTTGGTAGTTTCTGCCTTCTGGATCCTGAGTTGCTTCAGTTTATAATGGTTTGTTGGTGTCATGCCAGGTAACCACCTCCTGCAGCAATGGAAAGTTATGGCCCAGGATCTACAGATAAAGTGATCTGGAGGTCACTGCCTCTACCACTTTTAATGACTGGCCTTGGATGGTCAGGGATAAATAGGCACGGGGGCACTCCTCAACATCACCATGGATGCACAACACCCTGACAGGAGGCAGGACCTTGTCCGCTCCTGTAGGAGCCATGTTGGCAGGGACAATGGCGATGTCACTGATAGTATGCACCAGTCCCCTGATCTCCCAGCCCTCCAACTGCACCAGCACCCAGAATAGCGAGGACTCTGCTTGGGATACAACCGCAGCCACTATGCTGAACAACAGCCGAGGCATTTTTCACGCACTGCAATCCATCATCTCTCCCTGTTTCGGGCAGTCCCACAGCACATGACCAGGCTCACCGCACTCAAAGCACACCAAGGCAGGCAGAGCCTTTAGTTTAACCACTGGGACCTGAGTTCTGGACTTAGGTATTGGCATGTATCCTGACCTGGCTTTATTCAGCTTTCCCAGTGACAGGTGCTGCTCATCCACTACTGCCAACTCCTCAAATGTTTGGGGGTCAGCTTGAAGGGCCCACTGCTGCACCAAATGGGCTAACACCTGCATAACCTGGTATAACGCAGCGCATGTTGCAATTAGAGCCGCAGCAGGTAATAGTGCCCTAACTGGCAGCATTGACGGGAGGCACATAAATTGTGACAGGTGTCAGGTAAGTATAATTACTCCCACTGCCCACCTAAACCTAACAATCCCTTATTACAGCCTATAAATTGTATATTGAAAGATTATAGTACCACCTACATTTTTTTTTACCTACATGTTTGTTGCCAGGGATTTCATGCAAGTTTCCATGGGTTACATGCTTATTGCCAGGGGTTTCATGCTCATTGCCAAAGGATTCTTGCTTGTTGCCAGGGGTTTAATGCTTGTTGCCAGGGGTTACATGCTCATTGTGAGAGGTTTGTTGCTTCTTGCCAGGAGTCTAATGCTTGTTGCCAGGGATTACATGCTCATTGCCAACAGTTTATCTGTGCAAGGGATTTCTATGTTTCCTTTAAGGGTGGAGGGCTGTTTTAGCCGATTCCATGCAGATGGCCAGACCACATTGAATATGCAGAGGCATTGTGCCCCTGTGGCGCCAGCTCCCTCCCACCACCACTTGGGCTGCAATGCCCAAGTTCTGCCATTGCCTTCCCCAATAGGGAACGAACATTTACCACAAACGGGACAAATAAGCCAGATCTCATTGTGGATTTCACGCCGAAGGAAATAACACTGAGGCTAAGCAAACTCAAAACAAATAAATCACGAGGGCCAGATGGGATTCATCCAAAGGTATTAATGGAATTAAGGGATGAACTAGCTACCCCCCTACAATATATCTTTAGCAAGTCACTATTGTCAGGTATAGTACCAAAAGATTGGAGAATAGCAGAGGTAGTGCCAATATTCAAAAAAGGAAAATAGGAAGATCCCAATAATTACAGACCCGTTAGTTTAACATCAATTGTGGGTAAACTATTTGAAGGATTTTTAAGAGATGGTATCCAGGAATATTTAGACCATCACCGTCTACTCAGTACTAACCAACATGGGTTCGTGAAAAATCGTTCATGCCAAACTAATCTACTAGGGTTCTATGAAGAGGTTAGCAAAAACCTTGATAATGGAAATGCTGTAGATGTGATTTTCCTAGATTTCGCTAAAGCATTTGATACTGTCCCACACAAGAGATTGATTAATAAAATGGAGAACCTAGGATTGGGTGAAAATATCTGCAGATGGGTAGGGAATTGGCTATGTAATAGAGAACAAAGAGTGGTTGTGAATGGTGCCGTATCAGATACGATA
Organism: Crinia signifera; assembly: GCF_055691185.1. Taxonomy (NCBI): domain Eukaryota; kingdom Metazoa; phylum Chordata; class Amphibia; order Anura; family Myobatrachidae; genus Crinia; species Crinia signifera. The sequence goes on from NC_139221.1 coordinate 320,727,261, forward strand.
CCGGTACTAAGTGGAGTGCCCCAGGGTTCGGTTTTGGGGCCCATTTTGTTTAACATTTTTATTAACGATATTGGGATAGGGTTACTCAGCAATGTATCCATCTTTGCGGACGATACAAAACTTAGCAAAGTCATCAAATCATCAGAAGACATCACCATGCTTCAAAATGATCTTGCAATTCTAGATGAGTGGGCAAAAAATGGAAGATGAGGTTCAATGTAGATAAATGTAAGGTTATGCACCTTGGGAGACACAACCAGTGTGCAAGTTACAACCTTAGCGGAGAGGAACTTGGTAATTCCATACTTGAAAAGGACCTAGGAGTCCAAATAGACAGCAAACTGGGATGTAGTGCCCATTGTAATGTAGCTACAAAAAAGGCCAACAAAATTCTGGCATGTATTAAGAGGGGAATGGAAACTAGGGACTCAAGGGTAATTATGCCACTGTATAAAGCATTGGTGAGACCTTACCTCGAGTACGGAGTGCAGTTCTGGGCCCCACACTATAAAAAGGACATCATAGAATTAGAAAAAGTCCAAAGGCGAGCAACAAAGCTTATTAGGGGAATGGAGAATTTAAGCTACGGGGAGAGATTAAGCAATTTGGGACTATTTACATTGGAAGAGACGTTTAAGGGGGGACATGCTCAACATGTACAAGTATATCAAGGGATAATATAAGGAACTGTCACACACCCTCTTTTCTACTAGAAAGGAATCTAGGACACGAGGGCATGAGTATAGATTAGAAGAAAAAAGATTTCATTCAGCTAGTAGAAAGAATTTCTTTACGGTCAGAACAGTCAAACTCTGGAACTCTCTTCCCAGAGAGGTGGTAACGGCTGGCTCATTAAATGCGTTCAAGGCAAAGTTGGACAAACATTTACTGAAGAAAAACATCCATGGGTACAAATAAGAAATATAATCTGTCTGTAAAATACCAGAACCTACCAAATCAGCAATGGATATCTATACCAGGTTGAACTAGATGGACGCAAGTCTTTTTTCAGCCTTACCTACTATGTAACTATGTAATAGGGCCTTAACCTAACCTCCCCTCCCCTCCCCACCACCTAAATCACACGTTGGTATAAGTAACGCTGGCATCCTGACTACTGGGATGCTAACTGCATCCCAGCTGCCCAATGACCATGCCTTTTTGTGTATGTAATACGCCTTAATTAATTTATATAAATACAGATACAGTCTCCAAAAAATGTATACACAGTCCTAATTAATTTATACACAGTGTTACAATCAGATGTATCCTCATACATCATTGCTGCAGATGCCCCCCCTGTTGGGCATATTTTTGTGTCTAACTTAGTGAAATGACGCCAATGCTAACAGGGTCTCAGAGTACCTGGCGGTTCGTGATGTATAAGGACATACTTGTGTTTGCATTTTTGGTGTTTAATGTGTTTAATGTAACCAATGAATTGGGCAATTTCATATGTCAACGGGGCCGCCAATAAGGGTGTGCTATGCATACAGCTGTCCTGGGCCCCGGCCTCTGGAAGGGCCCAGACAGCTCATTTTGCCCACCGCAACCCCCTGACTGTCTCCGCTGCGTTGTGCACAGTGCGCTGAACAAAGTAGGTCACAGAGCGCAGGCTTATTCAACCCACGATGCCGGCGGCCAATTAAAATGCTGCACTGGGTTTCGAGACAATCAGATCTCGTGTACCAGCAGCCAATCAGAGCGGCTGCCGGTACATAAGCTCTGATTGGCTCACCAGCCGGTGCTATATTTTAATAACCTGCTGACATCCTGAGTAGAAGAAGCTTGTGCTCAGGACCTCCGGGCTGCTGCTCAGCGGAAGACTGAAAATGAGTGCCGGGCTACAAAATTCCTGATGGCAGCCCTGTATGTCAATATTCTATTTATTAGATCACATGTAATACTATAAATTCAAACATTGTGGATTGCCAATTGCTGTGTATCCAACCTCTTGACATTACTGTAACTAAGCCCCAAGTGTCTAAAAATATCTAATCCTTACTTAAAGTCTTTCCACGCATTATGAGCATGTGTATAGAAAGCATTTCTGTACATCATGTTTTTTGTTCACACTCTATACAGAATCTCTATCAAGAGGATAAGACACAGCAACCACACTGCCTAGAGGTGCATTATTATTTAAGCCTCGCTCATACATACAGTATAAGGGGATTATGAGCCACGTGACAAGCTCAACAAGCTTAATCTCCCTGCGATACAGAAGCTCCAGCAAACGAGGAAAAGAAACCACGGCACTCTTTACCTAGGACGGGGCCCATTGCGGGCATCGCGTCCATCGTATGCACTAAAGTAACGGGTGCGACGCGACCGACGCGATGCCCACGATTTCCCATAGGGATCAATGTTAAATTTTTCAATGGACACGATTTTTCAGTTCAATGCCTCAATGCCCGCGATTTAGCCATAGGAAACAATGTTAAATGGGCCACAGAGCCCAAATAGGCACACTTAGCAGTGAAATGTCCCCCACAATTTTTACCGACCCCCCCACGATCCACGCGAACCCGAAGCGTGGCGAGCGCAGCAAGTCCGCGAGGCGTCCCGGAGGGCGTCCAGGAGGGGGCATTGTCACACCCCTGTGCAAAAAATACAATTGAGAGGGAGAGAAAGGACAGGCTGCTGCACCGAGCAGCGTGTGCTGAGCTGGGGAGAGAGGCTGAGCTGCTGTGGCATCCTGTCACCTCTCTCCCCACTGCCCAGCTCCCTGCAAAGGGAAAGAGGGGAGTGGGACCCTTGGCCCATCCAGCAGACCCGGGCCTGGGTAAAAAGTGCCCACCCCTCATCTCAATGCCACTGGTGACCATGACTCTATGGCATGTACACACAGAGGGATGCTGGTGCTAGTACAGCTCTGCTCCATCCGTTGTAATGGATTGCCATAGTGACTGAGGTAGGCCTGATGTAGATGCATATAGATATTTCTGGGGGCCCAGCGGTAATGGTACTGGAGTGCTCGTACAACAAAAGGCAATGACGAAGACAGTCAGCGACACTAGCTAGCCGCTTCGGATAGACCCACACATCCACTGATTAATGTATAGTAGCGGCACTGAAGAAATTGCTGTCTGTTTATATAAGTTGATTACACCAATTAGCCTCAAGAGAGAAGATTGTGTTTTCATTTTTAAAGCAACAAACAAAATGTGGTATATACGCAGTTATGGGTATTTTTTTTTTTTTTCAATTCAATCTTTATTTTTGCAATTTTCCTTTATATACAAAATATTCTTTAAAATTTACTGAGTATAGAGCAAGAGGATAACATGGTACGTGATACATACAAACAAAGCCCCCGTACGCAGACAGGCCTTCTGTGCGGGTAGCTTTAATCACCAGGCACATTATTCTTATCTTAATTTGTGGGTCGGTGTCCAGAACCCCTGCGCTCCTCATCTGTATCCCAAATGTGCTTATCTTGTGTTAAATCTTTTATCTTGTAAATTCTTACTTAAAATTTGTGTTTATCATTTCTTAATGATAAACAACGTCTTATTTCATATATTTATATGATCGTGCAAAATTTTATATAAATTACAGCCAGTAATTACGCTGTATAGAGAGTATAATACGTGTACTAATGGCTACGTATCTAAAGTGCACTGTGCAAAAGTAAAAAAAAAAAAAAGAAATAACGGTACTTGTTTCCTAGCACGGCCACAACGATTTCTATCGTGGTGGTCAGGGCCGGCGCCACCACTAGGCAGCTCTAGGCATTTGCCTAGGGCGCCGGCCACTGGAGGGCGGAAATGAGCTGCAGTAGGAGCAGCAGAAAAAGGTCCCACCTGCGCCGAGAGCCAGCTAATCTCCCCCAGGCTCTGACCTGCCGCCCGCCAGCCTCCCTCTGACCTGATGCCTGCTATTCAGCTTTTCCGTGCGCACCCCCATACCAGCGCCTCCCGGATCCATATAGCAGACGACTGGTGCTGCAATAGATCCGGAGGGGAGAGACCAAGAGGTGCCTGCCGAACGGGGCACTGCAGGGCAAGGACCAGGGCCGTGGCGGCAAGCAGTTGCGAGCAGGGATGCGGGGTAGCGACGGCTGACAGCTAGTACAGTATAGCTATTTGATGGCAGTGCGTGAGTGCGGGAAGCGCTGCTGAATATGAAAAAACTGACACGACGCTGATTGGAGAGAATTCAGCCAATCAGCATCTGGAAAGTCTTTTCATATTCAGCAGCGCATCCCGCAATGCCTGCAAATAGCTCTAGAAGCTGTCAGCCGCTTCTCCCCGCTGCCGAGATGCCAGTTGCCCGCATCCCTGCTTCCCCGCCAGTGGTGTACAATAAGCCAGACCCCGCTGATGCTTGGGGAAGCGGGGTCTGTGTGGGCTCAGAGAGGACCCCAGTGTAGCCGCCGACGCCCGCCCCGCACCCCGCACAGCATTACTGGGAGTGCAGAAGGGGTCGGGGATGCGGTCATGTGGCGATCGCTATAACCAATGGCGGGGCGGGATCTCTCTGAGCCTCCGCGCTCTTACTGTGTGCAAGCATCAGGGGTTGCCGTGCCGCGCAGCCAGCGCGACTATGTATCTCTGGGTAGTACCTTGCTTGGACTCGGGCAGCCACGCTACCAGTGCCTGCCAGTCCTGCCACCAGCTCAACTACCAAGAGAGTGTCCTCCGGTGACGGGTCCTCCTGAGCCTCCCTCCAGTCCTGCTCTGCTGCCCTGGTCCATTGGCATCATATCCTGCTGGCTCATCCCTCCCTTAACAAGTAAGCAGATGCCAGCTCTGGACCTATATTCATCTGTGTGCATTATGTGTAGATCATGCCTCTCTCACTCTCTGCTTAAACCCCCCTCACACCTCCCTCTCCTTTACCCCTCTCTCTAATCTCTCTCTCTGCCTGACCCCCCTGTTTTGACCCCCCCCTTCTGACCCTGACCCCACCTTTATCACCCCTCTCTGCCTCACCCCCTTTCTCTGTGTACCTGATCTCCCCTCTCTCTCTGTGCCTGACCCCCTCTCTCTCTTTCCCTCTTTCTGACCCCCCTCTCCCTCACTCCTGTCTCTTTTTCTGTGCATGACCCCCTCTCTCTCACCCTCTCTTTTGCTCTCTGCCTGACCCCCCCTCTTTCATCCCTATCTATCTCTCTGTGCCTGAACCCCATCCTCTCACCCTCTCTCTCTGTGTGCCTGATCCCTCTCTGCCCAACCCCACTGCTTCTCTCCTCACTCTTTCTGTGCTTTCTATTTTTAGATTTGTTTGTGCTCCTGGAGGGGCCCAAGTAGGAAGTGTGTGCTCCTGGAAGGGCCCACTGCGCTGCTTTGCCCGGGGGCCCATAATGGTGTTAAGATGGCCCTGGCAAGGACAAGGCAGCAGAAGCCAGCCCACGAAAGAGTAGAGCCGGCCGCCACCCACACATTATACCTCACCAGCAATGGTCTGAGGTAAGGGGGAAGGAAGCTGGTCAGGAGCACCGCAGCCTTTGAATATATATATATATATATATATATATATATATCTCAAAGAATGGGGGCACTCACCAAAGCATCCAAATAGAAAACTTGTAATCCATAGTTCCCATAATTAGGACCTGATTATGTGAACTATGGATTAAAAGGTCTCTAATTGGATGCTCTGGGGAGTGCCCCCATTCTTTCTTTGTTTATTTGGATATTGGATGTTTATTCAAGCTGTAGTTGATAGGGGGGCCTATATATAATATATATATATATATATATATATATATATATATATAAAAAAAAAATATATATATATATATATATATGGGGGGGGGGGGGTGTTAGGCAGACAGTTTGCCTAGGGCGCTGGGGAGCCTTGCACCGGCCCTGGTGGTGGTCGTGTCGGAAAAAATCGCGTCGGGTGCATACCAAAACACACACGACGCGAACGACGCAATGTACCCGATTTCTCAATAGGCTTCAATGTTAAAATCATTTAACATTGAAGCCTATGGAGAAATCGGGTCCATCGTGTCCATAGGGTTCAATGTTAAATTATTTTAACATTGAAACTGAGTCCATTTAACATAGTAAAAAATGGGAAAAGGGCCAATATGGGCCATTTGTCATTGGGTATGGCCCCGGCATGTGTGTAAAAAATAATGGCCCCCCCATTGTGGCCGCCACCCCCACGATTGACGCAAACCCGAAGCGTGGCGAGCCTGTGAGGGGCGGCGGTGCGCGTCCTCCAACCTTTTCATACCCCCACTATCCACGTCGGCATGGAGTTGAGAATAGAATAGTGTGGCGAGCGCAGCGAGCCACCGAGCCCGAAGCGTGGCGAGCGGACGCGGATACCTGTGAAGCCCGCGTAGGGCCGCGTTTACCTGTGAAGGTATCCGCATCCGCTCGCCACGCTTCGGGCTCACCACACTATTCTATTCTCAACTCAACGCCGATGTGGATAGTGGGGGTATGAAAAGGTCGGAGGACGCGTACTGCCGCCCCGCGCGGGCTCGCTGCGCTCGCCACGCTTCGGGTTCGCGGGGATCGTGGGGGGTCGTTAAAAATTGTGGGGGACATTACACTGAAAAGGGTGGCTATTTGGGCTCTGTGGCCCATTTAACATTGTTTCCTATGGAAAAATCGCGGGCATTGAGGCATTGAACTGAAAAATCGTGTCCATTGAAATATTTAGCATTGATCCCTATGGGAAATCGCGGGCATCGCGTCGGTCGCGTCGCACCCGTTACTTTAGTGCATACGATGGACGCGATGCCCGCGATTTTTTACACCCGATGACCTCGATGGACATCGTGGGCGCCGTGCTAGGTAAAGAGTACCGAAACCACAGACCTAGCTTGTTCGTACCCGACCCCTACGCCATACTCTTTACATGGCTTCTAACATAGAAATTATGTTTATAGCCAGGAGGTGAGTCCCCAAAATGAGCAGAGATTTTATAACCCCTGCAATGGATCCAAAAATCCCTGACATCACAATTGTTGCCGTAACCATGGCAAAGCTTCTCCTGCTGCCAAGCCAATATCAATGGGCTGGGTTCAGGGGGTTTCATCTTCGGAGGCACAGTGCAGCAGTGCTTGGGTGTAAACTATAGTAAAAAAAATTACATTGTATCATATTTTATATACAAGTATTTGCTAACACAAACACATCCTACAGTTGCTGCACTGTATAAATGATCATTTTTTTTTGGTATGTTGCAAGTTACAAAATAAACAAGAATTGTAATAATAAATGAAAAAGTTTAGTACATACCTGTGAATGGAGAACAAGTACAGGATATATTTTTTTTTCTTTCCTCTGCTTTTTGGAATCCAGACTTTTCCATTTGAAGACTGATTCATACCTGTTTGATAAGCTGCATACTGTATACTCTCAGCCTAGCTAACAGACAAGCAACGCCTGCCATTTCATCGAATACCTGTCTCCCCCGAATCCCTCTCTAACATGGGATGTGTACTCGAACAGTATCCTTATATTTGTATCTTCTTTCTACAGTATGTAGCAATGTAGCAGTATGTATCAATGTAGCAGTGTGTAGCAATGAAGTAGTATGTAGCAATAAATCAGTGTGTAGCAATGTAGCAGTATGCATCAATGTAGCAGTGTGTAGCAATGTATCAGTATGTAGCAATGTAGTAGTGTGTAGCAATGTAGCAGTATGTATCAATGTAGCAGTGAGTATCAATGTAGCAGTGAGTAGCAATGAAGCAGTATGTAACAATGAAGCAGTATGTATCAATGTAGCAGTGTTTAGCAATGTAGCGATATGTAGCAGTATGTATCAGTGAGTATCAATGTAGCAGTGAGTAGCAATGTAGCAGTATGTAACAATGAAGCAGTATGTATCAATGTAGCAGTGTTTAGCAATGTAGCAGTATGTATCAGTGAGTATCAATGTAGCAGTGAGTAGCAATGTAGCAGTGAGTAGCAATGTAGCGATATGTAGCAGTATGTATCAGTGAGTATCAATGTAGCAGTGAGTAGCAATGTAGCAGTGAGTAGCAATGTAGCGATATGTAGCAGTATGTATCAGTGAGTATCAATGTAGCAGTGAGTATCAATGTAGCAGTGAGTAGCAATGTAGCAGTGAGTAGCAATGTAGCAGTATGTAACAATGAAGCAGTATGTATCAAGGTAGCAGTGTTTAGCAATGTAGCGATATGTAGCAGTATGTATCAGTGAGTATCAATGTAGCAATTTAGCAGTGAGTAGCAATGTAGCGATATGTAGCAGTATGTATCAGCGAGTATCAATGTAGCAGTGAGTAGCAATGTAGCAGTGAGTAGCAATGTAGCAGTGAGTAGCAATGTAGCAGTATGTAACAATGAAGCAGTATGTATCAATGTAGAAGTATGTAGCAATGTGGAAGTATGTAGCAAACTTAAACAATTTAGTCTAATTGAACAATTCATGTATTCATTGATTCAAAATAAAAATAAAAAATCCTCATATCCAACCAATAAAAAATGTTTTGTTTTTTTTTCAAAAACCCACAACAATAGATAATAAAATGTTACAATAACCAGAATTAAAAATAATTGGGCATGCACACGGGAGTTTGTGATATTTTTAATACTATCTGTTCTCTTATAAGGTCCCAATATTCCTTTATCTTATGCAAATCACTTAGATGCTGACAGGCATGTCACCTGATCCGCAGTCACAGCAGCTGTGCGTTTCAATTAGCTGAACCTTTAGGATGATCTTGGAATACCCACAGGATATCATAACCATACATAATAAGAGGAATACATTATAGGACTAGAAAAGGGATAGAAAATGTGGTTTAACCTAAGGAAATGTAATTATAATGAAATCAGTCACACGCAGAGAGAGATAGATAGATAGATAGATAGATAGATAGATAGATAGATAGATAGATAGATAGATAGATAGATAGATAGATAGATAGATAGATCATCGAATGAGTGCAAACACTGGGGTGACTTTGATAGTTATATTATATTGTCATATTATTTAACACTTATTCTCTGTGGGGAGGGATGCGGTCATTAGATTGACAGTGATCAGGTTGACAGTCAAAAAGTCAACACTTTAAAAAGCCGACATGCATTGGCTCGACGCAATCAAATATTCAACACAAGCAAAAGGTCGACATAAAAATGTCTACATGGAAAAAACGGTTAACATGAGTTTTTCTTGATTTGTTATCTTTCTAGAGACTTGTTTATACTTTACCGTCCCAGTGGGGACAGAGGGAGAATAGAACAGTGTGCGGATCGCAGCGCGGCACCGTGCCCGAAGCATGGTGAGCGCAGGAGTACACCTATAAGGTTTCCTTGTTGACCTATGACATCAAAAAAAGTGTAAAACCCACTTGGACTTTTTGCTTGTGTTAAACTTTTTACCATCTCAACCTATTACCTGTCAACCTTTTTGATGTGTTAACCTTTTGACTGACGACTAATAGTGGTCGGTCTTTTGATTATCAACCCATCGACCCAGACCCTGTGGGGACATTTGCTTAGAATACAGTCACTGTGGAGAGACTTTTTGGATGTCTCCCTATTTGATGTTCCACCAATGTGTACAAACAAATGTGGATGTTGCTGCTATGCATTGATTTCAATGGGAGGCGGCTATCGGTGCGTACAGAGCGGCATGCTGTGACTCATTTGCATATAGCCAGACTGTACCCCGGGCCCTCTTCTGTCAGGGGGCCCCTGGTCTTTAGCCCAGTGACATCACTAGTGACTCTTATTCCTGTCCCAGTGTGTAAGTAGTACAGAGATTATACGGGTCGACTTGCATTGGGTTTACCACTAAAGGAAGACACAGTTTAGGTCTACACTTGAAATTGACACATGCTTAAGATCGATAGGGTTGGAAGGTCGACACAAGCATTAGGTTGACAGTGTCTAGGAGGACAGTCAAAAGGCCAAAAATTTGTATTCACTTTTTTTGAGCTGACGTGTGCCGACAGGGGGTATTTCATGCCCTACCATCCACTAGGGCATGGAGGTAGAATAAAATAGTGTACTGAGCGTAGTGCGCCATGTGAGGGGAGGCGGTGCACTGATTTGGTGTCGGTGTTGACCATGTCAACATTAGGGACAAAAAAAAGTGAAAACCTCATGTCAACCTTTTGGCAAGACACTGTTGACCTAATAAGAAGAAATTGTGTAGTACCTCAAGGGTAATGATCAGGCGCTGTTTAGAGCTCGGTTCAAATCTAGCAGCAGTTATGGTAAAGGGGTAGTCAGCCCCTAGGGTAAAAAGCAAGAAAACAAAATTGAAACTGCGCTTTTGAGGAAGTGAATCACACAAAAACAATTTATTAAAAAAATGAATAAATGAAAATACATTAAAAACATTCAAATGAGTAAATTTGGAGTCCAAATAGGAACAGTATCCGTCTATGAAGGACTAGTGGGGTGCTTTCCCTTATCACCCCCAACTATTCAAAGGGGTTACTCATTCCAAGCTTACAACATCAATTTATTAAGCACCATTTAGATGCATGCAATTTACTCATTTGAATGTTTTTAATGTATTTTCATTTATTAATTTTTTAATAAATTGTTATTGTGTAATTCACTTCCTCAAAAGCACAGTTTCAATTTTGTTATCTGAGGGGCAGATTTATTAAGCTTGGAGAAGAGATAAACTGGAGATAAAGTGGAGAAAAGGTAAAAGGAGATAAAGCACCAGCCAATCAGCTGTGTTGGGAGTTGATTGGCTGGTGCTTTATCTCCTTTTACCTTTTCTCCGCTTTATCTCCAGTTTATCTCTTCTCCAAGCTTAATAAATCTGTCCCTGTGTACCTAATGCTTGTGTCAACCTTTCATGGAGACTTTAAACTAGGTGAGAGAATATATAGAACGTATGGGTTAAATGTGGAGAGTAGTGAGAAGATGGGTAGCAAGTGTCATGGGGATCTGGAGATGGTTAACCTAAACTCTTTATAGCCTTATGCTGGGTACACACCAAAACGATTTGGATTGGATGCAAATTGTATGCAAATTGTATGCAAATCGGATCGTACGATTTGCATACGATTTGCATACGATTTGCATACGATCCGATCCCCTCTGTATTCAGATGAATGGATCTTTTACAGATCCTACCTGCAGCAGGTAGGATCGGATTAGGATCCAATTCAGATCCAACCAAACGATTTTGACCAAATCTGCATCCAATCTGCATCCAATCAGTCTGAATTGGATCCAGATTGATGGGATTGTGCCAAAATCGTTTTGGTGTGTACCCAGCATAACTCTTAATTAATAATAAACCACTTAAACTACTCAGAAAAAAAAAAAATAACTTAACAGTGAAGGAAATAACAAATTTGGGTAACAATAACCTACAATGCTTGCTAGCTAATGCTAGAATCCGATCAGAAAAAAACAGGAGACTCGAACTAATGGCTACAAGCAAGCAATACGATTTGATAGGCATTACGGAAACATGGTACACCAACACTCATGACTGGGTAGTAAATGCAGAGGTAAATACACTGTTCAGGAAAGAAAGGGATCATAGAAGGGGTGGGGGTTGTCTTTATGAAACGCCCACTTTGACCCCATACTTGGAAGATATGACTAACAGGAGTAGTGAGGATAACATTGAGGCCATATAGATGGAGATATCTTGTGGAAGCTGCCCATACACCTACAGATTTATTGTCAGATCTGGCTGGTTGGAACAAAATCCTGGTAATGGATTAGCGCAAATGACAATTGACCATTTGCTTGGAAATCCTGGAAAGCTGCCAAACTGTCACTCATCCATAACTATGTTTTTGTTCCAACCAGCCAGATCTGAAGATAAATCTTACTAGTGTATGGGCACCTTAACAGTGGAGGAACTAACTTGAGCTGGGGTATAATATACAGTATAATATCAAATTCGAAAGTAAGAGAAAACTTGGGTGATAGCGACCACACTATGGTTTCACTTAAAATCGGGTTTCAGAAGCAACAATATAAGGGAACTTCTAGAACACTTAACTTCAAGAAAGCAAACTTCAACAGGCTGAGGCAATACAACAGACATACAGATGGAGCCAGTCTCTGATTGGCTCCTGGTGCAATAAGAGCCACCCGCGCCACGGGTGATGCACTGGCAACAATAAGAATGGCCCCATTTGTAGATTGAGTTGTACTATTTGTTGGGAAGAATGCAGAGGGAATGCGGGATACCTTTATAAAATTACGGGTTACATTCACAAATAAGTGTATTGCTATGGACAATAAAGGTAAAATGAGCAGATCTAAACCTCTGTGGTTGAGTAAAAAGATAAGGAAAGTTATCAGGAAAAAGAGGCTAGCATTTAAGCTGTACTGTATACGGTTTATGGAAACGAGGAGGCAATTCATAGATACAGGGATTGTAACAGAGCATGCAAAAATGAAATCCAAGCTGCTAAAAGATAAAACAAAGTGAATTTACCTTTTGAAAGCAAAACTTACCCATTTTTTGCAAATATATTAATGGTAAAATGTTAAAAAAGTTAACATTGGACCAATAATAAATGACAAAGGAGAATGCATTAGTAAGGAATAGGTAAAGGCGTAGGAACCAAATTCCTTTTATTCATCTGCATAGAGAGGGGAACCAATAAATAACAATAAAGTCAGTAATACCGCATTAATTAATATAGAAATTATTGCTGAAGATATCCGGAAGCATTTCTACAAAATCAAAACAAATAAATAACCAGGACCAGATTTGATCCATCCAAGGGTTCTAATGGAACTGAGCTCAGAATTAGCTAGGCCATTGCAGTTGACTTTTATAAATTCAATCTCATTTGGTTTAGTGAGAAAGGACTAGAGATTAACAGAAGTAGTACCTGTATTGAAAAAGGGAAAGAGAATGAATCCAGATAATTATAGACTGTTTTTTCTTGTATCTTGGTAGGGGAATTTTTAGAGGGAATATTAAGGGATGATATTCAGGAGTATTTACTGCAAAATAATTTAATAAACAGCCACCATCATGTATATGTGAGGGAGAAGTTGTGCCAAACTAACTTAATTAGTTTCTACGTGGTGGTTAGTGGGAAATTAGACAAAGGTGAAGCACTGGACATGGTTCACTAAGACTTCACTTAGGCCTTTGATACCGTGTCTCATAAGAGATAGATCCAAAAAATGGGGGAGTTACTGTAGGTCTAGTAAATATCATTTGTACCTGAGTTTTGATCTTGCGGTGGAAGACTGAATAGAGAGTAGTGGTGAATGATTAATTTTAAAATTGCGTTTCCATATTAAATGGTGTACCACAGGGTTTTGTGCTGGGTCCACTTCTCTCTAGTATATTTACTAATGATATAGAAGATGGCCTATAAAGTATATATTTTCATAGATGTCACTAAATTGTGCAGGGTTATTAAGTCAAATCAGGATATCTCTGTCTTACATTGGGACTTAAACAAACATTAGGACTGGGCAGTCAAATGAAGAATTCAGTTTAATGTAGATAAGTGTAAGGTCATGCACCTCGGGAAGTAGGTGAATTACTAATGGAAAAGGGCCTAGGGGTACAAGTTGACATGGCTATAGTGCTCAGTGTCAAGGAGTAGCAGCCAAGTCAAATAGGATACTAACTGCATAAAAAGAGGTACAGATGGAGCACCTCTCGGCCAGCGCTGGGGCTTGCCAGAATGCCCCCATTCCATCTGACTGGGAAGCGTGGGCGTCCGTCACACACGCACGTGCCAGTTTCCAGGTGGCGGGGGATGCGATCGGAGGGGACCGGCGGGGAGCTCTGTTGGAAAGGGACATGCACGCATCTCATGTGCTCGTCCCCTTCCGGGGGTTGGTGGGGGCTCGTGGTTGGCCGTCCGACTGCCAGACCCCTGCTGGATAAGAGTGGCTCCATCTGTATAGAGGCAAGGCTTGGCACACTACATAAGTAATATTACCACTATATAAAGCATTGGTGAGAGCTCACCTGGAATTCACCATAAAAAGTATATTATTGAACTGCAAAAAAGTACAAAGAAAGGCAACTAAACTGATCAGCGGTCTAGAGTCCAGGTTTGGTACGTTACACTGGAGAAACGGTGTTTAAAAGGGGAGATGATCAATATCTACAAATATATCAGGGGTCAGTATAGGGAACTGTCAGGAGCTCTGTATACTTTGAGGACTGTGCATAGAACCCGTGTGCACCCACTGAGATTGGAGGAGAGGAGAGTTCATACCATCCAAAGGAACGTACTTACGGTCAGGACAGTTAACATTTGGAATTCCCTACCAGAAGTGCTAGAGTAGGCAGACTCAATAAACACATTCAAGAGAGGGCTAGGCAAATTTCTAGCATAGAAAAACATACTGTACACTGATACAACCCTCAGGTTAATGCACATTGGAGGGACCGGTCATTGATAAATAGGCCATTAAAAAAGTGGACTATATAAAAATGAGAGGAGCTGAATGGTTAGTTTTTTTTTTTTTTTTTTAACTCTCTCTACTTTATTTATCTCCAAGTTCGGATAAATCTACCCCTATGTGTTGTACCTAGGAGTTCTCTTAAGATTTTTCAATGGCAAAAACTATACGGTGCCGGTGTTTATAGACGTTTGTTTTGTTGATTACAATAATTTCAAGTAGATAGAATTTGTATTATCTTGTAGAGCATTATAACATTGCTTCTGCTTTTTTTTTAAAGTTAGACCAATTTGAGATACATTTTCTAAACTCTCCATTTGATTATGTCGTTTTTTCTTTCCATCATTGGTATATACTAGCATCTGACATATTGTACTATATGCTTTCTTTAATTATTGTAACCAGGTAACAAACGATGCACCGCTGTGTATGCAAGTCAACTTGTCAAGCTCTAAAATAGGTTGAAACATAAAAAAAAACCCAGAATTTTAATACATTAATGGCATATATCATTTACCAGAAGGGAAAATGTTCACACTTCAAAGAGCAAAAAACCTTAATTATAAACCATGACATACACAAGAAAAAACAATATCATAGATAAAAAAAACACAATTGCTGATGTGTTTTTTTTTAATAGGTTTCTGTTACGTTCTGGTCCAACCTAAAAATGTAATATATATATTTTTTTATATAAACCCCTTTTTTTTCTGGCGTATCTATAGAATAATGGATGAAACGCGTGCAGTACACACAAATACAAAGTCCCACGGGGGGCCCACACACCGCTTACCATGTACCCATGTAAAAATACTCACCTCTCCAATGGTCCAGCACTGGAATCGCAGCATCAAAAATCGATGGGAAAATGGCCGCTGTGAGAAGTTGGCAATCCCCTATTTTCAACCTTAGCAAACTTGTCTTAGAGGTATCAGTCTACTAATGAGTAAAAGAGTTAGTCTGAGTACCAGGGACGCTTTAAGAGAGGAGAAAGCATGTGTGCAGCCTCTTTTGTCCCGGTTACCTCCTCTCTACCAGTAGCATCGCATCGCCAGAGTGTTTGTGCGTTAGAGAGCTCAGATTCTAATGTACAAGGCTCCGTGAAAATGGTACAATGGCAATTTTTCCTTCGATATCCACAGCACTGTCTTTATCACAGGACACTGTGCCATAAAACTATGCTTTTCATCAGGGCCGGCTCAAGGGACGCTCCATAGGAGCGGCAGCACTGGGCGCGACCCCTAAGGACAGTTACAGGGGGAGGTGAGGTGGTACCTGGGCAGCGTGGGGTACGGGCTGCATGAAGCGCCCAGGGGCTGTGGGTGCAGCTTCAGAGCGGGCAGTCCGCAGTGTCCGATAAAGCGCTGAGTGAGCGGACAATGCGGACAGCGGCAGCAGAATTTCAAAGTTCAAAAGATAGGCCGGCCAACGATTAACTGAGAGCGCTCACTTAAGAGTTCTTAAAAGAAGCAAGGCAGCACTTGGGACATTGCCATCAAACCATTGTGGATGGGCTAATTAAAATATTTTCTTCATACATTTACTTCATGGACAGACAAGTTTTGTAGTCAAACTGAGCAATCCATTGAACTTTAATACAGAAGACTTTTTTGGGGTTCTTTAGAATTATTTAGACATATATGGATGCCAGGGAAAGGTCCGAGGAAAATCATTTAATACTTCACACATTCAGTGTGGAATAAGGAAAATGTTTTGCCCCCTCCCTGTAAAGATCTCATCATCTCTGAAAGCTGGAAAATAAAGAAACCAAAACAAGAAAATTACTGTCCACTGGAATGTCTTACATCAGCAAAAAATGAAAAAAGTCTCTGAATAGCCAGCTAAGATATCATACCATTTATTAATTGGAATTTCAGGTTCAGCACATGATCATGTTTATTTATTTTACTATGTTTTCTTAATTCTAATACTATAGATAGATAGATAGATAGATAGATAGATAGATAGATAGATAGATAGATAGATAGATAGAGTAGATATATATGCATTTTAATTTTATTGGGGTAATTTCTACCACAGGTGCAGTGAGTACAGCTGCTATGGGGCCAGAGCTGAGAGGGGCCACCTTCCCTGTCACAGTTACATGTGTTATATACAGGGGTGTAGCTACCATAGGTGCAGGAAGTGCAGCTGCTATGGGGCCCAGAGCTGAGAGGGGCCACCTTCCCTGTCACAGTTACATGTGTTATATATAGGGGTGTAGCTACCATAGGTGCAGGAAGTGCAGCTGCTATGGGGCCCAGAGCTGAGAGGGGTCACCTTCCCTGTCACAGTTACATGTGTTATATACAGGGGTGTAACTACCATAGGTGCAGGGGGTGCAGCTGCTATGGGGCCCAGAGCTGAGGGGCCACCTTCCCTGTCACAGTTACATGTGTTATATACAGGGTGTGATTACCATAGGTGCAGGAAGTGTAGCTGCTATGGGGCCCAGAGGTGAGAGGGCCACCTTCCCTGTCACAGTTACATGTTTTATATACAGGGGTGTAGCTACCATAGGTGCAGGGGGTGCAGCTGCTATGGGGCCCAGAGCTGAGAGGAGCCACCTCCCCTGTCACAGTTACATGTGTTATATACAGGGTGTAGCTACCATAGGTGCAGGGAGTGCAGCTGCTACGGGCCCAGAGCTGAGAGGGGCCACCTTCCCTGTCACAGTTACATGTGTTATATACAGGGTATAACTACCATAGGTGCAGGGGGTGCAGCTGCTATGGGGCCCAGAGCTGAGAGGGGCCACATTCCCAGTCACAGTTACATGTGTTATATACAGGGTGTAACTACCATAGGTGCAGGAAGTGCAACTGCTATGGGGCCCAGAGCTGAGAGGGTCCACCTTACCTGTCACAGTTACATGTGTTACATACAGGGGTGTAACTACTATAGGTGCAGGGGGTGCAGCTGCTATGTGACAAGAGCTGAGAAGGGCCACCTTCCCTGTTCAGTTACAGGGGTGTAACTACCATAGGTGCCGGGAGTGCAGCTGCTATGGGGCCCAGAGCTGAGCGGGGCCACCTTCCCTGTCACAGTTAAGGTGCCCATACACGGTCCGTTAAACGGATCCGTTTGGGTCTTAATTAGCATGCATCGTATCGGATCGCATGCCTAGTGCATGCCTAGTGCATGCAATGCGATCCGATACGATGTTTAGCTAGTACAAAAAGTATGTGCAGCACATACTTTTTGTACCGTACTATGTGATGCGCGGGAGCGCACATCGCATAGTACAAAACGGACGTTGCGGGAACGGACCGTCTATGGGTACCTTTACATGTGTTACATACAGGGGTGTAGCTGCTATAGGTGCAGGGGGTGCAGCTGCTATGTGACAAGAACTGAGAGGGGCCACCTTCCCTGTCACAGTTACATGTGTTATATACAGGGTGTAGCTACCATAGGTGCAGAGAGTGCAACTGCTATGGGGCCAGAGCTGAGAGGGGCCACCTTCCCTGTCACAGTTACATGTGTTATATACAGGGGTGTAGCTACCATAGGTGCAGGGAGAGCAGCTGCTATGGGGCCAGAGCTGAGAGCGGCCACCTTCCCTTTCACAGTTACATGTGTTATATACAGGGTGTCGCTACCATTGGTGCAGGGGTGCAGCTGCTATGGGCCCAGAGCTGAGAGGGGCCACCTTCCCTGTCACAGTTACATGTGTTATATACAGGGTGTAACTACCATAGGTGCAGGGAGTGCAGCTGCTATGGGGCCCAGAGCTGAGAGGGGCCACCTTCTCCTATCACAGTTACATGTGTTATATACAGGGTGTAGCTACCATAGGTGCAGGGAGTGCAGCTGCTATGGGGCCCAGAGCTGAGAGGGGCCACCTTCCCTGTCACAGTTACATGTGTTATATAAAGGGATGTAGTTACCATAGGTGCAGCTGCTATGGGGCCCAGAGGTGAGAGGGGCCACCTTCCCTGCCACAGTTACATGTGTTATATACAGGGATGTAGTTACCATAGGTGCAGCTGCTATGGGGCCCAGAGCTGAGAGGGGCCACCTTCCCTGTCACAGTTACATGTGTTATATACAGGGATGTAGTAACCATAGGTGCAGCTGCTATGGGGCCCAGAGCTGAGAGGGGCAACCTTCCCTGCCACAGTTACATGTGTTATATACAGGGATGTAGTTACCATAGGTGCAGCTGCTATGGGGCCCAGAGCTGAGAGGGGTCACCTTCCCTCTGTATACATTTATCACCCCTATAGGGGGCCTTACAAACGTTTGCTATGGTGCTGCAGATATCTAGTTACACCACTTTCTGCAAGTCATAAATTCTTTTCTCTTCCTACATGTAAATTTCATTATTTAAAACTTTCAGTTTCTGATGGGAAATTCACTGTATAGGTAGTTGCATAATTGGTAGTCTCAGTGCTACAGTACCGTATTGTATAATGTAATGCGTTGGTTGCAGAACATGTTTCAAGGTAGAAAATGGAGAAAATGATCAACCTTTTCCGACACAATTGAAATGACCATTGACGTGTTATGCGTCTCATGAAACTTGCATTCACTTTGAAACCAAGACAATTTAAAGAATAGGCAGTAAAATGCCTTGGGGCCTTGAGGCTTATATATATATTGATCTACATTACGTTAAAACTACAAGTTTTAATTACACATTGAATTTACATTAGACTAGCTGTATATTCTCACATCTGCATGACCCTCATTCCTTCTAAATCACCAAGTCTGAAATTAAGGTGTCATCAAGAAGTTTCAAAAGTTCAGTTGATAACTTAGTAAAGGTCCTCTTCAGAAATCACATCTTTTTTTTAAATAATATTTTTATTGAAAAATAAATGGCACACATGGAAATTTGGATATAGGCGCGGGTCATTACATGGTATGGCAGTAATTTAATGTAGTCATCCAGGGTGTATTTTTGATAAGACATTGTATTGCTTTAAAGGTATTAAACGGTCCAGTAGGATCTGGCACAGCAAACAACAGACACGTTTTTGAAAAACATGTTATACCAAGTGGACAGTTGGATATATTGTCGCAGGATGTCTTTTTCTGTATCAGGTAATAAGATAACATAAGGCAGCCAAGTATCAAAGAACCTTGCCACCCATGATTCAGTGTCTCAGAAGTTACATTCTTATTATAGAAAATGTATATCATTGGTCAGCAGAACCCAATTGGCCACAATTGATTCCTTCTCCTGGAAGAGATGCCCAGAGAAGGGATTAAGCAACTATACACTAAAACAACAACTGAGGATCCACAGTAGAGGGAATATGATAATCCCTCTCTCCATAGGATGCCAGGCAAGGACAATTTACTAAACTTAATACATTTTTTCAATGAGAAACGTTTGACTTAGGGATGCTGTGGAATTCTCTAAGGTGCCATTGCTCAAAAAAGTTTGGGAACTACTGTCATAGGCACTAGCAACTGTTGGAGTTCTGTGGACCATGCTAAGATTTTTGGTAGGTAATGCTGTTTTAGACTTACTTTTGTAAAGTCAAGGGCCAGTAATGCTGGGGAAGAAACACTTGAAGACTCGATGCATGTGCTCTTTGTGATCTGCAGAGTATAACACCAATGGAGACATGATGCAGTAAGTAGCCGAAGTTCTCAACCAATATTTTTGGTAGGTAATGCTGTTTTAGACTTACTTTTGTAAAGTCAAGGGCCAGTAATGCTGGGGAAGAAACACTTGAAGACTCGATGCATGTGCTCTTTGTGATCTGCAGAGTATAACACCAATGGAGACATGATGCAGTAAGTAGCCGAAGTTCTCAACCAATACCAGAGAAAGTATTAATCTAGAATACCAGGACATTAGGTACTGTAGATGGAGTGGAGCTTCAGAACACCAGGGTGGACCAGCGGGTAATGGGTAGCAGTGTGGTAATACAGTGGTATGCACGCTAATCCTGCAGGACAATCTCAGGTTATATCGCAGGTCACCAGAGGTACGTGGAACACATCTTTGGTCTTACTGTGGGATTCCCACTAAGATGTGTTCCACTTACTGTACCTCTGGTTACACAAAGGGGTTTATTCTGTTTGGTACGGTGGAACCGTAAACGGGCGGATCGTTTTTTTTTTTATCTGCGCATGCGTAGCTTTCGAAATGCGCATGTGCGGCGACCTCACACCGCTCACGGACGGGTCTCTCTGTGCGAAAAAACCTGTCCGCAAGAGCACGGTCATTGTGGGCGGCATGTGGGCGTTTTTATGGGAGCGGCCGGAATAATGAGGAAAACTGGGCGTAAACATGGGCGTACACAGGGGTGTGCACACAAAATGCACGGTGCCACAACCGTCTCGATCGGCGAACGCACCGTGTGTTTTGGCCCAAAAACATGCGGGCGCCAAAGATAGCTCCAGACCACCCCTAGAGATACCGTATGAGAGCAGACACCTGGGTCTGCTAATTAACGCTGATTACTACTCAAACACATACACCTGAATGTACTAAGCAATGCTGCAGCCTATTAAGTGAAAACCATGATTTCACTACCTGTAAGTCACACACAGCCCTCAAACACATTGGAAGCATATCTTTCTACACTTCAACATGTAAAGGTTGGTTTAATTTTAGGTAAGATTTATTCTAAGAGCTGCTTATATATAGCAAGGTAGTTATTTTGGGGGACATTTACCAAAATGGATTTGTAGAAAAAAGGTGTATTCGTAGGGAGAAATACACCTTTTTTTTACAAATTTGTATTTTCGGGATTTACAATCCCGAAAATACAACAATTTGTATTCCTAAAGATGGAACATTCGTATTTGTATTTACAAATACGAATGTCTACACCATCGATAGAATACGACAGAAATCACCATTCAAAAGAATGGTGGTTCCTGATGTACTAAGCAGCCGTACTGATAATACGGCTGCTAAGTGGTGTAAAACACCCACGCAAATACGACAGGAAAATACACCCTGCTTTCCCTGTCGTGTTTGCTTTAAGCCTGCACGGATCAGTCAGATCCGTGCAGGCTTTAGTGTAAAAAAATAGAAAAAAAATAAATATATAAAAAAAAACCAGCGTGGGGTCCCCCCCACAGCTGTAACCAGCACCAGGCTGGGGCCGGTAATTAAAAATCAGGGAACCCGACAAATAGGGGTTCCCCGAATTTTAACAACCAGCCCCAGGCTCCAGGTCCGGGGCTGGTTCCCAAAATACGGGGGACAAAATGACTAGGGGTCCCCCGTATTTTAAGAACCAGCCCCAGGCCAAACCAGCCAGCAGGGTAATGTCACAGCCGGGGGACACTTATTATATAAGGTCCCGCGGCCAAAACATTAACCCTACCGACCAGTCAGCCTGGCCAGGGGCCCTGGGGGTGTGGGGACCCCCCCAATGAAGGGGTCCCCCCCCCTCCAGGACTTACCTGACCAGGCTGAAGCCTGATGCTGTCCTCGATGCCCCTGGGCGGTGGGCATCGAGCTGATAGTGGTGTAAAAAAAAGATTAAACTATTGTCTAATACTGGGGCACTATGAGTCCCAGCAAGCCTCCCCCGCAAGCTGGGACTTGGAGAACCACAAGTCCCAGCCTGCGGGGCATTAAAGGGCCCGCTGGGTCTTGTAGTGCCACAGTATTAAAAATAGTACAATAAAACACACTGACACATACTTAAAATAAAACTTTAATACATACAAAGCCCACACATACTAATACTTACCTATCTTCTTTCCGTAGGTAGCCCTGGTCCTGATGTCCTGCAGTTCTGTGTCGGCGTTCTTCTTCATGTCGACGTCCTTCTTCAAGTCGACGTCGCTGTCGGCGATGGCGTCCGGAGTCCGGAGTCTGACGAAATCCATGGAGGAAGCTGTGGAAGGAAACCATACTCACCTGTCCCAGGGCGACGTAGTCCAGGTAAGGGTCTTTGCAAAAAAACAAACCGACACCCGAAACCAGCCGGACAGCAGGAGCCGCACGGTGTTTGTGTACTTCGTGCGGCTCCGCCTCCCGAATGCCGCTATTGGCCGCCTTGTGGCCTAGCGGCCAATCAGGAGCCGCTAGGCCGCAAGGCGGCCAATAGCGGCATTCGGGAGGCGGAGTATATAGTATATATATTTATATTTGATCAAGAGAGGAACATCTTTTTAGACGTTTTACTGAACCCCCCCCCCACACACACACACACACAAATGCCAAGCAATGCTATTTTTTTTTTCAAATTACTTAATACAGTTTAAAAAGTATTTTTAAAAATATATATTATAATATTTTATTAAACAATTACATGTCTATGGGATGTTTTGAACCCCTTTTACCCCCTACTACATAGGCCCCCATTTAAAAATAACTTTTCACACCCCATTAACAATAAACCATCCTAATAATTTTACTAATAATAGAACCTCCCAACACCACCTTGGTAGCAAAACAACAAAGCCCAAAAAAACACCCTGTGAAAAGCCACGCCCACCCTGTGACCCAGTGGCATTAACACCTCATACAGGGAAGGGTGTGTCAGAGGAGACTGTAATTCCTCTCTTTGCACTTTTATTACTGACGCATGTGAATCAGAATGCCATTCTACAACACGACATTGGCATGTGATGATCACTGATCACGTGCCTCCACATTACTGATGGGGTTGTCACGTGATCAGGAGAATGTGTACAGATTTCTTCTTAAATGCCAAAAGATTTCTATGAGAAGAGATAATATATAATTATATAATAACCCAGGTCGATAGTGTATATATAAATATACCTATAGGAAAAATATATATATATAATTTTTTTATTTTATTTTTTATATAAAAAATTTTTTTTGCCACATAAATAAATAATTAAAATATATAAATATATGCAGGATGGGACAAATTAATATGCAGTATGAGACGAATAGATATAAAATAGCAGCAGTTTTAGTGAGTTAGGAGCAGGTATTATGTATTCATAATTTTTTGGTGAAAATAAAGTTGAAGAGTCTTAGTGAAATAAGCAAATTTAATCATCAACAGTGATTTATGAATAATAAATATAAATATATAGGTGAATCATACAAAAGTGATTTTGGTGTTTTTAGCTTTTTATTAATTAATATATATTACAGTGATTACTATAAATAAGGACATAATGGTATATTTGTGAATAAAATAGTGAGTCCAATCGTGAAGGTGATTGAGCCATGGTATCTCTGTCTTGTCCTTATCGCGAGGTATACGTTTTTCCTGTACATTACAGAACCCGTTCTTCTCAGGTAGTCACCTGTCCTGATACTGTACGGGCCCGAACACTGCTTGGCTGCCAAGATCGAACGGGGTTGGGCATTACCAGCGTGGTATGACTGTAATGTTTATTCCATGTTCCATTGCCTCTCGGACTTTGATACCTTATTGCTCGTATAGTGAGACCTGAGTGAGGGTTTGGGAAGAAAGGAAAAGAGGAAAAAAGGTGATCCAGTTTGTGATAGTATAGTGAGGTTTAGAGGGTGTTTACAAAACCTTCACAGGAAAGGTGCAATCTCGTATCCTTCATTTAAACCGCTTGGATATAGCGTCTGGAGTTGGAAGATCCAGTACATCTCCCTTTGGGACAATTTCTTAGCCAGGTCGCCTCCTCTGTCCCCCAACTGGACATGTTCGATTCGATGCTTTCAACGTCAAATCTTCAGGGTTAGAAGCATGGGTTGCGGTGAAATGTCTAGGAACTGCGTGATTGTCCATTTTGTTCTTTATGCTTCTAACATGTTCCTGGATTCTGATTTTTAGGGGGCGTTTTGTCTTGCCGACATATTTCTTCCCACAGGTGCATTCTAATAAGTAGATTACTGAGGTAATTTTGCCTACGTGTGGATTATTTCTGAGTGCCGCTGTACCCCCCAGGACTCTACATTGAGACAGCACACACTGTCTGCATCGGAGGGCACCAGTTTATTACCTTAGGAACCATTTGCCTTTCAATTTGGAGTGCCGCCAAAGGACTATATATATATATATATATATATATATATATATATATATATATATATATATATATAAATAACTTAAATAAAAATTCTGAAGGGGTAGAGGGGGGAAGCTGTCCCCGGGTGCTGGGAGAAGGGAGTTTCTGCAGCTGCTGAGGGGAGGTGGGGGTACCTGGCTGCCAGCCTGAGGTCAGAGCCGTAGAGGATGATGTGCGCCGCTGCTGCTAAATCAGGCCCAATATCATACAACTGCGGTCGATGATGGTCGGAGCTGGAGGGGATGATGTGCGCCGCCGCCGCTGCTGCTGGTGAATCAGGCCCAATAGCATACAACTGCGGACTATGATGGTCGGAGCCGGAGGGGATGATGTGCGTCACCGCTGCTGCTGCTGTACCTCCCCCCCACAGCCGCGAAGTTCCTGCGGCGAATGGACAGTCAGTGGCGGGGGTCCCTCCGGTGCATGGGAACTAGTACTAGTTCCCATGCACCGGAGGGACCCCCGATGCCAACTGTCCATTCGCCGCAGGAACTTCGCGGCTGCGGGGGGAGGTACAGCAGCAGCAGCAGCGGCGACGCACATCATCCCCTCTGGCTCCGACCATCATAGCCCGCAGTAATATGCTATTGGGCCTGATTCACCAGCAGCAGCGGCGGCGCACATCATCCCCTCCGGCTCCGACCTCAGGCTGACAGGTACCCCCACCTCCCCTCAGCAGCTGCAGACACCCCCCCTTCTCCAAGCACCTGGGGACAGCTTCCCCAGTGCTGCACGCTGTGGACCCGCTGCGGGTGCCTGCACCCGCAGTGGGACCATTTACACCGGCCTTTACACGGGTCCTATCCGGGTTCTACCCAGGTCAGGACCTGGGTAGAGGACCCGTGTAAATGGACACGGATATACCACATTTACACCACCGATGATCCGGGTCTGACCCGCTGCTGACCCGGATTTTTCGGCGGTGTAAAAGGGGTATTAGTTGGCTCTAAGGCCAGCCATACATCTACAGATTGATTGTCAGATTGGACTGGTTGGAACAAAAGCCTGGTAATGGATGAGAGAAAATGACAGTTGACCATTTGCTTTGAAATGCTGGAAAACTGACAAACTGCCATTCAGATACTACCAGGTTTTTGTTCCAACCAGCCCAATCTGACAATTGATCTGTAGATGTATGGCCAGCTTTAAGTGTCTAGATAGACAGTCAATAGGTCTACCCCAAAAGGTCAACATGCAATAGGTTGACATGGTCAAAAGGTGGACAGAGTCAAAAGGATAACATCAAAAAGGTCAACATGCCATAGGTCTCCAGGGTCAAAAGGTCCAAAAGGTCAATCGACACATGGCAAGGTCAACATGAGTTTTTCCTGATTTTTTAAACTGCTTGTTCTTGCTACTTACTGTAATCACCATACATGGGTTAGAGCATGGGTCCTCAAACTGCGGCCCTCCAGATGTTGTGAAACTACAAATCCCAGCATGCCTTGCCACAGTTTTGCTATAAGGGAGTGTTAAAACTGTGGCAAGGCATGCTGAGATTTGTAGTTTCACAACATCTGGAGGGCCACAGTTTGAGGACCCATGGGTTAGAGGGAGAATATAATTGTGAGCCAAGTGTATAGAGGCACCAATCCCGAAGCATGGCAAGTGAAGCAAGCCATGCAAGGGTACGTGTTACTCTAATTGGGGGTCCTTGTCAACATTGACATAATAAAATGTGAAAAACTCCTGTGGACCTTTTAATATGTCTACAGATGGGGCCAGACTCTGTCAGTCCGCCAGATCGCCATGTCGGAAAAGTTGGTAGATGGTGCATGGCGGAGATGGGACACAATAGTGTCTGACACGCTAGTGTGTCCCATTGTTGATCATGGGGCCTCATTCTGGGTGGATGGCGGATCTATCGCATTGTGATAGTGCCGCATGGAAGCCGCTCCAACGAGAGTGACTCCATCTGTATCTTTTTCAAGTCATCCTTTTGACCCTGTTGACCTATTACAGGCCAAATTTAGGGGTGAAACAATTGACTGTCTATCTAGAACATACCAAAGTTAAGTGATTATTAACATTAAAATAAAATAAAAAACTTTCAGAATAACAAAAAATTGATTCTGCATAGTCAGAACCTACTGATGTTTCCCTGTGTTCTTTATCCAGCTCGGAATTCACTGTGGATTTGATTTAACCAGTTTTACCCACAATACTTTAACAAAAAAGTTGTGTTAAGCCGTAGCTGGAAATCTTGAGATAACAGCTGTATTTCTCCCCGAGTCTCGTGTCATCACTGAATGGCATGCAAATGAACACAACATTCTGTCTGTACAGTACATCAACAAATGATGTGTGAGGAGTCTTCCTGATTGCTAATATTAGTCGTTATTCCAATATAAATTGCTGTGAAAATACTCTACTGAATTAGAGAAGAGATGTGGCAAGTTGTCTGCAAACTAATTAGGGTGCCATGTTTATTATGTCTTGAACCACTAATTGGATGCTTAAAAATAAAATGTAAAAATAATGGAATGCAAAAGAGAGAGTTCACTAATAATAATGAATTATGAATCAAATCAGAGTCTGCATTAGAATTCTGCTGAAATATGATATTAAAACATAAATTGACAAGAATAAAAATACATATCTTTTTAAATAAAGATTCAATGTTTTCTTGTTCATACACTATACAGTAGTATACAGTATATGTGTAGTAATATACATTAGTAGGTGGATTTAATGTACAGGTGAAGTCTTCAATATCTGAAATGCTCATGACCACAACCTGGATTTTTTGGATTTTAAATTTTCTTGGATTTTGAAATACCTTCAACTGATGTTGCTGGAGTCCTTGGGGGGTCCAGTCATGAAGGGTTCAGGAGGTGTTGTGGGGGTGTCCATTGGTGTGGAGGAGATAGAGAAGCATTTCCTGTGAGGGAATGGCTGCAGAGCCACACCCATTATGCCAGTCATTGGCCACTGACACAAGGTGTCATCATGACATCAGATCACATTATGATGTCACAGTTTTCCCAGAAATATTCTGTTTTTCAGAATATTTTGGATTTTAGAAAAATGGTTATGGAAGACTCCACTGTATAATAAATGCATAGCTAAGGACGTCAATGGTCTTGGCAGTGGGAATGGAGTGTGGTCAAGACACGGTTACATCAATTGTGGGTGTAACCTCACCTCAAATGACACATAGTATCACTAGAGGTGAGGTCACACCCACTAATTGCCTGTTAATGGTATTTAAATGTGTTCAATACAGATGACAGGGTCTGCTTTATTAACTAAGATACATTTTAGATACCTGTATGTAGGTACTGCTGTCTATAATATTTAGAATTATGGTATTTACCATAAATATAATTTTAACTGTAGTGAATGTAATTTGCTTGCTAAACTAACACGCTGAAATTAAATTAAGCAAAATTCACGACCTGATTATGAAAAATTGTTAGTACAGGAATATGGATATCCTGAACAGGTGTATACTGTATATAGCGATACTCATGCCGCCAAACAAGCGAACAGTAATTACCAGCTGTTTAACCTTTTACTGTCTGCTTATGCTATGGTAAAACTGAAAGATAGCTTATAATAGTGGTATCCTATATAACAGAAGGCTAGAGCTTGCTCCTTACCTCTACGAGGGGGATTGTGCTCTGGAGACCACTAGATGGAGCAATTGAAATGCTGCTTGTTTTGGGTATGCACAGAAAGCAGCAATGATAGCAACTGATGACGGGTTTGGATCTCCGGGATCCGAACCCCTGAACTTCACTATCCGAGCCAGTATAGAAGTCCGGCTTAGATTTTCCATCAGACTCATATCTCCGATTGAGGCACAATGACATGATCCCACTGTTGGATTCTTGCGGGTTTTGGATTCTGTGTACAGATGGAGCCAGCTTTATCTTTGCCCGGCACTCGCTAGAGACTCCTCTCTGGCGTGCGCCGTGCGTCCCAGTATCACGGCGGCTGGGCAGCGTCTCCCTGCCCATCCCCGCTGCCCAGTTCGGGGTGGGGGGGACCGGTGGCGACGGCGGGGTTGGCAGCGGGTACACCCGCCACGCTCCGTTGCCAAGGGGCATGCGACCGTCTCGTGCGTGCGCGCCTCTGTCGGTAGCCGGCCGCTGTCGGGGGATGGTGATAGAATTGTCATCCCCTGCAAGGATGGAGCTGGCTCCATCTGTAAGTTTCTGCTGATAGGCACCATCTTCACTATGACATTGAAGAGGGTAGTGGACGGACGTGTGTCTGTCTGTCTGTGTGCGGGTGGTGTCTGGTGGGTTCTGCTGTCTCTGTATCATTCCAGGCAGGGTGACTGAGCTCTTGTGTGCTCTCTGCCATAGAGCTGGGCTGTCATATATAAGTCCAGTGGTGCTGCTGTACAAATAAATCCAGTGGTAATGCTGCACATATAAGTCCAGTGGTGCTGCCATATATATATATATATATATATATATATATATATATATATATATATATATATATATATATATACATATATAGTATAAAGGGCTTGAAAAACCCAACAAAAAAAATGAATGCAAACAAAAAAAAGCAAAGTTAGCTGAGGAGAAACTTACAATTGCTAATATGCTCATATGTGGGGAGGAGTCATTTGTATAAAATGGTAACATTTCCGAGATTTCTCTATATATTGCAGATGCTTCCAATAATTCCACCTAAAAACGATATAATCAAACATAATAAGGAACTTTCAAAATACATATGGTTGGGGAAAAAACCAAGAATATCTTTGTTCAAATTGCAGCAAAAGAAAGAGTGGGGAGGTTTGAATCTACCATGTCTAAAAACCTATGCAGTGGCAGCTAACTATCGGGTTGCTATAGACTGGATTACAGGAGAAAACAGATATGCAAATAAGGCAATTGAACAAAGTTTTATCCCGGGAATTAATCTCATAGCTTTGCTACATAGAACTCCTAGAGAGATTCCCATAGAGATAAAAGAAAATATATTGTTAAACACAACATGCGTTGCATGGAAAATGGCTAGGGGAACTAGGTTGAACACAACAAGCGAATCAATATTCCTACCATTTTGGGGCAATCCCCAGTTTCAACCAAATTATTATATGAACATCTTTAAAGAGTGGTACCTAAGAGGTTTGAAATGTGTGGCAGACATTTTGAACCCAAACACTGGGATACCTCTATCACATATGGAATTGAGGGATAAATACCCGGGAATTCAGATATCATATTTTGTTTATTTACAGGTACAGAGCTATGCACGAAGTATAAGTATAAAGGATAACAGAGAAAATGAAATAAAATTAATGGATAAAGTAATAACCCTGAAGAAACCTATATCTATTGCACAGATAAATAATGCATGTAGGAAAAGAATGAGGTTGGATCAAAAAATGAGTGGGTTGTTAAAGTGGCAGGTATGCTTCCCAGAAATAGGCATGGAAAAAATGCTTAAGGCATATAACCAATTAAATAAAATCATGGGTTCAACTATGTATATGGAAATGCACCAAAAGGTATTACATAGAGCATATTATACCCCAAGACAAAAAAAATTAATAGGAGAAGCAATAGACGATAAATGCTTTAAATGCGGGAAAGAAGGTGCTGACTTAATACATTGTATGTGGGCCTGTGAGAAAGTACAAAGATTATGGAAACAGTTACAAGACTATATAAATTATGAATTAAAAATAAACTTTGAAGTGTCGAAATGCTGGGTCTTCTGGGGAATATACCTGCCACACGAAATGAAAGAATTAACCCAACCAAATAGGAAATTATTGGTAAAGTTAGCCGCGGCTACAAAAAAAACTATATTAGCAGAATGGGTGAAAAATATTCCGTCTACGATGGAAATAGTCCATCCAAGAATAACATATTTATTTATTATGGATTGGACGGAAGCAACATTCAAGAGAAATTAGCGAAAAAATTCCTAGAGATGTGGTTACCGTATATTAAAAAACTATTACTACCTATGAAAACAGCACTTAGGAACACATTTGCGGACACCACATGGTATCTAGAAGAACTAATGAAGGGAAGACTTCTATTTTAAGAAAAAAAAAAAAAAGAAAAGTCAAGGAGCATAGTAGAAGGGGATAAATGAGGAAAATATGTATAGATCAGAACGTATGTGTATTTTGCAATGTGCTATATATAAGGAAAGCAAAATGTTATTGGATATTTTAATTGTTTTGTTATTTATAATGCTAATAAAGAGAAATAAAAAAAAAAAAAAAAAAAAAAAAAAACTAACACGCTGAAATTAAATTAAGCAAAATTCACGACCTGATTATGAAAAATTGTTAGTACAGGAATATGGATATCCTGAACAGGTGTATACTGTATATAGCGATATTCATGCCGCCAAACAAGCGAACAGTAATTACCAGCTGTTTAACCTTTTACTGTCTGCTTATGCTATGGTAAAACTGAAAGATAGCTTATAATAGTGGTATCCTATATAACAGTAGGCTAGAGGTTGCTCCTTACCTCTACGAGGGGGATTGTGCTCTGGAGACCACTAGATGGAGCAATTGAAATGTTGCTTGGTTTGGGTATGCACAGAAAGCAGCAATGATAGCAACTGATGACGGGTTTGGATCTCCGGGATCCGAACCCCTGAACTTCACTATCCGAGCCAGTATCCAAGTCCGGCTTAGATTTTCCATCAGACTCATATCTCCGATAGAGGCACAATGACATGATCCCACTGTTGGATTCTTGCGGGTTTTGGATTCTGTGTACAGATGGAGCCAGCTTTATCTTTGCCCGGCGCTCGCTAGAGACTCCTCTCTGGCATGCGCTGTGCGTCCCAGTATCACGGCGGCTGGGCAGCGTCTCCCTGCTCATCCCCGCTGCCCAGTTCGGGGGGGGGACTGGTGGCGACGGCGGGGTTGGCAGCGGGTACACCCGCCACGCTCCGTTGCCAAGGGGCATGCGACCGTCTCGTGCGTGCGCGCCTCTGTCGGTAGCCGGCCGCTGTCGGGGGATGGTGATAGAATTGTCATCCCCTGCAAGGATGGAGCTGGCTCCATCTGTAAGTTTCTGCTGATAGGCACCATCTTCACTATGACATTGAAGAGGGTAGTGGACGGACGTGTGTCTGTCTGTCTGTCTGCGGGTGGTGTCTGGTGGGTTCTGCTGTCTCTGTATCATTCCAGGCAGGGTGACTGAGCTCTTGTGTGCTCTCTGCCATAGAGCTGGGCTGTCATATATAAGTCCAGTGGTGCTGCTGTACAAATAAATCCAGTGGTAATGCTGCACATATAAGTCCAGTGGTGCTGCCATATATATATATATATATATATATATATATATATATATATATATATATATATATATATATATATATATATATGGTACTTGTTTCCTATCTGGGCGCCCACTAAGTAAATTGAGCACCATGCTATTCTCCGTAGTGAAATCTGATCGCATCGCATCGTACACATACACGATATTGAACGATGCGATGCGATGCGATGCGATCCGATTCAATTTCCCATAGGAAACAATGTTAAATGGCTCAATTTAGCCAAATTATCATAGGAACAATAGTAAATGGGCCAAAAACACCCCTGAACATTGAAATGTCCCCCCAAAAGTAGTTGACGCCACCCCGCCATCAACGTGAACCCGAAGCGTGGCGAGCGCAGCGAGCCCGCGAGGGGCGGCGGTACGCGTCCTCCGACCTTTTCATGCCCTACTATCCACTAGGGCGTGGAGTGAGAATAGAATAGTGTGGCGAGCGCAGCGAGCCACCGAGCCCGAAGCGTGGCGAGCGCAGCGAGCCCCGCGAGGGGACGCGGATACCTTCACAGGTAAACGCGTCCCTTTGCGGGCTTCCCAGGTGTCCGCGTCGCCATGGACACCTGGGAAGCCCGCGAGGGGACGCGTATAACTGTGAAGGTATCCGCGTCCCCTCGCGGGGCTCGCTGCGCTCGCCACGCTTCGGGCTCGGTGGCTCGCTGCGCTCGCCACACTATTCTATTCTCACTCCACGCCCTAGTGGATAGTAGGGCATGAAAAGGTCGGAGGACGCGTACCGCCGCCCCTCGCGGGCTCGCTGCGCTCGCCACGCTTCGGGTTCACGTTGATGGCGGGGTGGCGTCAACTACTTTTGGGGGGACATTTCAATGTTCAGGGGTGTTTTTGGCCCATTTACTATTGTTCCTATGATAATTTGGCTAAATTGAGCCATTTAACATTGTTTCCTATGGGAAATCGGATCGCATCGCATCGCATCGCATCGCATCGTTCAATATCGTGTATGTGTACGATGCGATGCGATCCGATTTCAGTACGGTGCCGTACGTAGAAAACCTGGGCGCCCAGATAGGAAACAAGTACCATATATATATATATATATATATATATAGTATAAAGGGCTTGAAAAACCCAACAAAAAAAATGAATGCAAACAAAAAAAAGCAAAGTTAGCTGAGGAGAAACTTACAATTGCTAATAAGCTATTCATGACACAAAGTGGCAAATAAAGGCTAAGGCCTTGGCCTATGTTTATGACTTGTGGTTCTTCTTCTCATGAAGATGAAAACCATCCTCCCTTTAAAAAATAAATAAAACATAAAGCTTGTTAAAGCACAGGAACCAACTCTGTATTTAGAGATATCACAAATCCCAAAGTAGAGTCCAAGTGTGTCCACAGATGCGATGTCTAGGCCTCATCTTTCCAACACTATATGGGAAGAATAGGCTCCTTGAACCATTACACACCCTTTGCAAGTGCTGGGAGGAGTACCACCAGACCAGTTGCTGACATTGAGATTGAGGATGTCACTGTAGAAGTACATCAGGATGAGGAGGATATTGGTGTAACTGGTGTTGACAATTGATGATGAGGATTCTGATGGTAATCTGGATTGTTTTAATAAAGCACCAGTAGAGACAGTTGATGGTTGTGGGATGAAAAAGCACATCGTCATGCCTGAGCCAAAGACAAAGAAGTCCACCTTTGCGGTCTGGAATTAGTTCTATCCAAATCCGGACAACAACTATCTTGACATACAGTATGTAGCCTTTGTAAAACAGTAATATGTAGGGATAAGGATGCTCAAAACCTAGGAACATCCTCCTCAGTCATTGTCATTTTCAGAAACTTTGTCTAAGAGCGCAAGCAGTCCAGTAATACTTAAATCCATTTCTTTCTGTTGTATCCAAGCATCCACAATCCACACCACCAACTCATCAATTTCCTCCTCAATCAGGATTAGCAGTAGTCCTGCAAGCCATCTCATAGTCATGACTGACTCCTGTCCTATCTGGGGTTCCTCTGGAAGATCCTTGAGTGCTACGCCTACTGCTGCTGTCGCTGCTGCTGTTGTTGCTGCTGAGAATCAAACGTCATCCAAGGGGGGGAGTCGGAACACCACTTGTACTACTATAACTAAGCAATTGACTGTATTACAGACCTTTGTGAGAAAGATGAAGTATAACAGTAGTCACCCTGTTGCAAAGCAGATTACTGAGGCCAAAACCACTATGCTGGTGTTAGATATTCATCCAGTATCTGCCAATAGTGCAGTGGGATATAAGCAGTTGATGAATGTACTGCATCCCCGGTACCAAATCTTGTCTAGATTCCACTTTACTAGGCAAGCAGTTCTCAGACTATACGGGGACACTAACAAAAATGTCCTCAAAAATGCCATTGTAACCACTAACCACTTAACCACGTACATGTGGACAAGTGGGACATGGCAAACTAAGCACTACATGACTGTGACAGCCCACTGGGTAGATGTATTACCTTCTACATCAACAGCAGCAGCATCTCACAAACGCCAATATGTTCCTAGGCAGGCTACGCTGGGTATCACTGATTTCAGTAAGAGATACACTGCTATTAAAATCTTAGAGAAACTCAGGGACATCATTGCACAATGGCTTACCCCACTCAGACTCTCCTGGGAATATTTGACAATCCCACCAATATTGTTTGAGCAAATTCCAGCATGTCCCATGTTTTGCTCAAACAATTAATTTGGTGGTGCAGAGTTTTGTGAAAATGACAGGGGCATTCAGGAGATCCTGTCAGTGGGCCGAAAAATTTCAGGCCATTTTCAACATTCAGCGATTACTTGTCGAAGACTGGAGTGCCAGCGAACACTCTTAAACTTGCCCTGCCATTACCTGAAGCAAGAGTTAGTAATAAAGTGGAATTCTACCCTTTAAATGCTTCAAAGGATGGAGGAGCAGCAAAAGTCAATTTAACCCTATAAATCCACCTACAGTATGAAATAGGCAAAGTTGGGGGAAAGCACCTGACTCAAGTGCAGTGGAGAATGATTTTCGTGTTGTGCAAGGTTCTCCAACCCCTTGAACTTGCCACACGTGAAGTCAAATTAGGCACTGCCATCTTGACTTATTGGTAATTTGGTAATTTCCCTCATCAAGCTTATGAAAAAGCATCTGGAGAAATTGAAGGAGGAGATAAGTATGTGGGACTTGTGGATGGAGCTCTTCTTTTACTTTGCCAGGATTCAAGGGTGGTTAAGCTGATGAAATCAGATCACAACATTTTGGCAACCATGTTTGACCCTAGATTTAAAGCCTATCTTGTGTCTTTCTTTCTAGCAGAAGCAAGTCTACAGAGGTGCAAAGACCTGCAGGTGAGAACATTGCCAGGTCAAGCGGACTGTGACACGGCAACAGCTCCTCCTTCATTTTCTACAGCAACTGTAGTTGAGAGGAAAATACTACAGTTTCCATGCAGACCTGCTGGCAGGGAGGCAGGGCAGTCAGGAGCAAGTTTTAACATCTGGTCAGGACTGAAGGAGTGGCATACCATTACTGACATGTCTACTGTCACTGCATATGATGCTGTCACCATTAAAAGAAAGGTGGATGGTTATACAGTATCAATGACATTATCCAAGTAGGCATGTAAACAGTCCATATGTGTTACTGGCAGGAATAAAAAAGACAATTTGTAGGCCCTTACTCAAACTGGCTTTGGAGGTTACTTCCCCATAATGTAGAGAAGACAATGTTCATCAAAATGAATGACAAATTCCACCAGGTAGACCATTACCAGCAACTGCCTCCAGAAAGTACTGTACACAGGAACCTGTGATGGTGAATTCTAGCGGGATCAAATGAATACTCTGTGAGGAAGAGGATGTACATATCATTGATGGGGTGAGTAATAAGTGGATGAGGATGAGGAGGACATCTTGCTTCTGAAGAGCCAAGTTTTTGCAAGGATAGATTAATTGCTTCTTTTTTTGTGGGGGGCCAAACAAAGCAATAATTTCAGCATCATTTATGTGGCAGACCCTGTTGCTTAAATGATTGTCCTGTGATTATTGATTAAGTTCATGTCCTGTTTATTCAACATTAGGGTGGGAGGGTCCAAAGACAATTCCATCTTGCACCTTTTTTTTCATTATGCTCTTATGGCCAAATTTTTTAAACTGCCATCCTGTCCACTCCTAGATGGGCCACTTTTGTCGCTTATCAAAGTCATCCAGCTACCTCTGTGCAATCTTTTGGCCTAAATAAATGTTCAGAATAGACTGGAGATGAGTGAAAATTATGGCTATTGTGGTTAAATACAAAAAAAAATACAGATCCAAAACTGATACCAATATCAAAACCCGGAAAGGTGGTATTGGCAAAACCAATCAAGATCCTAAAAACAAAATACAAAACCTGAAATATCTCTACTCCAAACACGCTGTTCACAGGTACAAATGAAAAGCTAATTTCAGGGGAGTGGACTGGGTGGTGACATTAAGATTGCACATAGCCACCCTGATTTGTGGGATTATCGTTGACATATATTTAAAAATCTAAGTGTGTTTATCATGTATGTCTTACAATAAGCAGGGGCTGGAGCAGGTGCAGATGATAATCATGACAGACAAGAGCGGATTGGCCCTGGCGGGAAAACAGGCGGTTTTCTGGTCGGCCAGCCCATAACACATTAGAACCGGGCAAGCCGCTCTCCCCCTGGCTGGACCACACAACCGCAACGTCAGCGGCTGCGGCGTTATGCCCAAATAGAAAATGAACAGGCTGAGCGGTGGGGGAAGGATGAGCATGACCTGACAGACCAGAGGAGGTGAGTCCCGAGCGGCCTGTCAGCATGGCGGGGAGCTGGATGTAGCTGGCAGAGCTGACACGCTGCTAAACTCAGCGCAGTGTGATTATGAGAGCTGCTGTCAGCTGTTCCCGCTGCGTTCTGCTCCCACTGTACTGACACACCGCTCACCTCTACTGAGAATGTTGTGTCAGCTCTTCCAAATGCCCCACTGCCACCGTCACCCTCACATTGCTGTAAGTTATTGGGTCGGGGGATGCCGGCTCAGTGATATGGGGGGGATACCTGCTCGGTGATGTTGGGGGATGCCTGCTCAGTGATGGGGGGGGGGGTGCCCGCACAGGGTTTATGCACCCTGCCCTTAAACAATCCTACAGTGAACACTACACACACCCATAGCCTAACCCTACCCATACACACACCTGTAGCTTAACCCTGTCTATTCACCCCCCCACACACACACACACACACACACACAGCCTAACCCTAATGTTTCATGCACCCT
Source organism: Crinia signifera (assembly GCF_055691185.1). NCBI lineage: Eukaryota > Metazoa > Chordata > Amphibia > Anura > Myobatrachidae > Crinia > Crinia signifera. Next base: position 320,764,058 of record NC_139221.1, read on the forward strand.
GGCCTGCAGCATAACTGAGGTGGGGAAATCTCATGAGGGGGCGTGATCAGTCGGGAGGTTGTTGATATGATAGGAGGGAGTTTCCGCTCCAGCTTGGCTGACCACACTCGCTAACGAGAACCCATCTCCATTAGGGCTGCTTTGATAAATTTCCCGGGCTGGCTTAAAATCCCAATCCACCATGAGCCCTAATGAGCATCAGGAGTTTCCCCTTGTGACTGCCTGATCCCCCAAATTAATAGAATAGATAATTTGATTAGCATAAGGTAGTAAAGCAGGTTTCTGAGGCTGATGTTCTCATTAGGTTCATAGAAACAAATTTAGTGGTATTGTAGCAATTTTGACATGCCAATCAAGGCTGAATCATGACAACGATGAACATGGCTACATGTGTTTTTAGAAATTTTGTAGGCATTAGTTTGAAGTTGATCTTTCGATTTCCCATGAGAAGTAACAAAGGCTACAGAATATTCTAATGATAGGTACACATCTATGCGACCCAATGATGGGTCATCACTACAAAATAAATTGTGGTATTGTGCAATGTATCTGTACTTGCTGCTTAAAAAAGCCTTGGCCATAATAGCTTCCCATTGGACGTGCTATATATCCAATGGTACGATTTGGTGTACACGCTGGGGGTCATTCAGGTGTGTGCTACTTGATATGATTTCAGCGGTAGGTGCCTTCTGCTCTACTAGCAATCTGACCTCCTAGGACAGGAGCACCCACCATGCATCTGTGGTATTGCACAATCCACCTGTCGCAGAGCGTAGGAAATGTATATGGAGATTCTTGGCCTATTCCCACTCCCTAAACAGCGGCAACACAGTTTTACAAACAGAGCCCATTGCTGCCCCTCCATGCCCCTGAAAAGGCATGAGACTGTTATTTATTGACAGTCTAATGCCAGCCTGCATTCTAGGAAACAGAACCCATTCGCACAAGCAGAGAACAAAAATGTGCAAATAACTGAAAATTGGTACTGTGTGCCAATGATCTCAGGTGCAACCACACCTTAACGATCACTGCTACTCTATGCAATGGTTATGCAGATTGGTCAAAAGTATCACACATTGGTGCCTGATTCAGCATGAATTGCTAATTAGCGATTTACCAATGGATCTGTGACTGAACAGCGATCTGCGATACATTTGCACATTATTTTTTTGCAAAAATTAAATGAATCCAATAAATTGGAGCATCCATTTACTACAAAATTCATATTACTCACAAAACATGGGGCCTGATTCAGTAAGCTAAGCAGCAGCTACTCACTGCTTTGCAAGACCCTTAGCACCGCCCAGAGGAACATCCACCCCCTGAACATACACACACACACACACCCCTCCCCGCCGCCAATCGGTACCATGCCCTCACATGCAGTCTGAACTAACTTTTATTTCCGTCGGTGTCCGCCACAGAGGTGTCTGCTCACATCAGCCGCCCGCCCCCAGCAGGAATCGGGATGCCCATGTTCCCAACACCCATAAAATGCTGGTTGTTCTCCTGCTCTAGTGCCATTTCTGTCCCCGTCCACCCCCAGCCCTCCGTATTTAACTCACGGAAGCTGTTCAATGCCTGGGTTTGCACACCGAGTGATCCTGAATCGGTCCCATAGCTATAAGATGTATGACAGCTTTCCTTATCTGTGTACGCTTGTTCAGAGCAAGAGTGTATTTGGAAGTGAAGGGGTTATTACACATTTACTGACTTGGGTAGAAAAATATTTCGCTAGTTACATTTGATTAGGGATTTCTAAGGGATTATTAATAACAAAAACTGCACAGTCTAATAAATCTTCTTGCTCATGTGTGGCTTTGATATCACCGAGTCATTGGCTGACATTGAAGATTCAAATTAACCTTAATTGAAATTGCTCAAGCCAAGGCAATAATACCTGTGCTTAGGCAGGGTTGAGTGATCGGCAGGAAAGCCATCCAACACGGGCATTATGGGAAGCCGGTTGGATTGGAGCGTTCTGATGGCAATTACTGTTAGAGTGCGTTCTAATAATCTCACCTGAAACAAAATAGCTCTTTATCTAGACTACTAAAAAATATAAATGTATTTCACACTAATTAGGGATGAAGGAAAAAACCCCTATGATATAATTTAATAGCGCACGTGCCTTTTTTTTTTTACATTGCAGAAGACAATAATGATATGCGGCTGTTTACACGTATTGTCCTAGTCAGCCCTCTGGAGGGTTTGGTGGTTTTCTTTACCTCTTTGCAAACATTTCTTTCGGAAATTGCATTTTTATTTGGTCCTTTTTCAGCCCAAAACCCATATGAATACCTCCTCTGTAATGACATTCTGTGCAAACAAATTAACAGAAAAAGTTGTTCAGCATCATTAAGCTAAACGTATAGTGGGAATTATATGTTCTTTCTTGCTACCCTGCTAAAAGAACCGCTGTTTTTGGTCAATTCAACTCCGGAGCATCTGCTATAATAATGGCAGTGCCACATTATTTGAGGTCATACGCTCAACGGAGACATTTGATCTTATCAGTTCGCAAGAGGTTATAAAAATACAATATGTTCCGAAGCATTACTGTAAATAATTGAAAGTAAGGTGAAACAAGTTCAGTTCTATGTGTTAACGGTGCTTTGATAGAACCTAATGTTTTTAAGAGCTGTACCTATCTTCAATGCAGTAAGAGTGATGGAGGGGTTGAAGTGGACTTCTTCGGGAATGAAAAATTAAGCGGGTCTAAATAAAAATGTTGGGGAGCTGATTTCCAAGACTCTGTCTGTCATTTCTGGTATAAGCCAATGCATATTATTAATGGTCAATTTTAAATGGTACAAACAGAAAATTTGGTCAAAAATGAACATGGGATTGACCAGTGGCGGATCCAGAGGGGGGGGGGGGGGCTGGCTGGTACACAGTCCAGTGTTCAAATAATTGAGCCGAACCAACTGCCAGTGAGTGCCAGAAGGGGATATTTGGCAGTGAATGGGATGGCAGTTTGTTTGGCTCCCCTATCTGAATTTTGGACTGTGCTGCAGCCCACCTCTGGATCCGCAATTGGGTTTGTTTTCCAAATAGGAAAATACCATATCGTCAATGCCGTATGTAGATGGTGTAGTTTAAAAGAAGTCCATAGGCTTCTTTTCACATTTTTCTCCAAGATGATCCTTCCCAATGTCTTTAGCAGCTTGTGCATTTATTGGCCAAAAGATTTAAAAGGGCATAAGTTCTCATATCACAAAGGATAGCTATTTTCTGAATACCTGTCCTTCATGATTTTAATCACAATTGTACTTGCAAACTGGAATTATTTACATTGATAATCATTCGGTAAGTGGTGAGAAGTATGGCGTTCAGAATGCGATGGGTAATGCATATCATACCAAATGCAATTTATTATAATTCTAGCTTAGACTGAAGAGACCTTTTACTTTTACATCAGTTTAGCATTCTACTTGAAGGGCCCAATTCGGCATCATTGGCAAATTTTGCCGATTTTTGTGAATCTTCGCTTGCCTGGGGAATGTGCGAGCCCGAAACTGCGGTCACAGGCATTGCCAAATCATTTTCTAGGCAAGTGACTTGCTGGGTGATGTCATACATAGCCGCTGTTACCCAAAACATGGCTGTCCGGTGATTGGCTTCGCAGTTAGCGGGCTGAGAAGCCAGTGGGCTACCCTTAATGTGCGAGTGCTTTGCATAATAGTGATGCAGAAGAGGAATCTTGTGATTGCATCACGGGGAGCGACCCAGATGCAGAGCTGTATATCCCTGTGCTTGGCAGCCCCCACCATGCTACCACCGGCAATTGTCGCAAAACCGCAAATAAAGCTGAATACGGTCCAAAGATTGGTACAAGTAGGGACTGTATGTTGGAAGAAAGGCCTACAAAATTAGATATAGAAAAAGGGAGAGCGCTAACAGTGCAGTATATGGTAGTATAATCTGTAAGGCAGATTTGTGATATTTCTCAGCCAAAATAATACTGGAGCCTTCTTCGACTAGCCTTCTCTGGCGAGCCATGGCTCACCAAGGCTTATTATCATCTATTGTTTTCAGCTGCAATACAATACATAGAACAATACAGTAGGGGACTAGCAGGGGATCCGACAGCTCTGGCTCACTTAATCCTATCAAAGGGCAAGATGAGGATGGCTCTATCTGTATGTGTTATGGTGCACATACACTAGGGCAACTTCTCTGATTCGAAACGTCGCCATCCCCATTGAACCACCCATGAACCTTCGGGACGGCAGGGCTGCATACAATACACCATATACAGACCTTTGGCATACGATGCATTGTATGCAATCCCAGCCAAGCCTGCCGAAGGCAATGCAATATATCTATCGTGCAGTCATGCAATCTATAAGCTCCGATGCCATGCTCTTGGGACATGGCATTGCATCGAATCTGTGGTCAAACACAGGTCGAAAATCGCAGGGAAATAGATAGAATCCCTTTATTCGTCTCACAATGGAGAAATTTCAGTGTTACAGCAAGGTTCAAGTACAGATAAGAGTAGTAGCATAATAATAAGAACACACATAATAAGATAAGATCCAAACAATACAACTCAAGAATCTAGGAACATGCAGGTCTTCTTCAGACCATGACAGTTGTACATTCTAATTGCAGCCGGAAGGAACTATCTGCGATATCTCTCCGTTGAGCATCTAGGGTGAAGCAACCTATCACTGAAAGTGCTACACAGATCTGTCAAAACGTTTTTGAGCGGGTGTGAAGCATTATCCAATAATGATGTCATCTTGTTGATCATTCTCCTCTCACCCACAATCTCTACAGAATCCAAAGGCATTCCTAGGACAGAACTGGCCTTCCTTACCAGTCTGTTTAGTCTCTTATTGTCGGCTGTTGAAACACTGCTGCCCCAGCAGACCACTCCATAGAATATGGCCGATGCCACTACACAGTTGAAGAAGGTCTTCAGGAGCGATCCCTGCACTCCAAAGGACCTCAGTCTCCTCAGCAGATAGAGTCTACTCTGTCCCTTCCTATACAGAGCAGCAGAATTATCAGTCCAGTCCAATTTATTGTTCAGATGAAAACCCAGATACTTGTAAGTTCTTACGATCTCAATATCCATTCCCTGAATGCTCACAGGAGTTGGGGGGGTATGCTGACGTTTCCTGAAATCAACTACCAGCTCCCTAGTTTTCCTCGTATTAAGTTGAAGATGGTTCCCCACACACCAATCGCCTTGTCTTGATATTATTCTGACATGTAAAAGGTCATTAGACCCAAATGTATTGGAAAAGGTTTGGTCCTGTTATCTCAATAATATTACAGTTAAATAAATATGCAAGTTATTGACAAGGATGCACACTCCCGCAGGTCTGTATTGATGCAATCTTTTGTCTGCACCTGCAATAAGTTTCTGACTAATCATCAATGACAGTATACAGTACTTCTGGATTTGGGCACTGAACAATATAATTTGATGAGTATGCACTAAGGAGCCTTTCCACGCTCCCCTGCATGTACTGTGCATGCACATAGTCATTATGCTCATGTGCAGCCGCTGTGTGTGAGCAGCCATGGTGAATACATTGTTCACTGGGAGCTCGCACAGAACAGTGCAGATGGGGGGCATGAGGCGGGCGTTCTCCCCGATGGTGCTGGGGGTGGGCAGCTGATGCCAGCAGATGTCAGCGGTCTGCCTGATTCCTGCACAGGGCAGTTATCATAGAATGATATCTTCCCCACACACAAGGCTGCAAATGGATGTTTATGCAAAATGTCCATTTGCATGCCTGCGGGGGTCCCTGCGTGTGAGGGGGGGAGGGCCGGGCAGCTGTGTGGGCGGCAGGCAGCATTTGTTGGACTGGCAAGGCTTCAAAATTTGCAGACTTGCGAGTCAAGCAGAATAAGGGCCTATATCAGGGAGAACAGCAGTTAAAGGGAAATTGTTAACGACATTGCATCGATTGATGGGCATGTTATAGTCCAGGGGTGGCCAAACCTGGCCTCAAGGTCTACCTTGAGGCCAGGCGTAGGCTGGTGGAGAGGCACTCCATCCATACTTGGCGGTGGCTCCCTGAAGAGGAGACGGGCAGGGTTTGGGGGGGGGGGTGTGCGGGCAGCTACTGGGGAGCAGCGGGGCGGCAGCGCAGGGCAGCAGTGGGGAGGCAGCGCAGGGCAGCAGCGGGGAGGCAGCGCAGGGCAGCAGCAGTCTCCATCATAACAGGGCACGCAAGCTTCTAGTGCGTGCGTGCCCCCTTCTGGCGTAAGACGTACAGCGGTGATTGGCGATAGAATCTCCAGGAGCAGCTCCATCTGTATAGTAGGAAAGAATGCAGCAGGTTTGAAAATGTCACAGTTAGTAATGACTACACCTGTGCACCAGCTAGGTGATATGGAAGACGTGGACCGTTGGTAGATCTGCAAGACTGGTTTGGCTAGCCCTGTTATAGTCATACCATCCATAAGTATAATTATCTTTTCTATCTCTTAATCATGGTGGTAAATTTTAGACCCTATCTGATCGATGAACCCTTATTCCTAATTTACTATCAATACTGCACTATTTTGGTTCTCTTGTTCATTTTGTTCTATATCAACTGGAGGAGTAAGGATGGTGTAAAGAAAAGGTACGTCTTTGGAACTTCACACAAACTCTCTACTGCTTGATGTTGATTGATGATGTTGATCCTTTTATGCATCAGGAAAAGTTTACTAAATTTGTTCTTTTTTTTCTTTAAATGTGTGCTTGTCCTTCTTAATTATACAGTTTTTTTAAGTCTCTTGCCAGAATTATAATTAGTATAATTACATTTGATATACAGTATTCTTCTGTGCTTCACAAAACACACATATTGGCTCTGACCCATTGAATTCTTTGCACATCATTGCGGAGATTGCATGCAAAGGATGTTGCTTTTCCACTGTTATTCTAAAAAAACATGTAGGAGCTAGTTGTTATAAAAATGCAGATATTCAAATATCTCAAAATATCTCAATCATAACCGAACAGAAAAAAGTACACACAAAACAATGGGGCAGATGTATTAAACTTTAACAAGAGATAAATCCAAGGGTGATAAGGAGATAAAAACATCCAGCCAATCACCTGCTAACTGCCATGTTACAGGCTGTGTTTGAAAAAAGTCAGTAAGGAGCTGATTGGCTGGACGTTTATCTCTCCTTATCACACTTGTATTTATCTCTTGTTAAGGAAAGGCATAATCACTCTTTAACGGACAAAACCATGTGCACTGCAGGTGGGGCTGATGTAACATGTGCAGAGAGAGTTAGATGTGGGAGTTTTATTGTTTCTGTGCAGGGTAAATACTGGCTGCTTTATTTTTACATTGCATTATAGATTTCAGTTTGAAGTACACCCCCCACCCCAATCTAACTCTCTCTGCACATGTTACATCAGCCCCACCTGCAGGGCATCTGGTTTTGTCCATTAGAGAGTGATTGTGCCTTTCAGAGTGAATCAGAATAACCCCCTAAATGGATAGGTTTTAATCAAGAGCTTTCAGTTACGTCGCATTTACCACCATCATTTTCTATCTTTTACCAATAGGAAACCCGATTAATTCATTACACAAATGATTTATTAGTACAGTCATTCAGCCGGAGTACATTTAGCATGTAAATTTAAACCTCACGTATCCTCCTGAGGTTGTAGTTATGCATTTTGATGACAATGGTTGCCTTTTAATTCATGTAATATTAATTAGTGTTTATTATATACTGTATATCAAATACTGTCTGCAAAGAGTATTGTTTCCTATCTCTGCGGATGTATCGATCATGGGCTTTGACACCAGCTATAGACGGCCGCACTGGTTCATTCAGGCTTAGCAAACACTGCAGGCAATCCATATGTTCACTGAAGGTCAGTAGCCACAAGGATTTTGCAAAAGACAAATTAAATGTAATTGGCTGCTGCAGCTTATTGACCAAATGCAGGAAGTGCTGTAATTGGCTATTTTCTTAATGACGCCTCCCCAGGGATGATCACATCACAGTTCAGATTTACTGTGTATATCATGAATCTGGTCATGCAGATCTCACATGCAGTATCTGGGGGGGGTGTTATAACTTGTGCGGGCAGCTCCTTTGTGTCCCTACATCCAGCTGTATTGTATACTGGGAATTGTGCTGCTTATTGTTGCCAGAGCTCTCTTTTAGTTTTTCAGTTACTGTAATGTTTAGCTCTGTGCATCCTGCATTGTTTTAATGTATGCCATACAGTATGTACGGCGGTGGAAAAAATGGGATAGTGCACCCTGGCGAATTACAATAGAAACAATAACATAGTGCAAATAATGGATGAATGGTGAATGATTTTATTTCTCGCACCGCATTCACATGGGCGCAGAATAAATTAGCATATCACATATCAATGCCTTCACTTGAATCAGCTAGCATTTCTCCCTCTGTTCCTATGGAGCTCAAAACAGGTACAAATAGTGCAATACCGCGTAATAAACAAAGGGTCATTTATTAGGAAAACTATTTTGGTGAATTAAAAAGCATATAGCCCTTAGGAGGGCATCAAATCCTCCTGGTGAGCAGTTCAAAGGAGTGTCCTGTATAGATGTCTCCTGCATAACCCACCATCAGTTTAGGCCGGGGGTAGCCAACTCCAGTCCTAGAGAGCTACCGACAGTTATCATTTCCCATGTGTTCTCACAGAATCACAAGTGAAGTATTTAGCACCGCCTGCGGATCATTTATAATGTGTCAGTCAGTAATGAGTGCACCTGTGTACCTGTGAGTTGAGCTGGAAAATGTGAACTGTTGGTAGCTCTCAAGGGTTGGAGTTGGCTACCCCTGGTTTAGGTTATAAGGGTTATTTGCTTTTTAATTCAACAACAATTTTTCCTAATAATTGACCCCTTTTTTCTCCCAAGAGCACAGCGCAGAATCCTCAATGAAGAAGTGTCAGCTAAAGACTTACAGAAATCTCTGGCACATGCTAACATCTCTGTTGACGAATCTACGATACGTAAAACAATAAACAAGACCGGAGTTCATGGGTGTACACCACGGAGGAAGCTACTGCTGTCCACAAAAAACTGTGCTGCAATATTTGCTTTGAAGTTTGCAAAAGAGCATCTGGATGTTCCACAGCACTACTGGCAAAATATTCTGTGGACAGATTCAACTGAAGTTGAGTTGTTTGGAAGAAACACACATACAATGTGTGGAGAAAAAAAGACACAGCTCACCAACATCCAAACCTAATCCAAACTGTGAAATATGGTGGAGGAGGCATCATGGTTTGAGGCTGTTTTTCTGCTTCAGGGCCGGGACAGATTGCTGTCATTGACGGAAAAATGAATTCCCAAGTATATCAAGACATTTTGCAGGAGAACGTAAGGCCACCTGTCAACCAATTGAAGCTCAACAGAAGATGAGGGATGCAACAGCACAATGACCCAAAGCACAGATGTACTGTAGATCAACAATTGAATGGCTTCAACAGAAGAAAATATGCCTTCTAGAGAGGCCCAGTCAGAGTCCTGACCTCAACCCGATTGAGATGCTGCGGCATGACCTCAAGAGAGCGATTCACACCAGGCACCCCAAGAATATTGCTGAACTGAAACTGAGTTTTTTACAGAGGAATGGTCCAAAATTCCTCCTGACCGTTGTGGAGGTCTGATATGCAACTATAGGAAATTTTTGGTTGTGCTCATTGCTGCCAAATGAGGGTCAACCAGTTATTAAATCCAATGCTTCACATACTCTGTCCACCCTGCACTGTGAATGTTTACATAGTGTGTTCAATAAAAATAAAACATATCATTGTGTGGTATTAGTTTATGCAGACTGTGTTTGTCTATTGTTGTGATCAGAAAACATTTTATGACCAATTTTTGCAGAAATCCAGATAATTGTCGTTAGGAGAGCCCCTCTGTTCCATGGGAGGTTTCTGTCCTCCCTGAGCTCGCCTTAGGACACCTGCATTATGGTTTGACAGGTGTACCGCCCCAGTCAAACTCCCCACCTGCCACTGTCCCCAGAGCGGGAAAACAATAACTGTTAATTCCAAAGGGTTCGCATACTTTTTCTTGCAACTGTATCTGCTGCAGTTAAAAAAAGAATATGTAATTTTTAATACATATGCAAAAATCTCCCCCAAACTTTTTTTTTATGCTTTCATTATGGGGTATTGTGTGTAGAATTTTGAGGGGATAAAAAATTATTAATTCCATTTTGGAAAAGAGCACAGAAGGACACGATAGATTACATGACCATTTGGTAATCAGGTCACGGACACTTATGTAGGCTCAGCTTTGAGCCATCGATAAGGAAGGCACTGGCACACTTAGGGCTCGAAGGGTAACCAGGAGGATAAATTCCGATGGATAGGGGAAAGGTGTTCCCTTTCGGATCGTACGGAAAGGGGTAGGATGTCACGTATTTTAATTTAATTATGAACTGCACGCCATCCCATACTAGAAGGAGCGGGAATAGGTATGGCTACACAAGCGACACTTTGTTTAAAGAGAGCTCAGGTGGTTTAGAATAGAATGCTCTCGGTGAGGATATTGAATACACGACCACACAGGGTTTGTAAGTACAGGCCGACTCAAATGCGTCTGGCTTAGACACACACAATTATTATTGAGCTTTTTTTTTTTTTTTTTCTTTTTTTTTTTTGTTGTCCCCTTCTCTCTTCTGTTTTCGGGGGAGATTAATCATCTTGTCTGTTGGGAAATTAAAAAACAGGGTTCCAAAGGGCATATGGTATGAAAAGGAGAGATTGGGGTGTCACATGGAACTAGAAGAACAAGGTGGTCCTATGACAGGGGGCAAGAATGGAAGAAGGAGGAAACTAGCTAAGAGTCGGGACGGGAATGAGTAAGGGGCAGGAGAATAAAAGAGGAGAAAGAGGGGGTAAGGCGGACTTCATCCGGGCAGAGGGGCAATGAATAGAGAACCGGACATTAGAACAAGGCCAAGCAAACGGGGCGAGGGTGAAAGGGGGGTAGTTATGTTTAATTAGAGCTGTGATTGTATAAACAGCCGGCGTGAATATTTTATGCTGTGATGTGTTGTGTTTGTATGTATTGGGATGTATGCACTGTACTCGTTTTTTGTTGGAAAAAAAGTAAATAAAAACGTAATTTAAAAAAAATTCCATTTTGGAATAAGGCTGTACCATAACAAATTGAGGAAAAATTGAAGTGCTGTGAATACTTTACGGATGTATTGTACATCTGCACAGGGGGAATGGTATAAGTTTGAACCCTTTTCCACCCTCCCCCACCTCCTCCCTGCCCCCAACTGCTCTGACCCCAGGGAGTTGGAAAATCTACTATGATACCGTGTTTCTGTTCATGGTAATAATTGTTTAAATCTAATAAACATTCCAGCAATTGGCTGTTTGCCTGGTTGCTATTTTCTTCTCAAATATACCCTTTTTCTAATCCAAAGCATTGAAAATCAACTGGTACTATAAAAAATAATAATGCTAATAATGCATTTAAGATGTTTTTCATTAGTTAGTAATTAATCTGCATGTTTTTACCCCGCAACTCTGTTGGCTTTATTTCTTCTCCTTAATTAGATATTACTTTTTATATTTCATGATGAACTAGTTCTGCAATTTCAGTTAACGCCATGCTGAGATAATAGTAGAAAGCAATGTGATGATTCCGCAAAATTACATTTTTCTTCAGTTGGAAATAAAGTACACAGTTTAAGGTGCTGCCATTTCGTTAATGGGCTACCGCAAACTAAAGGACTAATTCAACTTAAATAGGAAAGGGCCGAATTTGGCCCGTTCCAAAGGTGGGAGGCATATCGAGGCTTTCGCACTGGTAGGGAAGGACGAGGGACAGACCGGGTCCGGAGCAGGGGAACAGCCTGCGATTTATGTTTGTCTCCTTGAAGATGCTAGGTGTTCCCCGGGATCGTGGGTGGGCCGATGCCTGTCGGTGAAGGGTGGCTGACGTCGAATTACTTTGGCACCCGCCCCCTCTTTGGTGGATACTGATATTTATTTCCAAGGGGGGGGGGGAGGAAGCATTTCATGGTTGGTGACCATCAAAGGATTTCTCTCTCTTTCGACCGCATGCAAGGGATATGTTCGTGTTCATCCCCTCGCATGGTACCGAGGGGATTCGTTGGGGGTATTGTTCGGCAGGGCGGCGGGAAGCATTTCAGGGCTCGCTAAGCAGCGAACAACCACTGCTTAGCAAACTTGCTAAATCAGACCTTTGTACCTTCATTGCATTCAAATTAATAATATACTGTCTTGCATACAGGTGATGCTTAGGAGGACATTAAATATAGAACCAGGATTACTGTATGTCGCTGTATTTTTTTTTTTTTATGTAGCTTACCGTAAAATCAGTTGTTTCCATAGAAGTAAATCACTTGGGTATAACTGGGTTTCCTATATCATTGAATTTTGCAATAACATTGCACCTTCGATAAATTATGTCTTAAAACAGAGATAGAGAACATGTGCAATTAAAATAAAGGAACATTATCTTGGCCTAGAGTCCAGAGAAGACTTGTTATTCACTGCATGTGTATCCCTTTCAAATATTTCAGATGTCTTAATACAAGTCCTTGGAGAAAGTTAGTCGTCTCGTCTCGTAATGAGATAACCAACTATACTCATTTTTCGGCTGTAGGGATCGAAATAAAAGTATAATAAATCTCCTGGTTAAAACTTATATTATTTATTCAGGGGCTCATGTAGGGCTGGATAAAAAAATGCCCCTTTGAGTGGACGCAATACATAAACACAAAGAATATTACCAGTATTTGTGCTATGCGTGCATGAGGAATAACAAGTGTATACTGTATTTACCCCTCGTGACCATGTAGAGATAGTTTAGATAACTAGTTAGTACATAAAAATAATGGCTACAGTGCATTAAGAATGTATTCACAGCACTTCACTTTTTCCACATTACATCACGTTACAGCCTTATTCCAAAATGGAATAAATTAATTTTTCCTCAAAGATCTACACATAATACCCCATAATGACAACATGAAAAAAAGTTTTTGGGAGATTTTTGCAAATTTATTACAAATATATTTTTTTTAAATCACATGTAAATCTTATAATTGAGCTCAGGTTCATCCTGTGTCCACTGATCGTCCTCGAAATGTTCCAACAGCTTAATTGGAGTCCACCTGTAGGAAATTCAGTTGATTGGACATGAATTGAATAATCGCACACCTGTCTTTATAAGGTCCTACACTTGGCACAAACCATGCATGAAGACAAAGGAATTGTCTGTAGACCTCCAAGACAGGATTGTCTTGAGGCACAAATCTGGGAAATGGTACAGAAATATAACTGCTGCTTTGAAGGTCCTTTTGAGCACAGTGGTTTCCAGCATTCATGGATGGAAGATGTAAGGAACCACCAGGACTCTTTCTAGAGCTAGTTTCCCTATCTGCTTTTACCTCCAATCTCTGTCTTCACATCTCCCTATTTCCATATCCAGGAAGTTTGAAACAGATTATTTTGGTTTCACTTTCTGTTAAGAAGTAATTTGGTCCATCCAGTGGCCTCTAGTGGTCATTAGAGCCCAAACCGCTGCCATTAAGTCAGTTTGTAATGGCAGTTGGTGGTAGTTGCTTTGACTCCCATATTTTACTTTTGGACTGTGCTGCAACCCCTCCCCCACCCTCTGGAGCCTCCCCTAATCAACATCATCATCTACACTATATCTCATGGTACCAGCCATCCAGGAATCACAAGAGATACTTTACCGATGTGTAAATATGTCTCTGCATCTTAGTGCAGGTCTACTTGAATTTGAATTTACTTGATCATAGATTTGCTGTAGTAGGCATCATTTTGTGCCATTTCCTTCCTCTCTTGTGCTTCTCCAATCGTAATGAGTTGGAGAAGCAAGATAAACCAAAATATGTATGCAATTTATTTTACACGTGCGAAGTAAAAAGGTGTACTTTATTTTATGCAAATCCAGGTTCCATCCTTCCAGGAAGTAAGAACACCAATGTTGCCTCTTCTTCAGTGACTTGGAGCCAGTTGCTGCACTGTGACATTAGCATTATCAAATTCAAATTTTATTCACATATATTCAAATGTTCATATCCTCAGATATACCGTAAGTCCCAGTTCACTTTCCAGAGTGATTGCTGAAACCTTGTTGACACTCTCTATAGAAGTGAAAATGTCTGTTCTGATTGGTCAGTTTGCTTAAAGTTCCCACACAATAACCAGTCAGTACATTCACATTCATTCCAATGGAGAATGTTCCATGTCGCACTTAATGAAGTAGAGTACAAATGAGGGGTGTTTGAGGACACATCTGTAAATTTACTGTAACTTACCAAGCTGAAGAAAAGAGCCCACCTTTTGATTTTCTTTATTAAATTAGAAATAAAGAGTATATAATCCTCCAAAATGTACATTTAAAGGAATGGAAAGCAAAGTCTTTAAGTATTATTTATCATTTTTAAATGCATGTTATCACTTCTTTTTATAATTGATACAATTTATGATATAGAAAAATAGATTCAACTTTGTGTTATAAGCACAATCAATAAGGCATTCAATACCTAAATAAACTTATCTGAATCTGTAATAACCCCATAATTAAATTCCATAGAATGAAATATATAAATCCAATGTTTGGTTGTATACATTTTTGAGTAAATATTTACAAATCTTTATATCCTCGTATATACAGTATTCATTGAATTAAATTGTTTAGCTTAGACCAAAATGTGGTAAACGTATCCAATAAACAACATACACCATAAAGAAAACATGTGACTGTTCCCAGGGCCGGTGCTAGGCACTGGATCGCCCCAGGCAGGGGGAGGGGGGGCGCCCCGCTCTCAATCGCTCACCCGCTCAACAGGGGGGTCACCCCGGCACTCACCTGTGTTGCTCCACGTGGGGGGGGGGGTAGTGCTGTGCGATGCGGTGCTGGCTGCTGCAATGCTCCCCAGGGTGGGGCTTGCCAGGTGAAGCGATGCTGCATGCGGTGCCGTGATGCTCCAGGGGGAGTACTTGCCAGGCAATACGGCGCGGGTCGCTGCAGCGCTCTCGGGGGGGGGGATGCAGTGGCCCCGAGTCGCTCCAGGGGGTGGGCAGGGAGTTGTGGCCGCAACCAGCACCGCTCACCTCCATCCAGGGAGGGACAGCTCCAAACTGGAGTTGGCTACCTCTGTTCTAGATCATAATCTCCTAATTCCGTCAATGCAATCTTAACTTCAGTAGTCACCCCATTCTTAATAGCAATAAATAAAAATGACTCACAAGCCAATGATGTGATGCACATATATATAGGAATGGATCAAGAGAGGTATAGGGAAGATCACCCACTGCAATGGCAGGGGCAGATCACCAACTGCAAAGGCAGGGGCTACATCTCAGTGGCTAACACATGAAAGACCAGCATCAGTTTTACATATATATTTCTTAATTTTCTGGACTATTTATACTAAACCATCGACAAGGACTCTGATTGGAAACTGTAAAGTATGCCATGCACAACGGTAGCAGATCAAAGTACCTGGCCCCGAAGCAAGGTGAGTGAGAGCCATGTGTGGTGCCCCAGAACTCCATATAAACCCCACACTCCCGATTGCAGGGCGCCAAGGGTTAACTTTGCCCCGGGGTTTCGCGCCTCAGGGAATGACTGGCGGGCTAAGACAGGCAGGGATTGGCTGGGAAGGTGGAGGAGTGAGAAGAGGAGGAGAGAAGGGGAGTTCAGCGCGTGGGCTGAGAGGAAGCGGAGGAGAGACTGACGTGAGGTGGACGCCGGGCGCGGTGTTCGGGATCCCCAAGCCTGGGAGACGCAGTGACCGGACGCCAGCTGAAGCCAGGGATGATGCGCAGCGGGACTCGTCACGCACAGCCGCCGGCGCAGACACCCGCCGACCCCTAAGAAGATGCCGGGGAGAGGATCGGTGCATGTACCCGCCCTGTCAGCACCAGCCAGGTAGACGGAGAGCCACTGAGTGCGGCAACGCTGCGGCTGCAGCGCCCACACTAGTGCGCCCCGTCGGAAGGGGAGAGATCCAGCAGGAGGCCCCAAGTGAGGACCGGAGACCGGGAGCCAGAGGTCGTGACGGGCAGGAGCCTGCAACAGTAACCAGACACCAGGTATCAACTCCCTGCCTCATCCCGCACACAGCCATTCCCCATCTACTGGTGCCCGCACGCTTCCCCCCTGTACCAGGGCTCACGGTGAGGGTTCCCCGGGGGCCCCAGGCACTAAGGCTCACTGGAGTGCCAAGCCCAATCGGACACCACCCCCTCATAAGGAAAAGTCATTCAGGGATCCAGGACATCCTGTCTGGACTTACTGCCCATGTGACCGCCTGCCTTTTAGGTTAGGGTACCCCTATTCATAGGGACCCCTCCAACTGTAAGGGGACAGTGTCATCTTGTGGCTCAGCTAAGGAAGGCCTTCTCCGGGATTGTATAGTGTAACCCTAGCGTGGATTCTGTTCTAAACGACATCGTCCATTCCCCCTTGTCCGGGAGGGCCACATAAGTTACGGGCCGCATCGGACAACTCCATCGGACCGAAATTTCTCCACACACCCCTGTGCACAGGTAGTCCGGGACTGAGTTATATTTAGGGTGACGTCACCTCAGGTTAATTGCCAGTATAGGTGCACCAGCTAGTCAGGTCATTGCCTACTGTTATGGTTGTCGTTGTGGTATTTATTTTATGTGCGATTTATGTGTGCATATCGAACGTAGCCTTCAGTGTTAACGGTACCGTGTCGATTCTTTGACCCAGTAGTAACGTAAAAGCGGGGGTGCTTGACCCCGAAAGCCATCACGGTACTTCGAACACGTGAAGCCTATAGGCCCAAGTGGGCACGTATGTATTCTGACTCTGTATTATTGTTTCATGTGATAACCGCCCGTTATCCGGGTACTTGTTCCATAATTACCTGTTGTTCATTACCATGGCCTTAACCCACAGTCACTGCTCAGCCGTGAGGGTCAGTGGGCAGAGGCTGTACCTAATTCGCAATAAATTTGAGTTGCACTGCAGAACGTGTCCTCTTCATTGAAGTGTCCCTCTCTGGTCCACCGGGTAACAGAAGGACGGACGACCTGGAGTCGCCCCTGAAGACGCAAGGTAAGAGGAACCCGTTCCCTCCGTACACCGTGCACCACATCTCTTTTGGCGTCACAACGAACAGGATCCGGGTGCATCAGGAGAGCGACAACTTGGTGAAAGATGGAGCAGCAACAAGGCGGAGAAGTGGTGCAGCAGGCAAATCCGCAAAACCAAGAACAACAGGACGTCCAAGACACAACACCGGCCGCGGCCATAACTCTGCCGTACTACTTCGGGGCCCCGTGGCTCCCGACCTATAGTGGAGACGATGACCAGCCACAGAAGACCTCATTTGCAGACTTCAGGAACAACCTCGAATCCACGTTCCGGATGTATAAGCCTAGCGAGCAGCAGAAGGTGGAAATCCTGATGGGACAGCTAACGGGGTCGGCACGCAGAGAAGTGGCCTCATGGCCAATGGAAGAGAGAAAAAGTGCGACGGACATGCTGAAGGAAATCTTCACCACGTTCGAAACAACGTCCATCCCTGAGCTGAAGATGAAATTGTATGCCCGCAAACAGCGGCCAAATGAGTCCCTACGGGACTACGCCTTGAGTCTGCAGGAGATGCTAAAGGCCATCGTGGCGGTAGACCCGGAGGAGGTACGAAACGCAGACAAAGCCCTAACGACTCAATTCGTTGAAGGAGCGTCCCAAGAGAACGTTAAGGTTCAACTGCGATTGCTGAAGTCACAGATGCCAGGCAAGACCTTCCGGGACTTTAAGACGGCTGCCCTCGCCATCGTCGGTAACCCCAAAGGAAGGGAGGAAGAGTACCCAGAATTGATTGGCTTCAGAGAAGGAGTGAAACCGACAGGAGCCACAGCCAGCGGCACGGAGAAGGCGAAATGGCCCCACGACTTGGCAGTACAGGGTGGCCAACAGCCCAACAGAGACGCGACGCAGACGCTCCAGAAACAAATGGAGGAACTGGCCGTCGGGATGGTGGAGATGCAGAGAGAGATGCGTCGGATGGCAAGTGCACCGGCACCGAGCTATGCAGAACCAAGATGGAGAACCGAAAGACAAAGACCGGCCCGAAGCAGGTGGGGACCGCCCCGAGAGTATGGACGGCAGCCTCCCGACCAGTTTGATGGGCAGGGACGTCTGACGTACTACCGAAGCCAGGAGGCCAGAAGCACCGAGAGAGACGGCAACCAGGATGAAGGGTTAAACCCCAACACCCCGAGGTCGAGGGCCGAACCTCGGGGGGGGGGGCGGGAAGCTTAGGTCCAGCCCCAGAAGATGGGCAGGCTTGCTATGGCAGACAATGCTATATCGGTGCAAGCGAATTACCTGCCGCATCGGATCGTTACCCTTCAGCCCGCGTAAAGAACCAGGGAAGGGTGCTCTGGTTTCACGTACAACGGGGATTCGGTTTTATTAATTGTGCTGACGCAGAAAGGGATATCTTCGTCCACTTCACAGCTATTGAGAAGAAAAATGCAAGAGATTCTTATCGAAGTCTTGGGTCCGGGGAGCCGGTGGAATTCGACATCATCAGGGGAAGAAAGGGCCTCCGGGCAGCCAACGTCACTGGCCCCGGTTGCGTTCCAGTCAGAGGCACCCAGCATGCCGCAAGAAGAGAGCGCCGTTGGAATTACCCAAGCCACAGAAGTCATCCACGACACTACCCCTCCAAAGATCCACCCCAACGAAGTGGTATGTACCCCAAGGAAGCAGAAAATGGGGTAGGAAGAAGTAATGGGAAAACATACGGATGTAGCCAACAGAGTTCCCAGGGCCGAGTGCAGAGTGAACTAATGAAGAATAAGCGGTCACGAAACAAAGTGAACCCCGAGCAGGAGCTGAGCTCGTACATAGCCGCAGTCGAACCCATGTTGATGATGGTGGGTGGCCAGACCTCGAGGCTCGACAGCGTCCGTCCAGCATCGGCCCACCGAAGTCAGCGCAGGCTCCGCCCAAGACCGGATCAAAAGCTAGAAGAAGCATCAAAGGATGATGGGGATGAAGAGCCGAATAGTGAAGCGGTCCTCTTGCCTCCGCTGCCCACTGACCCTCTCGAGCTATTGATGGCAGTGGGCTGGTCCACTATGCCACGGCAAGCCAAGCCTAGGCCGCCAGTTGAATTACGCACGCCTTGCGCGGCTGTGGAGGTGGCCCCCGAGTCCGAGCTAAGGCGCTCTGAAAGGAGTACTCGGGGTACACTTCCCCGGCGGTACCAGGATTAGATACCTTTCCATAACCTGCTGTATGTATTGTAAACTAAAAAAACTGTCACTGTTACTGTTGTAAATGTGATTTGAGTGGAAAAGACAATTATCCGCTGTGTTGTGATGCGCGGGGACACGCATCTGAAAAAGCGGGGGTGAATGTGGTGCCCCAGAACTCCATATAAACCCCACACTCCCGATTGCAGGGCGCCAAGGGTTAACTTTGCCCCGGGGTTTCGCGCCTCAGGGAATGACTGGCGGGCTAAGACAGGCAGGGATTGGCTGGGAAGGTGGAGGAGTGAGAAGAGGAGGAGAGAAGGGGAGTTCAGCGCGTGGGCTGAGAGGAAGCGGAGGAGAGACTGACGTGAGGTGGACGCCGGGCGCGGTGTTCGGGATCCCCAAGCCTGGGAGACGCAGTGACCGGACGCCAGCTGAAGCCAGGGATGATGCGCAGCGGGACTCGTCACGCACAGCCGCCGGCGCAGACACCCGCCGACCCCTAAGAAGATGCCGGGGAGAGGATCGGTGCATGTACCCGCCCTGTCAGCACCAGCCAGGTAGACGGAGAGCCACTGAGTGCGGCAACGCTGCGGCTGCAGCGCCCACACTAGTGCGCCCCGTCGGAAGGGGAGAGATCCAGCAGGAGGCCCCAAGTGAGGACCGGAGACCGGGAGCCAGAGGTCGTGACGGGCAGGAGCCTGCAACAGTAACCAGACACCAGGTATCAACTCCCTGCCTCATCCCGCACACAGCCATTCCCCATCTACTGGTGCCCGCACGCTTCCCCCCTGTACCAGGGCTCACGGTGAGGGTTCCCCGGGGGCCCCAGGCACTAAGGCTCACTGGAGTGCCAAGCCCAATCGGACACCACCCCCTCATAAGGAAAAGTCATTCAGGGATCCAGGACATCCTGTCTGGACTTACTGCCCATGTGACCGCCTGCCTTTTAGGTTAGGGTACCCCTATTCATAGGGACCCCTCCAACTGTAAGGGGACAGTGTCATCTTGTGGCTCAGCTAAGGAAGGCCTTCTCCGGGATTGTATAGTGTAACCCTAGCGTGGATTCTGTTCTAAACGACATCGTCCATTCCCCCTTGTCCGGGAGGGCCACATAAGTTACGGGCCGCATCGGACAACTCCATCGGACCGAAATTTCTCCACACACCCCTGTGCACAGGTAGTCCGGGACTGAGTTATATTTAGGGTGACGTCACCTCAGGTTAATTGCCAGTATAGGTGCACCAGCTAGTCAGGTCATTGCCTACTGTTATGGTTGTCGTTGTGGTATTTATTTTATGTGCGATTTATGTGTGCATATCGAACGTAGCCTTCAGTGTTAACGGTACCGTGTCGATTCTTTGACCCAGTAGTAACGTAAAAGCGGGGGTGCTTGACCCCGAAAGCCATCACGGTACTTCGAACACGTGAAGCCTATAGGCCCAAGTGGGCACGTATGTATTCTGACTCTGTATTATTGTTTCATGTGATAACCGCCCGTTATCCGGGTACTTGTTCCATAATTACCTGTTGTTCATTACCATGGCCTTAACCCACAGTCACTGCTCAGCCGTGAGGGTCAGTGGGCAGAGGCTGTACCTAATTCGCAATAAATTTGAGTTGCACTGCAGAACGTGTCCTCTTCATTGAAGTGTCCCTCTCTGGTCCACCGGGTAACAGAAGGACGGACGACCTGGAGTCGCCCCTGAAGACGCAAGGTAAGAGGAACCCGTTCCCTCCGTACACCGTGCACCACACATGCTAGGTGACGCGGTACACTAATTGGTGGTCCACTGGCTCAGATGTCCACATCGATAACAAAAAATGTGAACAACTCATGTTAAAATTTTCCATGTAGACTTTTTGCTTGTGTGACTTTTTTACAGTGTCAACAGTGTGCATGTCAACCTTTTGGGGTTGACCTAGACATTGTTGCAGTATACAATGTCACCCTGCTATACCACACCCAGAAATGTCACTTTCACAATATCAATAATAGGACACCACAGGTTGCTCCCCTGTATAATAATAGGACCCCACAGGTTGCTCACCTGTATAATAATAGGACCCCACATGCTGCTCCCCCGGTATAATATCAGGACACCACAGTCTACTTCCCCTGTCTTATAATAATAACAACAGGACACCACAGGCTATTCCTCTGTATAATAATAGGACCCCACAGGCTGCTCCCCCTGTATAATATCAGGACACCACAGGCTACTCCCCCTGTCTTATAATAATAACAGGACCCCACAGGCTGCTCCCCTGTATAATAATAATAATAATAATAATAATAATAATAATAATAATAATAATAATAATAATAATAATAATAATAATAATAATAACGGCCGCAGAAAAGTTGCCACATCACAGAGATTGGGTCTGTCCCAGGGAAAGTTCCTCCTTAGCATTCAACCTATTCTTTGTCTTTGCCGGAAACAGAATCCGTGGCCGAATACATAAACAAGAACTTACAAAAAGGGTTCATCTGACCATCCACATCCCCTGCAGGGGCTGGGTTTTTTGTCAAAAAGTAGGATGGAGTGCTTTGTCGGTACTTGTTTCCTAGCACGGCGCCACCGATTTTGATTGTATCCATCGGGTCGGAAAAATCGGGTCGATCGCATCGCGTGCCAACCAAATCGCATGCGATGCAATCGACGCGATCGACCCGATTTTTACATTGGAATCAATGTAAAATGGTCCCTGAGACCCGATTTTACATTGATTTCACTGTAAAAAGCCCCAAAACCCCACATTTTAATGCCAAACCCCCCTCATGTTTCAAATGCCCCCCCCCCCCCATTGTTAACGCCACCCCACTATTGACGCCAACCTGAAGTGTGGTGAGCGCAGCGAGCCCGTAAGGGGCGGCGGTACGCGTCCTCCGACCTTTTCATACCCCTACTATCCACGTTTGGCGTGGAGCTGATTTTATATAGTGTGGCGAGCGCAGAGATCCACTGAGCCCGAAGTGTGGCGAGCGTAGCGAGCCCCGTGAGGTGAGGTGGATACCTTCACAGGTATCCGCCTCCCCTCGCGGGCTTCACAGGTATCCGCGTCCCCTCGCGGGGCTCGCTGCGCTCACCACGCTTTGGGCTCGCCACACTATATAAAATCAACTCCACTGCATAGGAGTATGAAAAGGTCGGAGGACGCGTACCTCCGCCCCTCGCGGGCTCGCGGCGATCGCCGCGCTTCTGGTTGGCGTCAATAGTAGGGTGGCATTAACAATGGGGGGGTGGGGGCATTAAACATACTTTTTAACCATATTCAATGTGAAATGGGCCATATTGGCCCATTTCACATGGTCACCTATGTAAAATCGGGTTGATCACGTTGATCGCATCGCGGGCCATTATAATGGCCCGCGACCGACGCAATCAACCCGATTTTCACTTTAATTTTTTTTTAACATTGTTCCCTATGGGAAAATCAGGTTGATTGCATCGGTCGCATCGCGGCCCCTTATTATGATCAACCCGATTTTGTCTTTCTCCGGCAAATTAGCTGATGATTGTCACAAAATCGGGTCCATCGCGTTGATTGTATGCCTTAAGTGCCTTAAACTGTGCTAGGAAACAAGTACCACTTTGTCTTTGCATTGATTACCGGTACACATTGCCATTGATTACCAAACTCTTTGACAAGATTAAGGGGCAACCATTTTTTCTCTACATTAGATCTTCGAGGAGGCTACAACCAAATCAGGATTAAGACAGGAGAAGAATGGAAGACTGTTTTTAACACAAGGGATGGTCATTATGAGTATTTGGTCTTGCCGTTTGGGCTCAGTAATGCCCAGCCGTTGTTCAGCAATTCACGAATGAGATCTTTCAAGACCTTCTATATAGTTCAGTAGTTGTATACTGTAGTTAGTTGATATCTTGATTTTCTCCCACAGTTTACAAGAACATTGCCACCACGTCAGAGAGGTCCTCCAGAGGTTACGGGAACATCAGCTTTTATGCAAGCTAGGGAAATGTGAGTTTGAGAAATGTTCCATTCCATTTATAGGCTATATAATTTCATTTCCAGCACTGGTTTGACTATTGACCCAGAGAAAGTGAAGGCTGTTCTTAATTGTACACACAAAAAAAGGCTTTTTTCCAATCGCACAGGTGAGGATATCTGTGTATGTGATATAACCCTTGGTACTTGTGGAGTATCACGGCTCCCACGACCTGCATCGTATGCAGATCGTATGCTAAAAATCGCATCGCATCGCATCGCATGTGGCATACGATGGCATACGATGCGATTCGATGTTTTACCGATTTTTGACTATTTTAGCTCAAAAATCGAATGCCATCGCATAACATCGTATGCCATATGTAGTGGCATACGATGTCATACGATGCGATATGATGTTTTACCGATTTTGGAGCAAAAATGGTCAAAAATCGGTAAAACATCGGATAACATCGTATGCCATATGTAGTGGCATACGATGTCATACGATGCGATACGATGTTTTACCGATTTTTGAGCAAAAATGGTGAAAAATCGGTAAAACATCGGATAACATCGTATGCCATATGTAGTGGCATACGATGTCATATGATGCGATACGATGTTTTACCAATTTTTGAGCAAAAATTGTGAAAAATCGGTAAAACATCGCATGGCATCGTATGCCATCGATGCGATGCGATGTTTTACCAATTTTTGAGCCATTTTAGCTCAAAAATCGTATGCGATCGCATCGGATGCCATACGATGGCATCCGATGCGATGCGATGGCACCCGATTTTGCACTGAAATGCATCAGAATGCCATTTTTCATAGTGCACCACCCCCACTATCAACGTCAACCCGAAGCGTGGCGAGCGCAGCGAGCCCGCGAGGGGCGGCGGTACGCGTCCTACGACCTTTTCATACCCCCACTATCCACGTCGGCGTGGAGTTGAGAATAGAATAGTGTGGCGAGCGCAGCGAGCCACCGAGCCCGAAGCGTGGCGAGCGCAGCGAGCCCCGCGAGGGGACGCGGATACCTTCACAGCTATACGCGTCTCCTCGCGGGCTTTACAGGTATCCGCGTCCCCTCGCGGGGCTCGCTGCGCTCGCCACGCTTCGGGCTCGGTGGCTCGCTGCGCTCGCCACACTATTCTATTCTCAACTCCACGCCGACGTGGATAGTGGGGGTATGAAAAGGTCGTAGGACACGTACCGCCGCCCCTCGCGGGCTCGCTGCGCTCGCCACGCTTCGGGTTGACGTTGATAGTGGGGGTGGTGCACTATGAAAAATGGCATTTGGGGGCATTTCACTACTTTAATACACATTTCAATGCATTCTGATGCATTTCAGTGCAAAATCGGGTGCCATCGCATCGGATGCCATCGTATGGCATCCGATGCGATCGCATACGATTTTTGAGCTAAAATGGCTCAAAAATCGGTAAAACATCGTATCGCATCGATGGCATACAATGCCATGCGATGTTTTACCGATTTTACACCATTTTTGCTCAAAAATCGGTAAAACATCGCATCGCATCGTATGCCATCGTATGCCACTACATATGGCATACGATGCCATACGATGGGAGCCGTGATACTCCACAAGTACCTAACCCTTTTATATAATGATGAGACTTTAAATAAGTCTTTATTTTAGGGTGTGCTGCCACTAGAACAGAAGATTAGATACAATTTTTGAGAAAGAGAAGGCTGTCATTAGTGTGGCGCACTGGTAAAGAGAGGTGGTTTTAATAAAAATTAACTTTTAATTATTACATCTTAAAATGGCGACATATAAAACACATAACATACATGGGTAAATTTTTGACAAGGTAAGGATAACAAAGGAATGAATCCTTGCTTAGTGTGTTTAGATATACCTTAATGAAAGTTATGGAAAGTGGTTGTATCAGTGCCACACTCGATGGGTGCACTGATCACTGCCTTCAATAATATCACAAGTATCCCCACTGTTCGGCCCCCTCACATTTATTTGATGATGATTTGGTGTGTCTTGTTCAAAATCGCCTGGTGTGTATCCACACGCAATTTCGTATGCAATAAATTGGTTTGATATGGAGTATTATACTTCCTCAATTAAATTGCATTATAACAGAAAGATATGCCACTGTAGGTGTATGAAAGAGGCCGCAGTGAGGTTGGTGAGGTGGATTCGGGTATTTTGCCTATAGCATATGCCGCTCATACACCACCAAACTCTGGCATTTATAAATACAGTTGGTTGGTTGGCTGTGGATATGGTGTAAGACACTGTTTATGATGCGTTTGGTTCGCCAATCATCATTGTATTGGAGAAACAAGTGTGGGGATAATATACAGTGGGCCCCTACTGGGTGAGTCCCCTTAAAATTATTATCATGTGATTAAATGCGTCTTATCACAATCGCACAGTGTGTACCCACAATGGTGATTGGTACAATAGATTGGTTGGTTCATACATTCGAATTTTTACTGAATATTACAGTTTATTTATTTGTATTAGGTAGCACTTCGGCTGTAAATACATGGATGAGCTCCTAACAGCGAATGAGGTCGGCAGGAGTATTGCTTATAGCATGCCGCTTATACGCCCAGGTTCTCTCTGTACATCTGGCTGTTCCCCGGGGATACACGCGGCCAGTGTTATTGCAGCGTGTATGCCGGTGTTACACTGGGAGACACCGCAGTGTGATGGTCACAGTGTGGCTCCCCCTGTCAGTGCAACTTTGTATTCCGGTTACACGCTAAACCTCACTGCGGCCTCTTTCATACACCTACATTTGGATTCAACAAGGAACCTACTTTAATTAAAATTCAAAACAATGCACTAATAGGTACATTTTGTAACTTGACAGGAGCCTACTAAAATAATTCACTTAAGATTTTGGGACCAGAAAGAGACTCCTTTAAATATTTAAATACTATGTGTAAGAATATTGATGTCTAGACTAGGAATATTGGATTACCACTTGGTCTTTTGTAAAAATGTAAATTAAATTATGTAATGTTGCGGAACCAATAGTTGTTTTCTGGAATCAGACATATGGAATACCTTATTAATAGTACCATTTCTTAATGACTTATAAAGACTTTTAAAGGAACTAGGAGAAGAAATGTTTTATATTGTCATGTTTTTTATATTATTTTATATTGGACATTTGTGTGCTATAATTATTTGCTTTTTGATTGTTGTATATGAAATTGTCATATACACTGAGACACATATTTCTATCTTTAAAGACATCCCTGATGAAGTAGATATTAATGAAATGCGTTGGTTGACACACAGCATATTTTAAAGTGGGCCAACTTGGCCAAAGTGAGCTTACTTGTCCCAAGGGTGACAGCACGTATAACATTCACCCCACACTGGTTATGATATGAATTTGTACTTGTGGACAAAAAATACTGTAGTTTCTTTGTTATGTACAGTATATTTGATTTTAGATTTAAAACAGCTGTTAATGAATTTGAAGTGTGCTTATTATATATTTGGTGAATTCAGACTAATGGTCTAAAAGAAATGTGGGTACTTGTGACTTATCTGGGCGCCCGATTTTCTTCATCGCACCTAAAAATCACGTCAAATCGCATCTCATACAATCAGATTGCATGCGATGCGATTTGCCGCGATTTTAATATGTGAAATGTTAACGCCACCCCACTATCAACGCCAACCCGAAGCGTGGCGAGCGGCGGCGGTACGCGTCCTCCGACCTTTTCATACCCCCACTATCCACGTTGGCGTGGAGTTGATTTTATATAGTGTGGCGAGCGCAGCGAGCCACCGAGCCCGAAGCGTGGCGAGCGGACGCGGATACCTGTGAAGGTATCCGCTGCGCTCGCCACGCTTCGGGCTCGGTGGCTCGCTGCGCTCGCCACACTATATAAAGTCAACTCCACGCCGACGTGGATAGTGGGGGTATGAAAAGGTCGGAGGACGCGTACCGCTGCCCCTCGCGGGCTCGCTGCGCTCGCCCACGCTTCGGGTTGGCGTTGATAGTGGGGTGGCTTTAACAATGGGGGTCATTCAGCCATCAGGGTGGGTATACAATTAAAAATGGGGTCTGGGGGGCCATTTCACATATGAAACAGGCATCTGGGTGCCTGTACATATTAAAATCGCATCAAATCGCATCGCATGCAATACAATAGCATACAATGCAACGCGATTTTCTCTTCAAGGGAATTTCAAGGGAAATCACATCAAATCGCATGCTTAGGGCACTGGCATACAATTTCAACTTCGGGCGCCCAGATAAGTCACAAGTACCAAAATGTGTTGTACAGGAATTTATTAATTAACTATCATCCACATCACTTATCAAGTTAATCAATGTAAAACTGAATGCACAGGGGATGTATACAGTACTTTATTTATATATACACTTTTGGATACATTTACTAAGAAGTTCTATTTAAGATGGGAGTTTGCCCATAACAACCAATAAGATTTTCTCTATTATCTTCTAAGTTATGCTAATTAAATAAGAATGGGGATCTGATTGGGCAACATGCCATCTTCAATAGAGCTCCCATTTTAGTACATTTACCCCATTGATGCTCACCAAATCCATAAACTCTCTAAACGATTGCTGGCCCATTCTGGCAAAGAATCATTTTGGTATTAACAGCCTACTAATTTAAATACTTTTATTTATAAATACTCATTTTGCAAAACTCTTTCTAAATTATTAGCTCAATATGGGTATTTTATTTTTTGTGTTAATATGCACTGGTAAGGGCCCTGGTAATGGTTTTGTGTTAACCTACACCAGTAAGGGCCAGATGTACTAAGTTTCAAAATTGATTTCTTCCACAATTGCTGCTAAATTAGGATGTTGTCTGTATATAATAAAACAGTATGCAGCCAGGTTGAATGGGACTTTAAAAATAGCTTTTATTTTATGGATCAGGGTCTATCTAGGACCGAGCACACCTGAACTTTGGTGTTTTCAGTTAAGCCAGGTCCCAGCTCAGTTAAAATTAGGGTTCTGAGTCTACTTGGGGTTCTGAGTTGGGACATTATTCCCCCCTTGTGATTTATTGTGGAATTTCACCATTAATATTGTTGGTAAATTAATATTATTGATGCTAAAAATGACATAGGGGAACAAAAACAGTAAAAAAAGTAAATGATTGAACTTTTTTTTATCTCTTTTAAAGAAATCCAGATACAACAAAACTACATTCAAAAGCAAAAGACATGAGGGCAGTTTTGCCAGAACCAAAACACGATAATTATTTAAAATTTTAAATAACGAAAATGTTGACTAAATATTCATCCATGTTGTCATGACAAAAATTGACTATAATGCTGTATCATTTTCGTCAGGACACCACGTTTTTTTTCGAGTGATTGATTTTTGGGGATTCTTTAATTAATAATACTGTATTTTATACAGTTTTACACATCATCTCTGGCCCTAGATTTCGTTACTTGCGCTCTGGCTGCACAACAACTCTTTGCTATGAGAATCACTCAGTCAGTTTATGTAGCTAACTCTGTAGTTAACTTTAGCTAAATAGCTACTATATATATATTATAATATGCATTCTTTTTGGCTTAATTTTTATTTTGCAGTAGACTAGAACTGTACTAATACGACTACTTACTTGTATCAGACAGGTTGTATTTTTTTCTTGAATTATTTAAATAGTCTTCTTCAGGGTGATTAGGGGGAGGCTTGGGGTGTCTGGATTTAGTCGGGTATGGGGCTGATAAATGTCATGGAAATGGGGCTGATGGGGGCTTGCAGTGCCAGACAAACTGAGGGGTAATGGGTGAGGATATGAATGGGATTTAAGGGCTACCAGATTGGGGCACAGTAAGATGTCAATCTAATAGTGGTCAACCTATTAATGGTCAACCTTGGAAAGTCACTTAGGGATGGCCCCCCGACACCTGCAAAGCCCCACCCCCGTATTTTGATTGGCCTACAGTCCAATCAGTCAAACACAATGAATGATCATCGATAGGTAAAAATATTGATGGTCATCCATTGCATAGTTTACCACTATCGATGGCCATTGCACATCAATCTTTCGAAGCATTTGCTTTGAGCAGGGTTACTAGTATATATCTGTCTGTGTGTGATTGACTTCTGTTCAGTAGGCGTATAAGGAAAATCATGCAGCCTTTATTCCCTCTTAATAATATCTTTGCTCAGATTTGTTGGAGACTGGAAATGTCATGCAATGAATTACTGTTATCAAGAGAAAAAAAAACAGGTGAGGTTCTGTTATCTTCATCTGCTCAACAATGTACAAGTGCGGAAGTAAAAGTGTGGGCTGAACATTGTGCCCTCATGGTGTCGCGCCGTATTTCGGAGTTCAGTCATAAAGTGACAGCAACGAAATGCACTGAGATGCTGTTACCCGGATAATGTTATTTCTTACAAAATAAACCACTGCCAAATAAATATAGTGCTGTAAATAGTGTTTTAATACAAGTGGCAAACAGTCCTGTCGGCAAAGGATATCTGTGTAATCGCGGTCTCAGAAGAATTAGATAAAGTGAAAGGACACTGATGCTACAGTAAATCTTTAGCAAGAGATAAATGTCGACTCTGCCCTGTACCGCATTTGTTCTGTACAGCTGAATGCAAAGAAGTGAGAATTACAAGGTAACAGATGCATAGATTGGAGAATTGTTGGTTTTTTAACAGGATATATTTGTTGTGAATTAATAAAATACTGTGATTACTTACAGCTTATGGCAGTCTCACCTGTGTCTTTTTTAGAATGTGTTTTTCTTCCTGCTGTCCCTCTCGTGCAGGGGTTAAAGTGAGGGGGAATGGGGTGGAACTAAGTTCCACCTCTACCACAGCCCTGAACAGTAATTACAACAAAAAATCCTGCCCCAGCAGCTTCTTTTTCTGTCATGACGCATGTGATGTCAGGCCATCACTGCCACTGAAGTGAAGAAGCGCCACTAGTAGGAGCAAACTATGTTCTTGCTGAAGACAGGGGAGAGGGTGCTGGAGGGACATGGATAGTGAACTGCTATAGTGGTAGAGACACATGTGTATAAGCAGCAAAACTGTGGACATTATGTGTATAAGGGGCACTACTGTGTGAATTAATATTAATCAAGGGCACTACATGTGGTGTAATGTGTATATGATTGTGCTGACGTGTTTTGTAATTGTAATTGGGGTTACTATTGTGTGACCACACCCCTTCCTTGGGGGACCATTATACCTTTATGGGAGGTAGGGCACAAATTCCTTGGCACTGGTCTAGGCTCTGCCTAATGAGGGGCGGGGGCGGGGGGGGGCGGTGTTAGGGGAAATGAATTCCACCACCTCTCCAGGACCACTTCGAACCCTGCTCCCCTGGTCACAGTGTTCAGCGGGTGGAGGACATTTTGGGGAGCCCTGTGATCCCTGAAGTTATGCCATGCAGGGATGAAGCCAGGGGATGCCCAGCTGCTCAAAGTGTGCTGGGCCCACCTCCACAGTGATGAAAACACCTTTGTCCAAGGACACTCTGCCCCATCTTTGGGCTGGGGATGGCAGGTCCCATGTTTAAGAAATCAAATTTTGCCGGGATGTTCACTCGAGTATTTGAGGGCAGCGGTGAGCAGGGGGAATGCCAAGCATTTTATGTGTGCACCCAAAAAAATGCTGGTTATACCCCTGTGATTGCCGGAGTGCCGATGCCTGCTTGGGGCAGGCGGCTGATGTCACATGATGCCAGTGTCATGCCCTAAAATTCATTAATCTCTGGCCAGGATAAAAGCAGTTTAGACTGACCTTCATCTGTGAGGGGGAAAAAAAGTCATCAGATGGTGAGAGACCGATGCGGCCGTATGCGAATGTGGAGAATTGTGCTGGGCAGTACATGCAACCTAGTGAACAGGTCTGAATCAGGCCCAAAATATGTGCAAAAGAAAGAGAATGTGTTAAAAAATAAAGACCTTGTGTGCATTCTATTGTCTCTTTGATTTTAATTATTTCTTACATTGTGTCACAAATTTGCTTTAAAGTAATAATAATGGTACTTGTTTCTTATCACGGCCACAATCGCGGGCATCGTGTGCCTTAACTTTAAGGCACACGATGCGACGCGATGGCCACGATTTCCCCATAGGCTTCAATGTTAAAATATTTTAACATTGAAGCCTATGGGGAAATCGTGGGCATCGCGTCGCATCGTGTGCCTTAAAGTTAAGGCACATGATGCCCGCGATGCCCACGATTTCCCCATAGGCTTCAATGTTAAAATATTTAACATTGAAGCCTATGCGATGGACCCGATTTCTCCATAGGCTTCAATGTTAAATTATTTTAACATTGAAACTGAGTCCATTTAACATAGTAAAAAATGGGAAAAGGCTGAATAAGGGCCATTTCTCATTGGCTATGGCCCCGTCATGTGTGTAAAAAATAATGGCCCCCCATTGTGTCCGCCACCCCCACGATTAACGCGAACCCGAAGCGTGGCGAGCGCAGCGGCGCGCGTCCTCCAACCTTTTGATTCCCCTACTATCCACGTCGGCGTGGAGTTGAGAATAGATTAGTGTGGCGAGCGCAGCGAGCCACCGAGCCCAAAGCGTGGCGAGGGGACACTGATACCTGTGAAGCCCACGACGGGACGCAGGTATCTGTGAAGGTATCAGCGTCCGCTCGCCACGCTTCGGGCTCGCTGCGCTCGCCACACTAATCTATTCTCAACTCCACGCCGACGTGGATAGTAGGGGAATGAAAAGGTCGGAGGACGCGCACCGCCGCCCCTCGCGGGCTCGCTGCGCTCGCCACGCTTCGGGTTTGCGTCAATCGTGGGGGTGGCAGACACAATGGGGGGCCATTATTTTTTACACACATGACAGGGCCATACCCAATAAGAAATGGGCCATATTGGCCCTTTTACCATTTTTTACTATGTTAAATGGACTCAGTTTCAATGTTAAAAAATGAACATTGAAGCCTATGGACACGATGGACCCGATTTCTCCATAGGCTTCAATGTTAAAATAATTTAGCATTGAAGCCTATGGAGAAATCGGGTACATCGCGTCGGTCGCGTCGTGTGCGTTTTGGTATGCACCCGACGTGACCGACGCAATTTTTTCCGACACGACCACCACGATAGAAATCGTGGTGGCCGTGCTAGGAAACAAGTACCATAATAATAATAATAATAATAAATGTTTCCCACAGTGATTTTGTGAGCTGGAGTGGGGACCACTTTGTTGGTGGGGTCCCCACTCTCCCAGGGTCCCAGCCCAGGCTGACCAGTCAGGGGTTAATGCTTTGGCCCGGGGAACTTATATAAAAAGTTTCCCCTGGCTATGGCATTAGCCCGCTGACTGTTTGGGCCCAGGGCTGTTTATAATATACAGGGGACTCGTTTGTCCCTTGTATTTTGGGAACCATGCCAGTGTTTTACCCCTATTTTTCTACAACCAGGGCCAGTTCAATGAGCCTGTGGATGGTTAAAGCCAGGTGGGGGACCTCACTACATTTTTTTTGTTACCTGTGTATTTTCACGGTGGTAGGCTACGCTACGCTGTCAGTGTAGCCCAATGGCAGCCTAGTCTAGTTAGCGTAGTGTCCCAACGGCAGCCCTGCATAGTCAGCGTAGTGTCCCCATCACGTAGAGTATTCACCATACTGTCCCCGCAAGCTGCAGCTCTGTGCCCGGCATCCCTGGCAAGCCTAGTGAGTGCCTCTGACACAGCACCGGTAACCGGAAGATCCCCTGCGCTGACGGACGCCTGCGGAGAGGCGATCAAGCGGGCCATCACAACCCTGCCCATGTCCGCTTCAGGGAGATGGTCAGGGTTAGAGGTGCTTGCATCTTGTGCACAAAGGGAGGGGGTGTGGTGCGCAAGTGCGTCTCATGCACAATAAAGGACGCATTTGCCAGTGCTCCATATTACATACTAGCAAATGCCTCCATTTCAAACCCCCACTTCCATGTCAGCCCGAAGCGTGGCGAGCGTACACCTTACACGTCCTCCCGACCTGTTCATACCCCCACTATCCACGTCGGCGTGGAGTTGATATTATAAAGTGTAATGAGCGCAATGAGCCCGAAGCATGGTGAGCGTAGTGAGCCCCACGTGGGGACGCATACAACGAGCCCGAAGCATGGCAGCGAGTCCCGCGAGGGTAGACACAGAATACACGTCAAGTAATCCGCGTGCACTCATCATGCTCGTTTCACCCGTTTCCTCTCGGGGCTCGCCAAGCTTCGGGCACGGTGAATCGCTGCGCTCGCCACACTTTATAAAATCAACTAAACACCGAAGTGGATATGAACAGGTCGGGAGGACGCGTACCGTGTCCAATCGCGGGACTCGACAGCAAACTAGGATGTAGTGCCCATTGTAATGTAGCTACAAAAAAGGCCAACAAAATACTGGCATGTATTAAGAGGAAAATGGAAACTAGGGACTCAAGGGTAATTATGCCACTATATAAAGCATTGGTGAGACCTCACCTAGAGTACGGAGTAAAGTTCTGGGCCCCACAGTATAAAAAGGACATCATAGAATTAGAAAAAGTCCAAAGGCGAGCAACAAAGCTTATTAGGGGAATGGAGAATTTAAGCTACGGGGAGAGATTAAGCAATTTGGGACTATTTACATTAGAAAAGAGACGTTTAAGGGGGGACATGCTCAACATGTACAAGTATATCAAGGGCCAATATAAGGAACTGTCAAGTACCCTCTTTTCTACTAGAAAGGAATCTAGGACGCGAGGGCATGAGTATAGATTAGAAGAAAAAAGATTTCATTCAGCTAGTAGAAAGAATTTCTTTACGGTCAGAACAGTCAAACTCTGGAACTCTCTTCCCAGAGAGGTGGTAACGGCTGGCTCATTAAATGCATTCAAGGCAAAGTTGGAGAAACATTTACTGGAGAAAAACATCCATGGGTACAAATAAGAAATATAATTTGTCTGTAAAATACCAGAACCTACCAAATCAGCAATGGATATCTATACCAGGTTGAACTAGATGGACGCAAGTCTTTTTTCAGCCTTACCTACTATGTAACTATGTATAGTGGGCACAGGGTTTGCATCAGGCATAGGGTAAGGAGCAGGCACAGGGAACATGGGGTAAAGAGCAGGCAAAGAGAGGTGGGGGCACAAAACATTCCCTTCCTCCGGGCACCATGGCACCTAACTAAACCACTGATGGAGGAGAATGACCTCCCATGAAAAGGGGAATGTCTGAGTGCCACAACCTCCATTTTCATAACTTTGGGGGACATGTCCAGCACTCCCTAAACCCCATCCGTCTGTTGGTAGGTATGGATACTGTATACGGATACAGTATTTACTAACTGGTTGCCTAATGCATTTTCTTAGGATTTGTGTTGCAGTGGAGCCTACAGATGGAGCCCTCCTCATTTAGCCTGTTAATTGGATTAAGTGAGTAATAGGATTACTATGCTAATCCCCTAATGTATTGTTCTATGTATTGTATTGCTGCTGAGAACAATAGGATAGCCATGGCTAGCCATGGTGAGCCACGACCTAAGGAACAAAGTTGAAAGGGGCTCCAACTGTATGTAGAGCAGGGCTATTTTTCAGCAGGCTTCAGCAGGAACTGAGGCCCTTATTCTAGTTTACTCTTTCTGACAAAATATTTCTTAGATGGACAAAACCATGTGCACTGCAGGTAAGGCAGGTGTAAAAAAAAAAAAAACACCCAAATCTAATTATCTCTGCACAAGTAACCCCTGCCTCACCTGCAGTTCACATGGTTTTGTCCATCTAAGAAATATTTTGTCTGAAAGAGTGAACTAGAATAAGGGCCTTAGTTCCTGCTGGAGCCTGCACAAAAATAACCCTGATGTAGAGTAACACAACATGGTAGTTTTCTGAGCTTCCAAATTTAATGGGCAACATGTTACCCATGTTGTGGATGAAATGCAAAGAAATACTGCCTAGAACGAGTAAATAATTTTATCTTAGTATTTTTGCATACGCCCGTTACCTTTTCGATCTATAATTAAGGTAACCATGGCAATAGTTATTGGAAAGAACAAATCTGTCTCTTGTGTCCATTACCGATGAAGGTATAGAGTGAATGAGACAGAATGCCCAATATACTGTAAGTAAATTTAGTGAACAGGATGTGATAGAATTAGTCCGAGTGTCAAGCCACTGCAGCAGTACACAAATAAGGAAGTGGGTAGACGACAATGAAACTTGAGTTAGAATTTCTTTCCAAATGTAAGTGCAAAACTCTTATTGGTTACATTAAGTTTGACAAAAGGTGGATTTTAATTGTTGCTTTTACAGCATAACATAAAACCCAGAGTCGTTGTTTTTGAAACTATTGAGAAGAAAATGCTCATTACTGAAATTGATGTATTATCCAAGATTAAAGATTAATGTTGTCCTACATAAACTGAGAACATCTAATAGATTATTCTTTGCTCTAAAGTTTAATCTTTAGCATTTACCAGAGATTGCAAAAATTGAATGACACTTGTTTTAATGAGACATAGACTGGCAGGGAGTCTGTTATGTTTTTTAATTTGATACAAAAGTTCTAACACTAACAGGGTCTCAAGTTTTATGGTTGGATGATTATTATAAGTATTTTAGTAAATCTCTGTGCCACATTCAGATTATAAAAAACTACTGTACATTTTTTTTTATTAAACAAGAATTCATATTCTGTAATATTTAATGTGCATATTTAAAGGTATGTAACTTCATGCTTCAACTATCTGAAGATCAGTTAAATATATGAATATGGCCATTAATTATAATATACCTGAATCATATTGTTAATGTATAGAACATGTTTGATTAAGGTTAACTAGTAGAAGATTGGTTCCTAATTGGAAAACCTTCCTCATATATATTACATTTAATGATATACAGTATCAAATATTATTTCACATCTGTGAATTTTTCGTAAAAGATGCTTTTTCTTGTAATGTACAAAATTATTTCCAGATGAGAACCATCTGGCTGGGTTGTTTTCCATCTTCCCTAATATAACTGGGAGATGGCATCACATAAGAGGGGGTACACACATGCCAGAATCAGTAGTGGGTGGAGGGGTTGTGCACCTGCTGCTCAGAGGAGGAACCCACAGCATAAAGGATCAATCAGGCATTAAGATGGAGCGCCTCTCATTCTTGCGGGTCCTGGCGATTCTATCGCCAAATGCCATTACCCATCAACATCTGAGCCCTCAACCGCCTCCCATAGCTCCCTGCAGCCACCTAACCTTGCCCATCTCCCTGAATTGGAGAAAGGCACGGGAAGCGCTTCCCATCATCATGTTGATGTGGACACATGTGCATGAAAGTGCCCCTCCACCAGCTCTCGCTAATGCAGGAAATCTGTCATTTCCCAGCGCTGACTGAGAGGTGCTCCATCAGTATATATTGTTTTCATTCCCCTTGGGAAATTGTGTGACCTTTTTATGATTACTTGTATTTCTTGTCATACTTTTGAATGACGTTGTCCCAGATGGGAGTTGATGAATGAGTTGGCCAGAATAGTTCAACAGTCAATGGGTCAAACCAATATGGTGGACTTGTAGTACGTTGACGTGGTTAAAAGGTTGACAGGGTCAATAGGCTGACATGAATAAAGGTAGACACCTCAACATGGGAAAAGTTGACATGCAAAAAGTGTTTTTGTTGTTGTTTTGTATGCTTAAATAAATATAAGCCAAATTATTGGCTCCAAATTGCTCCTGAGGAAGATGGGGACAGACTGCCCTAGGGAAATGCTTTAAGCAGAGGCCTAATCACTGCTCATCACCTACCTATCGATCTTTTTAGATCACATACCCATTGCTCTTTTCCAGAGATAAGAGGCTTGAATTCACAATGGCTCCCCAGTCCCAAAAGCACAGCACAAAAATGTTCAAGTCAATGACTTGATGGACTAAGTTCTATCAAGGACTGGTAAATATCCCACAAGGGAATTGGCATGGCTGGATCGCTTTGGCATAACTGAAAATCTGTTGGTCATATTGTGAGAATATGTATATTGCCTTGGGATACTTCCATATTGTATAAGATTTAAAATGTGAACATTTAATAAACAATAATAAGAATAATTGGAAAATACATTTATAAAAGAAATGCTTGTCTGTAGTGGAGGTGGAGTCTATAGTCCATTTTCAGATCATGCAATAATGCTTAAATAATCCACTATATAGTTCACTCGAGTGGCCAACCAATCAGAGGCAGTGAGCCAAAGAATATGTTATGGTAAGACAAGGAGCCTAAACCATGCAGAACATGTGCATGGCCTAGCTCCCACAAGGCCACGCCCAGGGCAGCCGAGAGGAATGCAGGGCCCCGGTAAAATGTTGAGGGCATGGCCTAAGCGTGGGAGGTGTGGCCACCTCCTGCACTTCGGCCATGCCCCCAAAATGTTTAGAAGGGGTGAAAGAAAACTCTAAACTCAGCAGCAGCAGCACACATCTACAGCATGTGCTGTGCTGACAGCAGGCTCAGCATGAGTTCTCACGCTGTAAGGAGACACACATGCTGAGCCTGCTGTCAGCACAGCACATGCTGTATGGGTGCTGCTGCTGATCCCGGGAGGTACAGAGGGGTAGGACCAGGGCCCCTGCCAGGCCCTTCCAGCAAGCCTGGGCCCGGGTAATTACCTGCTCCCCCCTCTCTCGGCTGCTCTGTCCATGCCCAATTTCTAAATGGCTTGGGGCCTAACTGGCACAAGGCCATACTGTACCACCATGTCACCCCTTTGGATTGACACTTGTAGGAACATGGCCTTGTGTCAAACCTTAGTTTTTAGTTTGGCTGGGGGTGAAAAAAGCACATTAAATATGCACAATTTATGTAATCTTCCAAAAATAAAAAACTTTTCACTTTACTGTCATTTTTTTTTATTAGTGGGACTTTTAATAATCATTGTTTTTAATAAATTTCTTTGAATTCTGTCATGTATGAGAAGCTACTCTCAGTAATTCTCTCATTTGTGTCTGTAGGAACAGATTGATGTTTTGATTCCTCTTCAGTGTTGACAAAAAGTGACTCACAAAGGTAAGTAGACAGCTCCCATGCCCGATCTGCTATGCAGCCACACACCTGCTCCGACATCCGGCCACAGCACCCACTTTGCCGTCTGGCCACCGCACCCGCTCTGCTGTCCAAACGCCGAACCCAGCCTCCCACCCCTCGCGGTCTCTGTTCCCACTTCCTGACACTGGGTACAGCATGCTCTGTATGTACATTAACAAAAGAGCCACATGCGGTTCAAGATCCACTGGTTGGCCACCGCTGCTGTAGTACAAGGAATATTCTACTTTTTTTATTAACCTATGAACATAAGAATTAGATAACTTTTCCCACTTTCACACCAGCTAATCACCTCCCAACTGTCACTTTTCAAACATAGCTGATTGGCTGGTGCATTATCACCTTCCACTTTAGCTCCACTTTATCTCTTCATCAGGCTTAAGACAGTACATCTGCCCTTTTATGCGCTAGATAGCAGCTAAAATGACTTTATATTAAAAACAGAAATCTTCAAACTTCATTTGCAAAACTAGTAAGACCACTCAAAGTAAATACTTTTAAAGCTAGTCTTCTACCTTGTGATTGCCTCTGTGTTGGTACATGTATGAGAGAGAAATAGATGTAGTTTCACTTGCTGCCAACAGATGGCAGTGTTTCGGAGACACACAATCAGACACTAGACATTTACAGATGATAGAGTGGCAAATGAAGAGTTGTAAATACACAAGTCGAAAAGCACTACCATGAAGAATGGGCACTTTCCTGTCTTATATAAAATATTCAGGAGGGTCGTGTTCGAGTTCTTCCATAAATTGATGTTCTCAAGACAATGTACATGGAATAAGAACCAATAAAACACAAATGTGTAGTATGTCTAAATACACATAGATCTAGAAAGTCCCCAAGTGTTGTCCTTGAACTCAGAAAGGTGCGCGTTGGGTGACCATCAACATAATACACGGTCATATCAGGTTTCACTTCATACACAGAGATAGAAACATACAGGAGATAACTTTCACATTTCAATTTGTGCTGTCTGGAGTATCCCAACTCACAATCAAATGCGGAAAGGTTGCTTTTGATATAGAAATCCTTAGGGGCATACCATCGCTCACAGAAGGGTAAGTCTCAGAAGATGTATATAGGTTTCTTTCATGCCTGTCACCGTATACACAGATGCTGGTTTTACTTGAGGTAGGGAAAGGCATGTCACTACTCATGATCAAAGGAGGCTAGAGCAGACATATATAAAGGTATCTTTTCCTTATATACCGAAAAGGCAGAAGATGTCCAAAAATGTCACAATAAAGGTATTTTATTCCACATAATTAAAAATAGAGTATATCATAAAAATACACACAGTATAATTAAGCTCAAAACATCTCATTTTAAAAAACAACAATATACAGGGAGCACATAAAACACATGCGGATAAAGGTGGAAAGAATGAGGAAAAACCTGCTGAGGACTATTTTT
The DNA here is from genome assembly GCF_055691185.1 of Crinia signifera. Lineage (NCBI taxonomy): Eukaryota > Metazoa > Chordata > Amphibia > Anura > Myobatrachidae > Crinia > Crinia signifera. The sequence goes on from NC_139221.1 coordinate 320,803,702, forward strand.
ATCCTGCCAACCTTTTGGACCCGCCCAACCTTAAGCACTGTCGTCCATTTACATGTTGATGTTTTGACCATGTCCGCTTTATGTACCTGTCAGCCTATCCTCTGGAATCTCAGATCTGTTTGGAATGTTCTTTTTCAAGTTTGTTGTGTAGTCTTTGCTTGACATCCACTAACTTCTGTACGTGGAGGTGCTCACAGAAACAAAAATTCTTCTGCTGCAGTCAAATAATGCAACTTCAAAAGAAAAGAAAAAAGTTTAGATCTATTGGTGCGCTCTGGACTCCTATCTGCTGCTTGGATCTGCTTAGTCTCTTTGTTTTGCAAAAATATAATTTTTTGGTACTTGTTTCCTAGCACGGCCACAATCGCGGGCATCGTGTGTCATTTTTAGTGGTATACGACGCGACCGACGCGATGCCCCCGATTTTCCCATTGAAATGCATTGAAAATAGTCAAAATTGCGTCGGTCGCGTCGTATGCAGCTAAAAAAGCCTTAAATGGTCCAGACGCGATGCCCACGATTTCCTCATAGGAAACAATGTTAAATGGCTCAATGTACCCGCGATGCCCCCGATTTCTCATAGGGAACAATGTTAAATACCTCAATTTCACCAAATCATCATAGGGAACAATGGTAAATGGGCCAGAAAGCCCCAAAAACACCCAAGAACAGTGAAATGTCCCCCCAAAAGTACTTTACGCCACCCCACGATCAACGCGAACCCGAAGCGTGGCGAGCGCAGCGAGCCCGCGAGGGGCGGCGGTACGCATCCTCCGACCTTTTCATACCCCCACTATCCACGTCGGCGTGGAGTTGAGAATAGAATAGTGTGGCGAGCGTAGCGAGCCGACGCGGATACCTTCACAGGTAAACGCGTCCCTTCGCGGGCTTCACAGGTATCCGCGTCCGCTCGCCACGCTTCGGGCTCGGTGGCTCGCTGCGCTCGCCACACTATTCTATTCTCAACTCCACGCCGACGTGGATAGTGGGGGTATGAAAAGGTCGGAGGACGCATACCGCCGCTGCTCGCCACGCTTCGGGTTTGCGTTGATCGTGGGGTGGCGTAAAATATTTTTGGGGGACATTTCACTGTTCAGGGGTGTTTTGGGGGGTTTATGGCCCATTTAACATTGTTCCCTATGATGATTTGGGTAAATTGACCCATTTAACATTGTTTCCTATGGGAAATCGGGGGCATCGCGGCTAAATTGAGGCATTTAACATTGTTCCCTTTGGGGAAATCGCGGGCATCGCGTCGCGACCATCGCACCCGATTTTTTAGTGCTTGCGATGGCCGCGATGCCCCCGATTTTTCCTCACGATGCCCACGATCATGATCGTTGTGGCCGTGCTAGGAAACAAGTACCAATTTTTTATTTAATTTTTTATAATACTATTCCCCTTATTTTTTTTTTCTAATATTTTTTTTTTAAAATATTCTTGTATATTAATCAGTTTTATTTAGTGTCAATAAATACAATTAATTGATATACAAGAATACTTAAACTATTTAAAAATAATAAATACAAATATGAGGGGATACAATAATAAAAAAGTTATATTTTATTTATTTATTTCCAGTTTCTTATATAGCGCGGCAGATTCCGTTGCGCTTTAAAATGGTAGACAGTGATAAAACAAACTGGGTAACGACAGACAGACTTGGAGGTTAGAGGGCCCTGCTGCAAGCTTACAATCTATAGGGACATAGGAGGGAAACACAAGGACAGGCACCAGTAATAGCATAGCAGTCCCACCAAGTCACAAGTCCAGAAGGGAAGCTATATAATACATAAGTGCCTCAGAGGGTTATGCGTGTAGAACTTAAATATGATAGGCTTGCCTGAAGTGGTAAATTTTTAGGGAACACTTGAAATTTTGGAGGCTAGTGGAGAGTCTTATTGTGCGTGGAATGGCAAAAATAATTGGCAGAGCCAAGCAGTGTGTGGGATTCCAGGGTGCACCAATTGTTCTAATCTGGTTTTTTTTAATTTTTTGATGACTATGCTTGTAAGATGGATTGCGCCATCCTCACCATAATAGAGGAATAATCTAAAAAGAAGGAATTGTACAATAAAGAAGATTTTATTGCAGATCATGACACATTTTCTTAGATTAAATTATATATAACTTACCTGTATTTTAGACGATTTTACTTGGATTTACTCAGATCTCAAAAACACAATCTTATTGTCTGTTAGCATGTTTTGAAATAGCCTATAAGATAAATCTAGATAAATCCAAACTCAGTTACAGTATGTCTAAAAATATTGCATCTAGCAATAATAGAAAAACTATTTTGTTTTAGTAAAAAAAAAACTATAATTTCAATGGTAATTAGAATCATACAAATTTAACTATATTTATAACGAGGCACTTTTGCCATCTAGAAAGTATAATTTTTTCCAAATCAAAGGTGCTCTTTCTTAATTTTTTCCCAGTAGAGACGCATAAGATTACCAAAAACCAAAACAAAATATCTAAGTATGGAACTATATATTTCTTAGTCCTTCTGGCCGACAGGGGAAGAGGGAAAACCCCTGATGGGCCCCACTGCCTTGAGGGGCCCCAATCTACTCTACAAATCAGATTCCATACTGCGCAGTTGGAATATACATGCAAAGGACTATGGTGTATTATTGACAGTGGATTGCTCTTATTAATGTGGCACAATATCATCCATGCACTAGCAGTAGTTACTATATATATTTATTAGGTTACTCAGGCCATGACTTCTCAAATGGATTTAGCCAAACCTCTGTAGAAGCCGGCCACACACCCTTTGGAGACTGGCCACCAGTGGCGTGCGGTGGGGTGAGGCAGGCGAGGCACAGCCTTTCCTGTCATACAAGCACATATGCCTGTGTTTTGAATTGATAAATTATGTCAAAAATACAAATAATTTATTTACAAAATTCTTATTTTTGTTGTTCTAATCATTTTTATAGTCAAAACGCTGGAGTAAAAAGTCTATGGCAGGTGAGGCAGTGCCTCACCTAGCAACCTTTTCTGTACATCTCTTACCAAAACTCAGTGAATCTCCAGCAGTGTATACTGCTGGACATGTGTATAATGCTGGCATGTACCCCATGGCTCATATATTGTGTGCCTATCCGGCTCTGGTACTTGCCAGGGACTCTTGAGCCATTTACCTCACCGCATGTCCATGCTGGCCACACCCATAAATGTAGGCCCCAACCGCTGCTTCTCCCTGATGGGTGTAGACGTGAAACTGTATTTGCTATTTCTTTCTTATTATTCAGCGGCTGCATATGGCCAACTTTTAATGGCTGACGGATCTGGCTCAATTCATGAAGGAATCAATCAATCAGGAAACCATCTTCTATATACATTCCCTGTAGAACCGCCCATCAGGGGGATGAGAACTGTGCCAGAAATGAGAATAATGTTGACTTTAAATAGCTAACAGACAAAACACCTGCAGCTTTTAAGTGCCATCTACATTTTCATTGTAGCCATAGAATAACAAAGTAAACATTCAATTTATAACAACATAACTAGAAAACTTAGCTTGATTCATTGTATAGCGCATACAAATGAGAACATTTCCTTTTTTTTTAGCACTTAAGAAAAAAAATTGTATTCCTATGTACGGCAGCATAAATTACTTGTGCTCTAACAATACCATACAGAGCTGCAGGAAATTCAACCTCGCTGTCAGAACATTCTATCTTAATCATAAAAGTGTTTTTATAGACAAATCGTTGTCAAACGGCTCCATTGATCTCCAGAAATACTAATGCCTAGCACATTTATTTACAGGGTATTTAATTGTGCCAGATGTTGTATGGTGTTTGGTTAGTTTAAAATACATACTTTACATGCACAGCCTTTCTGCAAGGGTTGATGTATGGCTATAATGGATCATCAGCCTAGTACGTCTCCAGTGATTTATCCCTGGCATGTAGGATTATCTGAGTTACTTCGTTTCATGATGTATTTAAGTAATACATCAAAAGGGAGATGCAACAGTGTGTGAGGGTTGCAATAAGAAAACATTGTGGGGTAGCAGGGAGTACATGGGGCTGATTTATCGGTGACACAGAAAAGTTATTTTCTGCAAGGAACAGACACACATTAAATTGAATGCTCTAAAGGCATCCTGAGGTTAATCCCTTGGCTGACAGGTGGCGGCTGAACTCTCCTCTGTTTCCCGAAATAGATTTTGGAGAAACAGCTTTTTCTTCTATTTAAAAGCATCCACTGTGTTTAATCTTGTTATTGTGATTTATATAGCATTACTTAATCTGTGCATTGTGTACATTGGATCTTACTCAAGTCCATTCGCAGTAGCCCTTCGTTCACACGTGGACCGATGTTATCTTACGCAGGGTGTTATCATGCGCAGGGTGCGTGCATCCACTGCAAACAATCTGTTCGCTGGGTGCAGGACAGCGTGCAGGGGGGCGGAGAGGGGCGTGGGACAGGCTCATTAGCATATGAACGCTTGGCGCTCTCATGCTAATCAGGCCGTGACGCGGGGGCGGGGAGAGGGCAGCTGATATCACCGGATATCAGCTGCACACCCACTTCCTTCAGAACGTGCACACAGATTTAAAGTTGCTCTGAGGAACCTTAGACATGCGTGCACATTCCAAATCATTCGATGGTTGCCAACCATCGAATGATGTGGGTGTTACCCCGCAGGTTTATGTAAAACATCCATTCGCAGCCAATGCGAATGGTGGGCTGCAAGGCGAGGTTAGGTTGACTCGCAAGGACGCGAATTCGCAAATCAGCTAGAATAACCACCTTTGTTCATATTCCATAGCAGGTACTGTATAAAGAAGCCCAGAGCCTTGTTGTATAAATGAGTTCTCTTGTAAGTTCGGGCATAGGCCTTGTTGCATTTGGACAGACTTTGGTTCAAAATTTACTGTGCTTTATATAAAATACATTTGGAGAGACCACTGGTATACGGTCATAGGACAGATCCTATTTAAGTCGACATGCAGTGAAAGTCGACAGGGCTAGGTCCACATTTCCATCAACCTAATGCTTGTATTGACTTTCAGGCCCTCTCAACCTTAGTCATATCAACTTATTTCAGGAGTCAACCTAAGCCCTGTTGACCTTCAGTGGTCAACCCAAATTGGGTCAACCCAATGACCCATACACAGCAGAAAAAGTGAGTATTATTCATAGACAGTTTGAAGTGTAAAGCTCCATACACACTAGGCAACCAAGACCACCGCCGATATAGTTCGGTAGATCGTTCATTGATGTCACTGGGACCCATTGAACATGCAAGTCATTTGGCTTACCCAATTGACCTGCTTGCTCAGAAGACATCAATCATCATTAACAACGCACGGGAGCAAGCATTGGTAACGATTTTGCATGTACACACTAGAAGATCTAGTAAAATAAATTGTCCATAAAGCCATTTTTGAGCGATATCTTCTACTATATCCTGTAGTGTGTACGGGGCTTTAGTCAAAGACGTCTTATCGTAAAGTATGTGCTCACTGGTGCCCATGATTCTGGGGGTTGTTGCCTCTGGAGCTTCTGATGAGGTCAAAGAGGAGATATGAATTTAAGAGGGTATATTGCATCTAAGAAAGGATAATCATCTAATATGAGATATGATTAATACTGTATGTACAAAAACATAAAGGGACACTACAGCGAACTAGCTGGTGATCTACAGTATTTACAACAAGGACTGTTCACAGCACACGCGGTCTCCACTAAGGTAAAATTAGAGGAAGTTGAACTCAGCGTAGACAACATTTGAACAGAAAACTGTATACAAGGGTAAAATCTGATTGTTTACATCCTGCAATATAGCCACCACCCACTTGCTTGCACCTCTTGTAATCTTTCTGTCTCCCCTTCCTACTAGATTGTAAGCCCCTCAGAGCAGGGCCCTCTTCCCTCCTGTTGCAATAGCCCTCTTCTCTTCACATGTCACTCACAGCTCTCCTATACTCAAACACTCAGTGACCATCTTTGTCCACATAGTCATCTCCATCATTGGCCTCAAACCTCTTATAGTATGTTGATTGAGTCCTCACTACTTATATTTAAGCTGTAATGTGTATTGAACTGTGGCATGCTTTACCTGTACTCTATTTTTGATATTTATTCAATGCAATGCAAAGTGTTGTCTCCCTGTACTATTCCTTTGTACGGCGCTGCGAAACACTTGTGGCGCCCTTTAAATAAAATAATAATAATAATAATAATAATAATTTACTATAGTGGACAGCCACTTAGGGTCATCGGGGACTCTGGTCATTTACACCGCAGGAGATCAGTTACAGGTTTACCTGGATGGATTAATTACTTTTTTGAATTTTACAAACTATGGTCCTGATTCGGACCTGTTGGCTATGCTGCAGAACGCCGCAGTGTGCTGCTGTGGGCGGGTATGTGCAGAAGCTAATCTCTGTAGTTACGGTGCTGATACTGGAATGTGCGTGGGAGTTTGTGAAGTAGGCAGGAATCTGGCTGCAGTTGGTATGATATCACATGATACCATCCTGCTGCAAATAGATGTTGTCCAAATAGTAGTTCAACAATGTCTAAGTCATCAGTCAATGGGTTGACAACATACAGATGGAGCGCCTCTAGTTCTTGCCCAGGGATCGCCAGCATGCCTGCGCTGGGGATCGTCGGTGCAGAGGCACTCCATCTGACTGGGACGCGTGTGCGTCTCACACGCATGCACGACCCAGTTTCCAGACGGCGCCGCTGTGTGTCCCTGCCCATCTCCACTTCAGGGAGACGGGCAGGGATAGGGGGGACAGCAGGTGGCGAGGGGCACCGGGGAAGGCGAAGGTGGGAGGCAGCGGAGCCATTGGGCACGCAAGAACGTCTCGTGCACACGCGCCCCTGGCGAGAGACGGCCACTGGTGGGGGCTGGCGATAGAATTGCCAGCCCCTGCAAGACAGAGGCCGGCTCCATCTGTATTGATGACTTTACTGGGAACAAAGTGTTCCAAGTGCATAGTAGCAACGCAAGGTACCTGGACTGTAGCAAAAAAAAAGTGAAAACCTGGGGTGGAATGTAATAGGGTGCAATATTTAGTAATGTACTATTTTTGGGTCAAAAGTAGACAAAATCAAATGTTTACTGAAAATTGCACTTACAGGGGCATGCGATTTGTGGTAATAACTGTAAGTTTTGCTGTGACCACAAAATCACAAATTCAAAATCGCATCCAGATGTTTTCCCATAGAAAACATCATAATTACAAATGTAGTAGGGTGCAGTTTTTAAATTTGGACCCTAAAAATTACAAAAAAACTAAAAAAATAAAATTACCAGTCCAAGCTGGCGAGTTTGACAGAACCATGCATAGATCAGTGAGATGATGTGATGTTCTGTGTCTAAGGCTAAATATTACTGCCACGTAGTCTCTGCATATCAGAACATGATACACACAGTCTTGAACAGTGGCAGCTCTTAACTATGTGAAGGAGGGGGCTGTCGCGATGCTCCCCACCCTTCTGCTTCTACTGGTCCCTACTGCCAGCAATAGCTGGTCCCTGCCACCGCCGATGCCTGTGTCAAAGGGATGGATTTGATGGTATTGTGTGGTGTTCAGGGATAGATGACTGATCAGAGGGTGATGTTTGAAGCAAGCAGGTTTAATGAAGTAACTCATAAAGGGGTAACATAAACTGGAATCAAATACTTATTTGATGGATAACTTAGGGAAACATAAAGAGCAAGTCTTTACATAAATCTTGAATATAAACAAGGAGGCTTTTCATTAACTTGGGGTAAACTTAAAGAAGCAAGTCTTTGCGTAAACTAAGGATGAGCAGGGTTGGAGTTTGGTGGCTTGAGGTTTGGAATATCCGGAGAAAGAATGTAGCTGGTACAAGAAGAATTGGATCCGAGGAAACTGAAAGACTTTGGTACAGTATGAAGGAGTTGATGGAGGAACTGGAAGAATGTCTGGAGCCAGAACCGAATCCAGAGGGTACTGTGAGGGTCCAATGAGGACCTGGAACGAGAGGCAGGTAGATGGCCCAGCACACCGCTAACAACTGTGATGGGGTCAGAAGCCAGCAGGGACAACTGACTGGAGGGCTCAGTGTGCATAGGCCTATAAAAGTCAGGACCATCCCAAGATGTGTACTGCACAGGAAACATCTTGTACTGACCCAGAATGGCCTAGGCAGATCATGTTTATAGCAAGGGGGAGGCTGCCATTGGCCACCTGGTCAGAAAGGGAGGAAAGGATCCTAACTTGGCCAATCACTGTATTGCCCACAAGAAAGATAGTGGCGCTGGCCTTGCTGCGCCATCCTTCACCTCAGTTAGACTGCTGCGTCTCCTGTTCCTGCACACATCCACTGTCCCCAGCTGCTCAATCCTGCCGGCTGACCAGCCAGGACCCCCAGTGGACACATGCCAGCTGCCGGTGGACACAGACAGATGAGTACTGTGCCCGCCATGTCACGCCAAGGCGGCATGTTACAGCCTGCTGGTCCCCGCTGCCTTTCCTGACTCCAATCGTGGGACCAGGTCCGGCGCATGTGCAGTAGTTTTGCTGGTACTGCGCACACTGGCCCTCAGCCTCTATGGGCTATTGACGATCTGGTTGGTTAATAGCCAGGCAATGAAATTTTGTAAAACAGTATCTGCAAGTGGTGCAATGTTTTCTTGGCGACCAGTAGAGGCCATTGCAGTAATATTGATGTAATTATTGAAATGCAGGTATGAGTTTAGGCAGAACTTCTAAAGAAAATAACAAGATCATTCTGATCGATTCAGTCCCCCACGTATTCAGACAAGGGAGTGATGTTTTGTCTCTGTGCATGTACATAATCATTTATGTTCAAGTGCAGGCTCTATGTGCGAATGGACGTGGTGACTTGCATAGACACCAGCCTGTTTGCACGGAGCAATGCAGGTGGGGGGTGGTGGGCATGGGTGACGCCCATAGGAACTCCCAGTGTGTCATGGGCATTCCTATGCAAATGCTGGCCATTCCCAAGCTAATGATAGAGTGATGCGTGTGCCGGGGGGGAGGGCAGCTGAAATCCAGGGTATCAGCTGCCCGTCCTGCTACTTGTAGCAGGGTGCTGCAAATCTGAGTCACCAGAGAGTGATAGATTTGTGAACGCTTAAGAAATCATTTGATGGTCGGCTACCATTGAATGAGTTAGACCCGCAAGGTTTCAAATGGATATTTATGAAAATACATCCATTCACACTTGTGAGAGGAAAATCAGTGTTCGTGCGGGTGGTGGGCGGTGTTTATTTGGCTAAATGACCCCTAAGTGTTTGATTCTGACTATGTTCCTCAGATAAAAAAAATGAGGATTTGATTGTGGCTGATGCCTGATGTTTGTGTCAAGCCACCATCCAGCACAACGCCAAGGTTATGCACATGTTCCGTGTTTTGCTTTTCTGAACCTCCACGTGAAAGTCCTCTTGGTAGGCTATGCTGCAATCTGGACCTATCATCTATATAGAGCTCTATTTTATGAGGGTTCAGTTGCAGCCAACTGGCACTAATCCACTCCTGGACCTCAGCTATACAGCCTTTTAAGATTGTTATTGAGTTCTCAGTACCTGGAGCACAGGACTGGTACAGTTCTGAATCATCTTCATTCAAGTGGTAGACCAGGCCATTATGTCTGATTAGCTCACTTAGTGATAGCATGTATACTGCAAAAAGTATGGAAGATAGTATAGAACCTTGTGGGACACCACATGGCAGTTACACGGGTGACGATGAGTATACTCCAGGAAAATCTCTCTGTGACTTATCAGTGAGAAATTATTTGAACTACCCTGTAGCTAAAGATTTCCATCCAGTCAACAGGAATTCTTAAGACACTCAATTAGAATCCCATGGCCCATGGTGTCAAATGCTGCAGAGAGATCCAGAAGGATTAAGCTTGAACAGTTTCCTCTGTCTCTTGTAAATAAAAAATCATTCAGCAGACATCCCAGGGCTGTTTCAGTGCTATGCCGTCTCCTGGATCCCAAATATCATAGGTTCAACGGTGGGTTTCTAATAAAATTGCAACCAATTATTTAATAACCTTTCCTAGAATAATAGGGTTCTTAGTTAAGTGTTTCTGACCATTGAAGTCAATGTAGTCAGTGGGGGAAGCATTTATAGACAGTCTGACTGCTCACAGCCAATCACGGGTGGCACTTACTGAAGCAGAAATTGATTAGCTTGTGGCACTCCTAATGACAGGACTCATGTGGGTCCTCCCTTTGGAGTCCAATTTTTTTTTGAAATTTAAACCTTCTGGTTTAAATGTTTCAATTAATTGTAATACATTTTTTTTTATGAAAAAATTGTCTACATTGAATGTTGAACAATGTTTTTTTTTTTTTTTTTTTTTTTTTTTTTTAATTCAGTATTTCTTTATTGAAAAAGATTTTTTTTTTTTCCCATTAAAATTTACATACATAACCATTACAATATATAAAACTTAAGACATTTTACAAACATCTTCATATATATAATATTCCAATACATTTTTTTACATTTACTTTCTTTCTGGAAATTCATCACAAATTTACACTTTTTATTTGATTTATATCTAGAAGTATCTATTGCTTGTATGCTTGTAATTTTCCCCCCAACCCACCCCCCCCCCTCCCTACCTGATCCCTTGGGCTTTTTGCAGTATTTATTGTAGAGTTACGAATTTCTTGGCAATGTTGGTCCTTATATCTACACCGTGTATGTTCCATTTTTTTTTTTTTTTTTTATATTATTTTTTTTTTTTTTTCAAAATTATATTAAAGTGCAATAATATTTCGATTTCAACCATTTATCCCACTTCTTCAAAAATTTACTCATCTTATCCTTATTATTAAAGTGCATATGTTTTTCGTGTATAATAGTGTCATTCACCAATTTAATCCATTCTGCTTTTTTCGGGCAATCATTTGCCATCCATTTCCTTGCCACTAAAACTTTGACAAGTGTAATCAAACATTCAATCATATCACCCTCCATCCCTCTTAAATGGTTCATTTTTATACCTAAAATACATAGCCTACAGTCTATATCATGTTCCCTACAGCCAATTTCCTTTAATATAGCTATTACCTCCTCCCAAAAAATTTTTATTACGTTGCATTGCCAAATCATATGAAAAAAAGTTCCAGGGCTGTTCTTACATTTTGGGCATATGACGCTCCTGTTCCCATCATAGCGATTGATTTGAATTGGAGTGACGTATGCCCGGTGAGTAATGAAATATTGAATTTGTTGAAATTTTATGGACTTGGTAGCTCGATTAAGTGATGATATTGCTTGGGCCCATTCCATATCGGTGAATCTACCCATGTCTTGCTCCCATTTAGATCTAATCTTTTCTATCTGTGGGACTGGTAAAGCGGTGATAAATATTTTATACAGTTCGGCTATTTTTACTTTCCTCTCCCTGCTTAATAATTTTTTAATCGGTGAGTCCTGAATGATTATTTCTTTGGTTCCTAAGGCTTCTTTCAATCTGTTTCTTAATTGTATATATCGAAAATTATATTCCTGGGGGAGATTATATTCCCTTTGAAGCCGGGCAAAGCTTTTTAAATTTCCTTCATGGTATATCTGATCAATATTCTTAATGCCTACTTTTTCCCAGGTTTCCTTGGTCTCGATCATATTGGCCATATTATTTTTATCCTTGTTGTTAATTCTACTAACCCATATTGGGCTTTCTGGATCTACCCATTCGTAGCCCAGGAGTTTATGGACTGCAATCCAGGTCTTAAAAATCATAGACATAATCATATTTGCTGGTTTCATTTTATCACATACTAATAAAAGCTGTTTTGATTCTATGTTTCCATAGGATTGTAAAACTAAGGTATTACTGTGTCCCTCTATTTGGCCATTTATCCAACCCTGGAGTTGGGAAATTTGAGATGCCATATAATATAACCGGAAATTTGGAAGACTTAAACCCCCAAGTTGTTTTGTCTTTGTGAGGGTGGTTAATCCTAATCTGGCCCTTTTTTTCCCCCATATAAATGACGTGGTTATAGTATCTATTTGTCCGAATATTTTCCCTGGAATATGGCAAGGAGTATTCTGGAGGACATACAATAGTTTCGGTAATATCGTCATTTTCACTAGATTAACTTTCCCTGTTACCGTTAATGGTAATTTCTGCCATGCCCGAGCTTTTTCCCGATACCACTTGATCCCGGGTATCAAATTATTATTGATATAGTCCTTGGGGTTATTAGAAATCGTTACTCCCAAGTATTCCACCTGATCGGTCCATTTAAGCTCCTTATTTATTACCTGGTGAATGGCAAGGCCTTTTTTTGGTATTATATTTGATTTTTCCCAATTGATCACTAAACCTGAGTACTGCCCATGTTTTTCAATAGTTTGGAGTAATATTGGTAGCGCGCGCGTGCGATGCCCAGCAAATATCATCATATCATCGGCATAGAGAGAGATGATCTCCTTTTTATCTAAACCCTCTGACCCTGGACTTACCCTCCTGTCTATTTCTCTAATTTTGCAGGCAAGGGGCTCCAGGGCCAAGTTGAACAGGATCGGGGACAGGGGACACCCCTGACGAGTCCCCCGGGTTAATCCAAACGGTTCTGTGGTGTAACCATTCACCACGACCCTAGCCGTTGGGGATTGGTATAACATTTTGATCCACCCAATGATTTTTGGTCCAAATCCGAATCTGCTCAACACGGCCCATAGGTACTCCCACTCGACGCAGTCAAAAGCTTTGGCTGCGTCGAGTGTGACCACTCGATCCATCTCTGATTGGGGTGCCTCCAGTTGGACATTTGTGAAGAAGCGGCGGATGTTAATTGCCGTGCTTCTCCCTTTTCGAAATCCCACTTGATCCTCGTCTAAGAGCTGATCAACTGCTCCCTCAATTCTTCTCGCTATAATTTTTGCCAATATTTTGGCATCCATATTTATAAGTGAAATTGGCCTATATGATTCTGTCCGTCGTGGGTCCTTTCCTTCCTTGTATATCACCACAATCAGTGCCTCCCCCATAGAGTTTGGCAACCTTCCAACTTCCAAACATTTCCCGAGTGTCTGCAATAGTATAGGGGCACACACGTCAATATATTTCTTATACAATTCAGCCGGTAGACCATCGCTACCCGCCGCTTTACTCCCTGGCAGTGCTTGAATCGCCTCCTTGATCTCACTCAACTGTATATCGCACTCGAGCGCCACCATATCCTCCATTTCCACCTTGGGTATTGGAATCTCCTCCAGGTAATAACTTATTTCCTCTGCATTTCTCTCAATACGGGAAGAGTATAATTCTTCATAATATTGGGAAAAAGCTCGGGCAATTCCGCGTGTATCCTCTATTAGGACCCCTTGTTTATCAATTATGTTACTTATATTATTTTTCTTTTGAGGTAATTCACTGTTGATCAAGTAAGACATATATCTACCGGCCCTGTCCCCATGGAAATATCTAAAGTTTGAGTTAAATTGGGCTTGTTTTATGGCGTTTTCTTGGCTTTCCCGAACCCAAGCTGATTTGGCTGCCCACCATTTCGATTTATCTATTTCAGACTTACTCTGCCAGTATTTTATTTCTAGCTTTTTACTTTCTAGTTCTAGAATGTTATTTTTTTCCCTGTTTTTTTATTTGGGCTATTCGTTTGATCAAGGCTCCTCTCATCACCGCTTTTCCCGTATCCCATACTATACTCATTTCGGCGGAGTCCATATTTCTCTGAAAGTACTCTAGCCATTCTGTACCAAGTTCAACATCCGGGCCCATTTGCAACAGCCAATTAGGGTGGCATTTCCAGAGTCTATTCCCTACTTCTGCGTTATCCGCTATTTGCAACATGACTGGTGAGTGGTCTGAAATCCCACGTGGGAGGTAGTTGATTTTTTCCACCCGCCCTAGTGTATTATTGTCTGCAAAGGCAATGTCGATCCGGGATAGTGCCTCGTGGGATTGTGAATAGCATGAGTATGCAATCTCGTCCCCATGCTTCTCTCGCCAAATATCCAACCAGCCTATATTTTCCATAAAGTTATGTAACCCTTTATTATTTCCCTTTCCAGATCTCGAATTTTTTGACCAACGATCAATTGTGGGATTCATAACATTGTTTAGATCTCCTACACAAAGCAATTCTTTATTTATAGATTTGGAGGCGAATGCAACCGCTTTTATCAGTATTTCATATTGAAATGGGGGGGGGATATAAATTGCTAAAATACATATTGACTTATGCTTTATATTTCCCTGCAGGAACACATACCTTCCATATGCGTCAATATCTTGCCTGACGCAGTGGAAGGGCGTGTTCCTGTGGAACAATACTGAGACCCCTCGTGAATCATTTGTGAAGCATGAGTGATAGGACTGTCCAATCCATGTCCTTTTTAACATTCCAACTCTTTGGTGTGTAAGATGTGTTTCTGCTAAACAAATAATTTGTGCACTATATTTCTTAACCTGATTCATAACAATAGATCTTTTCAGTTTATCATTTAAACCACGCGTGTTCCAATATATCAATTTAACCATATCTATCTTTTAAGTATTTTCTCTGAGACTCTTAAATATTGTGCTCTAATCCAAAAATTCATACCGGTGTATCCAATACCTCTATTCGTTATTCTCCGTAAATTGCCCATCTTCCTCCCCCCCTCCCTGTATGCCATCACCCCAATAGCACACTTAAATCCCCCTATCCCTCCCCCGCCAGCCCCCCACCCCCCACCACTCTCCCCTTCCCCCCTCCCCCCCCCCCTCCCCGAGCCCCCCCAGATGGAGCGTATTTACCCCCATAACCTCATTGATGACTAGCTGGTTCCCATGAAGCGGCTTTCTGCTTAATTTTTCTTTACATTGACTAATACAGCATGTGGACGTCATTAGCCGCCAATTTTCTTTTGGTAGACCACCTAGTATCTCATATTTTTCTAGTTAAGAAGACCTTACCCTATCTTATATTACTTCTGATTTTTTTTTTTTTTTTTTTTCTTTTTCCCTCTTTCTTTCCCCCCCCCCCAGTCCCCCCCCTATACCTGAATCATGTAGCTGATATATACATTCCCAGACCCCCAGACTTATAAAGACCAAGTCCTCATAGTAAAAAACAGTGTCCACATAATTTCAAGATGATGTACTATTTCTTCCGGCCATCCAGCCAGCTTGACACTTCTTCTGGGGTAATGAAAAATTTACTTGTACCGTCCACAATGACTCGCATCTTTGCCGGGTACAACATGGCATACTGTAATTCTTGCTCACGGAGCCTTTTTTTAACATTTATAAATTTTTGCCGTTCCTTCTGAACTTCCTTTGCAAAGTCAGGAAAAAACATGATGTTGGACCCATGGATCTCTATTGGGTTTTTTCCCCGGGCAAGCCGTAGAATAACATCCCTATCGCGAAAGTTTAGAATCTTTGCAATCATGGCCCTGGGGGGAGCACCTGGGGGACCTGGTCGTAAGGGGATTCTATGGGCCCGTTCAACACAAAACACATTGGAGAAGGCCTCTTTTCCAAATTGAGTAGTTAACCAGTTCTCTAGCCATTTTTGCGGGTCTACACCTTCAGTTTTCTCGGGGATCCCGACAATTCTTATATTGTTCCTACGAGCCCGACCCTCAACTTCTGTCAACTGGCTCTGTAGATCTTTTATTATTTGCATGTTATTGTTTAGTTGTGTCTCCATCTTAATTTGTCTGTCCTCTATTGTTGAGATCCTTTTTTCAGTCTCCTCCACCCTTAGTTGGATCTTTTGTAAATCCTGTCTAATCAGGCCAATCTCTGCCTGTGTTTGAGAGATCTTTTCCCCAATTCTGGTCTCACTTCCCGTTATTGCCTCTAATAGCTGTTGTAGGGTAGGTTCTCCAGATGTTTCTAATGGTACCTGATTACCCATAACCGAGGTGTTTGGGGATAAGGATTCCCGCATCTCCTTGTTCCTAGTTTGAGCACTCGTTCCGCTAGCAAAGCGTGCCAGCTTTGCAGCTGCTGTCGTCTGTGTAGTTTTCCCCATATTTTAATTTAGCAGGTATTTAATTAATTAAGTGAAGACACTTTTGTGAAGCTGCTAGAGAATGTATTATGCAGCTTATAGTGCACACGTCACACCTATAGACGTGGGGAATTTTCTAACGTTGCTCTGTCCAGGTATCCCCCCCCCCTCCTGGGGTACCGTCACCAAACACTTCAGGTCTTAGCCTAACACTCCTCTCTGCTCTGGGGCTATACAAAATTCACCTCGGGCTGGGAGTGAGCGTTTTCGCACAGTTCCACGTTCATGTGGATTGGGAACAAAAAAAAAAAGAGTCTCAGCACAGAGCTGGTCAATTAGGTACAGTTCCTTTCATGCTGCCATTTTATTTATGAAGGCAAAAAAATAGTGCTCCGCTGCATTTGCAGCTACTCACGTGCCCCCCGGGCTCTTGCTGCTGCTGCGTATTTCTCTTGTGCCCGCTTGTAGCCTCGTGCTTGTCGGCGTCTGGAGCGAGCCCAGCGGTAGGTGTATATCCGCAGCGCTGGCCGGTATGGCGTAGCGCAGGCTCCAGCTCCTTCCCTTCCTCGTTTCCCAGCCTCGCCTCGCGTCCTGCTGCCGATTGGGGTCTTCACCTGGTATAAGGGGGGGGGGGGTTGAAGGGGCTTAGGGTATCAGGTATCAGGTCACCGTGCCCGCTTGTAGTCGTTCTTAGCGTGCCGCATGCCGCGTTTGGTGTACCTCACTCGGCTTGATTTACGAGAAGGTGCATCTGTTGTAGAGTGCCTGGTGATCGCACTGTCTCAGCTGGGCTCAGATAATAGCGCCGTCGCAGCATTCAGCAGTCTCGGCTGGTCTCAGGCAGTGGAGCCGTAGCAGCATTCAGCGGTAGCCTCCATCTCACACGCTCCCTGCCGCCTCTTGCTCACCAGCGTGTTACGTCATCACGTCTGAGGTCACCGCCCCCCATTTGATTGATGAATGTTGAACAATGTTAATGTTCTTATTTTAAACTAGGTGATTCATCGCGCCCTACGGGCGCTCTTCACACCGTCTTAAGGGGCTGCGCCCCCTTAATTTGTGAACGTTTGTATATGAGAAATATGGTTAGAATTGTATGAAAGATGCCTGTATTGCAACTTAGGTGTACGCGAATCGCGGGAGGGGGGGTCGCGGAGGGTGCCGCGAATTGCAGGAGGGGGGGTCGCGGGGGGTGCCGCGAATTGCAGGAGGGGGGGTTGTGGGGGGGTGGATGCTGCGAATCGCGGGAGGAGAGGGATTGCAGAGAATCGCGGGAGGGGGGTCGCGGGGTGGGTTGCCGCAAATCGCGGGAGGGGGGTTACGGGGGCGGGGGTTGCGGCGAATCATGGTAGAGGGGGTCGCGGGGGGTGTGCCGTGAATCACGGGAGGGGGGGTCACGGGGTGGGGTACCGAGAATCGCGGGGGGGGGGGTGTGCCGTGAATCGCGGGAGTGGGGGTTGTGGGGGGGGTGTGACGCGAATCGCCACAAGAAAAAATCAACACAGAAAGGTCAACACATGTAAATGTTGACATAAGTGTGGCACTTTATTGGTGTCCATGTCGACACATGAGAATGAATATGAAAATATTTAAAAAATGAAAAAAAAAAAACTTCAAAAACTCATGTCAACCTTTTTCATTGTCGACCATAGCCATGTCAGTGTTTTCCATGTGCAATTTAATTCTGGAGCTGCCACGAATCACGGGGGGTGCCGCGAATTGCGGGAGGGGGGGGTCGCAGGGTTGAGTGCCGCGAATCGCGGGAGGGCGGGGTTCACAGGGGTTCCGGTGGGGGGTTGCCGCGAATTGCGGGAGGTGGGGGGTCACGGGGGGTGCCGCGAATCTCGGGAGGGGGGGTTGCGGGGGGGTGTGACGCGAATCGCCACAAGAAAAAATCAACACAGAAAGGTCAACACATGTAAATGTTGACATAAGTGTGCCACTTCATTGGTGTCCATGTTGACACATCACAATGAATATGAAAACATTCAAAAAATGAAATAAATCTTCAAAAACTCATGTCAACCTTTTTCATTGTCGACCATAGCCGTGCCAGTGTTTTGCATGTGCCATTTAATCCTGGGGCTGCCACGAATCGCGGGGGGTGCCGCGATTTGCGGGAGGGGGGGGGTTGCGGGGGGTGGGTGCCGCGAATCGCGGGAGAGCGGGGTTCATGGGGGTTCCGGTGGGGGGTTGCCGCGAATTGCGGGAGGGGGGGGTCGCGGGGTGCCGCGAATCGCCGGAGGGGGGGTTGCGGGGGGTGTGACGCGAATCGCCACAAGAAAAAAATCAACACAGAAAGGTCAACACATGTAAATGTTGACATAAGTGTGGCACTTCATTGGTGTCCATGTCGACACATGAGAATGAATATGAAAATATTCAAAAAATGACAAAAAAACTTCAAAAACTCATGTCAACCTTTTTCATTGTCGACCATAGCCATGTCAGTGTTTTCCATGTGCAATTTAATTCTGGAGCTGCCGCGAATCACGGGGGGTGCCGCGAATTGCGGGAGGGGGGGTCGCGGGGGTGGGTGCCGCGAATCGCGGGAGGGCGGGGTTCACAGGGGTTCCGGTGGGGGGTTGCTGCGAATTGCGGGAGGTGGGGGGTCACGGGGGGTGCCGCGAATCGCGGGAGGGGGGGTTGCGGGGGGTGTGACGCGAATCACCACAAGAAAAAATCAACACAGAAAGGTCAACACATGTAAATGTTGAAATAAGTGTGCCACTTCATTGGTGTCCATGTCGACACATGACAATGAATATGAAAAAATTAAAAAAATTAAAAATAAATCTTCAAAAACTCATGTCAACCTTTTTCATTGTCGACCATAGCCATGTCAGTGTTTTGCATGTGCCATTTAATCCTGGGGCTGCTGCGAATTGCGGGGGGGGGGGGTGCCGCGAATCGCGGGAGGGGGGGTCGCAGGGGGGGTGCCGCCAATCGTGCAAGGGGGGGTCGCGGGGGGGGTTCTTTTTGCCGCGAATCGCGGGAGGGAGGTCGCGGGGGGGGGGTGTTTTTTCCGCGAATCGGGGGGGGGGGGTCACGGGGGAGGGTTTGCCGCGATTCGCGGGAGGGGGGGGTCGCGGGGTGGTGGTTATGCCGCGAATTGCGGGAGGGGTCGTGGGGGGGTTCTTTTTGCAGCGAATCGCGGGAGGGGGGGTCGCGGGGGTGTTTTTGCTGCGAATCGCGGTAGGGGGGGTCGCGGGGGAGCGGGTGTTTTTGCCGCGAATCGCGGGAGGGGGGGCGCGCGGGGGGGGAGGTTTTGCCGCAAATCGCGGGAGGGGGGGCGCTCACCTGGTGTTTGTGGAGTAGCAGTGCTGGGCAACATGGGAAGGCAGTGGGTGTCTGGCACTGTCTGTGGGCTCACTGGGCTGGTTCTCTGTCACATACCTCCCAACATGACCCTCTCCAGGAGGGACACAATGCTCTGTTTCTAGACTTCCCCTTAATGTATGATTGCCTTCACCTGTTTTAAACAGGTTCATTTCTCAGAAAGGTGTTCAGCACAGATGAAGGCAATCACACATTAAGAGGAAAGTCCAGGAACAGAGCGTTATAGACACAGACACCCACTTTGAGTGACAGATGTAGCCAAATATATAGGAGATTGACTCACAATTGGATCTGCTACTAGCACTAGGAATGTTGAGCCTGACTATATGTTGGACCTGAAAGGGTTAAACCCCATGGATACCTATTTGGACCATGAAGCACCTGATCTAAACAAGACAGAAATTATGGATTCTAAGTGAAATGGATGTGATCTAACCAGGGATATGTGAGTACTGTATGTGTGATGGTGTGAGTGTATCAAGTTTTACTGTCACAGTGTGTTTTCTGTTTTCTTTTTTATTATTGATTTTTAAAGGTGTATTTTAAGCACCAGTGGGTCATTCAATTCTCTGCATGCTGGTTCTTTGGATTCTCCAAGTACCAGCATCCAGGGTAAGATTGCTGGTATCTGTAGTCATTCTGTAAAATACAATATAATTTTAAAACTCAAACTATTTGAATGTTATCAACTCCTCGCCCACAGACCAGGGGTGCCGGGTATAGATCTGGGCTTCACCTTTATATTTGGGTGTGTTGGAGGAGGGGTCCCTTTTTTGGTTGGTCCCTACTTCCCAAGGATGTCCTGGTCTAGGTTGATTAGTTAGGGAGATTAAAGGATGTTGTACCAGCGCAGGCTAAAAAATGATAATAAGAATGGTATCCTTTACAATAAATTTTATTTTGTTAGTAGGATTAATTCCTATAGCTGTAATTTGATGATTCGGTAAGAATAATAAAAAGGGGGGTACAATAAAATCAGTGGACATTCAATACACATCACAATTGCAATATATGGAAGGGCATACAAGTATGCATATTACCACATGGACATCTCTTAGATGGATCCCATAGTAGCAGATAACCAGGTGGCCAATTATGTCCCAGAGCAGAGTCCAATTGTTGGAATAGGTTCCTCTGACGGGAAGAGATGGTATAACCTGGATGGCTCGGTCAAAAGTCCAAATGGCTGCCTCGGATGGCTTATCCGGATGGGATGGTGCAAATGCACTTTAGGGTGTCCTGGATGCGTGGATTTGTTGTCATTTGCTGTGGTGTGCTTGAAAGGAATGTCCCATTTAAAAGGGGCTCAACGCGTTTCTCTGGGAAAACCTCCTAGCTTCTTCAGGAGCAAAGTGCGTTAGGGAGATTAATGCTTCATTCTTGGGACCTGTCAAGTGTGTCCCCAAATGCGAAAACATCGTGTAAAATGATTTCCATCAAAGGTATTTCCGAAGAGTGACATATGAGCACAGCTCCTCTTGTCATTTAGGTCAGATCACAAACAAGCCATAAAACTAAAAAAAAAATTCAATGTTGCATTTTATTATTTAATCAAGGCCGTAAAAAAAGCAAACCATGTTTCATAGTTCAATCTAGTATAATGGAAGTTTTACATATACACATATATTTTTTATTCTCTGACCATTTCAGTGCTCTGATGGAAAATTTTAAACACTTAAGTTTCATGTTCATAAATTTAAAGTCATACATAAAAAAAAAGTTTAAAAAGAAAAACCTTAAGTTTTGATTGGGGAATTGCATACCAAAGACTGATTTATTTTTCATAATGATAGGCCACATTAATTCCACAATTTAAGTTTTAAGTAAATCCAGCAATAGCCTACAACATAAATAATTTGTTTTAATTTCTCCATGGACCAATACAGTGTTCTATTTATTCAGAATAAATTGAAGTTCTTAAAAATGTCCTTGAAAAGTATCCTTAATTGTTTAATTATTAATAGAAGTACAGAATTTAAGTATTATTCAAATGCAATTTTATTATATATTTTTTTTTATTTTTAAATAGCATATATATGTATTTTTTAATTAATAATAATAAAAATAATAATAACAATAACAGAGTAAATTACACAGATTTTTTTCTTTTAGTCCAGGTTCTAATCTTAATGTGGTCCAGAGTTTGGATTTCAAATCTGAATTTCGGGTTCTGGATTGCAATAATTAGATGTTCTACTTGTTGTTTTTATATAGATTTTTTTTTTTAACTGAATATCATTTTTTTTTTAACTGATCCAAAATATGAATCCAAACCAAAACACTTGAGGGTGGTTTTGCCAAAACCAAAACATGACAATGAATTACTTAGTGTATTTATTTACAGTTTCTTATATAGTACAGCATAATCTGTTGCGCTTTACAATTGTAGACAGTGATAGAACAAACCGGGTAACAACAGACAGACTTGGAGGAGGGCCTTGATGCAAGCTTACAATCTATAGGGACATAGGAGGGAAACACACAGACAGGCATGGCAGTCCCCCCAAGTTGCAAGTCCAGAAGGAAGCTATATAATACATAAGTGCCTCAGATAATTATGTTTATTGTACTTAAATATGATAGGCTTGCCTGAAGAGGTGCGTTTTAAGGGAACGCTTGAAAGTTAGAACCAAAACTCAATCACAGGGGTTCACACACATCTCTTGATTTGATCTAGTGCAGTGGTTTCCAATCCCCAAAGGGGTACCTCGGGTTGGTGGCCCAGGACAAATTCAAATTATTTAGGGTTAAAACAAAAGGCAAAACAACTGCTAGTGGCTGCCAATTAGAATGATCTGGACAATCAGAAGCACAATGTACACCACCACAACTAAACCTATGGATGACCGTAAAGGCACAATTTACATATTTTAATATTGTATTTGTAATTTGTCATGGTCCGCATTATGCGGATCAATAGTGACCATGCCAAGGCTGTATTGCAAATAGATCAGCTTATTGAAAAACTACTGGGAAGAGGATATTCACTAAAATATTTGCTAGAGTCTAAAAATAGAGCAACACAATTAGATCGCAATTCTTTGTTGAGACCCAAAGATCCAGGCCACAAGGTAGAATCAAAAACAATATTCCCTAGGGTCAATAAATATCACACAGAATCTGCCTGGATACAGAAAATCACCAAACAGCACTGCTCGCTCATCTCCTCAGATAACGCATTGGGCTTAGCCGATTCTCGGCTGATGCCCTGCTATTCTAGAGGCAAGAACCTACATTCATGGCTCATCAAAACTGACATGGCCAAATTGAAAAGTCCCAAAAAGCACAAGTCATTTTTGCCAGCCAGCCATTTAGGCTGTGTGCTTTGTGGGTGTGTAGCCTGTCAGTATTTACTGGCAGAGGACACGTTTCATCACCCACACACAGGGCAAAAATACTACAGGTATATTCACCATTGGCTGGATTGTGACTCTACCTACGTTGTATATCAAATCATATGCCCATGTGGCTTAACATACATAGGGAAAACGGAGTGTAGATTCAAGGATAGAATGGCAGCTCATTGGTCAGCCATTTGACACGCCATTGAAAAGGGTTCAAGCGACCAACCAGTTGCTCGACATTTTGTTGCTCTTAAACATCTACTTAATTCATTAAGATATCACATGATCGATTGCATTCCGCCCTCTATTAGGGGTGGCAATTGAGGATTGAAGTTGCAATGTGAAAGCAAGTGGATTGCTAGACTCGATGTTATTGCCCCAAAGGGCCTTAATGAGGGCATAGGATACGGATACTTTCTTTAAGTTTAAATACATCCATAGGATATATTATATCCCTTTATGTTAAGTTCCCCATATCCCAGATAGAAATTTCCATATAGCACAGGTGACTTATGCATATTTAAGTTAAGCATATATTTATGCACCTATGTCAATACTAGTGTTGGTTGTTGTCCCTGGTAGCATATGTACATGGCACTTTAAATAAGGATCCTTATACTACTGTACATCACTTTGACTAAAAATAATTTTGATCTATGCATCTTTAATTTTGTATATTTATTCACACTTCTGTAATGCCTAATGATTTGCTAATTATGTAATCTACACTTTTACTATTTGTATATATTCACTTTGGTTTTTTAGTTGGACTGCAGCGCATCCGTTGCCTAGGCAGCGGCTGTGTAGTGGAGACACCGGGCTGAAGGAGTAACGTCATCCCACCTGGCCGGAATATGACGGAAGGGCGGTTCCCGTACAGCGCGGGTCTCCACGATGCAGACGGCAACTTGTAAATATAAATGTCTTCTTTTTTCATGTATGTATGTAACTTGAAAACAGTTTTTACATAAACTGAAACGTCGCCCTCATGTCTCCGTTTGATTGATCTAAGTTACTCCGAGTGCTGCACCTTTGCTTTGCCTATATATATATATATATATATATATATATATATATATATATATATGTGTGTGTGTGTGTGTGTGTGTGTACATGTATAATAGGCATTATGTGTGGCCTTATGTGCAATTGGCATTACGACATGTGGCTTTATGTTTAATTTGCATTAAGGTGTGTCTTATAATGTTATTTTTTGCCCCCTTTTTACCACACAAGAGCCCCGCCTACTACAAATTGGGGTGGCGCGAAACATGCCCTTGCTTTGGGCACCGTGGCTCGTAGCTACACCACTGGCCCCACTACCCCCTTCCCCACTGCAGAACGCTGTGAACAGAGAGATAGAGAAGTAACTGCCATCGCAGCAGCCTCTCTCCCCAGCTCAGCATAGACCACAAAGTGCTGTGCTCTGAGCTGGGGAGAGGGGCAACTGGAGCCGCAGTCTAGCCTTGCTCTCACTGCACCCTACCACCTGCTATATTAAATACATATATGCAAGCTAAGTATTTTTTTCCAAAAGCATGTCCATGCCTCCTCCATTGGTCATGCCCCTCCTGTTGACCATGCCCCCTAATTTTACTGGATCTCTGGCAGAACTGAAGGTGCCCCTAGTGGTATGCACCTCCTCCTGCATTTGCAGCACTTAAGGAACACAGATATTTAAGGCCCTGAATTAACATTGCAAACAGGATCATATTGACCCAAAGTCCCTGGTCAGAGCAAATTTGTTCTTAGACATAAAAAACATTTAATAAAAAATGTATTTTTCTCTTTCTAAAAGTCACTTTTGTATCTGTTTCAGAACAAACACCTTAGCCCTGTTCTAGATGTGTCTTCTTTCCTTTGTGGCTCTTGGCTGACTCAAGCAAACTGTTTACCATAAAGCATTCTTATGGGGGGGAGGGGAAGGGTAATTGTGTTTTAAATTCAAGGCTGCCGCATCTTTCAAATGTATGTCACATTACAAGAGAGCCATTAGCATTGTTAAACTCCTCTGTGCTATCTACATTGTTGTCGCTGAAGTGTATGCTTTATAATAATGCGCTTCTAATTTAATTAAGTATTTGAGACACAATTGTAATCATTACAATAATTCTAAAATAAAGCCCATGCAGCCATTTCAACAATATAAAATTGCTAATTGAAAAGTTCTTAATAATACCAATTAAGTCAGTTAGATTAAGAGAATGTCATTTTGATACATAACCCCCAAAGCGAAATGAAGATTAAATCATTAATAAAAACAAAGCTTATAAAGGAATGGCCAGCTCGCCATCGGATCTGGATCCAAGCATCTGGCAATCGATATTTAGTCATTAGGCTTAAAAAAGTATTTGGTAGACATAAAGATTTGAAGCTTCATTGCTTGTGGAATAAGTCTTGCCGTTGTTGGTCATGTGAAATGGTATCCGGATGGTAGTTTGACAGTATCTCGGTTGACAATTAATAGGTCAACACCATATGGTCAACATGGTCAAAAGTCAAAACAAGCAAAGGGTTGATAGATTTTTGGGGATTTTTCATACTTTACCACCCATGTGAACTACAGCATGGAACACTGCAAACAATACAGTTATAGAAAGTTCAACCACGCCCACAGCTAGCCGCTCCATGCTGATTCTTGGCTACGACCCTCAAACCAGATATACCAACACAACAATGAATCAGCCTGGAAGCGCTAGCTGACAGTAAACTGAGGGACTGGTTTCCTCCTCCAATATTGGTTCAGTTTCTTTACGGAGACCAGATCTCAAAGTGAAGAACAACAAATGAAGATCCAGTTAGGCAAACGGCATCACGTTTTAAATTATATAATGTATAATACCTCAGTATTAACCTCCAGTCTCAACCCTATGTGCATATAAAGGTTTCTCTATGACCAGGAATCCTCATTTCTTAAGTCTTCTACATACCCAATAGGTATACCAATATATATATATCATCCATATAAAAATGATTAAAAACAGTGAAAGCACTGCATTTGAGGGACATTACTGTATTCTACCTCTTCCAAATCTGGATAAGGAAAGAAGTGAATAGTTACCGATATAATGAGTAGAAGTTCTCTCATCTGACAGTGTCCCTCCTATCCACCAACACGTTTCTGGCAACAAATGTGCCATTTTCAAGGAGTGGAGGAAAGTGCCTCTTTTACCTCTTTGTGACTCAGGGGTAGATTTATTAAGCTCAGTGAAGTGATAAAATGTCTGGTTTTTATCACCGGCCAATCAGCTCCCAATTGACATTTTTCAAAACAAGCCTGTAACTTCACAGGTAGGAGCTGATTGGCAGGTAATAAAAACCAGACACTTTATCACTTCTCCGAGCTTAATAAATCTGCCCCTGAGTCCTATATAAGCTCCGGTTTGGAATCAAGAACGGGAAAAACTCATGTTAACCTTTGTATGTGTCGGCCATTCCCGTGCCAACATTTGGCTTGTGATGACTTTTATTAGACCTTGTGCATGTAAACCTTCTGGTGTCGACCTAATGAACCACACCCATGTGAAATGGATGCATTTGTAAATCACGTCAACAAAGTCAAGTTGTCGGCAATGGACAGATCTTATTGTATGTATAATTATGCCATTTTATCTGGAAATACATGCATCACATTGTCAGCTATACATTGTGGCAATGAGACTCAGGTGCCACAGTATGAGCAGTTAAAATGTGTCTCGGATCTTTGTAGAAGCCAAAGGACCTTATTATATTCTGTTCGCTCCCCCGCGCATTCGCACAGGGGGAGTGATGCTTGGTGTGCAGACACCGAGTGCGAATGGGCATGGCAAACTGCAAGTTTTCTGTCCCATTCGCACCCAACAGTGCTACCGGAGTGCATGGGGTGCTGGTGGTTGGACACGCTTATAGGAACATGAAGTGTTTCATGGGTGTTCCCATGAAAATGCTGGGCGTTCCCATGGAAACGAGGCATTGACTCGGCTGCCGGGGGCCTACCCTGCCCTCGCACAAGTCGCATGCAAAGCTAAGAGTGTGTCTTAGTTTTGCGTGCTCGTTCCACATCATTGGATGGTTAATGACCAGCGAATGATGTGGTCCTCAACCACAAGGCTGCAATTGGATGAAAACATCCATTCGCAGCAGTGCGGGCGAATTTGGCAAGGGAGCGGGGGCGTGTGTCATTGTGAATGGCAGGTGGCACTAAAATCACACGCAGTGCTGTGAACTTCGCATCGCTACATGTAAACCAGAACAACCTCCATACTGTAGTTTCAGGCTTACAACCTTTGGTATCCTGTCCAGAATCCAGGCTTTCCATGGAGCAGAAAATGGGCTCAGCTGATCCAGGAAGTAACTGCCCTATTTAGACTGTTTGCTCATTGTTTCTGGCGCTCCTGATGCTGGAAAAGCTGGCCAGGCAAGAATAAGGGCATGTACAATTATTTAGTGTTAGGCTGACAGTGAGGCCAATTCAGACCCGTTCGTACGGGTCCAAATTCGGCCCCATTTTTCGATGGTGGGGGTCTGCGCATGTGCGAATATGTGCATGTGAAGACCCCCTGTGCAAACTTCTTTCAGCAAGTGCCACATTCGTTGAGGGGTTCACATGGGCAGGGGAGGAAGGAGGGGCGGAGAGGGGGCTGAGGGGGGGATTGGCTTGAAGCAGGGACAACAGTTTATGGGTGTCCTCATGATAACACTGGGAATTCTCCTGGAAACATAGGCGGGTCGGTGCCTACTCGGGGAGGGTTGATGGCTGATGTCACATGATGTCAGCACCCTCCCCCTTTTTGGTGATCTGCGGCAGAAATAAGAGCCAGTTTAGACTCACTTTTATTACCGAAGGGGAGAAAGTTCATCTGATGGGTGGCAACCATCTAATGACTTTTCTCCTCTTCGGTCGCATGTGAGGGGATGTGTCCTTGTAAACATCCCCTTGCATGCTAACGAGGAGATGCGGGTGGAGGGCATCTGGCGGGGCGGTGGGTGGTGCTGACCTATTTGATAGGCTGCAAGTATACGCAGCCTAACGATTGGCCCCTGTCTTACACAGACTGGGTGTCTAGTTTTGTTGGTACTTATGTATTCTGGACTCCCATGTTAAATGCACTCCATTTTTTCATACCCCTACTATCCAACTACGCATGGAGTTGATTTTATATAGTGTGGCGAGCGCAGCGAGCCACCGTGCCCGAAGCGTGGCGAGCGCAGCGTGCCCCGCGAGGGGACGCGGTCTCATAAGAAAATTGGGAGTCCAGATATTACATAAGTACCGTTTTGTTCATTAAAATAAAAATACAGAGTGACAGATCTATCGTTATCAGTATCTCCGAACATGCTTCTGTTTTTAACAAGGGGATAACTCCACCCTTGTTAAAAGTAAAAAGGAAACAGCACCAGTCCAGAGATGAATCTTAAAATATTTTACTAACCGATAACTTACACAAACCACCGGCCGGTAGATTAAAAAAAAATATCGTAAACTCAAATAAAATTCCACAGTTGTTTTCTTGCTATACTAACGAAAAAGCTTTTGCACTGCCTCATAAAGATAGTTATTGTCAAAGTGATTATGTGGAATTTTATTTGAGTATATAATGTTTTTTTAATCTACCGGCCGGTGATTTGTGTAAATTATTTTGTTATTGATTAGTAAAATATTTGAATATTCATCTCTGGACCGGCGCTGTTCTTTTTTCTTTCTGTGCATTTATCACCAAAGAGTGTGGTTCCTGTGTTTATCACCGAAGAGTTCCGTAATATGAAAAGCTAAAATGTTTAAACCACAATTATTTTTTTATTCGAGATATTACAATATATAAATAAGTTGCACCAAATGTATTCACACATATGAAATGTCCTTTGACGAAACAGCCTTTTTTTTTTCTTTTTGTCACATTCCCTAAAAGAAACGAGTACGTTTTATAAAGTTCCTTCAAGAATCAAGCTGATGCCTATAAAAATACTTATTACCATATGTTTGCTGAGATAAATAAAACCATACAATATAGAGTATTGCAAATGTAGCATAAGGGTTTAATATCTTCAATATATATTGTGATTTTGAATATTGGGATATATTATGCATTCTCAGATAAATATGCCAAATGTTCTAATACTACGTCGTCATAAATTATTTATAACAGGCATGTTTTGTGGTCAATTGATAGAAAGGTGTGGAGATTGATGAACGGACTCGGCATTATAAAGGTGGTACATTAAAGCTGTACATTCCGGCTCACCAGCTTAGTAGATCCGCGCTAAATTCTAACTCGCAAATACATTAGAGGACAAGTTAAAAAAAAGAAATGTATTTATTTATGTATTTCATTCCCTCTTTACATAAATCTAAATAAGTAACGGAAGAAAACAGACATACAAAATATTGCATACAAAATGTGCAATGGAAAAAAAGTACAAAGAAGTCTCCATATAGAAAAATGCAATTTTCTCATCCAAAAGAAATGTAATAATAGGAGAAGAATAGAGGGATGATGAAAATATGGGACAGATATTTTAGTAGACGTTCACATTGCTCATTTTAAGCCAATACCATTTCTATCAATTGCAAGAAGTGACTTGGGTACCAATTCAGATGCGCTCGCTGGGCTGAGAGTGTTTGGAGACCAGCAAGCAGGTACCACAGTCGTCCCCGCCCCCCCCCCCCCCCCCCCCGGTTCATGAAATCCCACCTTCCGAACAAATTTGCAGATTTGCAAACAGATGTCCATTCTCAAGGGGCCGCTTAAAGGAAAAAAATCATTTGATTTTCACTTACCGTCGAATGATTTTTCTTCTGCTCGCATAGCCCAGGGCTTACTCGGTAGCTGAGAGCAAAACTGCCACTTCAGGCAGGTGCTAATGTTATACAACCACCCCTATCAGGCATAAACACGCCTGCATTTAGCCAGACAGTCCCAGTGTTTCATTGGGCACGCCCACCGTTCTTTGCGGACATGGCGATGAAATTCCAGGGATCCACCCCCACATGCCCACTCGCTGTCAATCAGGTTCCGAGCGCCTTGCAAATAGAAAAATTTGCAGAAGGTGCACGCAGCCAGGCCTAGAGCATGCTCATTGTGGCCAAACACAAACATATTTGGACACGTCCATCAAGACCAAGCATTTGTAAATTTAGAACAAGCATAACATAACTGTAATAGGCATAAGTGGTTTGGCTGCTATTGGGCCTGGACCAATTTCAGGGCCTGGCTCAGCCTCCACATCCAGTTTCACTTCACATCGATGTCCTCCCTCATTTCTAGCATGTCCACGTCTCTTCCCAGCATTTTTGACTGATTAATGAGGTACAGAGCCTGTGGGATAGGGACAGATTGATAAAAAAATAATCACTGAAAAAAGAAATATAAAAATCAATAAAAATTGCTAAAATCATTTTTTGCAATCCACACATGGGCCCTTATTTTAGATGACTCTTTGGGATGCGCGTTCTTTCGGAAATGACCGAACGCCACGCACGTCGGTCCATCAAAGAACACACGCCTACAGGTCGTCCGCATCCGTCCGGACATACTTTCTAAGAAGAGGGAGTGTCTTCGGACTGCATCCACACGTGCGTGTGCGGTGGGAACTCAAAGATTCTGCATGGTCGCACTGCATCCTAACGGATGGGAAGCTGACCAAACGCACCGAGTTGGTGTATGTGCGCAAACCTCAGTATTCTATTCGGAAATCATGCTTCAGCAACATGATACACTTATCCAATTAGGGTACCTCCTAACATATATATTATTTTTAAATGTAATCAATTACTTCCTAATTGACACTTAAACACATTACTTTCACTTTAGATTAACCCTTACATCATGTTAAGTTTTATTACTTCATTGTTGCACCTTTACCTGTGTTTTATGTATGCATACTATATATTAATTGGAAGGCAAATGCAATCACTCAAAATGTTTAAATTGTGATTCACACTATTTTGTATTGCCCCATTTAGGCAGCAATGACTTAGTGGTTCCTATAGAACCTGTGAAAAGTGTTTAATTAATCAGTCATGAGCAGAGGAGTGGATTGTATTGTGCTCAGCTGCGAGTGTTTAAGGTGCGGGTGTACTAATTGGGCGATCCGAATGCCTAGCTCATGAACCATTGCTCTCCGAGAAGTGAAAGCTGCTTGTTGACACCGAAGATTTCTGCCGTGTCGGTTCGCTTGCGCTCGGAGTCCGGTCCGAATGCACGCCTACCACTGTGCGTGCTCTCCCACGTGTACGCCCAGATTTACGCCCAGTTTCGCCCACTTTAAACCGCTCCCTTATACACGCCCACATGACGCCCATATTATGCCCAGATTTCCAGAGGGAGTTCGGTGGACATTTTTAGACGGTATTGCTGAGAACGAGTGTGAAGACACTGCGTTGCACATGCGCATTGCATTGCTTACGCAATGCGCATTTCGGAACGGACCGCCTCAACCAGAATAAGGCCTATGGTTCTGTCCAAAAAGTGTGTTAAAATTAAAATTAATAAAAAAATTAATAAAATGGTGTGGGGTGGGGCATAACCAGCCGCGGGCTAATTAAACCAGTCCTGGTTCACCAAATACAGGGGGAGGGGGAATAGTGGGAACCCTTGTATTTAATAAACCAGCACTGTTTTCTATCATAAGTAAGGGTCCCCTTTATTTTGAAACCAGCACCGGGGCTAAAACTGGTGTCATAGCACAGCTGGGGGCCACTTTTTATATTCGGCAGAAACATGACAACCGTGGCTGGTCAGCCCTGGATGGGGTACCTGGAGGAGTGGAGGCCCCCCCATAAAAGGCCTCCCCTGGCTTCTCCCTTCCAGGACTGAAGGCCAGGACTGTCCCCCGCCACCCCTGGACTGTGGATAGCAGGCTGATTTTTTTTGTGTGTAAAAAAAAGAAATAAAAAATACATTGGTTTTCACAGTATTACTACAAGTCCCAGAAGGCCTCCGCCATATGCTGGGACTTGAAGAACCACAAGTCCCAGCATGTGGGGCATTAGAAAAAAAATCACCAGTCCCAAGGCAGCCCACTAGTGAAAAAATATTAGTGGGTTAATAAGAAATACAGTAAATCTAGGGGTTAGAAAGTGTTACATACTGTAAGTGAAAATTGTAAAAAAGTATAATATTAATAGAAAAACAAATAATACAGAGGTTTGATCCGGTAACATGAGAAATAACAAGAGCCTTGCTGGAGATGTTGGGGAACTGCTACAGAAGTTCAAAAGCACACCAGTGGAATTTCCAGTACTCCCAGGCAGTATACAGTAGGAAGTTGTTCCAGCCCAAGTCATCCAGTGAGCAGCTTATACACCCCAGGAACAAGTGCTATTGGTCCAGCTATCAGCTGAGAAAAGCAAGGTGTCTATTGGCCGCAGGCAGTCAGTTGACACAGTTCAAGATGGTGGCACCCATCTCCAGTTGCTGGCAGAGAGGACCCCGCTGGACCTGCCGGGAGACGTGTGTGTGCCCACGACCCCCACCACATGATCATCGCCTCCCAAATCCCCCCCCCCCCCCAGGCGAGAGAACCATCATGCCCGGAAAGGCGAGTATCAGCACTTCTGCTCTGTTGGGCTACAGGGACATGGAAGTTTAGGGGTATGCTGGGGAGAGACAGGAAAAGGTTTGGGTGGTGGGGTACTGGGGACAGGGTTAGTCACTAGTGGGGATGGTTAGTGTAAGACTGCTGCAAGGAAGAGTTGGGGGGGGGGGGTAGGTTGAGAGGGTAAGGGTACATACGAAGCCCCTGTTGGTATTCTCCATATAGGGATGCCATCATCAGTTTTTGACTATATAGCTATAAGTCCTGATATTGTTAATAGCTGATTTATATAATTGAAACAAATTAATAAAATACCATAAAATCACCTTGTAAACAATGCATTTACCCAGATTTACCTCTCTCTCTCTCTCTCTCTCTCTCTCTCTCTCTCTCTCTCTCTCTCTCTCTCTCTCTCTCTGCCAGATGTACTAAACTTGAAAAGTGATAAAATGAGCTCCTACCTGCCATGTCACAGGCTGTGTTTGAAAAATGACAGACAGGAGCTGATTGGTTGGTGGTTTATCACTCTCCATTGTATCACATTTCAAGCTTAGTATATCTGGACCTCTCTATCGCTCTCTCACTCTCTCTCACTCTCTCTCTCTGTAAAGTACACAGTGTGAAACATTTTCTCAGTCATTAAATCAGTCTCAGTAAATTGGGAAATAAAACACTTGATAATATGGAGTTGTGTCTGGTGTAAGTGAAGTGTGTTTGCTTTTAGCACCTTCTCGCACATGTTCTGGAGTAGTCCGTGGTCTTTAACAGCTTTATGACACCTTTACACAGAAGAAAAACAACATAGACATCAGGGGACGGTGATAAAAGAGATATATATGTAGATATTAATGTTCTCAGTATGTGACCAAATCACTAATGACTAATTAGTAATTAAATCAATAAATCAATAAAAGTAAGAGTTTATTTACGTGCTTAGTTCACATTATACGTTTGTTTACGCAGTACAAAAGGAACAAATATTGGGACTGAATCAGCCCTGATTGCTGGGCTGCTATTTTCGGAGTGAAATTCTGCCCTGTGCAAGACTGTGAATCGCATATCAGGGCTTGTGAAACTATCGCAATTAGCTGCAAGTTTATTCATAAGCCCCTCACCATCGAATGATTCCCCAGTGTGTGCAGTGTGTGTGCAGCCCAGGACTTACTCTGCGACTGCAATAGAATCAAGGTGATCGGGGGCGGAGCTGTTGTCACATGACTTACCCTCACACACCTGGGCACGCCCCTCACCATGTAATGATTCCCCAGTGTGTGCAGTCTGTGTGTAGCATAGGACTTACTCAGCGGCTGTGATAGAATCAGGCTGATCGAGGGAGGAGCTGACGTCACATGACTTCCCCTCACATACCTGGGCATGCCTCTCACCATATAATGATTCCCCAGTGTGTGCAGTCTGTGCGTAACCCAGGACTTACTCAGCGGCTGTGATAGAATCAGGCTGATCGGGGGCGGAGCTGATGTCACATGACTTCCCCTCACACACCTGGGCACGCTGCTCACCATATAATCATTCCCCAGTGTGTGCAGTCTGTGCGGAACCCAGGGCTTACTCAGCAGCTTTGATAGAATCAGGCTGATCGGGGGCAGAGCTGACGTCACATGACTTCCCCTCACACACCTGGCCACGCCTGCATATTACCTGACACTCCCAGATAATAGCCGCTCACCATGTAATGATTCCCCAGTGTGTGCAGTGTGTGCGTAGCCCAGGACATACTCAGCGGCTGTGATAGAATCAGGCTGATCGGGGGCAGAGCTGATGTCACGACTTCCCCTCACATACCTGGCCACGCCGTTTACCATATAATGATTCCTCAGTGTGTGCAGTGTGTGTGTAGCCCAGGACTTACTCAGAGGCTGTGATAGAAACAGTGGCAGAACTTGAGAGTGGTGGGCTCAAGTGTAAGAATATGCTTTTGATTCCCCTCTACCCCAGAGTACAGTACATCGCATCGCATCCGCTTCAAGAGCCAAAATCGCATTTCAGCTTAAAATACAAAACGCACAGCACAGTGAAATCAGAGCGTGTATGGGCACCTTTAGTCTGGTTATTTTTACTCATTGTTCTAGCGAGGCTGGCCGGCGAAGTGATAAAGTTGAGAGCTGGGAGAATGAGGCTACTTGAACAAAGTGAAAACAGAATTCTCCAGGCAAGGTAAATATGCATACTGTATTATACAAGATGCTACAAAATATGATCGTTGTAAGTTATTCTCTTCAAATGACAGTCTCAGAGAAAAAAAAATTAAAGTTCCAAATATGTTTTACTATAAAATAAAAAATAATGAGATTTTAGTAAGCTATAGAAAGAAGCCAGTGGAGTGAGGAGTTCATTTGTGGGATGTAAAGAAGGGATTAATGCACTAGGAAAAGAAAAGGGGAAATAAAAGAAAATGAAGAATGGAAAGCAGAGAAACTTGAACATTACACAGCGAGATTACATAAGGATGGAAATATTTTCAATTGTGACAGTTGATGTGGATCATCCTGGAGCGCACTCGGCTACTTGTCCTATCTTCATCTTATTTATAGGAGATACAGTATAGGATTAACGCTCAAATCCCTAGATGAACTACAAACAGATTTCCATAGGATATCAGTCATCGCTCATACTTATATACGTTTGTGTAAGAATGGCACTGTCCTGTACATGTTCCTTATGGGAGTTTATGTTCATAGAATGCATGGCAGTTGTAAGGCTTCTCAGAAAAAAAAAAGATTGAAACCTACTGGGTTGGTGGGTGGGTACCACCACC
Organism: Crinia signifera; assembly: GCF_055691185.1. Lineage (NCBI taxonomy): Eukaryota > Metazoa > Chordata > Amphibia > Anura > Myobatrachidae > Crinia > Crinia signifera. The sequence goes on from NC_139221.1 coordinate 320,838,641, forward strand.
GACTTACCAGCCCCTCGAGTGTAGATCAAAGATGGAACTACCATTGGTGCAGCAGATGCAGTGCGCCAAGGCTCCTGAGGACTAAGGGTCCCACTGCAGCCCCCGTCACTCTCTTCCTATCAAACTCTGCCCCTCCTTGACACCCACTACTGGGTCAACAGGCTGAAAAGGTCAAAGGCTGGCATAAAAAAGATAGACAAATGAAAATGAAAAAGTACAAAGAAGTCTCCATATAGAAAAATGCAATTTTCTCATCCAAAAGAAATGTAATAATAGGAGAAGAATAGAGGGATGATGAAAATATGGGACAGATATTTTAGTAGACGTTCACATTGCTCATTTTAAGCCAATACCATTTCTATCAATTGCAAGAAGTGACTTGGGTACCAATTCAGATGCGCTCGCTGGGCTGAGAGTGTTTGGAGACCAGCAAGCAGGTAACACAGTCGTCCCCGCCCCCCCCCCCCCCCCCGGTTCATGAAATCCCACCTTCCGAACAAATTTGCAGATTTGCAAACAGATGTCCATTCTCAAGGGGCCGCTTAAAGGAAAAAAATCATTTGATTTTCACTTACCGTCGAATGATTTTTCTTCTGCTCGCATAGCCCAGGGCTTACTCGGTAGCTGAGAGCAAAACTGCCACTTCAGGCAGGTGCTAATGTTATACAACCACCCCTATCAGGCATAAACACGCCTGCATTTAGCCAGACAGTCCCAGTGTTTCATTGGGCACGCCCACCGTTCTTTGCGGACATGGCGATGAAATTCCAGGGATCCACCCCCACATGCCCACTCGCTGTCAATCAGGTTCCGAGCGCCTTGCAAATAGAAAAATTTGCAGAAGGTGCACGCAGCCAGGCCTAGAGCATGCTCATTGTGGCCAAACACAAACATATTTGGACACGTCCATCAAGACCAAGCATTTGTAAATTTAGAACAAGCATAACATAACTGTAATAGGCATAAGTGGTTTGGCTGCTATTGGGCCTGGACCAATTTCAGGGCCTGGCTCAGCCTCCACATCCAGTTTCACTTCACATCGATGTCCTCCCTCATTTCTAGCATGTCCACGTCTCTTCCCAGCATTTTTGACTGATTAATGAGGTACAGAGTCTGTGGGATAGGGACAGATTGATAAAAAAATAATCACTGAAAAAAGAAATATAAAAATCAATAAAAATTGCTAAAATCATTTTTTGCAATCCACACATGGGCCCTTATTTTAGATGACTCTTTGGGATGCGCGTTCTTTCGGAAATGACCGAACGCCACGCACGTCGGTCCATCAAAGAACACACGCCTACAGGTCATCCGCATCCGTCCGGACATACTTTCTAAGAAGAGGGAGTGTCTTCGGACTGCATCCACACGTGCGTGTGCGGTGGGAACTCAAAGATTCTGCATGGTCGTACTGCATCCTAACGGATGGGAAGCTGACCAAACGCACCGAGTTGGTGTATGTGCGCAAACCTCAGTATTCTATTCGGAAATCATGCTTCAGCAACATGACACACTTATCCAATTAGGGTACCTCCTAACATATATATTATTTTTAAATGTAATCAATTACTTCCTAATTGACACTTAAACACATTACTTTCACTTTAGATTAACCCTTACATCATGTTAAGTTTTATTACTTCATTGTTGCACCTTTACCTGTGTTTTATGTATGCATACTATATATTAATTGGAAGGCAAATGCAATCACTCAAAATGTTTAAATTGTGATTCACACTATTTTGTATTGCCCCATTTAGGCAGCAATGACTTAGTGGTTCCTATAGAACCTGTGAAAAGTGTTTAATTAATCAGTCATGAGCAGAGGAGTGGATTGTATTGTGCTCAGCTGCGAGTGTTTAAGGTGCGGGTGTACTAATTGGGCGATCCGAATGCCTAGCTCATGAACCATTGCTCTCCGAGAAGTGAAAGCTGCTTGTTGACACCGAAGATTTCTGCCGTGTCGGTTCGCTTGCGCTCGGAGTCCGGTCCGAATGCACGCCTACCACTGTGCGTGCTCTCCCACGTGTACGCCCAGATTTACGCCCAGTTTCGCCCACTTTAAACCGCTCCCTTATACACGCCCACATGACGCCCATATTTTGCCCAGATTTCCAGAGGGAGTTCGGTGGACATTTTTAGACGGTATTGCTGAGAACGAGTGCGAAGACACTGCGTTGCACATGCGCATTGCATTGCTTACGCAATGCGCATTTCGGAACGGACCGCCTCAACCAGAATAAGGCCTATGGTTCTGTCCAAAAAGTGTGTTAAAATTAAAATTAATAAAAAAATTAATAAAATGGTGTGGGGTGGGGCATAACCAGCCGCGGGCTAATTAAACCAGTCCTGGTTCACCAAATACAGGGGGAGGGGGAATAGTGGGAACCCTTGTATTTAATAAACCAGCACTGTTTTCTATCATAAGTAAGGGTCCCCTTTATTTTGAAACCAGCACCGGGGCTAAAACTGGTGTCATAGCACAGCTGGGGGCCACTTTTTATATTCGGCAGAAACATGACAACCGTGGCTGGTCAGCCCTGGATGGGGTACCTGGAGGAGTGGAGGCCCCCCCATAAAAGGCCTCCCCTGGCTTCTCCCTTCCAGGACTGAAGGCCAGGACTGTCCCCCGCCACCCCTGGACTGTGGATAGCAGGCTGATTTTTTTTGTGTGTAAAAAAAAGAAATAAAAAATACATTGGTTTTCACAGTATTACTACAAGTCCCAGAAGGCCTCCGCCATATGCTGGGACTTGAAGAACCACAAGTCCCAGCATGTGGGGCATTAGAAAAAAAATCACCAGTCCCAAGGCAGCCCACTAGTGAAAAAATATTAGTGGGTTAATAAGAAATACAGTAAATCTAGGGGTTAGAAAGTGTTACATACTGTAAGTGAAAATTGTAAAAAAGTATAATATTAATAGAAAAACAAATAATACAGAGGTTTGATCCGGTAACATGAGAAATAACAAGAGCCTTGCTGGAGATGTTGGGGAACTGCTACAGAAGTTCAAAAGCACACCAGTGGAATTTCCAGTACTCCCAGGCGGTATACAGTAGGAAGTTGTTCCAGCCCAAGTCATCCAGTGAGCAGCTTATACACCCCAGGAACAAGTGCTATTGGTCCAGCTATCAGCTGAGAAAAGCAAGGTGTCTATTGGCCGCAGGCAGTCAGTTGACACAGTTCAAGATGGTGGCACCCATCTCCAGTTGCTGGCAGAGAGGACCCCGCTGGACCTGCCGGGAGACGTGTGTGTGCCCACGACCCCCACCACATGATCATCGCCTCCCAAATCCCCCCCCCCCAGGCGAGAGAACCATCATGCCCGGAAAGGCGAGTATCAGCACTTCTGCTCTGTTGGGCTACAGGGACATGGAAGTTTAGGGGTATGCTGGGGAGAGACAGGAAAAGGTTTGGGTGGTGGGGTACTGGGGACAGGGTTAGTCACTAGTGGGGATGGTTAGTGTAAGACTGCTGCAAGGAAGAGTTGGGGGGGGGGGTAGGTTGAGAGGGTAAGGGTACATACGAAGCCCCTGTTGGTATTCTCCATATAGGGATGCCATCATCAGTTTTTGACTATATAGCTATAAGTCCTGATATTGTTAATAGCTGATTTATATAATTGAAACAAATTAATAAAATACCATAAAATCACCTTGTAAACAATGCATTTACCCAGATTTACCTCTCTCTCTCTCTCTCTCTCTCTCTCTCTCTCTCTCTCTCTCTGCCAGATGTACTAAACTTGAAAAGTGATAAAATGAGCTCCTACCTGCCATGTCACAGGCTGTGTTTGAAAAATGACAGACAGGAGCTGATTGGTTGGTGGTTTATCACTCTCCATTGTATCACATTTCAAGCTTAGTATATCTGGACCTCTCTATCGCTCTCTCACTCTCTCTCACTCTCTCTCTCTGTAAAGTACACAGTGTGAAACATTTTCTCAGTCATTAAATCAGTCTCAGTAAATTGGGAAATAAAACACTTGATAATATGGAGTTGTGTCTGGTGTAAGTGAAGTGTGTTTGCTTTTAGCACCTTCTCGCACATGTTCTGGAGTAGTCCGTGGTCTTTAACAGCTTTATGACACCTTTACACAGAAGAAAAACAACATAGACATCAGGGGACGGTGATAAAAGAGATATATATGTAGATATTAATGTTCTCAGTATGTGACCAAATCACTAATGACTAATTAGTAATTAAATCAATAAATCAATAAAAGTAAGAGTTTATTTACGTGCTTAGTTCACATTATACCGTTGTTTACGCAGTACAAAAGGAACAAATATTGGGACTGAATCAGCCCTGATTGCTGGGCTGCTATTTTCGGAGTGAAATTCTGCCCTGTGCAAGACTGTGAATCGCATATCAGGGCTTGTGAAACTATCGCAATTAGCTGCAAGTTTATTCATAAGCCCCTCACCATCGAATGATTCCCCAGTGTGTGCAGTGTGTGTGCAGCCCAGGACTTACTCTGCGACTGCAATAGAATCAAGGTGATCGGGGGCGGAGCTGTTGTCACATGACTTACCCTCACACACCTGGGCACGCCCCTCACCATGTAATGATTCCCCAGTGTGTGCAGTCTGTGTGTAGCATAGGACTTACTCAGCGGCTGTGATAGAATCAGGCTGATCGAGGGAGGAGCTGACGTCACATGACTTCCCCTCACATACCTGGGCATGCCTCTCACCATATAATGATTCCCCAGTGTGTGCAGTCTGTGCGTAACCCAGGACTTACTCAGCGGCTGTGATAGAATCAGGCTGATCGGGGGCGGAGCTGATGTCACATGACTTCCCCTCACACACCTGGGCACGCTGCTCACCATATAATCATTCCCCAGTGTGTGCAGTCTGTGCGGAACCCAGGGCTTACTCAGCAGCTTTGATAGAATCAGGCTGATCGGGGGCAGAGCTGACGTCACATGACTTCCCCTCACACACCTGGCCACGCCTGCATATTACCTGACACTCCCAGATAATAGCCGCTCACCATGTAATGATTCCCCAGTGTGTGCAGTGTGTGCGTAGCCCAGGACATACTCAGCGGCTGTGATAGAATCAGGCTGATCGGGGGCAGAGCTGATGTCACGACTTCCCCTCACACACCTGGCCACGCCGTTTACCATATAATGATTCCTCAGTGTGTGCAGTGTGTGTGTAGCCCAGGACTTACTCAGAGGCTGTGATAGAAACAGTGGCAGAACTTGAGAGTGGTGGGCTCAAGTGTAAGAATATGCTTTTGATTCCCCTCTACCCCAGAGTACAGTACATCGCATCGCATCCGCTTCAAGAGCCAAAATCGCATTTCAGCTTAAAATACAAAACGCACAGCACAGTGAAATCAGAGCGTGTATGGGCACCTTTAGTCTGGTTATTTTTACTCATTGTTCTAGCGAGGCTGGCCGGCGAAGTGATAAAGTTGAGAGCTGGGAGAATGAGGCTACTTGAACAAAGTGAAAACAGAATTCTCCAGGCAAGGTAAATATGCATACTGTATTATACAAGATGCTACAAAATATGATCGTTGTAAGTTATTCTCTTCAAATGACAGTCTCAGAGAAAAAAAAAGTTCCAAATATGTTTTACTATAAAATAAAAAATAATGAGATTTTAGTAAGCTATAGAAAGAAGCCAGTGGAGTGAGGAGTTCATTTGTGGGATGTAAAGAAGGGATTAATGCACTAGGAAAAGAAAAGGGGAAATAAAAGAAAATGAAGAATGGAAAGCAGAGAAACTTGAACATTACACAGCGAGATTACATAAGGATGGAAATATTTTCAATTGTGACAGTTGATGTGGATCATCCTGGAGCGCACTCGGCTACTTGTCCTATCTTCATCTTATTTATAGGAGATACAGTATAGGATTAACGCTCAAATCCCTAGATGAACTACAAACAGATTTCCATAGGATATCAGTCATCGCTCATACTTATATACGTTTGTGTAAGAATGGCACTGTCCTGTACATGTTCCTTATGGGAGTTTATGTTCATAGAATGCATGGCAGTTGTAAGGCTTCTCAGAAAAAAAAAAGATTCAAACCTACTGGGTTGGTGGGTGGGTACCACCACCGACTTACCAGCCCCTCGAGTGTAGATCAAAGATGGAACTACCATTGGTGCAGCAGATGCAGTGCGCCAAGGCTCCTGAGGACTAAGGGTCCCACTGCAGCCCCCGTCACTCTCTTCCTATCAAACTCTGCCCCTCCTTGACACCCACTACTGGGTCAACAGGCTGAAAAGGTCAAAGGCTGGCATAAAAAAGATAGACAAATGAAAATGTCCACCCTTCGACCCTGTTGCATGTCAACCTTTTGGGGTAAACCTATTGATTGTAGACCTACAGTATCAACCGGAACCACCTAGGTTGTCTTCCTCATAGACACCCCTATTTATGTGATGGGCACAGACTAGGTGGTGCCCCCATAGATTCCTGTGCCATAGGTTGCCTAATGGTAGTGTCAGTCCTGATAGAACGTGAACTAATCAAAACTATCCATATGTCTTATCTTATGTGGCTCTACCTTCATTTCTCTTAGGACTTAACAGTACAACAATTATTTTCTTTTATATGAACTTGTCTCTAGTAAATCATGACATACTGTAGATCAACAGTGTGATAAATAATCATGCCGAAAGTCCATGGGCCAGATGTACTAAGCCTTGTAAAGTCTTAAAGTGGAGGGGGATCAACTCCTGACTGAGTTTAAAAAATGACAGTTGGGAGCTGGTTGGGTGATTCTTTATCTCTCTCCACTTTATCACTTTTTAAGGCTTAGTACATCTGGGCCCCATATATGTTATAAGTGGAGAGACTAGTAAAATCAAAAAATATATATAACAAAAGATAAAATTATATAGCAAATTGTAATTTGCCCAGTAATGGCAGAACAGTATAAAGCAACCAGGAAAGCAAGATGGCTGAACGTCTCATTACACTATTTACTAAGATGGCGGTTCTATTTCAGATGGGATGTTGCTATGGGCAACCAATCAGATGCTATCTAATTTTTTCTAGAAGATGCTAAATAAATAAGGAGTAGATTCTAATTGGTTGCCCATAGCAATATCTCATGTGAAATAGAACTGCCATCTTAGTAAATGTCCCCCTACATGATTAAGAGTACGCATTGCAAATACCAATTTAGAAGGAGAAAATATTGTGCAGTATACCCATACGGAGCCTGATTCAGACCCAGGTGCAGACCTCCATAAATCGCAGATCACAATTTCCGTAGATCTGAGCAGGAGCACACACATCATTGCACGCACACGAGCTCTTGAACTATGATTGCCTCTCAATCGCTGTTTAAGTAGAGATGGGGGAGGCGACGATGTGAGGGGGCTGCGATGAACCATTGCAGGGTAATGATGCAGCGATTTGTGGCAGCGGTCCAGACAATGGAGAGACCTGTTGAGTGGGGCCTTCTTGCCCTGTGTCCCCCTCCCCACCCCCATAGTCCTCTCCTTCAGTATAACTAAGGTATAACAACAGGTCCCAACTCTGGAGGATAACTCTCTCGCAGAACACACTCCCCAATCTTTGGGTGGTTCCACCAATGAGTGAATCTATGAAGAACAAAAAAGAAACCAGGTAAACCTTGGCAAACCAAGTTCGATTTAGTTTATTAAACTGTTAGACCTTCTATTTGGATCTATCTATATATATATGTGAATTGATTGCCTTGGTGGAGTTATGGACTCTGTAAGAAGTTAGATTTTTGGGTTTGAAGAAAACTATTAGTGCTACTATGGTTGGAGTTTGCCTGTCCCGGGTAATGGGATAAATTCGCTTTATCCCTGAGTAATGGATGTGTTTTTTGTGGTATACTCGGGATCTGGGCGCTCTCCTCATGGATTCAAAAGCTGAATGATTGGATCTCTTTCTAGTATTTAAATAGTGTAAAAATTCTCCTTTCTGGGACACTGTTAGAGAATAAATGCAAAAGAACAAGAAAAATACTCCCCTTCCTGTAGATCTTTTATTTTTTTCAGATTTTTCTCTCTTCTTCCAAAGCCGTCCCACTTCTTCAATCTTTCAGTTGTCGGCATATAAAACGAGAGAAAAATGCAGAAGGACCAATGTGTGAACCAATTTAAAAAAATGTTATTTTATATATTCAAGGAGACAAATCCCCTATTTTGTTTTCCAAGGTTGGTCTAATCTCAGCGTACCCCAAATCACTCGAAAATTCAATTTTATACACTTATCAAGGTATCTTTAAGGCTGGGTAGCATACCCGTACTCACGATGCAGTTGGTGTTAAAACACATATAATGGTATCTTTATCCAGATGACTTTAATTCCATACAGAAGCAAAACAAAAGAGCGGGAGAATGGAGGACGCCGACCGAGAAGCCGCGTGGACCGGATGTGACTTTTTTTCTACCGGAAGTCAACAGAGGACAGCAACGGCGAATGTAAAAATCAACAGCGCTACAGCCACACCAAGTCTGCTAACATATGGGACACCTACACTATGAGAAACGGAAGGGGGAAACCATCCTTAGGAACAAAGTGAGAGCGGGGAGGAGTAAAAGAATATACGGACAGGGCACTTCTGGTCACGGAGATCCGGAACCGAAAGTTCTGGATGGGAACAGTATAGAAACGGAAGAGAGGCACCACACTAGTCAGGAGCCTGAGGAAGAGACAGAAGTCTCGAAACATGTTGTTCCTGCACTAGTGTGATATTTTTTCAGAGGAGTGGGTAAGTGTGAGAATAGCAGTCCGCACAGGTTCCAGGTCCAGACCCTTGGAAACCTGAGTGTTGACCCTAAGATTGGCACTGCCTGCACCCTGGATTTTATTATCTTTGTATCTTTGTATCTGTGAATAAAAATCCTTCTTTACTTCAAACATCTGGATAAAGATACCATTATATGTGTTTTAACACCAACTGCATCGTGAGTACGGGTTTGCTACCCAGCCTTAAAGATACCTTGATAAGTGTATAAATTTAAATTTTCGAGTAAGTTGGGGTACGCTGTGATTCGACCAACCTTGGAAAACGAAATAGGGGATTTGTCTTCTTGAAAATATAAAATATATTTTTTTTTAATTGGTCTTTCTGCATTTTTCTCTCGTTTTATATGCCGACAAATGAAAGATCAAAGTGGGACGGCTTTGGAAGAAGAGAGAAAAATCACAAAAAATCAGGAAGGGGAGTATTTTTCTTGTTCTTTTGCATTTGTTCTCTAACAGTGTCCCAGAAAGGAGAATTTTTACACTAATTATATACTAGAAAGAGATCCAATCATTCAGCTTTTGAATCCGTGAGGAGAGCGCCCAGATCCCGAGTATACCACAAAAAACACATCTGTAAGAAGTTTGGTGTTTCTACTGTACATAAGATAAGATATTTCTACTGTACAAAGATAAGTTTATTGTCATTGTTAATGTATAAATTGAACAACAACGAAATTACAATCTAGGACACAGAAAGAAACAATTAACAATCTTGATTAAAATCGGTAATTGCCATGGGGAAGAAACTATTTCTCATTCGCGTAGTTCTAAACTTAGGGCATCTTAGCCATTTTTTTTGATGGTAAAAAAGAAAAGATATAATTATAGGGATGGTAACAATCATGCATTATACTATCTCTTTTCCGTTGGCAGTTTTTAACAAAGATCTCCTCAACAAAGGTCAGATCACAGCCAATAATGGCCGCTGCAGTCCGAATCACCCTATCCAATTTCTTAAGGTATTTTTTCGTACTATTTCCAAACCACACCACAATGCAATATGATATGATGCTTTCGATTACACCCTTGTAAAACCTAATCAAATTTTCCTGAGAAAATTTAGCCGCTTTGAGCTTTCTCAGAAAAAATAAACGTTGATGAACCTTCTTGACCATCAAAGTAATATTTATAGACTAGGAAAGATCATGCGAAATAGTAACCCCCAATAACTTAAAATCTGTATCCCTCTCCACTACCAGATTATTAATCTGAAGGGGCTCTAATTCTGTCTTCCTACGTCACCTGAAGTTCAGGGGAAGAGGAGGTAATAATCCGCACACTGATGATTTAAGCCCTTCTGATTTTTTAGGGTCTATAGGGGCCGCCTTTTCATATGTTTTTTTATGGCGGGGGTGCTATCCGGGCAAACTGGATACAATACAATCGAAGAAGAAGAAAAGAAATTGCACTATGGATTCACTACTTCTTCTTCGATTGTACGTCACCTGAAGTCAATAATAATTTCCTTTGTCTTAGTCAGATTTAGTAGTAAGTTATTTCCAATGCTCCACTTGACCAAACTATTAACTTCTTCTCTATAAGCCCTCTCATCCCCATCCTTAATAAGTCCTACTACTGTAGTATCATCCGCAAACTTTATTATTAAGTTAGTATCCGCCTGCGGATAACAATCATAAGTAAAAAGAGAAAATAAAAGCAGACTCAAAACACACCCCTGTGGCGTACCTGTGCTAATCTTGATAACAGAGGATACAAGATCGCCAAGTTTTATTTGTTGAGGTCTGTTGATAAAAAAATCTAAAATCCAGTTACATATCGTCACAGAACACCCTAAACTGCATAATTTATTAATCAATATATTAGGAAGAACTGTATTAAATGCAGAACTGTAATCTATAAAAAGTAGTCTAACGTACACATTGGGTTTTTCTAGGTGGGATAGAGAGGAATGGACCACTGACAATAGTGCATCCTCCGTTGATCTTTTCGGTTTGTAAGCCCATTGATTATTATCGAAACCAGCAGGTAAATCACTCTTCATATGTGACACAACTAACCTCTCGAAACATTTCACGATTAGGGGGGTCAGGGCAATTGAGCGAAAGTCGTTTAGACTTTCTATTTTTGTTTTCTTAAGGAATAGGGACCACTAAGGTAGATTTAAACTCTTCTGGGACAATACTAATCTTAAGAGACAAGTTAAAATATATGCAAAAATCATAGCCAATTCACCAGCACAGCCTTTCAGGACCCTTCCCGGGATTCCATCCGTGCCGGCTGCTTTCCTAGGATTAACCCCTAGCAAACCCATCCTAACCATCATGTTCAGAGAGAACAAGTATTGGTTCGTCCTCTATCGGGGGAAGTTTATAAACAATAGTCCTATTATCCCTATCAAATCTAGCATAGAATTGACTCAGGTCATCCACCAAAGATGCCTCAGCTCCTTCTGGCACGGTACTACTTTGTTTATAGTTGGTTAAATTATGAATACCCCTCCACATACTTCTAGAGTCGTGATCATTATTAAATTGACGTTCGATTTTTTCTGAGTATTCTTTTTTTGCCTTACATATCCCCTTTCTTAACAGGGTTCTAGCCTCCCGATATGCCATCACATCCCCACTCTAAAAAAGCATGATCTTTGCTACGCAGCAAGGATCTCACCTCATCCATTAATCCATGGCTTATCATTAGCACGCTGTATAAAAGAAATGTAAAGACATAACCTACTCCTTTACATTTGTGATGCCCTACATGATCCCTATATAATTATAATACATTTTGCATTTATATCGTTTTTTTTTTTTTATATGGGCTTACCCACCACATCCAGGTGACCTCATCATAGGGTAAGTCACTAACATTCTATTGGTTTAAGTCTAGGGTGAGGGTGTGATGCCTGAGCCATCCCAACCAAAATACCCCAAGACACCACAATCTATGGGCAATATACAGTATAGTATATTGGCTGTAGCCTGAATACATTTTAAAAAACATGTACTGTATTACTATATGGTATGTTTTTTTGACTTAAGAGTATTTGAAAGGATAGTGGTAAACTACACAATGGCTGACCATCGATAGTTTTACATATCGATGGTCATCCATTGTGTTTGATTGATTGGCCTGTGGGCTAATCAAAACACAGAGGCGGGGCTTCGCGGATGTCAGGGGGCAGAGCTATGCTCTGTGTCAGGAAAAAAAAGCAAAACATGGTTTTGCTGTTCCATCGGTGGAGGGAAACCATCTGGTTCTCCCCCATCGATGGCAAAAGTATTTAACATCAACCATGAACCATCAATGATTTTGAATCATCGATTGTAGATGGCCATCCCTACGTTTATATATATACTAGTAAGCCCGCTCGAAAGCTGGGCTGCTACCTTGTGATTGCCTCTGTGTTAATGCAGGTTTGAGAGAGAAATAGATGTAGTTTCATTCGCTGGCAACAGATGGCAGTGTTTCAGAGACTCACGGACACTAGACATATATATTGATGAGATATTTCTTGCACCATGCACTATTGCTCATTGTTACTAGGGACATGTTAAAGCTGCATAAGGACCACTGATTTGAAGCAAGCAAACTGATGGACAGTTGGAATTTTTATTTCGATTTTTATCATTATTACACTATATTTCTAATTTTTAATTTGTGTTAGAAACTGGAATCACAATCTGGGAAGCTGGGAAAATCCATCAACACATATTTATTTTTGGCTGTTTGGTATGAGTGCACCTTCATAGATAAATACATATTTGAAGTCTCACCACTTAATATACTTCTCCAGAGGGTGTCATATCTTTTTTCACAGATCTTTCATCTTTTTCTTATGGGAATAAGTAATTTATATCATGTGGATGTATAGCGTACTAATATTCTTCAGTTCCAAGCAAAATATTCGCAGGACCATCCACGTATTCTCAAAGTACATTACCCTAAATACTATACCATTACTGAAAATAAACAGTTAACGTAAATAAATGTGAACTTTTTTAGAGAGAGAGAGAGATTAAAAATGAGCGACGAGTATATATACAGAAAATACCGGTCTACTGCACCCCTGTTCAATTAACGTAATGAATAACAACTTATAAAATATATAGATAAGACAGATGTTTTCTGTTACAAATCAATTGTTCTTTTTTGGAGCACAGTAAATCTTTATGTCTTCGCTGCGTTTGTAAATCATAGCAAATCTTCGAGATTTGCATACAGAATGGCTTTATTTAAATCCATTTTAATTGTTCTTGTAAAGCTATTTTTATTTGCAGATGCCAAGGGATGGCTGCTGGCTGTGTATGGTAAATAAACAATACGCAACAGTAACGTACAAATATACAACAGTAACATACTTGTATACCGGTCTAATTACCAAATACTGTAAGATAAAAAAGTTTCAAAAACCAAAAACTTTCTATGGGATTAAAGAATCAAGATTTCCAAGTTAATAAAAACAGTTTAAGTGGTCAGTATACAGGCACGGTGATAGGCTTCTTGGCACCCTAGGCCCTCAGGTGAAAGTGTGGAGGTGACCTCTGGGGGTGGTGCAAAAATATAGTTTGGGACCCTCTCCTCCAACCCAACTCAAGTTCACAATATATAGTTCACAATATGCAACATGGTAGTGGGTGACAGGGAGAGGCAGGGGGTGGCATAGTGTGACAGGGAAAACAAGTGGGTGACAGGGGCAGCAGTGGGTCCCTTAGTCCTCAGGGGACCAGTGCACTGCACCTGCTACACCAATGATTTGTATCGCATCTGGAGGTGGTGTCTTAGAAGTTCCACAGCCGCCACCTGCATTAAGTACAACAAGAATGTCTTCCTCATGGACATCCTTCATTTTGAGATAGTGAGATTAGTTATTAGCTAGTGAGCTATTAGTAATTCATGCGCAGTACTAGACACATGAACTAATCTGATTGGTTGCTATGGCCAAGAGGACTACCGGTTTTCTTCAGAAGTTTTGATAAATATTTCCTTGCGTTGAGTGAAAATTATAAGTGGTAATATGTACCTTTTGAGACATAAAATAAATAGCAAGAGAAGAATGATTTAGATAATACATCAACCAAAGGGAAAGTATCAAACCATTCAGAGTTCAATTAACAGGAGACCGATAAAGTGCCAGCTAATCAGTTTGTACTGTAACTGCCATTTCATGGGCTGTTTGAAAAATGAAGGAGCTGATTGGTTGGTACTTTTTTGCTCTTCACTTTTTCTTTCTTCAAGTTTTTTTTACATTTCCTTCAAAAATGAGACTTGAAGAATAAAAAATAAATAAAAAAACTGCTGTAGATATCACACATGATTCCAAGTATTCAAGTATATTTGTTAAAATAAACGGATTGATTAATTAATTAATTAATTAATTAGAGGCTCATCAACTGTTGCACGAATCCACAGATGTGCTTACTAAGACATGCTCTTGAAAACTGCACCTGCCCAGTGGCGGATTTTCCACAAAGAAAGCTACAGTAGGCACCTGCCTAGGGTCCAGCCGTTCCTAAAGGGTCCCTTAAAGATAACCTAATTGGTGAAAATGTTCCCAGAGGAGTATTGCGCATCAGCCACGTGATAGCATGGACGTGATGTCAGCCACGTGATAGCATGGACGTGATGTCAGCCACGTGATGTCATGGACCTGCCGTCACTGCCAAAGACCCTTTGATGTACTTTAATAGGTTAAAAAATATTTGGACACACAAAATGGTTTAATTTACACAGATATTAGGCTACTTCCAAATGACCTAGAGCCTGATTCAGATTTGTACGCAATACTGATGTTCACGCAACTGAGCATTTATCGGCAAACTGCACAGACACCAATGTACTCGATCAATGCTGCCTGCACTCAGGAAGGTAGGAAGGTAAGGAACTACAGGAGATAATAATTGTAGCGGCAGAAATGATTGATTTAGCTAATACCATGCAATACCGATTATACTGTATATTTGCAAATGTGTATTTACTATTAAAACCCAAGCTACGCATCTGCAGTATTACAATAAATTAGACAATGCTTCCATGAGAAACATACTAATTTTTGCAATAGACACTTCATATATGTGGATGGAAAAACCAATGGGCAGAGGTCCAAGTCCAGAGCAGAAGAAAATCCTGTTCAGCACATTTCAACCACCCCAAGTCATCACACTAGAGATGCCTCTAAGCAGTCAAACCATACCAACTTGACCTGGCTGTTCTCGGGCATCATAATGTAACACTTTTTTTAATTTATTTTTATAAATGTAACACTTTTAGCAGTCTAATTATTACTACTATTAATTCTTACCAAAGTCCCATACACACTTGGAAATCCCTGCTGCCACCGATATTGGTGGCAGAGGGGGACCCAGCACACACTTGCTGATGTTGGTGGGTAAAGGGATCGATGGAGGGGGGCCATGGGGGGGGGGTAGCTATGGCCATGTTGCGGCTGCAGCATGACTGTCATTAACAAGGACCACCCTCTTCTGAACCAGTATTGTTGGACCCTCCAGTAACGTTGGACTCACCTGCTGATTCTCCTGACCACCTGCTCCCCCAAGTTTGGATGCCTTGGGCTAAATTACACCTGGCATAAATGGATACAAATTGCTGAGAGGTTGTAGACCCATTAAAGCCACCTAAAGGGACTCCCTCATACAGCCCCCCAGGAAAACACGCGTGTGGACTCCATCACCAATCGGGTCTGCTGCTATTGTGGACAGTGTAGGTCGAACCCCACTGTGGGTCGCTTACCTATTCTTACAATCTGGAAAATTCTGATGCAGTTTTTACCCTTTATTTTTATTTTTGTATTAAGTTATTGGGCCATATGATTATTACTTGCCTTACTAAAATTATATTTTATTATAATTGATCACCTGATTTTGTCTTTTCCTCTTCTGAACATGCATGACGAGGGAGGGAGTCGTTAATGATGTGTGGAAGTGCGCATCCTTTGGGGGGGGGGGGGAGGGCAAGAACGACATGTACTGTACTTGAGTTATTTTGAGTGATCAAAGTATATTAAGATCAGAAATAATTTGAACATTAATTGAAATTACATGCAATTGTGTACTTGTTATTGATAGACCACATTTTCGACCACAACTCAGCCAAGATAAGCAGCTCTTATTTTATCTGTTTTTAAAGAGCTGTTTGGTGTCCTTCCTAACTCGGCTCCCATTACATTGGCCAATTGTGTGTCTAACATCTGGATCTGACTTTTACCGGCAGCTCTTATTCGGAGCCAAAGATATCTGACTTTTCATGGACTCGGACGCTATGACATTTTCCTGCTTTGCAAAATGTCCAACTTTTTCATAAAAATCCGACATTTCACAACAAAAATCTAAAAATGGCTGCTATTACATCCCGGGCCATTAACTTGTAAAACAAATATATTGTATCTAAATTAGAATAAATTCTCTTTTATTTACACTGAAAACATAGGTCACGATAATTTTTTTTTTTGCACACAAAGCAGAGGCAGAGCTCTGAGAGGCAATGGAGTTATCTGATGCTGGGCTCCTGCTTCCAAGGGGGAACCTCTATTCCCCTGCAAGTTTAAATGTGTTGATTGAAAGAAGACAATATCACTTACGTGGCTGAGTTCTGATTATATATGTGCTCTCTCTCTCTCTCTCTCTCTCTCTCTCTCTCTCTCTCTATCTCTCTCTCTCTCTCTCTATATATATATATATATATGATAATATATGTGCTCTCTCTCTCTCTCTCTCTCTCTATATATATATATATATATATATCCATATATATATATAGTGGGTTGTTTGAACCGGCACTCTGCAATAATAAATAGCTGTCCCGGGTGCCTTCGGGGGAGGTGGATGCAGGAGAAAGAATATCACCGTCACTCCAGGGGACTTTTATCAAGACAGCATATGCTAGATAAACGGTTATATTACCGTTTATCTAGCATATGCTGTCTTGATAAAAATACTACCATGTATTGAAACGTCGACTTCTGTATGCATATGTCTGATGTATTACATAAAAAAACTTTTTGCTTGAAATCTCAAGTCCCCTGGAGTGACGCGGATATTCTTTCTCATATATATATATATATATATATATATATATATATATATATATATATATATATATATATATATATATATATATATATATATACATATATTTCAATCGTGACCCGGCACTCCCGGCTTAGGATTTGTTCCTTGCGTCCGGTGCACTCTCCCCGTCCAATCAGACGGTTTACACAACCTTAGTCATTAACCCCTTCCCGACATTTGACGTACATGTACGTCATGGTCGGGAAGGACTTCCCGACATTTGACGTACATGTACGTCATGACTTCTAACTGTCACTGCGTCTAGAGACGCAGTGACAGTTAGGTGATGTCTGCTGTCCCTGACAGCAGACATCCCCCCTCGCCGCCCAGGGGGGGCAGGGGTGCCCCCAACGGTCGGCGAACGCTGTGATTGGCTGTTCAAATCTGAACAGCCATTCACAGCGTTTCCTGTGTTACCGGCGGCTAAGCCGCTCGGTAACACAGGGATCGGTGGTGATCGGTGCTGTCAAGTACAGCACCGATCACCTCCGATGTGCAGCCCCCCCTCCAACCCGCCGGGCACTCACCCGGCAGCAGCAGCAGCTCCCCCGGCTCCCCCGGAGCGTCTGAAGCGCACGCAGCGCTGACCTCCTCCCCCCTCCCCCCCGCAGCAGCAGCAGCAGCATCAAGCTGCAGAAAAAGTAAAAAAAATAAATATATGCACTGAAAAACTATATATATATATATATATATATATATATACACACACACACATATATATATATATATATATATATGTGTGTGTATATATATGTATATATATATATATATATATATATATATATGTGTGTGTGTGTGTGTGTGTATATACCGCACCGATCGCAAGCCCCCCCCCCCTCCCACCCGGCAGCCCCCCTCCCTCCCACCCACCCGGCTGCCGCACCACCAGCACCCCTCCCACCCCCACGCCAGCCGCAGCGCCAGCCCCCCTCCCAAAGCTGGTGACTAAAATGGGGTCACTTGTGGGGGGGTTCCACTGTATTGGTGCTTCGGGGGTCTTGCTAATGCGACATAGCACCCACCATTCATTCCACCACCAAAAATCACTCCTTCCCTTCTGAGTCCTGCCATGCACCCAACTGGTATTTTTTGGTCACACGTGAGGCATTGCCGTACTCAGGAGAAATTGGGGCACAGATTTTGGGGTGCTTTGTGTCCTTCATTCCTTGTGAAAATAAAAAAATTTGAGCCAGAACTGCATTTTTCTGTAAAAAATTACATTTTTTTACACAAAAATGCAGATCTGGCTCAAAATTTTTCATTTTCACAAGGAATGAAGGAGACAAAGCACCCCAAAATCTGTGCCCCAATTTCTCCCGAGTACGGCAATGCCTCATGTGTGACCAAAAAATACCAGTTGGGTGCATGGCAGGACTCAGAAGGGAAGGAGTGATTTTTGGATTTTGCAGCACAGATTCTGGTTGAATGACCCCCGAAACACCCATACAGTGGAACCCCCCCACAAGTGACCCCATTTTGCAAACTACACCCTTCAGGGAATTCATCAAGGGGTATAGTGTACATTTCAAACCCCCCGGGGTTTCACCAATTTTGATACAACTGAGCTGTGAAAATGAAAAATTAATTTATTTCATTTTCACTGCCCAGTTGTACCACAATTGGTGAAACCCCTGGGGGTTTGAAATGTACACTATACCCCTAGATGAATTCCCTGAAGGGTGTAGTTTGCAAAATGGGGTCACTTGTGGGGGGGTACCTAACTTTTAGCATCTTATGGTGCCTAGAAACCTACATTGTGCCTAAAAAATAATCTCATAAAAAGGAGGCTCCAAAATCAAGTAGGTGCTCCTTCTATTATGAAGCCTGTGGTTTGGTCACCGTGCACACTAGGGCCACATATAGGATATTTATGAAAACCAAAGAATTGGGGGAATCAATTTTTAGTCACATTTCTCTAGTAAAATCTACTGTGTTCCTTAGAAAAATGTATTAAAATTGCAAATCTGCAAAAAAAATGAAATTTTGAAATTTCACCTACACTTTGTTTTAATTCCTGTGAAACACCTAAAGGGTTAACAAACTTCCAAAATGCTGTTTTGAATACTGTGAGGGGTGCAGTTTTTGAAATGGCATCATTTATGGGGGTGTCTCACATACAAGTCACTCAAAGTCACATCATAACTGACCTGGTCCCTAAAAAAATCAGAGTTTGAAATTTTCTTGAAAATTTGAGAATTTGCTATTCATATTTGAAGCCTCCTAGTGTCCAAAAAAATGAAAAGGAGGTTGAAATAATGATTGCAACATAAAGTAGACATATGGTCTTTGTTAGTTATTAACTATTTTGAGTGGTATGTTTATTTGTCTCACAAGCAGAAAATGTGACATTTTGCAAATTGCAAAATTTTCCATTTTTTCACGACATTTTGGTATTTTTCACAAAAAAACACAGACTGTATCGACCCAAATTTACCACTAACTTGAAGTACAATGTGTCACGAGAAAACAATCTCAAAATCACTGGGATAAGTTAAAGCAAAAAAAAGTTATCCCCACTTAAGTGAAACATGTCAGATTTGAAAAAAATGGCTCTGTCAGGAACGCAAAAACTGGCTCTGTCAGGAAGGGGTTAAAGGCACTCGAGGGCGACTTGTAGAAAAAACGACAACTGACACCAGGGTAACAGCAGCAACGTTTCAATGATTTCTCATTTTCATCAGGCTTAATACACGAAAAAAACACAAAGTAGAACTGCGCAGTAAAGGGGGAAAATAGTACATGCAATTTATTTATACCAATATAAAACACATATAAAACATACCCAAACAAAATTAAAACACAATTTATAGGCACAACCGGTTGTGTCAGGATTAATAGGTTTAAAAACCAAATAGATTTTGCTTCCTTTAGCTTATCACAGTCATGTTAGTATGTTAGTTGTGAAAGATACTGGTTAGGTAACAGTCTTTGTATGGATTAGTATATATTACTGTCCAGGTTTTGTTTTGTCTGGCCAGACAGTGTTGTATTAGGGGTACCTTACAGCTGCCACCTGTAGTTCCTCCGGTCTCCCAGTGGATGGTGCTGAATCACCTGTACTTGTCCAACTATGTCTGGAGTCACCTTCGGACTTGTGGGCTGATGGTAAGCCTGTATGGATTCCCCTATGGTGCAGAAAAGAATTTTTATAAGTATCCAACGCGTTTCCCCGCCTCCGTTAACGGTCTCAGCGGCTTTTTCAAGGAAAGAAAATGAAAGGTAGCAAGTCAAAATAGGCTTAATACACAATACAAAGACACATACCTTTATAGGGCATGACACACCTCTTGTGAACGCGGCGTTCCCCGGCCCGGGACCACGCACCCGGCCGGGACGCAGATTAGCTGACGTCATCAATCCCTGTCCGTAGTCAAGGAAACCAAGATGCCACTACTTACGGTGTCTACAACATACAGAAAAATACAGCATGTCACCAATTAACATCGTGCTGACAAATACATTAAATATATTAATGACAAAACTTTTCAATGTGCATAATGCTTGTTCGGCTAAGACCTTCATATGCCCAGCGACACATAGCAACATTTAGAAGCAGCCCAAACCCAACTGGTCGTTCAGGCCATAAGGAGCAATGGTATTTAACCTCATGATCCATTGGCATTCCCTTTTCAATAAGAGATTCCCTCGATCTCCACCTCTACTGGGGGGGGGGATGTAATCTATCATGCGATAACGGATCAATGTTAGACTGTGTTTATAATCAACAAAATGCCTTGCAACTGGTAATTCACTGCTACCCTCTTGCAGAGCCAATTTTATTGAAGACCTGTGGGCTGCCATACGTTCCCGGAACGTCCGTTCCGTTTTTCCTATGTATGACAGCCCACACGGACAAACTATTTGGTAGACCAGGTATCGCATCTTGCAAGTTAAATGATACCTAATGTCATACTGTCTACCAGTGTGTGGATGCGGAAAACTCCTTCCTTTCAACAAAAATCCACATGTGATACACCCACAGCCATAGCACCCATTATTGACCTGTAAGAAATGGGTAGGTTTTGTCACATTCATTTTTGACATGTCTGTTTTCACTAAATAATCCCGCAGATTCCTCCCCCTCTTGTATCATGGGAGCAATCTAGTGGATGACAACCCCAATGTTTCATCCGATGATATCAATGGCCAGTGTTTTTTCACTATTTTGTTAATCCTGTTGCTTTCAGGATTAAAGACAGTTGGCCACGGGAGCATGGGCGTTTGGGGCAGGGTACCCGATTTTTTTGTTAATGTATCTGTTCTATCCATGCCAAGGACTCGCATTTTAGCATCTTCCAACAAGGAACCAGGATACCCCCTTTCCCAAAAAAATTTCATCATGATATCAATTTGCGCGACTGCCACAGACCTAACATTGTTGATCCTATATACTCTTAAAAACTGAGAATATGGTGAACCGCTCCTCAGAGGAGCTGGATGAAAGCTACTATAGAGCAATAAATTATTACGGTCAGTGGCCCTTATTCAGATCTGATCGCAGTACAAATTTGTTTGGAAAATGGTCAAAACCATGTGCACTGCAGGTGGGGCAGATGTAACATGTGCAGAGAGAGTTAAATTTGGGTGGGGTGTGTTGAAACTGAAATCTAAATTGCAGTGTAAAAATAATGCAGCCAGTATTTACCCTGCCCAGAAACAAAATAACTCACACAAATCTAACTCTCTCTGCACATGTTACATCTGCCCCACCTGCAGTGCATATGGTTTTGCCCATTTTCCAAACAAATTTGTACTGCGATCAGATCTGAATAAAGGCCAGTGTCCTTAGTGAACAAAGTAGTATTCACTATATTTTCTTCACGCACAATTTTGACATCAAGAAAAGAAATCTCACTTTTGCTCATGGTAAATGTAAACTTTATAGGACAACTGCTGACATTATGGCTTTGTATGATGTCCTCAAAAGCTTCAGGAGAGCCCTCCCAGAACATCAAAATGTCATCGATAAATCTGGTATAAAAGAAAATTTTTGAACTAATATCCAGATTATCGAAAAAAATCGATTGTTCTATGAAGAACATAAAGATGTTGGCGTACGATGGGGCCACAGGGGACCCCATCGCACAACCACTTGTCTGTAAAAAATATTCTTTACCATGAGCAAAGTAGTTTCTAGTTAATAACATCTCCAATAACTCCAATACTAGAGATAACTCTAAACCTGTAAACGAAGGGTTGTTAGTCAAAAACTCTTTCACAGCCTGTACTCCTTCCACATTAGGGATTGTGGTATACAGGCTGCTAACATCGATGTTATCAACCATAAATTTTCAGGTAATGGTGGCAACATTAGCAGTTTGTTCAACAAATTGGTCGTATCAAGCAGAAACCTTTCATGTTTCTGGACGCAAGGCTGAAACAGCGTGTCCAAATATGTAGACACCAATTGAAACAATGACCCCCTGGCAGCTATTATAGGGCGACCGGGGGGATTAATCGGGTCTTTGTGTATCTTTGGGATAAGATACAATAGTGGTGTATTTTGTTGATTATAAACACAGTCTAACATCGATCCGTTATCGCATGATAGATTACACCCCTCCCAGTAGAGGTGGAGATCGAGGGAATCTCTTATTGAAAAGGGAATGCCAATGGATCATGAGGTTAAATACCATTGCTCCTTATGGCCTGAACGACCAGTTGGGTTTGGGCTGCTTCTAAATGTTGCTATGTGTCGCTGGGCATATGAAGGTCTTAGCCGAACGAGCATTATGCACATTGAAAAGTTTTTTCATTAATATATTTAATGTATTTGTCAGCACGATGTTAATTGGTGACATGCTGTATTTTTCTGTATGTTGTAGACACCGTAAGTAGTGGCTTCTTGGTTTCCTTGACTACGGACAGGGATTGATGACGTCAGCTAATCTGCGTCCCGGCCGGGTTGGTTGTCCCCGGGCCGGGGAACGCCGCGTTCACAAGAGGTGTGTCATGCCCTATAAAGGTATGTGTCTTTGTATTGTGTATTAAGCCTGATGAAAATGAGAAATCATTGAAACGTTGCTGCTGTTACCCTGGTGTCAGTTGTCGTTTTTTCTACAAGTCGCCCTCGAGTGCCTTTAATGACTAAGGTTATATATATATATATATATATATATATATATATATATATATATATATATATATATATACAGTAAATAATATAAGAGGGTCAGGGGAACAGGTACCATCTCCTGTGGTGTATGGTAAGCTGAGAGGTCATAAACCACTCAAGTATTTTGACGCTACTGGCCTCAACCAGTTTTATCTGTGAAATCCAACAAAAACAGAAACAAAACATCAAAATAAATCCTTGTCCTATGGAACCAACTAAACACAGAATAATTTCCTAACTCACTAAAAAACAATAGCTGAATCATACGAGTCAGAGTTTGTAGCAGGTTATCTCCCACAAAGAGAACTGCCTAGTATCTCCTTTATCCAGGCAGAGGCCTCTAACTCCCAGACTAGCAGCCTTTTCACAAAACTCCCACAGGTGAGGGCATTGATTATCCTTCTGTGAGGCTAACAGCCCAAAGACCCGAACTGGACCAAATGGATGTTGAACCCTACCTCTCTTCAACCATCCAACCCCAGGACCCCATACCGGTTCTTATAAATAACCCAATAGCTCAGATACCTGAGAGAAATATACCTGCTTCCATTACTATAACGCTGACACTTATAGCAACAACGCTGTACAATTATAACAAAAAAGTATTTTTATTTTTAAAAATTATAGCTATACTCATTTTCAGTGTTGAAATTGAAAAACAAAGAATGGTTCCCAAACATTCTACCGTTGCTTCCGGAAGCGGGAAAAAAAATAGACGGCTGTGAAATTTTGCCTTAAATTATACATAAAAAAAAAAATGTCATAAAAACCGTCATGACACAATGCGATTCAAAGTATTTCAAAATATCATAACCTTAAAAAAGAGCCGGGCATCTGATTGCAGTCTGTAATCTGCGCTGTAAGCAATGTGTCTGCTACATTTGAGCATGAAAATAAAGGATGAGAAGGAAGAATCTTGTTAGCTAGGATGACACGGTTAAAAGGATTGTAACTAATTTTGGAATTGACTGCCTAGCTGGAGACTAGAGCATTACTGGAAACAGACCCTAGGCTAGAAAACAAAGCACTGTGTGAATTTAATCATGATTTCCAACCAGAGACAACAGCGGGAGCCGAAGAAGACTTACATTAAATGTGAAAATATAAAGAGGCTACAACAATGCTAATCTTCCCAAATGAAGGTCATCTCCATACCTGCCGCCTGTTAAATGAGCCACATTCAGCTCCAGTTGGTAATACGTTAAAAAAAAAAAAGAACATCTGACATTTACGCCAGCCCACATGGATTCCGTTGGAATGGGGTAATGAGGTCTGTCAACAAGCTCAAGAAGCTAAAAATAAAAGAATGTATATACGAATACAATGTGAATGTTATAAAGACAATTTACATGTAGGGACAAGGACAAAGCTGGTCACAAAGATGACAGATCCAATTTGGTAAAATATTTATTTTTTATTACTACTTCTAAAAATAAATATGAACGTTATGCTTCCTGTGGGTAGTACAAAGTAAATTTGCATTATTTACCATGCCGGTTCCCTTCATTCCAGTTAAATGCTGGTGCCCAACAGTTTCTCCAGGGAGCCAACATGATGACGATAATATGGTTCCTGTCCGTATTAGTCTTTGTATCTTCTCTGTATGTGGTTTGCATAATTTGAAACTAAGGGGATATAAAATACAGTGAGAAGCTACGTTATTAGGAGAAGCTCTGTCATCTATAACACAGCGGACAAGAGCCTGAACAGATAAAACCGGCCATGTTGGCAGTGAATAACTGCTTCACCGTACAATGAGCCTAATTCAGCATTGATCGATTATTAGAAATTTCCTACCCACTTGATTATTGAAAGATTGCGCACATAAATCTTTTGCAATACTCATGGATGGCTGCAATTTACGATTTAATATCCGTACGCATAACAATTGCATAGAAGTCAGTTTGATTGACAGGAAGCTAGTGTTTAGGGATGGAAACTTTACATTTTATGGGTGTGTTTGTGAAAATGTAAGTATACCCAGGCATTTTTGGGGTGGGTGTCTGACTTCAGTGATGACAGCTTCCAGCCTGATTCTTTAGAAAATTAGTGAAGGCCTAGATTTAAGGGAGGTGGCGTACCAACAGCTCTGCAGACCCCGTGGTGGCTTGGAAGCACTTGCTAAGTTTGGGCGCCGGGGGTCTGCGTGGGCTATTGCTGCTTCACTAACAGGAAAACCGCCGGGTCTGTTGCTGCTCCACTGCCGGACCGCATGGACCAGCAGATCTTCCTGTCTGCGGTCCCTGCACACCAGCGTGCCATTATAAATGCTCCTCACAAAATGGCTGCTCCCTCACAACAGACAGTTATCGAGAATGGTAGAGGAGGCGGAAGTGGCATTTTTTCATTGTATCAGGAGGAGCGCCGGGGGCAGCAGACAAGTAGATCTGCTGTTCCTGGCTGTCTGTGGCAGCGGAGCAGCAACAGGCAATGGCAGCGGTCTCGTTAGCGGTGAGAGATGGGGGCATTGAACTTTTTATGGCGGGAGGCACATATTTTAGTTAAGCCACTGCTTAAGGGGTAATACATACGTTGCTTACAATCCCCGGACCCGACGTTCCACCAACCGGATGTGCCAAAGGTCAGGCGCTGATAATCAGCGATCCATCAAGGGATCAGGGATTTTAAGCCTAAATACTGTAGTCCTGATTCTGCCATCCCCTGCTGAGATTGGGAATCAGGATTTTTCCTGATCATCGATGGTTGGGGGTTTGTGAATGGATCTAGGAATGCATTGCTATTTTGCAAGGGGTGTTTAGTCTTTCTATTATTTCTCTATCGCATCCTTGAAAATAATAAACAGAATCTGATCGGTTGCTATGGGCAACATCATCTCTTATAATTTTCTGGGCCAGATGTACAGTATTACGCATTAATAAAGTGATAAAATGGAGAGTGCTAAATAACCAACTAATCAGCTCCTACCTGTCATTTTTCAAATCCAGTTTGTATTGTGACAGTTAGGAGCTGATTGGCTTGTACTTTTTTTATCACTCTCCACTTTATCACTTTTCCAGGCTTAGTACATACTGTATCTCCCTCAGAACCAGTGCAAGGTTTATAGACACCCTAGGCAAAGCTACACAATACCACCCCTGCTCCCCCTACCCGCATATTCACTTCTTTAAATAATTGACTTATTTAAATATAATATAGTAGAGCATTTTGTTACCTTCAAACAGGTAATCTAACCATTAAATAACCTTTTTTTTTTATATAACAATTTTTATTATTTTTGTTTTGTCAATATTCAACAATAATACAAAGAATACACATATTTAACTCGGACTATCGAACAGCTCCGAGTGACCAGATTTTGAACATGAGCATTGTACAAATAGCTGTTCATTGCTTTTGAATTGTATTTCTACTTTAACTCAGAGTAACAGGGAAAGAGAGGGCGGGGGGTGCATTCTGATACACTTTATGCAGTTATACGGTTAATCCAGTTATACAGTCATATCATAAATGTTCCATTTAAGTCTAAACCATTCTGATTGATGTATATCTTTTCCCTGTAGGTGGGTTCTGTTCGCCATCAACACTCACAGAAAAAAGAGATAAGAAATATCTTTTCGTCCTATGACACCCAATCACATTTCTCTTCCAAATTATACCAGTCCTTGATAAATAATTTACGTTACTGATCCCCAGCTAATCAATTTGAAGCATAGTACATACGTTTCCTGTGTGAGGCAGGTGTGGTATATGAATAAATATTTATTTGCATTGAACCGGAATATGTGTTCTAGAATTATTTATTTAACCTTTGTACCTAATATATACTGAACACGATTATACTGTGACTATTGTTGACCAGTTGGTTATATCAAAGGATTTTAGAATTTTTTCCTTGAGGTCTGGGTCTAAGGTTTGAATGTAAGCAGACCATTTGCGTTCAAATGAAAACAATGAAAAAGCTGATCCTGTCAACCAAGATTTCCTGTCAAAGTAAAGTTGTTGGATCATCATTTTTTGCACCTGGAGCATGCTTGGGGCAGTTTTAACTGTCCAATGTTTTAATATAAGCTTTCTGGCTATGGTGAATAGCATGATGAACATATTCAACAATGGTTTCACTGCCGGGATGTAACTCCACTCTTCGAAATTCAAACACAGGCTTGCTAAGGGGGAGG
The DNA here is from genome assembly GCF_055691185.1 of Crinia signifera. Taxonomy (NCBI): domain Eukaryota; kingdom Metazoa; phylum Chordata; class Amphibia; order Anura; family Myobatrachidae; genus Crinia; species Crinia signifera. The sequence goes on from NC_139221.1 coordinate 320,865,696, forward strand.
GGGTCAGGGACGTGTTAAAATTCATATTTATAAATTGGTATACCTTGTTCCAAAAACGTCTGATCTTGGGACATTCCCAGAAGGAGTGGAAGTAGTCGGCTCTCGATCTCCCACACCGGAGGCACGATCCATCAATCAGCGGGTCAAAATGGGACCTCGTGGACGGAGGCATGTATGCCCTATGTAACGTTCTTAGGTGAACTTCTTGTAGGTATGCTGATCCCAGTATTTTATTTATGTATGGAAAATTATGTATTAAAGTGTCAGTTGAGCCAATTGAGGGGATATCTTTTGCCATGAGATTAAGAGGGATGTAAGGTGTTTTGTGTTTGAAGTGTTCAGAAGTATGTCGTATATATGTTTCAGTTTACATGGCTTCCCCTCCCATCTTTTGAGGAGGCCCATCAAAGGATTCTGAGGAGCTGAGTCCCCCCATTGTATTGGTAGTGAGGTTACGTAATGACGGGTTTGGAGATACATGAAGAAATGTGTATTAGGTAGTGTAAATTTGTCTTTTAGTTGGGCAAAGGTAATAATATTTCCTCCTGGGTCAAAAATCTGTGATGCCGCGCATAGTCCCCAGGCTTTCCACTGAAGAAAGAGAGAGTTTGAAAGGAAAGGTTGGAAGCAGGGATTTCCCCACAATGAGACCCTGGATGTGGCTGTATGGTTTATTCCCAATTTCTTGTGTATTTTCACCCAATTGAGGTAAGTATCTCGAAACAGGGGATGATTTTGTACGTGTGTCGGAATGAGAGATTTTTTGGAATGGAGAAGAGCGTTGAGAGAGTAGGGTAGGAAAATCTCAGAATCTAGATCATAATCTGTGTATATGTTTTTCTCCAGAATCCAATCCGCTGCGTATCTGGCCAAAACCGACATGGAGTATAGAGAAAAATCTGGTGTGTAAGTTCCCCCTCTAGTTTTATCCATAATCAGTTTGGCCAAGGCAATTTTTGGTTTCTTACCCTGCCAAATGAATCTTGTGATGACTTTTCTTAGTCTTTTGTCGTCTGCAGGCAATAAGGGAGAAGTTGCATGATGTATAGTAGCTTCGGGAATATAATGGATTGAACTATGGAGAGTCTGCCCAGCAATGATATCGGTAGTTTCTGCCAACCTTCTAGTTGGTTTGATATTTTTGTAACAGCAGCCCCGAAATTTAAATCATATAGTTTTGTGACAGTATTTGGGATTTGTAGGCCTAAATATTTAAAGTGGGTGGTGTTAATTGAGAAAGGGAGTGAGTGCAGGTATGGAGGGACAGTGGTGTTCGGGGGAAGAAGAGGAAGAAGCTCAGATTTTGAGGGATTAATTTTATAGCCCGCTTTTGAGCCAAATTCATTAATTAGACTGATTATTTCAGGGATTGAATCTTGTGGTTTGGAGATAAATAATAACATGTCATCGGCGAATAGGGATATCTTGAGCTCCTTTTTGCCAATGGGAATGCCTCTATATATTGGTGACAATCTGAGAGCCATTGCCAGGGGTTCTAGTGCTATAGCGAAGAGTAAAGGGGATAGTGGGCAGCCCTGTCTTGTTCCTCTCTCTAGTGTGAAGGAATCTGAGAGAAGGCCATTGCATGACAATTGGGATAGAGGGTTGTGGTATAGCGTCTTTACTATGTGAATGAAGTCTAGTGGGAATTGAAAGCATTTGAGTGTGTAGATCAGGTGAGGCCATTCAACCAGATCAAACGCTTTCTTTGCGTCCAGAGCTAGGATTGCATGATCCTTTGGGGGGGGAAGGTGATTGAAGTTGTGCTAGAGCGGCTATTACCTTGCGTACATTTGTTGAGGAGTGTCGTCCTGAGATGAACCCTGTCTGGTCTGTGTGAATGATAGAGGGAAGGATAAGTTTTAGTCTGTCTGCGATGATTTTAGTTAGTAATTTGTAGTCAAGGTTGAGGAGGGAGATTGGTCGGTATGATCCAGGAAGTGAGAGGTCCCTTCCTGGTTTTGGGAGAATTTTGATTATGGCCGAATTGAAATGAAGTGGTGGGTGATTGCTTGTAATAATTGAGTTAAAAAGGTCCGCTAGTAGGGGGGTAATAAGTTTATAAAATTCGCCACAGAAGCCGTCTGGCCCTGGGGCTTTATTGGCTTTAAGTTGTTTAATAGCTGAATCTATTTCTGTCATAGTTATAGGGCCCAGGAGAGAGGTGGATTGTTCCTGTGTGATCGAAGGGAAGTTCAATTTTTCCCAAAGTGGGGAGGGATGTGTGTCGGGGTCTTCACTATCACCAGGGGGGGGAGGGAGGAGGTATATAGGTCTTTGTAGAAATTTTGCATGACATGGGCTATTTCTTCATTTGAAGTTGTATGGGAGGTCTGAGCTGTGCGTAGCGGGTGTACTATTGCTGGCTTACGGGCTCCCCTTAATAGGTTTGATAGAAGTTTACCCGTTTTATTCCCAAATTTATGGAATTTGTAGTTGATTGAAAATAATTGCCTCTCTCCTACTTCTGACACATAGCTTTCCAGATGAGTTTTCGCTAAGATATAGTGTTCTTTGTGTAAAGGTGTAGGGTCTGTCTGGAATATGGTGTAGGCCGATGTTAGTGCTGATTGAAGTGTTGTATATTGTCTTGTATAATCTCTATTGGAAGCTGCTGTGAAAGAGAGGATGGCTCCTCTCAGGACTGCCTTCATAGCCATCCAATATAGTTGTGGATTTGAGGAGCGACAATCCTCGTTGTTTATTCTAAATTCTGTTATGGTTTCTTTCAAAAATATTTTACATTTTGGGGATTTTAGGAATCTCGATGGGAAGCGCCAGGTACGTGATGTGTTCTGTTCTGATGCTAGGTTTATGTCCAGGGATACTAAGGCATGATCTGAGATCACTATAGGGGCAATGGTGGAGGCTGTAATGTGTGGAAATAGTGGGGGGGAGACTTATAGAAAATCAATGCGGGAGAAGGAACCATGCGCGGCAGACAAGCACGTGAATTCCCTGTCTGTGGGGTGCAAAGATCTCCACACGTCTATTAGATTCAGGGATTTTATTAGTAAGTTCAGACCGATTTTTGGGAGTTGGTTTGTCTGCACCTTTGAGCTAGATCTGTCCAGAGCCTGAGAGGAAACCATGTTGAAATCACCTCCAACTATAAGGCTGGAGTCCATGTGTGGGGTGAGTAGTGCTATAATGTGTTTATAGTTGTTTTTTTTAATATGGGGGTGGCATGTATATATTTGCAAGGGTGTAATGTTTACCTAGATAAGTGACTGTTGCAATCGCATACCGTCCGTCTGCGTCCGAGTTTTCATTGATCACCTCCAGTGCGAGAGATTTCCGAGCAAGGGTGACCACCCCCCTGGCCCTAGATGAAAAGGAAGAGTAAGTAATCACAGACCAGCCCATTTTTTGCAATTTCACCACCTCTGTCGGCATGAGATGGGTTTCTTGTAAAAACGCTATGTCACTATGGCATTTATTTAGATAAACCAGCAGTTTTCTTCACTTGATTGGCGAGTTTATGCCCCCAACATTCCAGGTGCTTATTTTAACATTAGGAATCATGGGGGGGACCAGTAAGGGGGATAGAAGAGAATGTAGAAGTGATATATCTCAAGTAGCTGATACTGGCGACTAGCGGCAACTGCTGTATGGGGCGATTTGTTTAAACTTGTTACTTTTTTATGACAGCTCTGTTGTGGTGTTATGCACCTTTGGCAAGATGGGATGGGGGAGGAAGAAGGGGGTAGGGAAAGCAAGAGGACAGGGAAGATAGGGAAGACAAGCAAATTATACATCCCCCCAGTATAATAACTGAGGGGTAGACTTCCTAAACAATTAATATTCCAGTAATCTATAACCCAAAATTTACGTTATCCAGGAATAAGATGTACTTTCCCTTTATCCCTAAACCGCTTAAACTAGGGTGAGTAGTGGGCTGCATAGACTTGTCTTAAATATCAGTATAAGTCATATGTCCGCTGTAGAGGGGGGGGGGGGGGGTATGTTAATATATATAAAGGGTAAACATTCTTAGTCTAGATTCTATTAACATTAGCCTTAACTAAGCTTCTATACCAAAGTATAATATATGAAGAAAATATAACATATATAATCCTAATCGCAGATAATGATTAGTACAGTTCTGTGAGAAAGGCACTGTTGATTCTGTGATGCATAAAGGCATCTTAACTTTGAAGCAGAGATCCCTCAAGTAGCTGTCCATGTTAGACATTTTTCTTTTGCTGCTTCATGGAGAAGGAAATTTCGGTTCCAGTTTCTGTGTGATCAAGGCGGGGTGTCTGTAATGTCTTCCGCTGCTGCTCTAGTAAGTTCTTTCAGGTACTCCGTTGCTTCAGATGGGTCAGAAAAGTCTTTAAAGTGGGATCCATCATATATCCTCAGCTTTGCTGGGTATAAGAGGCCAAATTTTCTGCCTTCAGAGGCCAAGGTAGAACATATAGGGGAAAAGGTCTTTCTTATCTTAGAGAGTTCGGCAGAGAAATCCTGAAATATAAATAGTTTGTTGCCCTCCCAGGTGAGATTCTTTATTTTTCTTGATGCCGACCAGATTTCCATCTTGTGCAGGTAATTCAAGCATTTGAAAAGGTTTACACGTGGTCGCGGTCTGTTTGGAGTCGGTGGTGGGCCCACCCTGTGGACCCTCTCTATCACCATGTCCTTGCAGGCTTCTGATATGCCTAGGAGCGAGGGGAGAGTGATGCGGACAAAATGGGCCAAGGCTGGTCCCTTAACAGCCTCGGGCAATCCCACTAGCCTTATATTTGATCTGCGCGATCTGTTTTCAAGTTTATCAATTTTGTCCCAGAGTTGGTGATTTTCTCTGGTGAGCTTGATGATGTCTACCTGGGATTTAGCAACATCGTGTGTAACAGTCCCCATATGCTTTTCTACTGTGGTGACTCTCTGGGATAATTTTTGTATCTGGGCTGTGATGTCATCCACTGCTTTGGATAGGAGCGGGGACATTGCTGCATTAATAGCCTCCACAACTTCAGTGTAGGTGACAGGCGTCTCCAGTCCCCTTTGGGGATAGCCCCCTAGTGTGGTACCTTCTGTCGCTGACTTTTATTGAGCTGGCAGAGAAGAGGGATCAGCGTCTCCGGTTGCCATGTTCTCAGCCCCACGCCGTCTGTCTGGCCTTTGATGCTGCGGCTGCGTCTGCTGCGTGCCGGGCGATCGGTCCATAGCCGTTAAGGACCGGGGTGTTCAGGGAGGGTAAGCGGTGCTTCTTGCGCCGTTTGGAGGCTCCAGGAGCCGTGTAACTGTGGCGGTTTAGGTTGTGGGAAGCGGAGCTCAGAGCGGGAGCTCCGTCGCCATGCAACTCGGAAGCGGAAGTCGACCCATTAAATAACCTTTTTAAAAAATAATTTGTTTCTTCAGCAACAACCCCATTTATTAGCGAATAATACCTATACCCCTATTTTATTAATTAAATATATATTCATTCTGCAGATCCGCCACTCAATGTAATCTAACAAACCGATTCATAACCAATTCATAACCTCAATTAAAGTAATAAACTGACTATACTAAATTTACACCTTACCCAGGGGCGGAGCCGGCGGAGCACGAGCTCTGGACACCGAAAGTTCTGCTGCCCGTCCGCTCCCCCAGCCCTGACTGCACTGCGCAGCCGTGGCTCACAATATCAGTTGTGTGAGCCACGGCCCTCGCAATGCTGTACAATGCAGTATCCACGCAGAGTATATAGCCGGCACGGCTGCTAAAAGCTGCACTGCTCAGCACAGCATCTATTCCCGAAGACAGAGGGGCTGAGGGTGTGACTAGCAGCTCCTTGTCATGCCTCCATAGTGGTGAAAATGGAGGTGTGGCCTGGCTAGAGTGAGGTCACGCCCCCTGACTAATAGGTAATGCCCCAAACTCTGGGCATATGCAGTAATCCCCACTTGGACCACACAAACGTTGGGAGCTTTGTAATTATCAGACCATGGTCACGGGTTTGCTGTGAGCTGGTTGGATTGAGAATATTCTTTTAACTACATTTTGCAGCCTAGAGAATATGACATTGTGCTTTACTCCAAGACAGATACTGTGTAAAACATCTCTGATTATCTTAGCTGTGAATGTGTTGAAATGTTCAAGTTGATTGCAAAAGAAAAAAGATTTCTGTGCTATGTTGTGTCGTTCTCTGCAACAAACAGTGCTGTGCTGTGTCCGTCATTGCAGGTGGCTCCAGATCTGTGTATTTTGTTGTATAGTTGTCATTTCTTATTCAAATATTCACCCATGAATTTTTAAACATATTTTAATAAATCCACATATTGAGTCATTTCATGGAACAGAAGTTTCTAATATTTCTCCTATTCCCCCCTGGATGAACTGAAGAAAAACAAATCTAGCGATAAGGAGACTTTTTTTTTTACCTGATCCCCAAATGTATACATCAAATATTCCCTAAATAAATCACCTGCATTCATAGGCGTGCGCACATTGAGTGTTAGGTGTGCACAGGCACCCCCTAATGCTGTGCCCACCCTTATGAACACCTCCCGGCCGATAGCAATACCAGCAATACCTTTAACCAAAGACTTTTACTCTTTAGAACTGTACTCCTTTAAAAGAAGCGCCTATCAATCAATTATGTGTGTTTTGGATTGTTAATTATTCTAGACCAGTGGTAGCCAATCCTAGCCCTCAAGAGCTACCAACAGTTCACATTTTCCATACAATGTAGCTGCTGCACAGCTGCACTCATTAATCACTGACACATTTTAAAAGAGCCACAGGTGGAGCTAATTAGCTCACTTGTGATTCTGTGAGGAGACCTGGGAAACATGCACTGTTGGTAGCTCTCGAGGACTAGGGTTGGCTACCCCAGTTCTAGACCATTGTCATATCCATACATACCTTCATCATTCATATATGTTTAGGACTTTATTTGCTTGTACTGATACACAGAGTAATTAGAAGATTAGAAATGAAATAGGCCGGAGAATATGGTGCGGCTGAGAAACATTTTATATTGTAGCGATTGGCAGTAGATGATGGTAGACATGCCTGATTGGGGGTGTTAGACCCACCCAATGGGCCATGTCAGACACGCCCAATTGGTGGTGCTAGACCAGTGGTAGCCAACCCTAGCCCTCGAGAGCTACCAACAGTTCACATTTTCCAGATAACCTAGCTGCTGCACAGCTGCACTCATTAATCACTGACACATTTTAAAAGATACACAGATGGAGCTAATTAGCTCACTTGTGATTCTGGGAGGAGACCTGCAAAACATGCACTGTTGGTAGCTCTCGAGGACCAGGGTTGGCTACCCCAGTGCTAGACCAACCCCATTGACGGTGCACCCTCTAATATAATGTGCTACACACGCCTATGCTTGCAATATATCCTGGATCAATTATAACTACAGACACAGCAGTCTGTAAGAGAGACCTACTGTATTCGATAGACTACGTATACTCGCAGCCCCGTTCATACGAAATGATCAAGCCTTATTTATTTGTATTTTTACCTATTGGTCAACCTAATCTCACACTGTCATTTGGCTGTGTCTTCATTTGGACTTATTGCTAATTTAATAATTCCCTCCTGGACTTGATACTGTTTTTCCTTCCTTGTACATGGAAATTTATTATGAAGGAATATGTGAAAACGCATCATTGCCGCATCACCAAATCATATTAAATGCTTTGAAAAATGTTTCTTCATTGATTGGCAAATATTAATCAGATTTTTCACTGTGTGGAAACAACGCAATAAAGGAAAATATTGACAGAGCTAAGTCAAATTTATATTGCACAGATATGAGGCAGTCTTTGTTTATTAAGATACCAAGATGTGTTCCCTTACAAGACACAGTATTGATTTTGTTATGACTGTAAAGAGTTAATCCATTACAGAAATATGTAGAATTACTTGTGGATGTATGTAATAAAGAAAGTTCTCAGTGTACTACGTAATCTTATTTAATGAAAATGGCGTTTTACTGAGCGTTGTTCTTATACAGTATGGCCCTTATCCTGACCGGCACGCTCGCCTGCGTGTTCACGCAAAAGAGCGATGTTGAGTGACTGCGCATGCACTAATTGTTCACCATCCCGTTCACAACTAGCAGTGCGGGCGGGGGTGTGGGGTGGTGGCGACTGGCTGTGTTTTGCTCTGCGTTTCATCGGCATTCCCATGAATACACTGGGCGTTGCCATGTAAGTCAGCCGGTGACACGGATGCGGGAGGCATCAGAGGATGACAGTTGCCTGCCCACTTCCTGTACCGGGAATGGCAGATCTAAGATACCAGAGAGGTTTCTTAGATCTGACTGTGTGAATAGATTCTGTGCGCATGCTAAGCAGTGACAGGGGGACTCAACCCCCCCCCCCCACACACACACACACACACACACACACACACTGCGCAATACTGCTGTCCGCAGGTGGGACAGTGAAAAAGTCATGACTGTCCCGCAAATATTAGACCTCCCTTTCCCGGATATACAGATTGTTTGAAGGTGTGTACACAAGGTGGCGATTTTTGCTAATATCGCAGGCAATATGGTCGCTGAGTGTGAACCGGCGATATATTGCCAGATGCGCGCTCCCGTTTTTTCCCCCGTAGTGATCGCTGGTAGCAGGAACATGCTCCTGCGACCAGCTGATTTCCACTTCCAGGCTCCCCAGGCAGTTTCTTTTTCATCAGCGACCATCTCTGGTCGCTGATGCATATGGGATACTGAGATATATATCGCTCAGCGATATATCGCCGACCGATATATCACTCGCCGATATATCGCTGCCGTGTGTACATGGCTTAAGAAATATTAAAAACATTTCACTTAATGACTATTAAGTGGGACAAATATACTGTATATGTTATATTTATGTTACACAGAATATATGCCAGCAAAGGATGTACAGTAGGACATGGTGTTTTTTTAGTAATGAGTTATTATCTTAATTAAAGGATGTAAGTCATCTCCTCAGAAGTGACCTTCACCTGTTTGACGGAACATGTTGGGAGGTTCCGGATGCAAAAGAAGTGAGAGAATTCACATGCAGACCATTCTACCGTCAACCAGAAATAATGAGCTGTTAGCACTGAGCACCTGCTGTATCTATGGAAGAGACAGAGACAGGTAATCTCCGTTATGGTAAAATGACTCTTATTATTATTATTGCCTTCATAACAAGGATTAAATCAAGAGCCAGTGACTGTGACCAATGAGATACACATGACTACCGTTGTCTCTTACTGTGCAAAGAAGAATTTGGGGTATTTCCTTTGCACTCACAAAAAGAAATACGTAAATACAGTACAAAACAGATCTAATACCTCTTTCAGACAGGAAAATCTAAAAGTCACAGATCTTTCAACCAGGGTTGAACCCGGGTCCAAGCAGGCCGGCGCTACCCGCTCAGCAGAGCCTGTAAAGCAGGGAGGCACCAGGCTGTGTAGGCACTCTCCATGCTCTGCGACTCTGTTGTTTCAGACTTTCCAAAGCTCCCTTTTTTGCCCAAATATCCCGTTGCCACGCTTGTTGTAACTCCAACAACAAGCATGTAGGTATGTGGCATTTATGTGGAATAATATGTAACAGGCATTATGGTGTGTGGTATAATGTGTAACAAGCATAACAATGTGTGGCATAATGTGTAATGGACATTACAGTGTGTGCATAATGTGCAATGGGCATTATGTGGTGTGTGGCGTAATGGGCATTACAGTGTGTGACAAAGTGTAATGGGCATTACAGCAAGTGCAACAATGTGCAATAAGCATTACATTGTGTGGCATAATGTGTAAGGGGCATTAAAGTGTAAATTTCTGGTGTGCTCCTTCGGCGCACACTGTCCCTAGTTTGTGTGAGTGAGCACCAATTCCTTTTCTGGCACAAGGCAACAAAATATCTAGTTATAGCACTGCTGCTACTGGCCATATTATGTGCAAAGTCAATACTGCTATGTGCATTATACACCATTTTTTCTAGAATGCGATGTCTCTTTGTAAAGTGTGGGAGGGCACAAATTTAGTTTGCAGTGGGGCGCCAAACACCCTATTTAGCACTGGCCCTGGGTCCAAGCTCCTTTCACCATTTCACACAGCACATTTAACCAAGGATATTCCTAGGGCGACCCCTTTTCCACAGAACCCTGATCAGCCCTGTAATATACTATGGGGTAAATTTACTAAGATGCTGAAATACGACCGATGCCAGGTATGAATTCATACGATTGGCATTGGTCCGATCTGTGCAGGCTGTAATAAAAAAAAAAAATTTAAATAATTTTTTTTTTCCCCGCGGCCATTACCATCCCCGGGCTCAAAGAGCCTGTGCTGGTTGTAGAAATTCAGGGAACAATTTAAGTATGGGATCCCCAGAATTTCTACAACCAGCACCAGGCTCAGGACCTGGTTCCCAAAATACAGGGAACAAAAGGAGTATCCTTCCCTGGTGCACATCTATGCAATGACTTAAAGGTGCTGAAATGTATGCAGACTCCATGGCACTTGAGAGGACAAGCGCGAAAGGTAGGATTGTGTGTTTGGTTTGTTTGCCTGTGTGTGTATGTGTTGCTATTAGGGCCATGTGTGTCTATGGAGCAGTAAATGTGTATGTACCCCAGTATACTGGATGCAGGCTTGCCTACCCTCCTGGAACGGTTAGGAGGCTCACAAAATGTCTCCGGCTTGTTTCCCAGAGTCCCCACTCCCTCCTTCCCTGCTGACTCAAAATTCACGCATCCGCAGAGAGGGGACAGAGCTGAATAGCGAATAGCATCATTTTGCATCATTTACTCCCTGCTCCCTACTCGCGGACCAGCAAATCATGGCGTTTGTGCGGAATGGGGGTGTAGCTTAGTGACATCAGCCTCATCCCTGCCCCCTCAACGTGTTGCATCTCCGGGCCTTTCCCAGAGAGACGACTATAAAAATAGGGAAGTATTACTGGATGTTTTACTAATCAATAAATGAAAAATAATTATAATGTATGTGTGCTGGGTAATTAGCACTGGGTGAGTATTATGGTAAGTCAAAAACGCTGGCTGTGAATGCCCATACACAAGTTATGGCTTCCAGAAATGATCATATATGGACCACAACACACAATAAATTGCTGTATTCAGATATAACACAGTAGCTCTCAGGCCTCCATAAAACATAATCCCTCCAACAGATCACATCTGACACCAGGATAGTGGCACTGATCCTGAGCCCGCCAAGGATACAAAAATATGCATCAAATTCCTAGTGTGCTGCAAATTAGATTAAATTGAGATTTTTAACTAGATATTCAAAGCTGTCTGATTAGCACCATACTGTTGTGCTGTGATCTTAGGGGTATTCAAAATGATGTTGCATGCATTTATTTTTGCTGATGTTGTGAAACTATAAATCCCATCATGCCAACCCATTGGGCCTGAGTTGTATGCTATTCTGATTTTCCCACAGTTGGCCAATGTGTTTATTACAGCGTGGCCCTATGCCTCTCTTAAGTCACTCGCAGAGAGGATAACTGTGCAGATTGCTTTAAAGTCATGTCCCGTTTGTGGGTGGAAATCGGGAGCGGCCAGAAAACCCCCGCCTGTCGGTATATAGACATGTCGGAGCAAGTGATTACTTTGTTGTATGCAGCTACGCTGGTGTTTTAGTTTCGTCAGTCATTCCGAGTTGTCATTTCATTTTACTCAGAAGCAGGGGCGCTTTAAGAGAGGTGAAGCAAAAATATATTGCATTGCTTGTTGGAGGAAGGAGAGCACCAAACTGGTATCTTGCCTAGGGCCCCATGTCTAAGTCTGTTTCAATCCAGTGGCATAAAAACGGCACTGCAGCCCAAGCCGTGGGGAGGTTTGAGCCAGTGCCACGTGGGCACCAGGTCTCCGCAGATTGGACAGCATAGTACCTGCAAAAACAGCCTCCCAAAAATGGGCACTGCCTTCTAGGAGAAACTCTAGAGGTCCACTGCTACCCAAAAGTGTGGATTCTGGGAGCGCTGGTGCACTCCTAGAAGTAACCCAATGGCAATGAGAATGTAACCACTGTGACAAGGAGCATGTCACTCCCCTGGCAAAGAGCAAGTACCCTCTGGCAATGAGCATGTCATCCCCGGCAATCAGCAAATAAACCAAGGCAACGAGCACATAATCCCTGACAATGACCATGTAGGTAAAAAAAAAATATATAATGTATGGGGGAAGAGGGGCATCAAAAAGTTTTGTGGCAGGAAGCGCAAGATTTCTAGCCACACCACTGACTAATGTAACAGTTAATTTTTAATATAATTTTTGAGCAAATAGAGGAGCAAATCGTCCGGCAAAGGGTGCGAGTCAGGCAGCAATTTCCAATGTTTAAATGCCACAGCCCCTCCCCCTCTTTGCCAGCAAACAAATCCCCCCAACATCTCTCTGTACACTTTACATCAGCAAATGCAATCGTTTTACCAATTGTACTCCTTTTTTAGCTTCCAGATCCATATAGAAGACAAGTTAAATGTCCACACAGTAGAAAACAATACCTTGAAATGCTTCTTAGTTAATTTATTTGCAAGCGCATCATTTTTATGGTTGGATGCATAACGAGATTTAACATTTTAAGAACAAGTCTGGGCTTGGTGAGAGAAGAGTTGAATTCATTAGATTTTAATGTATTTAATGATCACTCAATTATTCAAATGTCCCGATTAATTATTTCTCCAACAATAAAGTCGCACACCCATTTTCAATTTTAATTGAGGAAGGAACCTGGATTGTAAAAAGCGATTCTCCTCTGCAGTATAAATCACCATGACACAGTATAGACCGGCTGAAGAATATCCATCAAGCAGTCACCAGCAAAATAATTAACATCAAACAAAGGAAATGAAAGAATGGCGAAAAAAAAAAAAAAGAAAGTGTTGGAGTCGTGAAGTTTCGGGAAGACTTATAAACAAAGGATTTCTTTTTTATGTGTGCTCTATTCTCTCTGTACTGCGCCTTATCTTTAATAATAATATGTTACAAACATTCCTTTTTAAAAGTAGACCTTCTGTTTTAGGGAAGATAAATGGTAGACATAGAGAGGCGCTATCTCCCATTATTTATCTACATACGCCATTGGTAACGAATCTTTTCAAGATACAGCTTTTTGTTTTATTTTCCCGGTGGATAGGGCATTAATTCATGTTACTGAAGAACCGTAAGATTGTTTCAGAACTATTCACAAATTAGGTTGAAATTGAGGTTGCAATCGGTGGTAAATGGGACACAGTTAAGTGCTAGGAGCAACAATTTATAATCATGGATAATGGCTTAGAAAGAACGATGCAACTCTAAAGTATACTAAAAAGAGGTTTCAAACAATTATTTGCTTTATAGTATATAAACAGGTGAATCGTTGGTTGCAATATTGTATTCCGACTCCATCAATGCACAAACCAGATACCGTACACTTCGTCAGGACATGAGGCTCAGTCTACTGACTCACTATGAGCTCAAGTTGCCTGGTGATGGTTGGTTAACTTGTATATGAGAGATGATCAGCAGGGCTTGGCGGGGTTCTTCCATACGAGCTTTTCGGGAAAATACAAAATGGCTTTTTTTCAGATCCCGACTGGTGGGAAGAATGTGAGTCACTCATCTTTATTGGAAATACTGTACATGTATGCAGCTTGGCATGCAGGGACAGTTCTAGATGGAGTGATGGGTGATAATGACCTTTGGTTCACACCCGCAACACATCTGCTGCCCCAATAGCCTCACACACACCACACACACATACTGTACACACACTGCCTCAAGAGCCCCTGCACACAAACACACACTGCACAGTTTAGCCTAACACACTGTTCCGTAGTCTCACATACTCACTATACTCATAGCCTTACAAACACACTGCCTTCATAGTAACACAAACGCACACTGACCCCTTAGCCTCACACAAACACACACAGATCACATAGCCACATGCACACACACTGGCCCCATAGCCACACACACACTACCACTTCCTCCATAGTGTTACATACTCACTGAGCCCATAGCAACACACTTGCTGGCCCCATAGCCACACACACATTACCACATGGCCTCATACATCCACTGACCCCATAGTCACACATGCACACACACATACCCCCAGAACCTAAAAGGTGGTACCTCCTCCTACAGCCACTCTGTGTCCTTCTCACACTGCTCTGTTGGGGTGCTTTCTTGGCTATGGGGAAATGGAGACTGCCTCTGAGCAGGAAGATGAGCCCAGGCCAGAGATCCAGGCTATGATACTTCACCAATGGTCACTTCCTGTCATTCACCCAGTGACTGATTCCTTTGTGTAAGTAGCTCTGTTAAGGTGCCTTGGTGCATGCTCACTGGGGTGGCGAAACATGCACAGTCTACTGGCATTCACTCCCATTAAATATATACAGTAGGAAAAGCAGACAGCAGAGAATGAGTGAACGAATCAGGTTCCCAGCTCTAGTTGAACCTTCTGTAATAAATGGATTTGCAAAGAAGATATAGTCAAATATAAATCTAGGACTACTCCATCCTGACAGTCCAACCAATCCTTTTTTCAGAATCTCAACAAAGATGGGAGGCCAACATTCTGTTAGAACTGGGGAATTGTGTAAGACTTACAACCATGCCACAGAAATCTTCACCTATTCCCGGAGCCAATTTTCCATAGAGAGAGAGAGAGATAGAGAGAGAGAGAGATGCTCTTACCGGTATTGGGATGCCGCCAGGTCTTAATTCAGGCTAGTAGGAGCTCGCACAAATCACCGGCTGACCACAGGAAATAGGCTGGAGTAGATGAGTAAGGTTGCAGTAGTAATGAAATGTTAATGGCACAGAAGGAATACTGGCAGGGCTCTGGTACCACGCTGAAGGTAAAATTCAAACAGAGCAGAATATGCAGGGGGCAGGAGACCTCAGACCAGGTAGTAGATGCAAGGTGAATCCAGGACTGCAGCATCACAGAGTTTACACCAATTCACTAGGATTAGGAAGCTTAACACCAGGTAATGAAGCTGTAATGCACATAGAGGAGGGTATTGTTAAATTAGCAGGGCGCCCATTATGTATTTTGTGTAGTGGTGTATTGAGAATACCAATACACCACTATGCTGGCTACGTAAACAACGTAACTTACGCAAATTACGTAAATTAATTCAATGACGTAACTTACGTAGCTGGAGCTGTGCTTATACATAAAGGATCATATCCCCACTATCCACGTCATACCCCGAGTGGAGTTCATTTTAGAAAGTGTGGCGTGCATAGCGAGCCACCGAGCCCGAAGCGTGGCGAGCGCAGCGGATCCTGGCGAAGGGAGGTAACCCCGAAACTATTGGAATAACACCAGTACAGTATTTTATTTGCAAAGTCTGACGAGTGCCACCTCTACTGCACCTACATATATATAATAATGTGACACAAATAGTTGGTTACTACATTATAAATTAAATTACGAAAGTTTCTGAAAGGGGTGGGATGAATACCATCATTTCTGATTTTTCCTTCAGTTTGAACATAATTGAAGCTTAGTAATAAATTGCAATTTAATGAATGATGTGACGGGTTAATGGTTCAAGACCAAATACAATTATGTATGGACCATAAATAACTGTATTTGGTCTTGAACCATTAACCCGTGGCACCCAGGCTTGTGTCCAATGGCACCTGAGTGTGCCGCTGCATCTGTTTGGCAGCCACTTTTACTATATAGGGCATAATAACAAAGGCGAGATAAATTATTCCGCTGCAAGATAAATCATTTGATGGTCGCCAACCATCGAATAATTTTTCCTGCCTTTGCAAATATAAGTCAGTTGACAAAGTCAGGGCGGGAGGCTGACATCATGTGACATCAGTCTCCCGCCCCTGGCAGGCATCGTCCTGCCCATATATCCATAAAATGCATAAATGAATCAACCAATCAGATTCCACAGTACTTTTTATTTATTTAACACGTTTTCGAACATAATCAATACATTTTGATTGGTTGCTATGGGCAACATCCCATCTTCAACAGAACTCTCTTACTAAATTTACCCCTAATAATTATTTGCTTATGTCTACTCATAAATTATACTTATAAACACAATACACTGATTTAGTTCCAATGAATATAATGCTCTGTACTGTTTTGCAGGTAAATTATTATTGCACCAATTTTTTACTATCAGAGATGATTTTATTTTTAGGATGAAATAAATGACAACACGACAATCCTTACAGATTAGCAGCTTCATTTGTCATACGATTGACCGGTAAATTTGCAGGTGTAATTATTGCTGCATGTTCTAGTAACACGTGTCACTGTAACAAGTAGAGATTGATTGATGTTGGGAAAACACGGATGCGCTCCGACAATGCAAATGATGCTCCGTGTTGTGCTCATTCACTATTTCAATTGCGATAATAATAGTTACAAGCAGGTAAACCGCGCGAAAACTGATCCATTTTTTTTCCCTTTTGTCTATAAATGATAATTGTATGACATATTTTGCCTAGAAAACACACCTCAATAGCTTTAAAATAAGGAATATGCACCGGGCAATTTTTGCGTTTTGGGTTCTGATTACCTTCAGGTTTTGGGTTCTAATGGGTTTTGCCAAAACACCCCCTAAACGTTTTGGGTTTTGAGTTATGATTTAAAAAAAAAAAAAAAGCATAAAAAGGTTGCACCGAGGTAGCTAGATAACTATGCTAAGCCACACAAGTGTGTGGCACAAACACATGGCTCATCTAGGAGTGGCACTGCTGTGGCAGACAGGATGGCAGTTTGAAAAACTAGGCCCCAAAAAGATCCCTATCTGGCTTGATCATGTTTACCACCAGCCGAGGAGCAGTGAGCGATTCATTCAGTAATGCAATAGCTGCAAATAAGTGGAACCTTCTGACCACAGGCAATGGCCAGCCGAGGAGCAGTGGGCGATTGGTGCAGCACTGAGTTGTTCTGAGAGTGTGTATCTGTTTTTGTCAGTTTAATACCCAATAATTCCACTATCTGGCTTGATCGTGTTTACCACCAGCCGAGGAGCAGTGGGCAATTCGTGCAGAAATCAATGACTCTCAGCAGTGGGATTGGTCAGCTCTGTGATTATTACCACTTGAGCACAAACAGTTGTAGGATTTTAAAGATGAGTCCACTTATCCCACATATGAATGACTCTCAGCAGTGGGATTAATGAATGGTGATGGCTTGATCGTGTTTACCACAAGCCGAGGGGCAGTGGGTGATACGTGCAGCAATGCAATAGTGGAAACTTCTGACCAGATATAACCAGGCGTCAAACAGCCGAGGAGCAGTGGGCGATTGTGCAGCAATCAATGACTCTCTGCAGTGGGATTGGTCAGCTCTGTGATTATTACCACTTGAGCGCTAACAGTTGTATGTGATTAAAGATGAGTCCACTTATCTCACATATCAATGACTATGAGTAGTGGAATTAATGAATGGTGATGCAAGATGGAATTGTCCTTGGTCCCTCCCACCCACCCTTATGTTGCAGAAATAGGACATGTACACTTTAACAAACCAAATATTTTAGCAACAGGGCCTACGAAACTGTGGCTGAAATGATTGGTTTGTTTGGGCCCCCCACACAAAAAAAAAAAAATTCATATCTCCCTGTATAAACTGGCTCTATAGAGACAAGATGTCATCTTTATCCGTCATCCTCATCCTCTGATTCCTCGCCCCCTTCAGTGTGTACTTCCTTATCCACACAGATTATCAATTCGTCCCCGCTGGACTCCACAATCACAGGCCCTGGTATAATCTCTGGAAGCTATTCCTGGTCTTTATTGAATAATTGATCATTCATTTTTATAAACATCATCTTCTCCACATTTTGCGGAAGCAACCTCCTTCGCCACTCACTGACCAGGTTCCCCGCTGCACTAAAAACTCTTTTGGAGTACACACTGGAGGGGGGACAACTCAGGTAAAATATAGCCAGTTTGTACAGGGGCTTCCAAACTGCCTTTTTTTCCTGCCAGTACAGGTAAGGACTGACTGACATGTCTACTTGGATGCTGTCACCAAAGTAATCCTCCACCATTTTTTCAACGGTGACAGCATCCAATGCACCGACAGTAGACATGTCAGCAATCGTTGCCAGGTCCTTTAGTCTGGACCAGATGTCAAAACTCTCTCCTGCCTGCCCTACATCCCCGCCAGCGGGTTGTTTTGGAAATCGCAGCTGTTTCCTCGCAGCCACAGGTGTGGGAGAAAATGAAGGAGGAGCTGTGGCTGTGTCACGGTCCCCTTCAGATGACAATCTCGTGACCAGCAGGTCTTTGCACCTTTGTAGACTTGTGTCCGCCATAAACAGAGACACAATATATGCTTTAAATTGAGGATTGATAACGGTGGCCAGAATGTATTCCTTTAACAGACTGACCACCCTCGTATCTTGGCAAAGCGTATGGAGGGCTTCATCCACAAGAGCTACATGCTTTGCGGAATCGCAATGCTTTAGCACCTCCTTAACGTTCTCCAGCTGCTTCTGCAACAGCCTGAACAGGGGAATCACCTGACTCTAGCTTGGAGTGTCGGAACTGACTTCACGTGTGGCAAGTTCAAACGGCTGGAGAACCTTGCACAACATGGAAATCAGCCTCCACTGTGGTTGAGTCAGATGCAGCCCCGCTTCTCTGCCTATGTTGGACGTGGCCATGTAGGCTTGAATGGCCTTTTGCTGCTCCTCCATCCTCTGCAGCATATAGAGGGTGGAGTTCCAGCGCGTCACCACCTCTTGTTTAAGCTGATGGCAGGGCAGGTTGAGGAGTTTTTGCTCCAGCCTTCGGCAAGCAGTGGCAGAATGCCGAAAGTGTCCGCAAATTTTGTTGGCAAAACATGGCACATGCTGGAAATTGCCCATGAGTAATGCCCGCACAATGTTACTGGCGTTGTCGGCCACCACAAATCCCCTCAGTTTCTCTAAGAGGTTGTCGGCGTTGTGCCTCTTCCTAAAAACGGTGATACACAGCGTAGCCTGCCTTGGAAGGAGCTGGCATGCAGGAGATGCTGCTGCAGAAGGCGATGCATCTACCCAGTGGGCTGTCACAGTCATATAGTCCTTAGTTTTCCCTGATCCACTTTCACACATCCGTAGTTAAGTGGACATGGTACAGTCGCATTTTTCAGGGCACTGAGGACACTTTTTCTGACGCCCCTGTACATCCCAGGTATCGCCTGCCTAGTAAAGTGGAATCTAGACGGGATTTGGTACCGGGGACACAATACCTCCATCAACTGTCTAAATCCCACTCCACTGATGGTGGACACCGGATGCACGTCTAACACCAACATAGCTGTCAAGGCTGCAGTTATCCGCTTTGCCATAGGATGACTGCTGAAGTATTTCATCCTCATGGCAAAAGACTGTTGGACGGTCAATTGTTAGTGAAAGACATAGCAAACTTCCGACTTCCCCTCTGGGATGAGGACTGACTCCCAGCAGCAGCAACAACAGCAGCGGCAGTAGTAGGCGTAGCACTGCAGGATCCTCCGGAGGAATCCTGGGTAGAAGAGGAGTCAGTCATGCTGGTGACATGGCCTGCAGGACTCCCCCTGATCCAAATCAAGGAGGAAATTGACGAGGAGGGAGTTGGCAGTGTGCTTTTCAGGCGCTTGGCTCCAACAGGAGGACCAAGGGATTTAGATGTCCCTGGACTGCTAGCCACAGTTCCTGAACTAAACACTGATTTATGGGGTCTTCAGCTGATGTATAAGGGTGGATGTCCCTAGGTCCCTAGGTGGGAAAGATCCTTACCCCTGCTTATTGGAGCTTTACATAAGCTACAGTACACATGGCAATACATGTGTTGTCCGGATTTGGATAAAAAAAAATTCCAGACCATAGAGGTGGATTTATTCGTCCTCTCTCCAGGCATGATAATGGGCTTCTTCTTCCCATGGACAACAACTATTTTCCCCCCTGGTGCCTCATTTAAGCAAACTACCTCAGCATCCTCCTTGTCAACTTCCTCCTCAGCGCCAGCTACATCAATATCCTCCTCTCAGTCTACAACATTGACACCTTCATTATCAAAATCAGGAACTGCACTGTGGGTGATCCTTCCAGCATATGCAGAGGGAGTGCTGAAAATGGTGGAAGGAGCCACCTCTTCCCGTACAGTGATGGGAAGGTCAGGCATCGCAACCACCAACACCATTGGACTCTCCTTGGGGGTTTGGGATAACATGTCTTCTTTAGTAGGCAGAGATGTCTTTAGATGAAATCTCTTAAAATTTCTAAAGGGGGGAGTAGGAGGGTTTGCATGAAAAAAATCCCATAAAAGTCTATGTGTTCCACTAACACAAGGTTAATTGAGTTCAATCTCGTGATTGCCCTCATTTTAGGGCCAGTACAGATGTTTTGAGACAAAGCAACCACAACCTCACCCTTTTCACCTTCAGAACCACAATTTGTAGTCCAATGTCCCATTCTGTACAGTTACAACATAAAATATAAAATAAAATGACATGTAATAACAAACAAAACCACTTACTTAGAAGGGTGGATGTTTAGGGTACTTGTGATTGTGATCCCCTGAACTGCCCTAAAAATACAGCCATCAACTGATTACTTAGTACCAATGTGCGAAGTGGAGGGAGTAGGGACAGAGGAGGGCAATGTGACCAAGCCAATCTCCCAACCAGCCACGCCTGCACCAATGACCACTCAGTGCGAAGGAAGGGGAGCATATGTGTTATGCTGTATGCAGTGTATGTGTTGGCTGTTTTTCCTCGACCTCGGCAGCACTTTTTATATCTTAGGCATCATGTGCCACTAGGGACTCAGCATTAGGACTAACTTTTTCTTCTAACCTCACCTCCAGACTCCCATTGGTTAACTTCACAGTGGACTTAGAAGGAATCCCGATCCCTTGGAAAACTGGTACAAAAACTGTTACAGATTCCCAGCCAGCACATATAATAAATACACATAACATGTATGTTTCAATGTGCTAATATACATGTATGCGTATGTGCAGCCGCTTGGTGCAAGCAGGTACAGTGAGTTGCTTGTTGACCATCCCGCTCACACCTAGCAGTGCGTGGAGTGGGCAGCTGATATCAGCAGATGCCAGCTGCCCGCCCGCTTCCCGTACAGGGCACCTGCAGATCTAAGACACCACAGAGGTGTCTCAGGTCTGCAAGAATTAGCAAAAACATTTGATGGTTGGCGACCACCGAATGGTTTTGTCCCCGGACGCATTGCTGTGAATGAATGCATAAGCAACACATACATTTGCATGAGTGCAGGGAAATCAGCATGTAAGTGGGCTGGCCATGCGGGCTGCGTTTCGATGACTCACAAAGCTTTGCGAGTCAACCAGAATAAGGTATTTTGTCACTTAGCAGGTTCAGACCTTGTGCACTGCAGGTGGGGCAGATGTAACATGTGCAGAGAGAGTTATCTAGAACAAGACCCAAATTGACAGCGAACACACCTGGCTTTGAAGAATAATTGCACACCTACGGCGAACTAAATAAAAATTCCAAAATTATACAGTATTTCTACTTTAAAAAACAAAAAAACAAAAAAAAAGATAAAAGTATAACAAAAAAAACAAGAAAAGTAAAACAAAAATCTGAAAATATCCAATTTCCGAAACATAAGAAAAATAATATAATCCGTAAATAAATAGGGAACAATATTTGTTCCGTTTTTTAAATAACGCAGCATAGGGTTTATAAATGTTGCCTATGAATAATACATTATGTAAAGATAACTCTATTTTAAATAATGCAATACCTTCCAATGAGTTCCTCTCCAGTTCATAGAATGTCGAAATAAAAAGTCATCGGCAATCCATATCATGTAAACAGATGGCAGCGGCAGCGCTGCGCCATGCCAACAACTCCTATCTGAGACAGCTTAACCGGGTGATATATGAAACTGTCAAGACAATGCAGATCCTGCATCTTGTATCACATATTCGAAAACTTGTTATACCCATCAGTCACCGACACTGCTGGAGGACTAGTCACCCGTGACGTACAGAACATATACAGTAGCACATCACAGAACAACAAGAAAACTTGAAACAGAGTAGTTTTTGTTTTCTGCTTGCTATTACTTCTGTGCGCTACATATTACATGCTGTATAGGCACTTTCACAATGATTTCAAAGCAATCTGTGTGCATGAAATAGGAGGGGAGCAGGCAAGGGGAGCATGGATTGGGAAGTTTTTTTTGCTAAAATTCTTCATTTTTTATTTACTTTTTTTATTTGTGTTCTTGAAACGCGAAGAATTTTTGTAAGTATCTAATGTATAATAAATTCGGAGTAGTAGAGGCAGGAAATGGGGGGGGGGGGGTTAAAATAGAAACATTTAAATATGCTGTATCAGATGTTTTGTCAAGGTCCAGGAGGGAAACATTCTTCAAAGGAAGGGAAGCAGATAAATAGGGGGCGTGGTTAAATGGGAAGGGAGTTAGGGGGTGTGCCTCCATGACCATGTCATCCTGACTCCCACTGCCTTTAGTCGCCGCTCACTTGTACTCTATTGTGGAAGGCTGAGGGGGGGGGACTTCAATTGGGCCTCACAATTTTCTGGGGCCCCCTGGCCACTAATTGGACATGCAATGAACTGGAAGGAGGGAGATTCAGGAGAGCTTTTTTTTTCTACTACAAAAAGGGTAGTGGACAAGTGGAGTAGCCTCCCATCAGAGGTGGTGGGGGCTAAGACAGTAGCAACTTAAACATGCTTGGGTTAGGCATAGGAAAATCCTTACAAACACCCAAGGATCAAATAAGGTTGAGGGTACCTAAAGGATAAAAAAGGGTCAACCTAGGTGGGTCAAGCGGCTCTTACCTGCCGTCACATTGTATGTTTCCATGTTCTGGAATTAGGGGCATGTTCGGATTTATTAGGGGCATTTTTTTCCCCCATGACTTGGGCGTTGACATTCAAATGCAGGGTTGTAGAAGTTGGAGAACAGTGTGCAGTGCCACTGTCTCCTCTATTGTACACTCCGGGCACTAAAATCCGGAACCGGCGGCAGGTGACATAATCTGGTACGCACCACTGTGTAGATTCCCACAGTACTGTGTGCATGTGCAGCACTTTGCTCCACCTGGTGTTACCAACGCCCCCTGTGTACCATTGCATTACCACTGTTCTGCTGATATTGCTGTTACATGTGTATTATCTATACTAAAACACCTGGAGACATGCTTCAGGAGATCCACCATCACATTTGGTCTGATATCTATTGTAACCCTCTAATACAGGGATGGGCAATAGCGGCCGTCCAGATGTTGATGAACTACACATACCAGCATGCCTTGCATCAGTTTCAGCATGGCCACATAGAAAACTAATGCAAAGCATCCTTTGATGTATAGTTCATCAACAGCTGGAGGGCCACTATTGCCCAGCCCTGCTCTAATAGGTTTTATCAATAGTACATAGGGGTGTGGGCTCAGTCCTTTCTACCAATGAAGCACAGACGCATCGCTAACATGGTGTAACCATGCGATGTGATTAGCATCCTAGCGCACAGCAGGCCACAGCTGGCGTTGGGAACACCGACCCTCTGCCCTGAACAGATATTTAACAGTAAATTACAGATATTGTTGATTTAGCCCAACTATGATCAGATCTTTAAGAACGGAACCTGGAACCTGGAATGGATCTTATCAGTCCTGCTGCATCTGCTGCTCTAAACCTGAGATGTTCTGATGTTCCACATGTGAAACTGTACTGTCCCTGAAACACTATATCATTGTCCCAGGCAGGTCTTAGGTTAAGTATCATTTACAGTCGGTCACCGCAGGGTTGCGTCCTATGCACTCTCAGTGACAGACTTGCCTGTCCAGCCTCGGACTGGCCCAGCAGGGAGATCAAGGGTTTAGTGGCCACACCCACTTTTTAGGTGGGTGGTGCCTGTCAAAATCTTTTGTTTATCATCAATGGCAAAAGTGCAAATGACCATCAATGGTGCATAACTATTCAATGGATGACCATCAATGTTTTTACAAATCGATGGGCATCCATTGTTTTTTTACTGATTGGCCTGTGGGCCAATGAGAATATGGGTGCGGGACTTCACGGGTGTCCTGGGCAGAGCTTTGTTCCGTGTCCCAGGAAAAAGCAAAACAAAACTATTTGTTTAAGCTTGACATCGATGGTGGGAAACCATCTGGATCTCCCCCATCAATGTCAAAACTATTTGACATTGGCCATAAACCATCAATGTTTTCTAAACATCGATGGTCGGTGGGCATCCCTACTCCAGGCAGTCAGCAGCAGACTCGGCAGCTGTATGAAGCTTTTGTGATTGCCGCAGGGTTAGTCATCCACTAGTGACTGCCCGGCGGCAGCTGCAGGGCAGTCTGGGAGGGAGAAGAAGAGCCGTGGGCGTGCAGGCTGATGTCACAACATCCGCTGCATCATGACGTCACATGCCAGACCTGCCCCCATCACACGCTGGAACCACCCCAAATCTGACATCACACTTTCCCCCCCCCTGATGGGTCCTTCCCTCCCAGTCTTGCATTGTGCGCATTTCAACAGCGTCCAATCAGTAAACATCATTAACTAGTACTACTTTGTGCTAACATCTATACTGTATATGCAGTTCAAAGAGCTATAAATTATTTTTTGACTTAATCATTTTTGTGGAAATTTTCCAATGCCTAGGAGAAAATTTCCCCTTGGTCATGACAATGATGTGGCTTAAAGGTGAAACACTTCAGAAAGAAATGAGCAAACCCATTTATATAGGCAAGGAGAAACCTTAGAAAAAAATGCCTACCTGTCAGTAGCCCACACAGTGGGGGTTTCTGAGTACTCAGAAACCCTCCTGAAAGATGAGAGAATGCAATCAAGATGTTATAACATCCTCTCTTTGGCAATTAAAAACTTTTTCTTAAATACCACATTTTCTGAACATCCTGCTCCCCATCCTATATATTTGCAGAATCTGAAAACCCTAAGTAATACCCCTTTCACACTTGCATGCGATTGCAAGCTGGGTCGCAAGCCAGGTACAAAATCCCAGGTGCAACCCGGCTTCTAAGCGTTTTCACACTAGCCACCTGACCGGACATAAAGTCAGACGGGTGACGTCATATGGTGGCGGGGCTGGGGTGACGAGATGACAGCATCTCCCAATGGCTCCTTTACAGTGCAGTCAACACAGGATACCTGTTCACACTGCACATGGACCCGCAAGTGTTTCCCGGGTCCAACCCTGGTCAAGACCTGAGTTTTAATCCCGAACGCTGGACCTTGCATAATCTACCATGACCCTTTCACACTGACGAATTTCCCGGGTTGATGTGCGTTCATGTGCAATAACCCGGGAAATATTGTCAGTGTGAAAGGGGTATCACCAACTTCCATCATCCATGTTTCAGGCATTAAATAGACGCCTGAAACATAATTCTGGTCATTCAGTTTCCGGTATTATTAAAGATGAAAGCTAATACTACATTGTTTGTACAACTTGACAGTAAGAGTTGCAGCTTTCTATAGTAATGTATTGAAGTTTTAAATGCCTGATCTGTTCATTAAAGGCCCATATACACTGGGCGACTTTGAGCTGAAAGTTGCTCAAAACAGCAGATTTTAACGGCTTTCAACTCAAAGCCGCCCAGTATGTATGGCCCGTTGATGAGCGGTGATCGCTGCTGCGCGCTCCCTCAGCATCGCCAGGAAAGCCGTTCATCTGCTTGTATTACCAGCAGATGAGTGGCTTTGAGGACAGCTTAGCATAGCGCTGCGCTATGCAACACCGTCCTCCCCCCCTACGTCGGCGCCACGCAGGGGGAAAGCCGCTCAGTGTGTATGCAGTGCACTGAGCGGCTTTTCCCCCAGCAATGAATGCGTTCATCGCTGTCCATACACGCTGGGCATAGTCGCCCAGTGTGTATGGACCTTAATCGGGCTTTAACACAATGCGAAATGTAGACATTTTGAAAAAAAAATGCACAATTGTCTCAAAGGTTCAGTAATCAAGTGTTTCCTCTGCAGTTGTTCTAAGCGATCAACGTAATATATATATATATATATATATATATATACAGTATATGCACTCAGACACCTATATGGTGATACTTCTAGCTTCTAGCAAAGCGTTAATGAGCCTGGAGGCAGACCTAAGGATTCACTATAGAAGGAATCTGTAATGCGCTTCGCAAGGACCCCTAACTGAGCATTCTATTCCAGGTCCGCTCACAGAGGAGAAATAATTAGTACCACCTGTGGATCTCCAAGAATGTGTCAGTCAGTAATTAGTGCCTGTCTGCTTTAGCTAAGTGTTATGGAAAATATACAATGTGAATCTAAAATATGACCTCAGGCTATCGATGTGTTTTTTATTTATATTTGATATTCCCATTAAAATATATTTTATTAAGGACATTTATCAAACCTCCAAAACCACAGGTTCTCAGACTTGGTCCTCAGGATCCCCCCACAGTGCATGTTTTTCAGGTGTCCTCATTGAATCTCAAGTAAAATAATAAGCTCCACCTGTGGATCTTTTAAATGTGTCATTAAGTAATGATAACACCTGTGCGTCTGCCGGGTGACCTGGAAAATGTGAACTGTTTGGGGTCCCGAGGATCGAGTTTAAGAACCAATGGTCTAAGGAAGGGAAAAGTGGACAATTGGATATGTTTCTAAGAGCAAGCCAATCACCTTCCAGCTAGCATTTCTAAAGAACATTACAGAAAATGACAAATAGAAGCTGATTGGTTGCTTTGGACCAACTTCTCCACTTGTTTATTTTTCCACTTTTTATAAAGTAATGGAGATGATATTACATTATTATGGGTTTGGCAAGTCTGTAATTTCATGAATCTTTTAATTTAGTTTATCAAGTGTAAAGAATGACACATCTCAGTTCTGATCATCAGAAACATGACGTATAAAAAGATCTGGCATGTGTCCAAATGTAACCAATAGAAGGCCATCTAGCCCCAGGATGGAGAGAATGACTGTTGAACAAGTCCCGGAGAAAATGAGTCACTTACTGTACCTAGAAGGAACCCTTATGGAAGGTGAAGCTGGTCTAGTAAGTTGAGGGTCTTTTCAAACTTTGGTGAGTCCAATCAGAGCTGACCAAAAGCCAACGAATCAAGGATAGTTATGGCAAGCTCAACATCTCATCAACCCACCCAGGCACTTTGGATGACATTATCCAATATAAAAGCTTTTAGGCCAGTGGTTCCCAAACTGTATGCTGTTGCACCCTGGTTTCCAGGTGACTCCGCCCCCGGTGTGTGACATCACATGCAAAGGGGGCGGGGCCAGCAAGGGGAACGCGAGCAATAGTTACAACTCTGATGAAAATATACAGTAAAAGGTCATTGTGAAATAGGGAGAATAGTGATTGTGATGGCGCTGCACCAGTTTAAGGACAAGGATTTTTATACTTAGCTTCTGATCTTGAGTTCTTATCGGTTTCCTCTGTATTCTATGTTCTTTTCAAGATTTTCTCATGGGATATGTGGAAATAAGAAGTTTTCAAAAAAAGGATTAGGCCTTGTTTCTCTATTAGATAAATAGTAGTTTTTGTCCCAGGTGTATACGAATTTCTACCTCACTTACACAAAAGTGTAGCGGGGTGAAACCTATCTGGGTATCTTTGATCTTCAACAATATTGGAGGTTTCTTTTGTCAGGGGTACCTCACTTACATGAATACATAGTCACAAAATCATATCACGGTTTCTTTGGTTGGCGTACCGGTACTCACGGTTATATACGAAGAAAGACGTTCATCAAGGTATCTGTGTTTTTCAAGGGAATTTTATTTGTAAAAAACATCTATGAGGTAAAATATACAGATCCAAAAGGCATAAAATATGCCTGTTAAAAATATGTGAACCTCTTTGCTGTTGGAGGGTCGATTTACACCCCCTGGCGTTGTTGGTATCCAAGTGCAGGACCGCAGACCGGTTCCACAGGCCTCACTTTGAAAAAAACGGAATCCCAACTTACCTCTTGCGGTGTAGCACGATACCAAGGTCCTCCAGAAAAGAAGGTCTGCGGTCCTGCACTTGGTTACCAACAACGCCAGGGGGTGTAAAGATACGAGGTCAAAGATACCTCGATGAACGTCTTTCTTCGTATATAACCGTGAGTACCGGTACGCCAACCAAAGAAACCGTGATATGATTTTGTAACTATGTATTCATGTAAGTGAGGTACGCCTGACAAAAAAAACCTCCAATATTGTTGAAGATCAAAGATACCCAGATAGGTTTCACCCCGCTACACTTTTGTGTAAGTGAGGTAGGAATTCGTATACACCTGGGACAAAAACTACTATTTATCTAATAGAGAAACAAGGCCTACAGTAATCCTTTTTTTGAAAACTTCTTATTTCCACATATCCCATGAGAAAATCTTGAAAAGAACATAGAATACAGAGGAAACCGATAAGAACTCAAGATCAGAAGCTAAGTATAAAAATCCTTGTCCTTAAACTGGTGCAGCGCCATCACAATCCCTATTCTCCCTATTTCACAATTACCTTTCTTGGGGATCTCAAGGAATAGCCCCATTTGTGAGAGTGAGGCAGCACAGCACCAAAGCAGCGCCCAGAAACCTTGCCAAACTCAATCTTTTTAAGTAAAAGGTCATGTTTGTGCTTCATTTACTGGGATACAGGAAAGGAGAACACATATTACAGATACCCAGAAAAGTATAGATGATATCAGGCTTGCTGAATCGGTTTGATTCGCTGCATGAGGATGGGTTGTTTTCTCTGCAGTGGGTGAATTTTTAAATTGCGTTCTATTTCTCCAAATGTTCTTATTCTCTGTATTGCAGGGATGCGTCCTGCTGTGCACAGGCTGTAAGAAGCATAAGGGAGAATCATTGTAAACTGCATTTTTTCTCCTCATTTTGATGTTGTCACTCAATGTATAGTTGTGAAGTCTAAAGAACCCGGATTGCATAAAACTTTGCTAAACAAGTCACAGCTGGGGATCTGGTTTGTTAGAAAAATTGTCTTTCTATGTATAAATCTATAGCTAAAGTCACACTCAAGTTACTCTGAGAAGAAAATACGTCTACCTAATTAATCACGTTGGTCTTCATTCTTAAGACAACCCGACATCGTAGTGTCGCTTGATCTTAATTGAATATAACTACTGTTCTTAGCATTTAGGATTATTTACCAGATGTGACAATTGAATTGAAATCACAGTGACAATGCAGAGTCCAAACGATTTCATTATAACTAATATTTGCAACCCCGCAGGTAATGATTTATGGTTTTAAAATAAATGTCAGCTCTTGGTCTTTCTCTATTACTGGAGTCTCACTTGAGAATATTTCTAGAACAATCTGACAATCTTCTTATATCTTAGGCCAGCGGTTCCCAAACTTTCTAAAATTGCGGCACCCAAGAGCGGTGGTTCGCAACCATGGTCCTCAAGTACCCCTAAGGGCCGGGCCACACATAGCGGTGCAGCAGGTTCCGATTTACAGGCCAGAAATAATTCGATGGTCGTCAACCATCTAATGCTTTCTTCAGTCTCAGCTGACTTAGATCTGTGGCATCCAGCTCTGAGAACTGGGCAGGCAGCATCCGGTAACATCAACCGCCCACCCCCGGAAGCCAAGTACCCACCCGCGTTTGCATGGATGCACCAAGCATTTCTTGGGTATGCGCCATGGAGACTATGCAATTCTCCGAAGGTGCCCGCATTGTGGCACTGCACAAGCAAATATGCACATGTGCAGAGCTTCACCTTCGATCCCCCATGCGAAAATACAGGTGAGTTCACAAACTAGAATGACCTCCACAATGCAAAGACCTACAGTATACTAGTGTTTTGATGGCAGTCGGGTTGCCAGCATCAGTATACTGAACGCTGGAATCCTGACCGCCCCGGATGCTAACTGCATCTCATCCATCCCACTTGTTTCTACTATAAGGGATTAATCTACTGGGGATATGTACTCTTTTAACATTGGCCTAGATCAGTGTTTTCCCAAACTCGGTCCTCAAGGATCCCCAATAGTTCTTGTTTTCCACGTCACCCGACAGAAGCACAGGTGTACTCATTACTCACTGGCACATTTTAAAAGACCCACAGGTGGAGCTAATTATTTCACTTGTGATTCTGGGGTAGGTGTATGAAGCAGTGATAAGAGAGAAGTGATAAAGTGTCTTGCACTTTATCACCATTCAATCAGCTCCTGACTGTCCCTTTTAAAACCCAGCCTGTAACTTAACAGTGAGGAGCTGATTGGCCCATCATAAAGTACCAGGCACTTTATCACTTCTCCACTGCTTCAGACATCTACCCCTCTGTGAGGAAACATAAAACACATACACTGTTCTGGTTATTTGAGGTCCAAGTTTTGCAACCACTGGAATAGACAAAGCATTGGCTCAAAGGTCATCAAAGCAAATGGAATTACATGTTTTTGTTTCAGCTCTAGGGCCAGATGTATCAAGCTTCAAAAAGTAATAAAATGGAGAGTGTAAAACAGACTAACTGCGATGTTACAGACTGGGTTTAAAAAATGACAGGGAGGAGCTTATTGGCTAGTTGATACTGTACATCTAGTCCAGAGGTCTTCAACCTTTAAGATAGTGTGGGCCACATTAAAAAATTCAACGAAGCCTGAGGGCCACTAAGTTCTACTGTGGCATTTAGCACAGCTCTTCATAGATAGACAGCACAGCCCCCGCATAGATAGTTGGCACAGCTGCCCAAACCACATAAACTCTACTATATATATATAGTCAGCACCAGGGCTATTTCTAAACAATTAGGGTCCCAGTGCGAACAGAATAATACATAATTTGATATTGAAGAAATTGCGCACGTCGTAGGTGTGCGCTCCCAAAAAGGGTGTGGCCTAATTATAAGGGGCATGGTCTAATTATACGAATGTGAACTAGCAGGAAAACAATTTCCTGACACATCATTTTTGGAACCTGGATGACCAGATATTGGTTACCGCAGGAATGGTTGTTGTCCTTCCACGCTTAAGTTGGCTGGCTAAAGGCCGCACAGTGAAATATAAACACGAAGACCCATTACAGCATGATCCCCATTACACAATATTCCACACACCATTAACCCCATTACACATTATGCCACACACCATGATGCCCATTACGCCTCACACCATGATACCCATCGCACCTTGCACTATAAGGCCCCCAATACTCCTGCTTATACATATGATACCCCCAGCAGTGCCTCTCACAAAATGCCACCAGTAGTGTCCCTCATAAAATGCCACAGTAGTGTCCCTCACAAAATGCCACCAGTAGTGTCCCTCACAAAATGCCCCCGTATTGCCCTCCATAGCCAGCACTGCATTGCACAGCCTGCCAGCCCTCCCATAGTCAGCACCACATTGCATTGCACTGCCAGCCCCCCATAGTCTGCACTGAATAGCCAGGCAGCCACCTCCCCATAGACAGGACCGCATTGCACTGCCACAGACTGTCACGGACTATCCTTTGAAAATCAGGACAGTTGGGAGGTATACATATAGAATTAGATGGGAAAAACAAACAATGTTATAATCTTTAATTTGAGCAAAATTAAAATTTGAGGGTCTCAATATCATTTAAGCTTTATTGACAATGATATTTGGGTACTCTTTACCTAGAACGGCGCCCGCGATTGGCATCGTGGGTGTCGGGGGTAAAAAATCGCGGGCATCGCGGGTACATAAAAAACGGGTGCGACGCGATGCCCGCGATGCCCGCGATTTTCCCATAGGTATCAATGTTAAAACTGTGATTGGACGCGATTTTACTGTTAAATGCCTCAATGCCCGCGATTTGGCCATAGGAAACAATGTTAAATGGGCCACAGAGCCCTAATAGTGCCCTTGAACTGTGAAATGGCCCCCACAATTGTTAACGCCACCCCACTATCAACGTCAACCCGAAGCGTGGCGAGCGCAGCGAGCCCGCGAGGGGCGGCGGTACGCGTCCTTCGACCTTTTCATACCCCCACTATCCACGTCGGCGTGGAGTTGAGAATAGAATAGTGTGGCGAGCGCAGCGAGCCGCCGAGCCCGAAGCGTGGCGAGCGCAGCGAGCCCCGCGAGGGGACGCGCATACCTTCACAGGTAAACGCGTCCCTTCGCCATGGACACCTGGGAAGCCCGCAAGGGGACGCGTATAACTGTGAAGGTATCCGCGTCCCCTCGCGGGGCACGCTGCGCTCGCCACGCTTCGGGCTCGGTGGCTCGCTGTGCTCGCCACACTATTCTATTCTCAACTCCACGCCGACGTGGATAGTGGGGGTATGAAAAGGTCGGAGGACGCGTACCTCGCTGGCTCGCTGCGCTCGCCACGCTTTGGGTTGACGTTGATCGTGGGGTGGCGTTAACAATTGTGGGGGCCATTTCAGACTTCACGGTGACTATTTGGGCTCTGTGGCCCATTTAACATTGTTTCCTATGTAAAAATCACGGGCATTGAGGCATTGAACACTAAAATCGCGTCCAATCTCACTTTTAACATTGATCCCTATGGGAAATCGCGGCCATCGCGGGCATCGCATCGCACCCGTTTTTTAGTGCATTCGATGGTCGCGATGGGCGCCGTTCTAGGTAAAGAGTACCGATATTTGTTAACAATGTATTATTTTAAAGTGTCAATATCTAACAAATTACAAGTTACGAACTCAATGTATGCAATGATGATTCTGCCCGTCACCTCACACCCCACATAAAATAAATTTATTGTTTTTCACGGAGGCGTGGCCAAGCCTCTTCTGGGAGGCCCCGCCCCATCCATGACCACGCCCCTCAATTTTACTTGGGCGCAGCTGACCTGTCGTCATCCCTGGCTACAACAAGGTGTACAGTGTATTGCTAACAGATAGTTGTTACCTGAAAAGAAAACTCATTTCCAGCTAATTCTCCCAACAGCTGCGGCTCTTTGAATAGAATCATTTGTTGTTAATCTCTCTATGACAAAAAAGAAATGACAGTAAGAGATTACGGTAGTTGATCTGAAATAATAAATTGCCAAAAAAATGATCCGCCTTTCATCACATTTTTGCATTTCATTTGATTGTTTTAGCACCTTCCTTTGAAATGAAAAATAAAAGTATTTCAAAGTTACTTTTGTTTCTAAGGCCACTGGCTTAGCAGTTGTGTACAATGCCGCTAATGGCACGATGGGCTACCCATGTTATTCTAATCCACTGGCGTAACTATACGGACGCAGCCCCCGCGGTGGCGGGGAGGCGCCGGGTGTCTGCGGGCGCTATTTTTTCTCAGCCAGCTCCCCACTGCTTGTGGGTGCAGCGGGGAGCTGGCAGGGGGGTCCGTGCGGCGCGGAGGTACCTGTATTCAGGCAGGGAGAGCCTGGAGGTCCCTGCGCCTGCGGCGCTGAGTAGGATGTTGCCGGCCGGGGTCCCTGCAGTGAAGTGGAAATAACGCGCTATCTCCGGCGGAGATAGCGCGTTATTTCCACTTCACTGCAGGGACCCCGGCCGGCAACATCCTACTCAGCGCCGCAGGCGCAGGGACCTCCAGACTCTCCCTGAAATGAATACAGGTACCTCCGCGCCGAACGGACCCCTGCGGGGGGCAGCGGCAAAATTGTCCGGGGGGGGGGGCGCGAAATTGTCCCGGCGGGGGGGAGCAAAAATTTTCGTTACGCCACTGTTCTAATCATCTTTTCTACTGCAGAGGACCTACTCTTACACAGTACACATACAAACTATTTGATTTAAGACACTTGGAATAGAGAAGTAATATATTCCTGCTTTTATTGAAGATGAGTTTGAGAGTATATTGAAAACATTGTTAAAGAGCCTCTGTGATGCCACCCTGCCGCCTCACCAAATACCCGCCCCCCTACAGCCGTTTGCCTCCTCTAGCATCCTCAAAAAGTGTCTGCTGTAAGGGGGCGGACATTTTGTTAGAGTTATTTTTGCCATTATCAGGTGCCAGCCTGGAGGAGAGCCGGGACCACAGACAAGTATAACTGCGGGTCCCAGCCACACTGCCATACTCAGCGCCTCCCTGGGACAGTGGGGTCTGCGGGGTTATTGTTACGCCACTGGAGGAGATGTATTAAGAAGACACACCCCCTTGCACGTGCCTGCAGCAGAAGAAATCATTCGATGGTCACTCTCAAGAACACACCTGGAAATGGACCTATATTTGTGGCCACCGGGACAAAGACATCAGCCGCCAGCCCCCGGCACAATTCGTCCTGTCCACATTCCCATGTGAATGCCAAACATGAAATGCTGGGTGTTCTTGGGGTTCAGTGCCGCCACCGCCCCCATCTGCCCCTCCCCGTTGTGACCGGCCCAGCAACAGTCGGGGTTTGCACATCTGCAGAAATGCGCATGCACAAACCGCAACCATTGGGGCAGGGGCCAAATTCTGTTCAATACATTTAAACCAGAATTGGACCCATCATGGGGGTTATTCTGGTTGATTCGCAAAGCTGCTAATTCTCAGCCTTGCGAGTCCACCAAACTCCACCCGGCAAATGCCGGGCCACCTGTCACCCCCCTCGCAGTGTGGGTTCCCACGCACAGGCTGCAAATGGATGTCTAACATAAACAAGTGTACCCCATGTGTAATGAGGATGGTTTCGCCTTCTAAATGATTGCCGCTTTAAGAAAAACCGTCTGAAATCTGCCAGCGTCCTTTTCTCTGGGAATGAGCGCTGCAATATGTTAATGATCTCCTAAAACTTTTTTTTTTTAAATAGTTGTCTTTGGCGATATTTATTATAAACTAGGAAAACAATAATAGCATTCTACCTCACATCTCTCCTCACGCAGAGAGCTCAACAGTACTAACTTGTTTCCATATTCTTACAGAAAGGAAAGTGGAGCCCTCGGTGAGCCCCGTTGGAAAGCATTAAAATGATGAATATGTTGTACAATACACTCAAGAGGTGTGATGGTGTTTTGTAGAAAATGATATGGATTTTCAAATGTGCACCACGGGGAGCAAGAAAACACAAAATATCACACCAGCTATAAAGAGATTTTATCTAGAAAAGAGATTTAGGCAAAATGATTCATTTACAGCGATGTAGAAAGCGTATGCAAATCAGCATTGTACCTGAGCGTGTAATGTATCACCGGACTGTCATTGTGTGTGCAATGACTGATGGATTCAGAACCACTGAGGATGGAGAGGCCGTGTCTGAGGGATCCTGCGGTAGACTGAACAACCCGTTCACATGAAGCCGTCGGTGGTCAACAACAGGTGTATAAATCAGGGGATCAGCTCTGGCTACTGATTTTTAGGGAATCCTTGGTTTAGTTCAGAGGTTTCCAACCTGGGGTACTAGGACCCCTGGAGGTACTCTGGAGACCAGTTGGGGGTACCTTGAAAATAATATTAGTAATGACAGATGAAGAAAAAGAAGTCTCCCGATAGCAGAAGAAGTCTCCCATAGAGAGGAACCACGTTGCGTCACTTCCGGTTCTGTCTGCAGCGTCATCAGTGACTCCTTGTGCTTTTGCCCAACCAGCAATCATCTGGGAGCGACCCGCGCTGCCCTCAGACATCGGTGTTCATCTGCTCCAGGCATGGGTAGAGGAAGCAGCGGCATTAATCCTACATGCGTTAGTGGGAACCCTGGAGACAGTACACAGACACAGAGGGACCTGATTCCTGACCGCACAGTACTCCTCCGCTACTGGAGACAGTACACAGCCAGCGGCCAGACACAGAGGGACCTGATTCCTGACCGCACAGTACTCCTCCACTACTGGAGACAGCACACAGCCACCGGCCAGACACAGAGGGGTCCGATTCCTGACTGCACACTAGTCCTCCGCTACTGGAGACAGTACACAGCCAGCGGCCAGACTTAGAGGCGCCTGATTCCTGACCGCACACTACTCCTCCACTATCAGAGACAGTACACAGCCAGTGGCCAGACACAGAGGGGCCTGATTCCTGACCGCACACTACTCCTCCACTATCAGAGACAGTACACAGCCAGCAGCCAGACATAGAGGTGCCCGATTCCTGACTGCACACTACTCCTCCACTATCAGAGACAGTACACAGCCAGCAGCCAGACATAGAGGTGCCCGATTCCTGACTGCACACTACTCCTCTGCTACTGGAGACAGTACACAGCCAGCGGCCACACACAGAGGGGCCCGATTCCTGACCGCACACTACTCCTCCGCTACCAGAGACAGTACACAGCCAGCGGCCAGACACAGAGGGGCCCGATTCCTGACCACACACTACTCCTCCGCTACTCCTAAGGACACACATACCGCTCACTCTCCCTCCACTCATAATTACTGTGTATATTTTAAATTGAGAGAAAGGGGTACTTATAAATGAAATTCCTAATCAAGGGGTATGGGAGAGAAAAAAGGTTGGGAACCGCTGCTTACATTTATTGTCTGCATTTATATACTGCGTGTCAGGCCTTTGGAAAAAATAACATAAGCCAAAATCCACTGCGCTGGTGAATCCCTAAAAAATTAGGATATTAATGAGACAAATGTAAAAGACATGAAAACACATATTTGACACTATAAAATATACACAATACACAACAG
This sequence comes from Crinia signifera, assembly GCF_055691185.1. Taxonomy (NCBI): domain Eukaryota; kingdom Metazoa; phylum Chordata; class Amphibia; order Anura; family Myobatrachidae; genus Crinia; species Crinia signifera. Next base: position 320,902,150 of record NC_139221.1, read on the forward strand.
TGCTTAAAGTGGGGTGGTACATGGCGGTGTGACATACCTCCACTTCCTGTCGCACCTGCCAATAGCCAATCCCAGCTTGCGGAGAGGCTACAAACCACAAATAAATGGCAGCTTTTAAAAAATCTTGTGGGAGCCAATCACGACTTGCGGACCACCAGCTATTGAGAAGCTGCCAATCAGTAGCTTCTCATTGGTTGGCAGTCCACACTTGACGATTGGTGCACAATCATTGTCAGATTCAAAAAGAGGCTTCTTCTTTTGATTGGAACCTGGTCTGTCAGTCGGGATTGGCTGGCGGCCGATGCCAACGTTAAACTGCAATGTAACAGGGTTCCCGATGCTCATGTCTCCGCCTCTGCTGCAGAGAGACCATAAGGGGTTTGGGGGCAGCGAGAGAAGGGTGAGACCTGCAGGTGGTGAAAGAGGGATACAATCTTTCACATTTACAATCAAACTCACCCAATCCAATAAAAACTGGCTAATTTGTGGGCTAACAATGTAGCAGCAAGACGTAATTATTCAGTTTCTCCTAATTCGTGGTATATATTATATATCAAATTAGCCATAGGAAATTAATCTAAACTAGATTGTTTAATAAAGGCAACAGCCAGATTATCATGTATCTCTTCAGTGTTCATCAAATATAAGCTTGAGCTCATTAGTGATGCAAAGTTGCAACTGCTGGGGCTAGGCTGTGTGTGGGGGGGGGGAGGGGGGCTGCCCAGTAGAGGGCAAGCCCACCTGCTCGCTGGGTCTGATTTGTGCCGATTTCGCACGATACCGAGAAATCATGCCAAATTGGATTTTTTTGACATCCCCTCTGACCCATTGCGCGGTCCCGTGCACATTGGATCGGAGTCGGGAGGTCAGATGGGCTGCACATAAAATCTATTGGATTGGACTTAACAGTGGCACATTGTGGGTGCTTTTTTGGCACACACCTATGTGCAGCGGCAGAGTCCGGGCAGCAGGGGTCCAGGCATCATGATCGGCAGGGTCCGGGCAGCGGCGTGAAGCAGTTAGCGGCATGGTGCCGGGCAGCGGGGCTGGAAGCTGCTTCTGGATTTAAAAAAATATTTTGAAAAGACTGTGTGGCCACTGATTGGCTGAGAGAATATTCTCAGCCAATAACCACAGTGCTACCACAGTGTTACTAGCTGATGGAGCTGCAGAGTGGATCGAGTATGTCGGGGAGAGCAGCAACGCATTTCGTCCACTGCTGTGGAATTTCAAAGCTTTCTCTTAGAGGGCGAGATGTACTAAGCCTTGAAAAGTGATAAAAGGAAAAGTGGCAAACCACCAACCAATCAGCTACTAATTTTTACTAATTTTTCAAACCCATCCTGTGACATGGCTGTTAGGGGCAGACTGGATGGTACTTTATAACTCTCCATTTTATCACTCTTCAAGCTTAGTACATCTGGCACCAGAATCCCTGGTGACATTATTGGTGTATTATTGCCAGAACATTTTGGGGCATAATTATTATAGACTTGACAATTGTCCTGGTTGTTTTCTCTGCAATACCAGTTGGTGATAAAGGATTTCACCCGCATTGAAATCCTGGCAGCATCCGAGTAACAGTAATTGTAATAAGCTAAAAGATAAAGGTGGCTATAATACAGAAAAAGCCACTCTTGCTACATCCATGGCAAACATGGCAGTCTGTGCCTTAGTTTCGGCTTAGTGCGCTGTGCTGCGACTAACTGTGGCCCCATGTATTCCTATAACAGCGTGTACATGCCAGGACTAGGAAGTATGGGGGAAAAGCTGAACATGGCTACATCTGTACGGGATCTGACTTCTGGTTCAAATTTTTTTAACAAAAGCTTATGGCCATACTCAAAACAACCCTATGTGTCAGCGGGCCCAGCAATTAATATATTTTTTTAGGTATTTTTCTTACTGACACCAAAAATACCATATGTTTTCTAAGACCGTTAGGGAAAAGTGAATATAATATGTTACATGTGCAGTATAACAATCAGAAAATACAAAAATATAATTTTGGGTAACAATTAGGGTTTTGTAACATGGGTTGGCTTCAACGGATTGGAATCAAATTACCCACAGTCGCAGACCATGGATAATTGTTTATCTGGAGGCTATTCAAGTAGCCCTGATAAGCCGTTGGGAGCTATTGCATTGCATGTCGAGGATTTTGGACCTTATTCTAGTTCACACGAATTGCTACAAATTTCGCAGCTCGAGCTCTGCATGTGGTTTTAATGCCGGCCGCCACTTGTACACCCACCTGCCACTCCCCTCGCTCACTGAGTTCCCCGCATGGCTGTGAATGCATGTTTTGCCTAAACATCCATTTGCAGATGCAGGGATCAAATCATTTGCTGGTCCATCGAATGATTTGGAACGTACACACAAAACTAAGACACTCTCAGGTGCCTTAGCTTTGTATGTTCCCTATACAGGAACAGGGCAGGGCAGCCTCGGCACTGCCTAACTTCCATGGGATAACCCAGTGTTTTCATTGGGACACAGATGAAATGCTGGGCATTCCCATGGGCACATCCCCTTGCCGCCGCCCCCCGCCCACACTGGTAGGTGCAAACGGGACGGTAAAGTATCAGTTCCCTGTGCCCACTCACACCCAGTGTATGCACATGTGCAGAAATGTGAAAGAACGTGCGGGGGAGCGATTGAATTAGAATAAGACCCTTTGTTTAACCTACTACTGGCACGCAAAACCAAATCTGCAAAAGTGGCCACCATTTTTGAGCAAATATAGGGCTATGGCTGGCAAAAAACACACATGTCTAGTTAAAAAATCTGGTGTTTTTGGCAGCCCCGTTCTCGAGAAAAAGTATCAGAGAAAATGTGGGAAAAATTAAACTTTACACCTAATTGTCAGCTTTTGGAAGTAGAGTGATATCATCAGCAACACCAGTCAGAAACAATTGTTTTCTTGGACAGCTCAGGTAAGAACCAACCTGAAATACTCAAATAATAGCTCAAATAAAATATGGCTGATTAAAATAAATAATAATAACAACAACTGTAAGTTTCATGGAACATGCATCAGGACACAAAAACTTTATTGCACAGTTACAGTGACGCATTAAGGCAAATGTTGAGTTTCTTCAAACATCAGATTTTCACAATAAATTAGTCATAAGAAAAAGGTTACAGCAAAGAAAGGTGTTATCATAATAAGAAAAACAAATGTTAACAATGAACACCGTGTTATTCCATTAAATAGCTTTTAGCAACTTTGTCAACCAATAACAAAAGGTTTGTGAATGGATTTGCTAATTAGTTTCTATTTTTGACTGGTTTCTTTTCTCATGTCTAAAGTTATGTTATATATAATGACTTTGGAGTGGTTACTTTGTCTCTGACATTTCTGCAGTTGTTGTGTATTGTATGAATGCTTACAATAATCTTGATGCATTGTGTTTGACTATACAGAGTATGTGATCGATGATAATGAGGATGATGTTAATTAAGAAGAATTGTCATAATATTTTTTTTAACACACACACAGTTGCACTTATTGGCATACTAGACCGCCTTCCTTTGGAGTATAAGATTCTATCTGGGCAGCATGGATGGTGTAACGGTTAGCATTACTGCCTCACAGTACTGAGGTCATTGGTTCGATTCCCACCTTGGCCCTAACTGTGCAGAGTTTGTATATTCTCCCCGTACTTCCGTGGGTTTCCTCCGGGTACTCCGGTTTCCTCCCACAATCCAAAAATATACTGGTAGGTTAATTGGCTTCCAACAAAATTAACCCTAGAATGTCTGTGTGTGCGTGTACATGTGGTAGGGAATATAGATTGTAAGCTCCACTGGGGCAGGGACTGATGTGAGTGTTCAAATATTCTCTGTAAAGCGCTGCGGAATCTGTGTGCGCTATATAAGAAACTGTTAATAATAATAATAATAATAATAATAATAATATTTATCTATGAAAGCTACTGTTGCACATACAGTATATACAGTAGAGTGGGGAGTACGCGCTTTGGGACACACCTGCTGCCTTCTCTAAGTCGTCCAGTAATTGTATGACGTTTCCGCCTCTCACATTTGATATGTTTTCAAAAGCTCCAGAAAACTTTAAGATACTGTATACTGTAGAAGAAGCAAGTTTTGTAGTTTTGCAGACGTTTGTATTAGAGATGTAGCACTAGAAGTTTAGGGATAGCACTTTATGACTTTATTTTATTCTTCATGTTTTATACAGTACAACGCGTACTATAGAAAGAAAAACTATGAATGTAGCCATGCTCATCGTTGCTGCAATTGCGCCATCCAGGGTTCTTAGTCATGCTGTAAGAATGGCATGTTAAGATGTACTATGGCATACTAAGGCTTAGGAGGATCCAAGGCATGTAATTATACTGCTTTTACACTTTTTGAGCCAACTTGTGGCGATAGGCGATATTTTATACCCTACCATACACTATGGCATGGTGGAAAAATATTATAGGGTACTTGTTTCCTAGCACGGCGCCACAGATTTCAATTGTATGAAATTGGGTTGGAAAAATCGGTCAGATCGCATTGCATGCGACCAAATCGAGTGCAGCGTTCCCGTGAGGGGCATCGGTACACGTCCTCCGACCTTTTCATGTCGGCGTGGAGTTGACTTTATATAGTGTGGCGACCGCAGCGAGCCACTGAGCCCGAAGCGTGGCGAGCGCAGCGTGCCCCGCGAGGGGACGCGCATTACTTCACACGTATTCCGCGTCCCCTTGCGGGGATCGCTGCGCTCGCCGCGCTTCGGGCTCGGTGGCTCGCTGCACTCGCCACACTATATAAATTCCACTCCACGCCGACATGGATAGTGGGGGGATGAAAAGGTTGGAGGACGCGCACCACCGCCCCTTGGGTTCAATGTAAAATCGGGTCTCAGGGACCATTTTTACATTGGGTCCAATGTAAAAATCGGGTCGGTCGCGTTGCATCGCATCGCATGCCATTATAATGGCATGCGATGTGACCAATTTCTTAATTGTACAGGAAACGTCTTAAAAGCCCTAAAATCGGGTCGGTTGGGTCTGATCGGGTCCCATCGCATACCTTAAGTTATGGTATGCAATGGGACCCGACGGGCGCCGTGTTAGGAAACAAGTACCTATAATAGTGTACCGATCCCATCGAGGCACCATGCTCGAAGCATGGCGAGCACATCAAGCCACGCGAGGGGACGCAGTACACTTAGGTTGTGTCCATGTTGACTATGTCTACATTCGGGACAAAAAAAAACATGAAATCTCATGTTGACATTTTGACTGTCGACCTTCCCATTTTCAACCTAATTTTTGTGTCGACATTTACAACCCTGTCGACCTTAGCCATGTCGACCTATTTCAGGTGTCATCCTAAGCCCTGTTGACCTTCAGTTGTTCGTCCTAATGTATGTCGACCTTCATTGAGTCAACACTATGACCCGCACCCCCCAGAAAAAAATCTTACTGTTTTATACACGACTGCACGGTCTTCATCACTGTTCAGCAAAATGCTCCATGTCGACACTATAAAAAAATGGGTTATGATGATGATAATAATAAAAATAATAACCATTATCTTCATCGTCATTATCATACCAATGATATTCATCATTATCATGACCACCATCCGTCATCGTCTTTAGAAACTTTAATAAAACTGGCCGAATGGAGAATATAGCATATGCAGCAAAGCGAACAAGTTTGAATAAGGCCCATTGCCTATTTTCCACATATTTAACCTATTCTATGTATAAACATTTATTTGACGGCGTTTCAGTAGCACAGTCGAACGCCGGCTGCTTTGTGTAGGTCCGGTGTCGCATTCCATTCTTTTTATATTTTGGTGTTTTTATGTACTGGTTTTATACGCGGTAACTGTACAACATAGACAAGCGATATATTTTTCTCGCTGTTCCGCTGCATGGCTGACTTTTTCTTCTATTTTCACAATCATCTAGTCTTGCTCTTCACATATAAAATTTAACAATCTATATCCAAAAAGGCAATACATTCTACAGTGAAATACTTTTCTTGTCATTGCGGCTTGGGGACCTAAATTTTAAATGTGCTGTGACTCACATGTCCTGCGGTTTTTAATGGTTTCGCAATACCAATGGCATATTTCATTGAGTCGAAAAAAGTCATAGTGAAATATTTGACAATGGAGGGAACAGAGAGGCTCCACCAATTCTTCTTTTACAAGAAGGCAAATTAACTCTTCCCTACAATGTGTCTAGTGTTAGGCATGCTTCTTTAATAAGGGCAGATGAGGAAATCATCAACTCTCAAGATATATTCTGCAGCGCTTTGCAGAGAATATTAGAGCGTTCACATCAGTCCCTGCCCCAGTGGAACTTACAATCTATATTCCCTACCACATTACACGCACACACAGACATTCTAGGGTTAATTTTGTTGGGAGCCAATTAACCTACCAGTATATTTTGGTAATGTGGGAAGAAACCGGGGTACCCATAGGAAACCCACGCAAGTATGGTGAGAATATACAAACTCCACACAGTTAGAGCCGTAGTGGGAATTGAACCCATGAACTTGGCGCTGTGAGGCAGTAATGCAACCATCACACCGTCTGTGCTGCCCTTATACTTCAGGATATGAATGTTTATGTCTTATTTTTGAACAATATACAGAGCAAAATAGTTCACACTATAACACAGAAAACTGCATTGAGTCAATTATCAGTTGCAGTCATTTTTGTAGTGTGTTTGTGTTACGAGCCGCCTCTGGTGGGTCTGTGTTACTGCAGCCTGACTTCTGTATGTGCAGCCTCACCTGTCACATAATTAGGCCATTAGCACTCTGCTTGTGTGTTTGGCTGCCCAGCTGCAGTGATTAGGGGGTTTGTACTTTCTGGTTGTTTTCATTGGGAGTTGCTATATTACCAAGCCAGCCCTAAGCTCTGTGCTGGTTATAATGCTAGTTGCTAGTGCTATTGCTGGTCATACCTGATTTATCCAGTATTCTCTGAACTATAGTATCTGTTTCTTTGCATGTACGTGTTATTGGGTATATATTGTGCACTCCAGTCTGTATGTACCTGCTCTGATGGAGCTCCTGTTTGTGTCTCTGTGGATGCACCTGTTTCCCATATGAATATGCTCTGAGGCTATCGGTCATTTGGTTGACCCCACTTAGGTCAACACGATATCAAGATATCGTGAAAAGGTGCTTTGATATGAGTGTGCTTAAAGCCAAGCAGCAGTTTCAAAATGGGTAGTCACTCCAAATAGTACACAAAAAATGGGTACAGGAAGGGTAAAACTGCGCTAAGTATATAGTCAACAGATGTAAATTTCATAAAAATTATAGTTTTATTGCATGTCATATTAAACTGTATTATTTTTATGAAATTGACATCTGTTGACTATATACTCTACCCTTCCTGTACCCATTTTTCCATCACATTGAAATAATTGCAATTCCCACTTCTCCAACCTGTTTTACATCTCTCTGCTCAAAAAATCTCACCTCCCGCTGCACGTTCTATTCATAACCTTATTCTGCTTGCTCGTAAGGACCAAGGGGGTTATTCTAGTTCATTCTTTCTGACAAAATCCTTCTTAAGGTGCCCATACACGTTACAATTATTGTATACAATATTGTATACAATATCGCATCTCGTTGCATATCGGTTTTGCGATGAGATCAGATGAGATGAGATCTAGTACAAAAAGTATGTGCAGCACATACTTTTTGTACTATCGCAAAACCAAGATTTGATGAGATGCGATAGTGTATACAATATTGTATACAATAATTGTAACGTGTATGGGCACCTTACGATGGACAAAACCATGTGCACTGCGGGTGGGGCAGATGTAACTTGTGCAGGGAGAATTAGATTTGGGTGGGGTTTTTCTTCAAAGTGAGATCTATATTGCAGTGTAAAATCATGCAGTCAGTATTTTCCCTGCACAGAAATAAAATAACTCACCCAAATCTAATTCTCTCTGCACATGTTACATCTGCCCCCCCTGCAGTTCACATGGTTTTGTCCATCTAAGAAGGATTTTGTCAGAAAGAATAAACTCGAATAAACCCCCAAATTATCAGTCTTCAGCTCATACAGGGGCCTCTGGATTACACTTTGTGCTTGCGATGAGCAAATCCCGCTAATCATTGCCACTTTGATGAGCTGCTGAGTAGGCCAGAGGTAAAGGGACTTATTGCAGTTGCTGTCACCCATCCATAAATTTTATATGAGCTGCAGTGCCAAGTTACATTTCATTGTACACAGCGTATTAACAGCATTTTCTTTTTTTTTGCAATATCTACCGATTTAAGTGTTTTACTGCAGTCTCCGGGGAAGGATTGACAATAGCAGCAAATGCATCCTAGGAAAAACTTGTTTTTGTTTGTTTGCAATTGTTTTCTTTTTTATTATTACCGGCAATGTTGGAGAGAGAGGTGTTTTTAGTGTGCCATTACTGTGGAAATCCCTCATTGTAGACGTTCCACACTCTAGCTGCTTACTTGACCTCAATTACTCAGACATCACCCAGCGGCAGGGGCAGGTTGGAAACTTAAAATGGCCTTTCTAAAACAAAACAAAAATGACCTCATCGGAGCGACAACAAATCATGGCCCTTATTCAGATCTGATCGCAGTACAAATTTGTTCTCAAAATGGGCAAAACCATGTGCACTGCAGGTGGGGCAGATGCAATATATATAGAGAGAGTTCGATTTGAGTGGCGTGTGTTGAAACTGAAATCTAAATTGCAGTGTAAAAATAATGCAGCCAGAATTTACCCTGCACAGAACAAAAATAACTCACACAAATCTAGCTCTCTCCACACATGTTACATCTGCCCCACCTGCAGTGAACATGGTTTTTCCCATTTTGTGAACAAATTTGTACTACGATCAGATTTGAATAAGGACCCATATGTAGGTGGATTACACTTGTGTTGAAGCCTTTGGTTTCAGTATGCTTGGCTGTGTAGCGGTCTTCAGACCTTTAAGCTGCTGTGATAAACCACATACCTCCACATTTTCATAAAACCCCACCTTCCCCCCACTGAGACTGAGCGCTTACCCCAAACCTCCATCAAGCAAGTAAAAAACTCATTACCATAATGACATGAATATCACAAATATCAACACTCTTCATCGGGGAAAAGGAAGGGAACCACCAGTGTAACTATAGCTGCTGTATCGGGAGGGTGTAAAGCTCCCAAAAGTACAGGAACAAGAAATGTAAAAATAGTGATACAGCGCTCGGGTTTTTTTGAATACATTTAATACAATATTAAAAGAAATATAATACAAATGACAAACAATACATTGTATATGAGAATTCTCACAATAAAAAATGATGAGATTAGGTAAAAAAAATGGATATTTCCAGCTAGCAGTCAATGTTGAGGAGAAAATAATATTTTTAATCCAAATCAACACCACAGTGTATAGTTACCATGTATTGAGGATGACCTTATGGGAATGAGTTTTGAGAGTCCCAGAGATTTCCCAGAGGAGGATTCCCAAGTCCAATAGATGGAAAAGAGGCAGTCCTTAAGGTACGGCTGATACCAGATGTGTTTGGCTGCAAATTTCGGGGGAACCAAGAAGAGACTGGTTCGGGTATAGGGTCCTCTGGAATTCCAAGGTCTTTTTGGACAGAAGTGGGTGTGAGATGGATGGTTCTCCAATAAAGTGCTAGAGCAGGATATGGTGGCTCAACGCGTTTCGGCGTGTTCACACGCCTTCATCAGGAGCTGGAATGTTTAGTGCTGCCAGGGTTATCCTTTATATACCCTGTGATTAATTGTGGGACAAGTCCCAGGTGTGGTGGGGTTTCATTGGAGATCCCACAATAAAACACATATTTAGAAAACATTTAAAAAGACTTGATTAGTTCTAGCGGACGGAGCTGTCTCAAAAAACAAAAACCAACCTGATCATCAGGAAAGTCTCTAACATACGCGCATTAGCGCCTGTCTGCCCCTCTCACTAGATAGATCCTTGGATCCCGTGCTTTGTATACTCATTATGAATTTGGGCAGTTCCGGGTCACGTGACCTACGGAGGTCATGTGACCTTACAAATGCACAACTTTATTCATCCCTGTTCCAACATTAATGTGTTTTTTAATATCCACACTGCTAATAACTAATAAAATTTAAGTCCTTCTGTGCATTCGTATAATACTAATCAAGTCTTTTTAAATGTTTTCTAAATATGTGTTTTATTGTGGGATCTCCAATGAAACCCCACCACACCTGGGACTTGTCCCACAATTAATCACAGGGTATATAAAGGAGAACCCTGGCAGCACTAAACATTCCATCTCCTGATGAAGGCGTGTGAACATGCCGAAACGCGTTGAGCCACCATATCCTGCTCTAGCACTTTATTGGAGAACCATCCATCTCACACCCACTTCTGTCCAAAAAGACCTTGGAATTCCAGAGGACCCTATACCCGGACCAGTCTCTTCTTGGATCCCCCGAAATTTGCAGCCAAACACATCTGGTATCAGCTGTACCTTAAGGACTGCCTCTTTTCCATTTATTGGACTCAGGAATCCTCCACTGGGAAATCTCCGGGACTCTCAAAACTCATTCCCATAAGGTCATCCACAATACATGGTAACTATACACCGTGGTGTTGATTTGGATTAAAAATATAATTTTCTCCTCAACATTCTCATATACAATGTATTGTTTGTCATTTGTATTATATTTCTTTTAATATTGTATTAAATTTATTCAAAAAAACCCGAGCGCTGTATCACTATTTTTACAACTCTTCATCGGGGAGCCCATAAACACCCCAGACATAGTTACACACCCAGATAGCACCCAATCCTGTTCTATTAACAGATGTCACAGACGGATGATGGTTGGTTGGATGGATGATGATGAGTTGGAAGATTCCCATGAGAATGAATCCACCTGTCAACCAGTGACTTTTTTTTTTTTTTTTTACGATGTGGCTCTGTCCCTTTCCTGTCTCCCACACAAGCAACCTTTGCCTGTTCAGAGAGTAGAGTACCTGATGCTGCAAATACTCATCTATGGTGGGTGACAATCTATATCCATTGTGACATCATTGGTAAAAGGGACAGGAGGGGGTGCTATCTGGGATGTAAGAATTTCTAGGGTGTTTTTGGGCTCCAATGAGGGAAGGGTGGGAAAATTTGTGATATTTTGGGCTCATGGTAATGAGGTATTTGCTTGATGGAGGGTTTGAGGTCTATAGTCTCAGGTGGGGTATTATGGGAAATGTGGTGATTTGTGGTTTGTCACAGCATCTTAAAGTTGTGGGTGTAGTATAGTGATGTAGTAATCCTGCCTATTTACATGATGCCACTTCTAGAAAAAATATTCAGGTAACTTTTAGTTCCCAATCCGCTCCTGGACGGACAATAATTTATTTATTATTTATTTACAGTTTCTTATATAGCATATTCCTTTGCGCTTTACAATTGGAGACGTTTAAATGGATGGATGATTGGATACGTTGGCGGATATATGTTTGAATTAGATGGTTGGGTGTATGGACTGATGTATGGATTGATATTTGATATGTCCCCATCCAGAACATTATTTGGAGCTTTTGTTCGAACCACTTAACTATTATTCCCATTAAGGAGATACAGTACTGTACAATTTGTTGGAATTCCAGTATGTGTGTTTATATATGATTATATATATATAGCGTGGAAGGAATAACAGCGGCACTCAAGCGGGTCTTTTCAAAACATGTATTTTTCAAAGTAGAGAAAACTGACTTTTCGGAGCTACGTGCCCCGTTATCAAAGTGGACTGGTGAGACCAGGGGCATGTAGCTCCGAAACATCAGTTTTCTCTACTTTGAAAAATACATGTTTTGAAAAGACCCGCTTGAGTGCCGTTGTTATTCCTTCCACGCTATCTACAACTTCCAGAAGGCACCAGGGGCCACTGACCTACATAGGAGAGTGCCGGGCCGCCATACCCAAGTTGATTATAGATATATAATCAGTAATCAGCAATCAGTAATGTGTGGCCTACATATTCTGCCGTTGCAGGCATATTACATTAATCATTGTCCCTCCTTTCTATTTGAGCAGTTTTGGGTTTTTGGGGGTGTTGCAGTAGCGCATAATGAAACAGATATTAATCCATTTTGTATGTGGCCTATATAGGTAGGACAATTTAAATCCTGACTTCCTTTATTTGACTAGCTGTGTTCTTCTCATGAAGTTATTGACAACTCATCATCCATAATGTATTTGCAAGACACTCAGTGATTGGCAGTACCATCATTTAATGTAATACTTAATTTGTGGAAAATTTCACAAACGGGTAAAGAGCAGTGAAATAAGCTATTGCACATGTATTCCGAGTATGGAAACTGCTATAAATCCAGAGTTGCCTTCCCACCCGGAACAGCAGTGGTGGCCACCACTACCCGCAACCCTATTGTGCCCGACCATTAAGTAACAGGACATCCCGCATCATGACTTCATACACGCAGACCCCTCCCCCGGCTTTTCTGGACTTGTGCCATGTGCAGTCCGTATTTCACTGAAGAACACCAAGAACCTGGAGGGTAGACAAGAGTGGCCGGGAAAATGGAGGATAAATGCATGAGGGTAGGCAACTCCGGTCTACATGATTAATGTCTGTATGTGGGCATTGTGACCATGTTGATATTCTCATGAAGACATTAAGAATGTTGTCTTATCCTACCACACCCTATACATTACTATTTTATATATTTATGGCCTGATTCAGATTGGGTTGCTAAGCTGCGAACATCGCAGCTTATCCAGTGGCTGAGACGTTGCCCCGCCGAATAAACCCCTCCCCCACTGCTGAAAGCCCTCAGTACCATGCAAGGGGATGTTTTCAAGAACGCATCCCCTCACATGCCTTCACTAGCAGTCGAAATCATCCGATGGTTGCCGACCATCGAATGACTTCTCCTGCATTCGCAAATAAAGGTCAGTGAAAACTGACTCTTATTTTCGACGGCTACGTCAAAGAATATGGGGCAGGCGGCTGATGTCCGATGACATCCGCCACCCACTCCAGGCACGCATCGGCCCACCCACGCTCCCATATGAACTCTCAAAGTAATTTGTTTACGGGGCTTGCACAGGTGCAAATACGCGACCGCGCATTCGGAGACCCTCAAACATCGGAAATGGGACGAATTCACCCCATTTTGGGTGATACTAAATCAGGCCCTTAGTGCCAAGTCCGGATACCAGTCACCGATGCCTGGAATGTAAGGTGCGTTGCCTCGTTCTGTATCTTAGGGAGCAGCTATGTGAACTGTACCGGCAGCAATAGAAGGAAAAAAAACCCGAAATGATACTACAATATTAGTGATATATTTTCCGCTCGGTATTTTCCTGGGTGTTTTTTTTTTTGTTTTCTATAGGAAAGAGAATAATGTTTTCATTATGGTTTTAGACAAGGTATACATTTTAAGTGCTCACAATTTTGGGAATAAGAAAAAATATCACTAGAACATAAATGACTTCTTAATAGCGCAGGGTAATTTAGAGGCACTTAGATGTGACATTGCCGCGGCTGCAGACCAATTGTGGAGGGATGTATCATTTATCGAAATGGTTTCCAAAATGCTCAGTTTGCAAGCATTCAGCAAAGCTACAAATCAGTGTCAGTCTCAAGTGCTCCGGCAAGTGTTTAAAGGAGAAGCGATGCACTTGGTGGGGTTTTTGTGTGTGTAGATGGTCGTTTATATCAGTGTTCTCCGAGATGATCCATTACATCTTCTCTTATTTTATCTACGTTGTTTCCTTTAGTGCTTTGTGTTACATTTCATAATTACCCAACCTCAACCTTTGCTTCAGGAATGTAACAGAAATATTTTATGGACGCTGACATCAATGACGTGCCCCAAGTACAGTAGCACATGGGCTCGCTATACTCCCAAAAGACTGAGTGACAGCGCCATCATATGGTTGTAAGAGGCATCACACACTCATAGGAAATTGAACTTTCTGAGCTTTGTCCTGTTCAGAACAGGAAGCCGAATGCCGTAAACATACGTCCCAACATTTGGAGACTCTCCCAATGTCCCCCCCCCCATGGGTGGCAGTGTCCAGCATGTGTGGGGGGAGGGGGGGCAGTTGGCGGAGAGTTGGAGATCACTGTTGATCTGCTCTTTAGGTAAGGCCATGCCCACTTTTTCAAGCTGCGCTGCAGGCCCTGATTTAGGTAGATAGAAAGTTGGGAGGTATGCGTAAGTGGTCTCATATACTGGACTTGGACTGTCTTCTGGCATTTGATGCTGTCAGCTAAAAGTCACAAGCTAATTGCAGCAAATTTGAGACATCTGTGGAGCCCAGACATTTATTGTATAATAGTTAAAAGCCTGTCAAAATGATTGCTTCTGCAATCTACTTTCACTTTGAGCTGTGACAGTTTTTAGCCCACAAACTCTCCACCTCACCCCAGTCCCTATCTGCTCCCATAGGCAGGCGCAGGGGGGGTTCTGGTTGCCCAGAAACCCCCCCTCCTCTTGGCAAGTACCTTCAATTATGACAGTAGCACTGGTATTTAATATGATCAGTGGGGCTGCCACCACATCATGCAGAGTAAGGGACAGAGCAGAGCTGCTGCACATGCCCAGTGTACCAGCTTCTTCTACCACATTTACTGTATGTATGGATCTGAGCCCTCAAACATTGCAATGGATCAGAGAGTAGCTGCCAGGAGGAAGAGACAGGAGCCTTACCATGAAGTGGGAGATTGTGAGCTTAGAAAGTGCAGTACTGGTTCTAATATGTTTGTGTATTTATTTATTATATGTTTAACCTTTTCCTGACCACTTATCTTTTTTAAATGTTTGAAACAGCCTATACTTATAGACCATCTGTAATGTTAAATATAAATACAGCATTCCATACAGTATCCAGTGTATAGAAAGTCCAATATCAGGGTTGTTACCGCTCCCCCAGACTTCAGGAATTACTCCCATGCGCTGCAGAATGGAATATTTTGGATTACATTTGGAAACCCCCCTCTAAAAATCCTGCATTTGCCACTGCCTCCGACTTCTAATCTGTCTTCACAGCTCCCTCTCTCCATATCCAGCCATTTTAAAACGGATCAGTGCCCATTCAAAAATGGCTTTCACTTTCTGTTAAGTCATTTGGACTGTTGATTGGCCTCTAGTGGTCACTGGCGGTACTTCATCTCATGAAGCTGCACTGCGAAGCAAGCGCCGGCTTCTTCCAGTGGGTGTTATGTTACATATGTAATATGTTGTATTATTTTACTCCCTATCCATAGCTGGCGATAGGGTGGCACTCCAGACCTGCAGTGGGCCTGATCCAGCCACTGGGTCATAGAGTTATAGCACGTACAGCATTTAGCATAAACATCCATTGGAAGCCTTGCATGGGGGGGTCATTTGATGGTCACTGACCTATTTGGTCACCACCGAATTTCAATGTGCCTGCCATCCCACGCACCCTACCCCTGCACTGCTGTGTGCGATCAGCCAGGGAATATTAAATTCTCTGTGGACGCTTCACCAAGCGACTGCGCATATATGTTGATGCACAGTCCCTAAACATCACTCCTCTGTGCAAGCACACAGAGGAGTGAGCAACCTAGAATAAGACCCTATGTGTGCATTGTAACTGAGGATACAGGGAAATTATACATCACTGCACTCATAGCCACATAAGACACCCCTTGATTTTTGAATGTACTCATATACTCATAGCATTTATCTACGAGATCTATATCGCCCCCCAGGAACACCAATCAATTTTCCTCCCAATTTCTGATACCAACAGCGCAGAGCGCAATAGTACTTTGATGGACATCGATGGACATCGATGAGTTCTTCTTAGATACAGTAGTGAAACCATGCTTTCATAAATGCTGCATTATTTACTTGGACTCAGCTGCCAGGTTTTACAAAATTGTTGTTTAGTAAAAGTAATCCCCAGTAGATATTCAGATCAATTTTACTCCCAATAGCAGAATGTGGATGTGTATTGAAGTATGCATAAAACAGGCAAAAACGGATATTTGCAGCTATTTTAAGGTTTATTTATAATATTGTCAGTAGTCAGCAAATTTTGGCAAATCATGTTTCTGTTTAAAAAATACCATGGAAATCTCATACAGCAAGATTTCCATTCATTTTATTGATTAAAGGGGAAAAAAAGGAAAATATTATGCCCACACCAATGCAAATCACTAGCACCACCTCCTCTAGAGGGCCATCAATTTTATCAAGGCTACTATGCAGGACAAAAACTACTGAAGCACTGGTATTTGCTAGGGATTTACCTTTTTAGCAGCTTTTAGCTGTTTAAAACTTGCATATGATAACTGGTGATCCAGCCAATCAGGGCCCAACTGTAATTTTTCAAACACATAGCAGTTAGGGGCTGATTAGCTGGAACACCATTTATTATATGCGATGAGCTTTAAATAGCTAAAAGTCCTTTAGCAAATGCGAGTGCTTCGGTAGTTTTTGTCCTGTATGCAGCCTTGATGAAAGGACCCGGGACGTGGGCCAGATTACCAATATCCATGCCTAAGACTGCCGCAGGTTCCAGCCAGCCATTACGCATCTATTAGATGCTAACAGCGAACTTTGCACTTCATAATGCTCAACGGGTGCCGTTAATGCTTTTTACTTCTGCTAAGTACCAGAAATAGTTTTCAAATGATTGCCATTAAAACATTTTTGGATTTTTTTCAGTAAAAGATTTTCTTCTTCGTGTTTGCTGTATTTCAATTTTCAGTTCATTACCACTGACATGAGCGTGTCGCGAACATAGACATAATTATTTGCTGACATATGTCATTTACTTGCTGTACGCGGAGTGGATTTTGGTTGATACGCAGACAGTCATTTACTTAATGTGATCGGATGCCGCCTTTGCAATAAAACAGATTGTGAAATTCCATCTTTGATGGATATTCCACGTCAGCTGTGAATGTGCGTGATTTTAAGTTGAAGCTTTTTAGCAAGTATATCACAATGAATTGCCTGGTTATCACTAAGTCCAATAACATACAGCAAGACTTGACCATGGATTTCTTCGCTTAGCAATGCTCTGGCACTGGTAATGATATGCGGTTACCACTGTATTAGTTGAAGTCAAGATATTTTCTCTAGATTGTATTGCGGTAAAGTCCTCAATGCCACCGGTGGCAAATCGTTGTACAAAACGCTTCCAGCTCCTGAAACCGCATTTGGTTGCATTTGTGTCGATGGCTGACAAACATTAGCATTTCATATTAAACCTTTTTTTGGCAGCTTTGTGCTGCCGGCAACGCAGAAGTCAACTACAATGTGAAGGTAGATGCTGCTGCCAGAAAGGTGAGTATTGGTTAATGCTAGTGTCCTAATAATACCCCTTTTACACCGCCGAAAAATCCGGGTCAGCGGCGGGTCAGACCCGGATCTTCGGTGGTGTAAATCCCTAACGCAGTGTCCCTTTACACGGGACATCTACCCAGGTCCTGACCTGGGTAGAACACGGCTAGGACCTGGGTAGAGGGCGGTGTAAATGGGAACGCCGGGTCGGATGACCCGGCTCCCATTTACATGAATGGGGAACATCCAACCTGCGGACCGCAGCGTCCGCAGGTTTGACGGATTGTCAGTCTGACACTGACAGCCGGCGCTGCAGTCTGCTATACTCTGCAGACAGCAGCGGGGGAGGGAGGTGAACGGATGCCTGTGTGCGGCATCCATTCACCTCCTGTCCAATGGCGGGGGGTGCGCGCAGGGACTGGGGGCAGCCTAGCAGCTTACCTTAGTGCTGGGCTGCCCCCAGCAGCGTTCTGGGTACGGCGGCGTCGATCGGCGCTTGAAGATGACATCACGCTGTCATCTTCAAGCGCCGGGAAGGGGCGGGAGGGGGGTGCGGGCGTTTAAGCCCGTCCGGTGTAAATGCCCCTAAACGCCGGGCTTCAACCAGGGTCCAAAAAGCCGGGTGCGACCCGGCGTTTTGGTCTAAAAGGGGTATTAGTAGTGATGCCAATGGCATCAATAATATAATAAAAGTCAGATACGCATTTGTATTATCTCAATTAGATTACTGCAATGCTCTTGACCTTGGTCTCTCAGCAAAAGAACTGCACCGATTACAGCTGGTACAAAACACAACTGCCAGGCTGTTACCCAACCAGCCCCGCTCCAGCCACATAACTCCCATTCTCTTCTCCCTCCACTGGCTGCCCATAAAATGGCGAATCATCTTCAAGATTAACTTACTGACTTTCCCAGCCCTACATGACCAAGTTGAATGACGGTACCTGAAGCAGCTTCTGATTCCATACCGTCCCGACCGATTACTGCGATCTGTAGATGAAGGGCTTTTAGCAGTACCTAGGATCTCCCGTAATTCATCTAGGGGTCGAGCTTTTAGCCATGCAATTCTGAATCTATGGAACTCACTTCCCAGAGAGACTTCGAGAGTTAGAGAGACTTCCACAATCCTTCAAAAACAGACTCAAGACTTTCCTGTTTACACAAGCATTTCTGTAACTCCCCTAAGTATTGTTTATGAAAATCTTTTCTTTACTTCATTGTTCCTGTACTGTATTATATTCATTCTATCTGTTAAGCGCCTTGAGTAATGTTGGAGAAAAAGCGCTATATACAGGAATATAGCATTATTATTATTATTATTATTATTATTATTATTATTGTTATTGTTATTATTATTATTATTATTATTATTATATTGTTTGTTTTTTCTTTTAAAATATATAATGACTAGTCACCAGGCTGTCAAATTGATGGCGCTGTTGTGACCCGAGACTCTGCCATGCTGAAGTTTGTAGGTACATTGGATGTGGCGGTGTATGTGTGTGTGTGTGTGAGGGATAATAGGGTTGGGTGTGTTTGGGTGGGTTTTTTTGTGTGTTTGTAGGTTTGTGTGTACTGTAGGTGCGTGTGTGTAGGGGTGTGTGTATACAACTGAATGGAGCTCTGTCTGGTGCCATCTATTGGCCAGTGGCGCACTATAAAGGTGAGGAGCAGTGTTGGGCTTTTAGTTTATATAATAAATAGGACAGGATGTTAATAATTGCAGCTGTTACACTATTATTAATACATATGCCACACAATCGCATGATAAATGAAAATAATTTTGACTACTTCACTATTAAAGATGGAGCGCCTCTCGGCCAGTGTCGGCACTCACCAGAATGCCCTCATTGGCGATTATCAGTGGAGAGGTGCTCCATCTGACTGGGATGCGCGAGCATCTCGCACTCCTGCGGGTCCCAGTTTTTGGGTGGTGGGGAACAGGAACCCTGCCCGTAGCTGCTTCAGGGATATGGCCAGGGTTAGATGGGGTGCAGGGAGGCGGCGGGGAGCGGCGGACAGTGACGGGAAGCATCTTGTGCCCGCGTGTCCTCTTCCGGCGGCTTGTGGGGGCTGGCGGTTGGCGATCCGAACACCAGACCCCCGTTGAATGACGGTGGCTCCATCTGTATGTGTTGTTTAAAAGTGAACTACATCTAAGTGCACTCGTTATTTATATACAGGCTATTTATGTTGGAATGTGATAATGCTGTACCGTTAGAAGGCTTTATTCTTAAACGATGACAACCCTGTTATTAGGTATTGGTTGGGATCATGCTGTGCTGTCTCTTTTCAAACTTTTATTATCTTATTCATTTGACATATTACGTTTGCACTTCTACCGTTGTATTTGCTGTTCCCTCAAAGTGACAGGCCATTGACGTGATTACTTGTGGACTTAAGGAATTTATTAAAGTTGCCAGGAGCGTTAAGAATTGCTGTCATCTTATATAAAATTTCCATTTGCTGTTCCATATACTTGTTGTCAGGTTTAGATAGTGAAGCATCAATATTTTTTAAATTCTAAGCCTTAGGTCTGTGTTATTGGGATGACATACCCCAATGATTGGAAGTGCGCCGACTGCCGCAGCCAAGACTCCAGACTGCAAATGACCATCTTAAAGCGCATCTACGTAGAATGTTTAACCGGTTGTGTGAAAGGAAGATTCTCCTCACAGTTAATGGTGCCTGGTGACCATTAACTTTCTTAAATAATAAATCTACAGTAAATGATTGAGAGGACAATTGCCTTAAAATGTATTTTAGTACATGTATTACCATATAGCACAACAAACTATTACAATTATGTTCAAAGTATTATTCGGAAGCCTTTATCTTACCCCTGTCCTAGACTTTGATCTCTGAATGCTCAACATACACCAATATTCAAAGATACAGATATGGCAATTACCTAATGGTGGTTGTTAGGCAAAGATGGTGAGAATATTAGGAGATGAAAGGTCTGGATAAAGTCCATGTAGTCAGGGGAAAAGTGGGGTATGGTACCCATACACTAGTGTGATTGGATGCTATGCGACATCGCAATTCAATTTCTGATTGCATTCCATCGCATCTGAAGTGCTTTCTTCCCTGCACCCAATGTGTGATGTCACACATCAGGTGCCGGGGGGCAGGAGACTGGTGGCGGTAGTTGGCATTGGTCAGCTTGGTGGGCAGACTGGACGGCCCTCTGATTGGCTAACAGAGCTCTCTGACCTCTGATTGACTGAGAGGGCAGAGAGACCTACAGTTTACAGAACCGGACACAATATTCTAGATGAGGACATACCAGTGACATATAAAGAACTGGGCACAGTATTCTAGATGAGGCAGTACCAATGACCTATACAGAACTGGATACACTATTCTAGACAAAGTCGTACCAGTGACCCATGGAGAACTGGGCACATTATACAAGATGATTTCATACCAATGACTTATCAGTCTTCTAGATAAGGCCACATCAAAGGCCTTTACAGAACTGGACACAGTATTCTAGATGAGGCCATAGCAATTACCTACAGTGTACAGAACTGGATACAGTATTCTAGACGAGGTCTTTCCAGTGACTTATACAGAACCGGACACAGTATCTAGATGAGGCAGTACCAATTACCTATACAGAACTGGGCACAGTATCTAGATGAATCCGCACCAAAGACCTATATAGAACTGGACACAGTATTCTAGGTGAGGCCCTACCAATGACCTATACAGAACTGGACACAGTATTGAGATGAGGCCTTACCAATGATTTATACTGAACTGGGCACAGTATCTAGATGTGGCCGCACCAGTTACCTACAGTATTCAGAACTGGATACAGTATTCTAGACGAGGTCTTACCAGTGACCTATACAGAACTTGGCACAGTATTCTAGATGAGGCAGTACCAATGACTTATACAGAACTGGGCACAGTATTCTAGACAGGGGCGGATCCAGGATAAAATGACAGGGGGGCACCATGATAAAAGAGGGTTTAGGTGGGGGAGGGGCGGTGTTAGTGGTGCCAGTGTACATGCTAAGAGAGCGGCAGAGAGAGGGTGGGAATGGGATTAAAAATAGGCCCTGGCATTTAAAGTACGAAGGCCCACCATGGTGATAAAAGTGAAGGATGTAGTTGTGCGCGCGCCGAAGGCGCGCTCCGGAAAATGGGGTGTGGCCACTCAACAGGGGGCGTGTCCTTGAGTGTATTGTACAACACCATATACAACTTCTACACATTATGCAACAAAATACTAGACCCCATTATACTTGCCCCTTACACATGATGCCAAATGGAATGAGTCAAAATTCACATAATGCCACACTGATTGAGACAAAATTCAAATAATGCCACATGGATTGTGTCAAAATTCACATCAAGCCACACAGATTGAGCCAAAATTCACATAATGCCACATGGATTGAGCCAAAATTCAAATAGTGCCACATGGATTGTGTCAAAATTCACATAATAACACACGGATTGAGCCAAAATTCACATAATGCCAAATGGATTGAGCCAAAATAAACATAATGCCATATGGATTGTGTCAAAATTCACATATTGCCACATGGATTGTGACAAAATTCACATAATGCCACACAGATTGAGCCAAAATTCACATAATACCACACGGATTGAGCCAGAATTCACATAATGCCACATGGATTGAGCCAGAATTCACATAATGCCACACAGATTAAGGCAAAATTCACAATACGTTTCATAAACAGGAACATTGTCCACCAAAGGCGCGCATTACACATTTACACCATAATGTCCATTACACGTTAAGTTACACGCCATTATGTCCATTACGTATTATGTCAAACACCATAATGCCTATTAAAAATTATGCTACATAAGTGCTGCTTATCTACATGCTCATTGCCAAGGGTTCCATGCTCTTTGCCAGAGATTCCATGCTCATTGCCAAGGGGAATACATGCTCGCGGTAAATGGGGGACAGCCGCCAGGCAGAAGTGATAGCCACTGACAGTGGCAGAGCCTGGCTGTATTCAGAGCACTGCAGGTCCAGGATATTTGAAATAATACCCCTTTCACACCAGAAAATGCATTCCCAGGTTGGCCCCTTTTACACCAGCCTAGTCCCTGCATTTTCTGGTGTGAGGGGGAGAGAAAACCACCCCCCCCCCTTTAACCAGTTATCTTATTTAACCGGCTATATCTTCGGAACCAACTGACCCATTTACATGAGACAAGTATCATATTGAAGAACGTTTGAGTGGGCTTTGAATGATTTTGGTCCAGTGAAACTGGAACGTTTGGTTCCAGAGTAATCTGCCCTCAAAGAACAAGAACAGCCATGAAATTACATTTCAAAAATAAAAAAATTAGTTTACATGTAATATCTCTGAAACCGATTGACCTATATGGATCATCCTGGTAACATATTGAAGGCCCAGCGATTTGGAATTGAATGAGATCAACCACAAGCTTCTGTGATGCCAGGGGGGGAACTGGCAGTCGTCGGAACCGGATGGGGGTCGGAATTGACGGGTCCCATATTATCCTATGGGGAAAAAAACTTACAGCTTTGCCAGGCGATATCTATATCTATAGAGACACGGGGCTGGGCTCGTTGGAAAGCCCTGGTCCTCAGCTACAAAATGAAATGACAGGGGGGCACGTGCCCAGGTGCCCCCCCCCCCCCTGAATCTGCCACTGATTCTAGATGAGGCAGTACCAATGACCTATACAGAACTGGGCACAGTATTCTAGATAAGGCCATACCAATGACCTATAGAGAACTGGGCACAGTATACTAAATGAGGCCGTACCAATTACCTACAGTATTCAGAACTAGATACAGTATTCTAGACAAGGTTGTACCAGTGACCTACAGTATACAGAACTGGACACAGTATTTAGATAAGGCCGCACCAATGACCTATACAGAACTGGCCACAGTATTCTAGATGAGGCTGTACCAATGACCTATACAGTGGCATTATTCTTTCTTTCTACTGCTGATACCTCTCCCTATGCAACCAAGCATCTGACTTGCCTTCTTCATTGCTTTGTTAGATGCCTTACCTGCCTTTAAGTCACCTGAAATAGTGACACCTAGATCCCTTTCCTCCTCAGTAGTCTCCTATTTATGACTATGAATAATTTTAGCTTGTGAATAAGGCTTTGTGTTCATTTTTTTGAGATTCAGAAGAATTAGTGAAAGACTTGTTATATCCATTCCGAGGGTGAAGAATACTTTGATGAATGAAAAGTTTAGAGAGCATATAAAGGAGGGTAACGACTTTAGTACTGTTTTGATTATTTCTTTTTAGCTAAAACATATTATGACAAAGGCATCTGTATATTAGATTATTTTTACTTCAAGTAGCAACTTTGAACTTCTATTTAACGATTAAATGTTCTTACTTTTGAGTTTTCCGCAGATTACATGCCAAAATTATTCATGAAGGCGGCAGACAGTAACAGTAATATATATATAAACTTTGTTTTTTTTGCATTTGGAACATCTGCTGTTCTGACACAAAGACTTGATTTTATAGACTTCGGAACATTTTGAAATCATTTCCACTGTAGCGAGCAACTCAAAATTGAGCTTCACAATGAATGTATGGGGGATAAGTCAATTACATGCGATAGAAGCTTTCTAGTATCTACTGACGAAATTATTATTTTTGTCCAAGCTCCAAATGACTAACCATTGTGGACAAGTGACCTGGAATAACCAATAGTTGTATAGTCGGTCGACATCTTCCACTACAACAATATAATTGTACAACAAATGTTTAGTTTATATCTTTCAGAGCCTGAAACATGAGAAAATGACCAGAACATGTAATTTCTTGAAGATTTTCTTTGTTCCCATCTACTCGCTTCTCAATAGATTTTACGCTGGTTTGACTTTCCCATTCATTGATTTGACGGCTTACTTTTTAATGTGAATCATGGATCGACATTCAATAACTGAAACAACGGTAGCAATTAAATGAACCTGTAAGCATGGCTACATAAATGGGCAAATATTAGGATGGACAGATCGTAGGCTTTCTGTATAGCCATAGAGGGGGGGGGATGTATTAAGCTTTGAAGAGAGATACAGTGAAGAGATTAAAAGTACCAACCAATCAAATCCTGTTGTATTTCGAACATGGAGAAGATTTATCAAAGAGATAAATAACCAACCAATCAGCTCTTATTCACTAAACCTCAGATACTTCTTGGGTTTAGTGAAGGGGTTTGGATAATTGATAATTAATTTTAATCATCCAATAGATTTGTCAGCTATGGAAAAATTCAGCCTGATCTGGTGAATCATTCCCCTTTTACACCGCCATAAATATCCCAGGATATTGCACATGAATGTGCAGTGAAAACGCACCCAGTTGGAATTTCCCGGGTCGAGCAACCCAGCAATTCAATCTGGGTAGCGAGCAGGACTGAACACAGATTCAACACGGCTCACACTGCAGAGTAAATGGTAACCAGGGTCGATGCAACTTGGGACCTGGTCACTATAATGCAACAGCCAGGGCTGGGAGATGATCTCATCTCTCAACTCTGGCGGCGAATCCACCTCCGGTGACATCACCCATTTAGCAATATGCCAAGTCAAGCTGCCAGTGTCACAAGGCGGGGCACACCTGGGTTGGAGACTGGTAGAAATTTCCAGGTGTGACCCGGCTAAATAAGGGTAAATGTGGTACAAAAGAATGAAACTGAATATTCAATGTCATTGGCCAGAATTTTGGCCAAGATTTAAAAATTGTTGTTCAGTAACTAAATCCATCCATTAATAATAATATTATTATTTTTATGGTGCCACAAGGCTTCTGCAGTGCCCAATAAATCAGATAAACCCTTTACTGCGCCTTAATACAAAAACTATTCAAATCCGGCTGTTGAAATGGTAACGAGCTCAGCATTAATAGTTTCAATGGGCCTGATTCAGGTTGACTTGCTAAGCAGTATAAATATGCTGCTTAGCGATTCATCTAACACGTGCCACCAGATGAGCGAATGCCCGCCTCCACGCGAAAATCCTCGCCGCATTGCGTAAGGATGTTTAGCATAAACATCCATTTGTACCGGAATCTACTGGGCAAAACACTGGGTGTCCCCATGTGCCACCCCCCTAAACGCCTCCATCCCCCCACCCCCTGTGTTAACGCCTCGGCATCTGTGCAAGTCTTGTGTTTCGTACAGCAATTCCAGAAGCTGCTTCAGCTACGGCAAATCAGTAAGAGATGAATCGTTGGTTATATTTAAGAAATATAAAACTGCATTAAAGTGTATTTTATCTCAATTTGCTTAACATCTGGCAAGATAAATTAAAACCATTACTTACAATTACAAAGCAAAAATGTACAATCAACATCACTCATTTAACTAATGTATACATCTCTCCACTCATAATATGTGATATGCATTAGATACAGTGGCTAATAACAGATATTGAGACCAATTCAGACCTGCTTGTGAGGCTGCCAAGCAATGGTTTCCATGTTTTTGACCATGGGACCACCCCGGTGCTGGTTTCCAAAACTCGGATGACCCCTACTCCTTTTGTCCCCCGTGCTTTGGGAACCAGGACTGGTCCAAGAGCCCAGTGCTAGTTTCATGAATACAGGGGGACCCCAGTTCATTTCCCCCATTTTTTTGGGAAACCAGGACTGGCTCAAAGGCCTATTTTTACACAGGGAAGCATTGTACGTATCTGACCTATCCGTGTAGGCTTCATACTCTTCCGTATTAGACTGCCAGCAAACATAGCAGCCAAATAGGAATTACTTCTCCATCAGAAAATATGAATCCTGGGAATTTGGCAGCTTAGTAATTGTGCCGAAATTCTCAGGCCGTATGTTCAGGGCCCATCCCAGTGGTACACGGTCGTACCGCCGGTCAGCCGCAATCGGCAATCTAAGTAAATTTCCCCCAAAGTGTCTGTTACTGCATTGGGGGTATGACTACAGATACAGTAATAAATGTTTCTGTGTGTCTTCTTGGGGGCCAATCAAATGGCAACGTTTGGAGGGGAAAGGGTAGTACTGGGTACCGATGTGTATAAATTACTATGCACTAACTTACATAGATGTTTACATATATTACACTGTAAAACCACATTTATTTTATTAACATTTCTGTTAAATATGCACATTTTTAATCAATTTAAATACAATCGGTGCTATTTTCTGCTTTTCCACCTGCGCTAATTCCTTATTCATTGCCAAGCTCAACCACAAACTCAGTCATTCCGTTTAATTATCACATAGGAAATATAACACAGATCCAATATCATAAATGGAAGATGTTGACCTTACCTGTAGCCTTCTCACTTATTAACACCTAGAAAAGTTCTATTCTTATTCCTGGTATTTTATCCATAGACTGTGATTAAAAACA
This sequence comes from Crinia signifera, assembly GCF_055691185.1. Classification (NCBI taxonomy): domain Eukaryota; kingdom Metazoa; phylum Chordata; class Amphibia; order Anura; family Myobatrachidae; genus Crinia; species Crinia signifera. The sequence goes on from NC_139221.1 coordinate 320,928,830, forward strand.
GCAGGTATTTTAGTACATCCTAAGCAGATTCTTCCCTCTAGAAGCTGAATAATCAATTTTTTACGAATGCTATCGAAGATAGTATAACAGCAATGTCTGTGAGATTCAAGTTATCAAGGTAATTCCACTTTAGGTCAACTATCTCAAATAAATAGTAAATATAAGATTTCAGTGTGAAATTAGCTAATTTATGTCATAATGAGATGTTAACAATGTAACAACATTTGAGCAAAATTGACTACTAGCGTTAATACATACTTATCTAACCTCCAGGAATGGCCGGGAGGGTCCCACAAGTCATTGCCCCCATTTAGCGGGGCCGCCATACTCCCTCCCTCTGCCGGTCAAATTCTGGCATGCACAGATTCTTGGGGAGGGGCAAGGCAAAAATGATGAAAATTGCTTCATTTAGTAGCCTCCCTACCTGAAGAGCCATGAATTACGGCATTAACAGGTATGGGGCGGAGCTTAATGGGGGTGGGTCATAATGTTGGCAAGCCCCCTTGCAAAGCTGCAAAGAGTCTACTCTCCGTAGTCGGCAAGTTAGCAACATCCAGCGGCAGCTGCTACGGCGACCAAACACTGCAGGGAGCAGGGCCGTCTTTTTGTATGGGCTTAATGGGCATCTTTCCCAGGGGCCCCAGGTGTATAAGGGACCTATGCTGATTGCTGAGGATCCCCTTTTTCCGGAGATACCAGAATTTTGAAAATCGGCCCTGGGGATCTGGAGATATCCAACTTCACAGCAGCAGTTCACATCCGACCTGTTAATTGCAATTCCTAGTCATATTTTTCAGGTTCTCTCTGACTTAGAGTTTATCTGAGTATATTCCAAAAGTTGGGACTCTCCCCTTTCTGCTGACACTAGCGGCTTGTCTCTATCATGCTAAGAACCAGAGATATCAGCCTTCCAGCAGCCGGTCCCCGCTCCAGCTCCAAACGTCTGGTGTACAGTTTTATATATTTGTCAATGGATTGCTCTGGCTCCTGATCTCTGATCCCCAAGTCCCCAGCACCTCCTGAAAGTTGGGACTCTATGTTTTTATACTATTGAAGGCTAAGAAATCTATTTCCAGATAATGGTGATATCTGCATTCAAACAAGCTGCCCTTCCACCAGAAAATGGCTAATATTAAGCCCACTCCATTATCCAACCCTCCCCTGCGTATAAAACACCCCCTACCTCCCTGGAAGTCATTTACAAGGGACCCTTCATTCAGATCAGTGCCCCCTTCCACACGTTAGTGTTCTCCCTCCCACCACCTGTGCAGTAAAGGAGTAATTAGCAGAAGTTACTGCTCCAGGTCCTACATGTTGAGTGGAAGATAGAGCACCCCCTGCCACCCGAGGGACATCAAAGCTGCTGCTGATAGCACCCCCCACCCCTAGGAGGGGAGAATGGGTAAGGGCCCCAATGCATTGCTTTGCCCAGGGGCCCACACTGCTGTTAAGACGGCCCTGGCAGGGAGGAGCCATCAGCACATATAAACATACATGTAAAGTTTGAGGTCCCTGGGTAAGCCAGCACATACAGTATCTTACAAAAAAAATTGCATGTAGGTTGATATTTGCTGGCTGGCTCCCCCTGCAGTCTTTAGTCGGTGCTGCAGTCCGGGGGCAGCAGCCACAACTGGTTCAGTATGATTTTCTGACAGTTGGAGTACTGGCTTCTCAGGATCCTGACAATGGTATCCCGCCATCGGAATGCAGCGGGGGAGGACATCAACCTCCACAAAGGAGAACAGACCTTTTATGTCGGGATTCCGGCTTGGGGTAATTCGACAAAGGAAATTTAGGAAATAACCAGCGCAGAGACTCAGTGAAACTTGCTTGTGAGCAGGAGGATCGGGGCACGGGTACTGTGCTTTAGTGGGCTATAATGACCACACTTACTTTAAAGTCCCGACTCGCGTTCACATAGCAGTTTCTTTTAATACAGGTATGTCCACATCCCAAACGATATGCATCACAGGCTTCTTGTATAAAAAAGCAGGTAAACAAGACTTACTTTAGTATTCTGTCACGCGTTCACGTAACAGTATCTTTACATTCCACACTCCAGGATCAGGGTAAAATTAATTTATTTGGAACAGAAATCCACAAGACAATAAAAACAGCAACAGACAAGTGTCATCGCAATCCTTTGCGTTCGCTGATGTTCAATCTCCCCGGCACTGCAGACGCTGAAGGGAGAGCTCACTCTCAGGACACGGCCCGGCACTTGCACACAGACTTCTGACGGCGGGTGACGTCAGGGGAAACCACGTCAATGCGTTTCGGAATAACTCCTTTCTCAAGACGTGCTTTCCACTATTTAAGGCTGTGTCCGGTGTCACATGATCGGGTTTCCAGCAATCAGCATTATACCTAAATCCCGGCTCTTTACATATTCAGCATATTACCTATTTCTATTGCACATTCCCAATATAACACAGTATCGTTATTCGGCATATTACCTATTTATATTGCACATTCCCAATATAACACAGTATCGTTATAGCTCATATAATTATATATTCATTATAAAATACATGATTCTAAAAATGCACCAAATATAAAAATACAAAAAGACAAAAAAGACAAAAATACAAAACTACCATATAAAATTCTATTTAAAATACAGTATTTTATTCCTGCCGCTAATTCATATAGGTAACGACATTAGTACAGTGATTTCATTGAATAGTGCCGGGAATAAAGAATGTAAAAAACAGACAAACATAATAAAACAAGGATTAGTAACATAATAATGAATATAATTCCCTGAAGAAATAAAATATGTTAAAACCAAGTTAAGTGAACCATTTATACTCAAAATCAACATTTAATCCTCTCGGGACCAGAGTTTTAAGTTCAAATATCGTCTTCATTCATGAACTTGCAGAAGACCTGAACAAGTTCTACTGCAGATTTGAGCAGGCCGTACCTCCCCCACTCCATCCCAAAGACCACCACACCCAGGCCCTCCACGTGGACCAAGGCGAGGTAGAAGCAGTACTCAAAAGAATAAAACCTAAGAAGGCTGAAGGACCGGATGGTGTGTCGCCATCCAGCCTTAGGACCTGTGCAGCTCAGCTCGCCCCCATCTTCACAACGATATTCAACTCCTCCCTGGACTTGTGCAAGGTTCCTGCCTGCTTCAAACGCTCTATCATCATCCCGGTTCATAAGAAAACACCCACGAAGGACCTAAATGACTTTAGGCCAATTGCACTAACCTCAGTGGCCATGAAAGCATTTGAAAGACTAGTACTGAAGCACCTGAGAGAAGTGACAAACTCTCACCTTGACCCCATGCAGTTTGCCTACCGGGCGAACAGAAGTGTAGAGGATGCGGTCAACCTCGGGCTGCACCATATTCTACAACACCTCGACCACCAAGGCACCTATGCAAGAGTCCTATTCGTGGACTTCAGCTCAGCATTTAATACTATCATTCCCGGCATCCTGCAGCCAAAACTCCTCTCCTTAGGAGTCCCAGGATCAACATGCTCATGGATAGTGGACTTTCTAACAGCAAGGGAACAGGTGGTCAAAGCCGGCGTCTTCTCGTCCAGCACACAAACAATCAGTACTGGAGCCCCCCAAGGATGCGTCCTCTCCCCTCTGCTCTTCTCTCTCTACACGAATGACTGCAGTCAGTGAAAATCATCAAATTCGCAGATGACACCACTATCATCGGCCTAATCAAGGATGGTGACGAGACCGCGTACAGGCATGCAGTGGAGAAGCTGACACAGTGGTGCAGCAGCAACAACCTCGATCTAAACCCCACCAAAACAGTTGAGATGGTGGTCGACTACAGGAAAAAAACAAATGCACTAGCCCCGCTAACAATAGCCAACGCAGTGGTGTCGCGGGTTGATTCCTTCAAATTCCTAGGGACAACCATGTCCAGTGACCTAAGGTGGGGATTAAACATAACCACAAACATCAAAAAGGCCCAACAGCGCCTGTTCTTCCTGAGGCAACTCAGGAAATTCAACATCCCACAGGAGCTGCTGTGCGTATTCTACACCGCCATCGTGGAGTCTGTCTTATGTTCCTCGATCACAATCTGGTACGGTGGCGCAAGCGAGAACGACAAACAAAAACTGCAGAGGGTAGTGAAGACTGCGGAAAGGATCACAGGGACCGACCTCCCCTCGATAAGGGATCTGTTCTCATCCAGGGTAAGGAAACGTGCTGAGAAGATCGCAAACAACAAGCTGCATCCTGGTCACAACCTGTTCGACATCCTACCATCCAGAAGACGGTTCAGGTCCATCCCCATCAAAACGTCCAGATCCGCAAGAAGCTTCTTTCCGTTAGCCGTCCATCACCTGAACAATCCAATCAAAGCGAATGCAATCCCAATATCAACAGCCAAACAACGTGTCCCTACTTGGCGACCTGACCACCATAGTCGTAGCTAGAAATTAAATGCTTGTAATGTCTTTATGTAATATATGTAATGTCTCCCTCCCCCCCTTTTTCATCCCTGCTTGATGCTTCACTGTAATCCACAAAAAATTCCTAGTGTGCGCAAGCACACATGGCCAATAAAGTTGATTCTATTCTATTCTATTCTATTCATTTCAAGTTTAGCCAAATCCTGTTCCGTGTTCTTCACACGCCATTTTTTGTTACACACCTTAATTCCACAAAAACTTTTTAGGTGAGTTACATCACAAGAATGGCTATTTTTGAAGTGCATTGCAGGGATACGTTATGTAGTTCGTATCCCTTTTTAATATTCCGGATATGTTCTCCTAGGCGTTCTTTTATCATACGCCCTGTTCTCCCCACATATTGTGCCCGCATGTGCATTCTAATAAGTATATCACATTCTTAGTACCACAAGTGATGAAGTCTCTAATTTCATATTCGCGGTTTGTGACATTAGATCTATATTTTATCATCTTCTTTTCTGTTTTAATAGTCTTACAAATGGCACATTGGCCACATCGGTAGAAGCCTTTTGATGTGATTCTTGTGGGTAAGGAACTTTTTACCAACATGTTACACAGATTGTCTGCTTGTCTATATACAAATTTGGGGTACATACCTAAATAAGGCTGCATTACAGGATCCTTGGTTAACACATTCCAATGTTTTTTTTATTCTTTTTTCTATAATTTTGTGGTGTGAGGTGTATTTTGTGATAAACATAATTTCATTACCATCACTCTTCACATTCTTATCTTTACTTTCCAATAATGTACTTCTAGGTAATTCCTCACATTCTTTTAATGATTTGTCTCCTGCGGCCAGATTATAACCTTTTTCGAGGAAATTACCTTTCATAACCTGGGCCTGTTCATTATAAATTTCCACATCGGTGCATTTCCGGCGCAATCTCTGGAACTGCGCCTTCGGAATGCTCCGGGTCCAATTTTTATGGTGATTACTATAACAACGGATATAAGAATTACAATCGGTGGGCTTTATGAAATGTTTTGTTTTAATGACATTGTCTTCGATATAGATCGTAAGGTCCAAGAAGTTAATTTCTGTATTGCTCTTAGTGAATGACAACTCAATATTATATGCATTATTGTTCAAATATATACAGAATTCTTGTAAGGATTCAACCCCTCCGCTCCACACAAACAAAATATCGTCTATGTAGCGGGTCCAGAGTGCCAAGCTGGCAGTCCAGGGGTGTCCCGTCCAAACCCGCTCATCCTCCCAATGGGCCATGAACAGGTTGGCGTACCCCGGTGCCAGCTTGGCACCCATAGCTGAACCCACTACCTGAAGGAAAAATTCTCCTTCGTACCCAAAAAAATTGTTAGTCAAAACAAGCTCTATACCTTCAGTAATAAAACTCTTAATTTTACCCCTAGTTTCATGTTTTTCCTAGTGGTAATCCACCGCCTTTATGCCATCATTATGTTGTATGATAGTATAGAGAGACTTAACGTCTGCTGTGACTAAGATGTAATTGGATTCCCACTTAATATCATTGATTTTATTTATAACTGAGATGGTATCCTTTGCATATGATCGGGTCATTTTTACCAGAGGTTGGATATTGTTGTCCAAAAAACTAGTTCGCTGTAATGGACCCTATGCTTGCCACTTTCGGTCTCCCTGGTGGATTAGTGGTGGATTTATGCACTTATATGCACTTTTGGTAGCATATAAATCACTGGAATAGAGGGGTTATCTACTCTTAGAAATTCGGCTTCTTTCTCTGTAGTGGCGTCAAGGGACAAATATAGATGGATATAGGTATCAAGTTTTTTTCTGAATTTTTAAAGTAGGGTCTGAGTTTAGTTTTTGTATGTACTGGTATCTTTAAGCTGTCTCATCACTTCTGTATGGTAGTCTTCCCTGTCAAGGATAACTATCCCTCCGCCCTTATCAGCCGGCTTTATAACTATTTGGCTGTTGTTTTTTAGAGAATCTATAGCCTTCTTCTGAACTCTTGTGAGATTGGGGTCTCGGATTTTATTAAATGCCGATTTTAATGTCAGCATTCGGGATATTGGCATTGGCATCTTAACCGCCGGGATCCTGACTGTTGGCATATGTTTGTTTTTTATATAAGCGTAAATCAATGTAAGAAAATAGAATTATAAACTATTGGATTAAGTTTTGGAACTGCAAGTCCTTGCAAGTCTCCACTGCATGCAGAAAATTGGAGAACCACAAGTGCCAGCATGTGCGGCATTAAAAGGCCCGCTGGGTCTTGTAGTTCCACAACTGAACCAATACCCAAATACACATACACCGTAGAAAATACAACTTTTTTTTCACACTACAATTATGCATACATACTTACCTCACTAGGGGGTAGATTTATTAAGCTCAGTGAAGTGATAATGTGTGGTATTTTATCACCGGCCAATCAGCTCTTACCTGTTATTTTTCAAACCAAGCCTGTAACTTCACAGTAAGGAGCTGATTGGCCGGTGATAAAGAACCAGGCACAATGTAAAACATTGACGATATTCAAAATATATATTTTTTATTCAAATACATCTACAAAGGTTATGTTTCATTTACTGCTTTGAAACTAATATGTTATAACCTTTTTCTTAATCCTAGAATTTCACAGGGTATCTTGAAGTATAACCACCTACTAAGCAGCAACCATACAGTATCTGTAATACATAGCACTGCCCCCCATACTCTTTTTGGCATTCCCATCTCCTTTTTTGGTTGTCGTTGACCCGCACAAGGGAGAATAAACTCTGTCAGTCGGGATCCCCCTTGTCGGAGAACTGGCAGTCGGGATTACGATGTTGGTATACTGACTGTCAGGATACCAATTGTCGGGCAGTCAAGATATCTCTCTCTACATCATGCATGAAAAGGTTGGCTAAACTAGGTGCCACGCAAGATCCCATGGCAACCCCAGAGCATTGTATATAACACTTGTTATCAAACATGAAGTAATAACGTTATAAAGCTAGATGTAATAGCTGTACAAAAAACAAAGCATCTGGTCCTGTATACAATTCACTAGCAATAACAGATCTTTTAACGGCTTGAATCCCCTTTGGTGTGGGATGCTTGTGTATAACGATACCACATCAATCGTACACAACAAGCATTTTACCGGTAATGGGGATAAATTTCACAAGTTCTTGCAGTAAGGTATTAGTATCCTTTAAATAAGTCGATTGCTGCTGTACAATTGGCTGTAGGAACAAGTTCAGGAATTGTGCCACCACATAATAGAGTGAGTCTCTGGCCGAGATGATTGGTCTCCCCGGGGGATTGATGGTGTCCTTTTGTAGTTTAGGTATAGTATATAATATTGGTGTCTTCAGGTAATCAACAGTCAAAGCTTCTCAAATTTTATCTGGAATAATGGATGCCTTGACGCCTTCACTTAATGCATTGTCTAATTGACGTTTGAACTGTTCAGTGGTGTTCTGCTGCTGTTCTTTATATACCACTGCATCTGATAGTTAACAGTACACCTCTGCCTTTGGCGGCTGTCTGAATGATAATGTCAATGTATGATCCAAGATCTTTCAACGCCTGTCTCTCGGTCATGGAGAGGTTGTGGGGAATATTGTTTACTTGTTGGTCCATAGACAAGATTTTATTTTCCATGCAGTTAATAAATGCCTTAATCACTGCATAATTATAGTTGGGGTCAAAGCAGGGCTGGTGGAAGGCACCGGTGCGCAACAGGTGGGGGAGGTGCTCCAGCACTCACCCGCTCACCTGCTCCGGTCGCTCCATCGCACCATGAGGGGGTAGAGGGTGCTCGGTAATGCGGCAATGTTACTCCGCTGCAACGTTCAACAGGAGGGGACGGGAGTGGGTGGGTGTGATGCGGCTAGGGCAGCGGAGTAACTCCCTCGGGGGGGGTAATGCGACGGTGGCAACCGCCGAGTCGCTCCAGGGGGGAGATGGGGGGATGAGTTGCTGCTAAACTCCATCTATGGGGACCTGCTCCTAAGTGCCGCCCTGCAGTGGCCGTGGGTCAAAGTGGGTCTTTTTGGTAAACTTGTACAGGTCCACTTTATCTTCGAATAGGTCTGGGGTGGTTGTAGGAACGAACAAAAGGCCTTTGTTCAGGACTGCAAGTTCTGTTGGTGACAGTGTCCTTGAAAACAGGCTAAATACTATGTCTTCATTGATGTGGTCTTTTTTCACATTCCTCATCCACTGTCCTCCATGGTGGGTTCTTGGATGTCTGTTGGACCCCTCCTGGCCCTGGTGAGAACCCCTAAAGGGGGCCTTTGGCTGCCGCGACCTCTGTGGGATATTTGTTCGACACATTCTGAATCACTGGAGGATTGAGCTCCACTTGAGCGATCTGTGTCCAACTGGTATCTGCATCTATTGTCCCGTCATCTTTCTTGGGTTTGTTCTTGACCATAAGCCCAACATTTGTTCTTGACCATCAGCCCAACATTTTGATTTTTTAAATCGTTTGAGGTCTTACCTGTGTGGAAAGGCGTGCAAGCCAATCCTGGGTTTTGTCTGATTTGATGTAAGCCAAGTTGGAAGATTCAAAGGCGTCAATCTTGTTGCGTACCTCCTCTAGCTCTCTTTTGGATTCTTCTACTACAAGTAGAATTAAATCATAGGAGCACTTATTTAAAACCGATGTCCAGCGTCTGCAAAATTCTGGGTTTGATCTACCAATGGAAGGGATATTTTTTTATTCTAAACCCATGGGGGATCTTCTTTTCTCTGAAATAGTCAGACAACGTAACCCCATGCAGGTAGAAGTCGACCTCTCGTTTCATCATTTGGATAAGTTGAGCCACTAGTTGTTCAAACCATATTTTCAGATCCCACATCCTTAAGATGGTCAGTGAATAATATTTGTTCACCATCCGAGTCAGTCAGAACCCTATGGGCAGAGTTAACTCTTTGAAGCCTGGAACCGGTTCCTGTTCTGACATGCCTTCACTTGCAACTGCAGGTGCAAGGCAATTTTGTCAGAAGAATCAAGGTAGGGGCAGAGGGAAAGTCCAAGAAAAATCAATGAATAAATTGGTGCTGCCTTTTCTCTGCAAAGTAGTAGAATATAGATTCTACAGGGTGTTGCCCGGCACTCACTTACACTGGCAACTGACAATGATATCACCTGACTTAATACTCTACCCAAATCCCACTTTTTAACCCCAAAAAATGGTAATTTCTAGTGCCATGGTGTGCAACTTGCTCTAGTCTAGAAATTGGTGACGACTTCTTTCACCCTCGTTTGGGTGAAAAAAAAAAAAAAATTAACCATTCCGTAACATGCAGCAGCCGCTATTTTATTTATTACATCAAATGCCCATGTGGGCTACTTTGGCAAAACCATCAGGCAATTTAAAGAGAGGATAGTTCTCCATAGATCGAGCATCAGGGCTGCACCAGATGGTAAGGGATCAACCAGTTGCTCGCCACTTTAGATTGTTCAATCATCCCCTTCCATCCATTTGCTAGAAAATAATTGACCATATCTCTCTGAATACCAGAGGCGGTGACAGGGGCCGTTCACTAGTGAGACTCGAGGCAAAATGGATCTACCATCTGCAGACAGTTTATCCGCTCGGGCTTAACGAGCAGTTATCCCTTTCATGCTAACTTTAGTGCGAATATTGCACACCAAGTCAACCCTGCCAGTGTAGATAGAACCTTTCTGGTGCTAATTAATCAATCAATTTATTTATTTATTTCTCTGATTAATTCCTTACCTGACGCAAGGGTTTCTCCATTCACTTTATTATGTTACAATTATGTCCGCTACAGTTAGTGATGTTACATATTATGATGTTACTTTGATTGCCTTATATAACAATGGTATCGCTCTGTGATACCCAGCGGTTTCCTGTTTCTGTTTTCATTTTTAACTTCAATCATTGTGTTAATTGTCTAGGTCAGTGTTTTTCAACCACTGTGCCATGGCACACTAGTGTGCCTTGAGCTGTTCTCAAGTGTGCCCCCAGATCTAGAGATGCCCAAACCAGTTTACAGCCACCACCAGTTCAACTATTATTTACTGGTCTCTTCTTTTCATGTAGAGCCAATGTATTTTATTTTTGGGGACCAGTGTGATTTCTTTTATATGGGGGCCAATAGGTTTGTGTTTTTTTTTCCTGTGGGGGCTCAGTGGCAAACGTAGGATTTTCAGAAGGGGGTTTCCAGAGGGGCGGAGCAAAGCACAGAGATGGACACTTAGGTGACCCAGTATATGCCGGGTCAGTTAAAGTATTATAGATAGACCAAATGTATATAACTAATAATAATAATAATAATAATAATAATAATAATAGTAATAATAATAATAAAAAAATATATATATATATATATATATATATATATATATATATAAACATACATGCATACATACATACATACAGGGGCGTCAACAGCAGTGTAGGCCCCTGGGCATAGCAATGTATTGGGGCCCCTACCGATCCTCCAGTGGTAGGGGTGGGGGAAGCTTTGATGTCCTGTGGGTAGTAGGGGGTATTATATCAACCGCTCAGCATGTAGGGCCTGGATCAGTAATTTCCACTAATTACCCATTTACTGCACAGATGGTGGGAGATGCGGTGGGAGAAGTGGGCATTGGGCTGAATGAAGGGGCCCTGATACATAACTTCCAGGGTGGTAGAGGATGTTTAATACGCAGAGGAGAGGTGTATAGTGGAGTGGGCTTATTATTCATAATTTTCTGGTGGGAGGACAACTTGCTTGACTGCAGATATCTCCAGTTCCCGGAAATAGATTTCTTAAATTTTAATGGAATTAAAAACTAGAGAATCCCACCTACCAAATGGTATTGTGGACTAGGGGATCAGAGTTCACAAGGCAGAGCAATCTGCCAACGAGCATATAAAACTACATACCAGGTGTGTGGAGCTGGTGCAGTAACCAGCTGCTGGAAGGCTGATATCTCTGGTTCTGGGAACAGTAGAGACAAGCTTCTAGTGTCCATCAAAGGAACAGAGTCCCAGCTTTTGGATTATACCCTCAGAATAACTCTAAGTCAGACAGAACCTGAAATATCTGACTGGGAATAACAATTAACAGGCTTGGATGAGGACCACTGCTTTGAAGTCAGATATCTCTGGTTCCCAAGGGCCGATTTTTACAATTCTTGTATCCATGGAAAGAGGGGACCCTCAGCTATCAGCTGAGGGCCCTTAGACTCCTGGGGGGGTTTCTGGGTACTCAACATTTATTTGGTATTTATACTGCTGTTTGTGCACTATGAAATTGTATTGTATGCTGTCTGTCCCTGATGAAGGGGTACCTGCCCCGAAACTGTTGGAGTAAAGGACTTCATATCTACAGCCTGCTGAGTGCCGCCTCATTTCTTGTACTTGTATTTGGAGGCCCCCATCCAGGACCTACCCAGGAAGGCACCGTAGCACTTGTCCTCTCTGCATTGTCAAGCTCTCATATATATATATATATATATATATGTATGCAGATAATCCGGCACTCAGGTGAGCAGACCTGAGTGCCGGATTATCTGCATACATATATATATATATATATATATATATATATATATATATATACAAGGGACGATGGTGCGGCACTCGGAAATAATGCGATATGCGATCAATCTGCTGTGCAACGTTTCAGTTTTAATAACTGTTTTCAAGCTAACAAGTGTAAGACAAAACAAACATTTAAATACCTGTAGTCTCGCCGCTCTCACCGGGGGGACGCCAGCGTCAGAACAGGAACGCCTCTCAGACACGCGACGTGCTGCCGATGACGTCATGCCGTCAGCGGGTCCGCTTCCACGGGAGACGCGTCTCTGTTGCTTAGCAACAATGACGCCGTCTGCTGGGAGATCAAAAGACGCAACATTAAAAAATGACACAGTGCATGTAAAGACTGTTTACAAATCACAAGCCCTGCAGGGGGGGAAAACACAAGGATGACCACATTAAGAACAATCTAGGGGATAATATGCATTTATGGACGAAATACATTACTGGAAACAATTGTATGAAATGTATTCATTAAGCCCCCTAGGTTGAATAACATCAAGGCGGGCTATCCAGCGATTCTCACACTGGATGAGTTTAAGCCCTCTGTTGCCCCCTCTTATAGAGGGTGGTATAGTATCAATCATGCGATAACGCAAACTGTTTAATGGATGATGTGCCTCCACAAAATGGCGAGCAACCGGTTGCTCGCTTTGACCGGATGCAATTGCATTTCGTATGGCTGATCTGTGTGCAGTCATACGAATTTTAAATTTATTTTCCGTTTTTCCTATGTATACCAGGCCACACGGACAGATGACCTGGTATACAATAAAGGTGGACTCACAATTGAGTCGGTGTCGGATTTTATAAGTGTGTCCTGTGTGTGGGTGTTGGAATGAGTCTCCTGCCAATAAAAATTGGCAGGTGACGCATCCACATCTACTGCACCCTAATTTTGCTGTTGGCAAAAAGGTTCTGGATATAGATTCTGTTCTCAAGTTGGCAATATCCGTTTTAACCAACCACGATCGTAGATTTTTCCCTCGTGAGTAACAGGGCATAAGTCGAGAGTTGGCCAAGCCTGTGGAGGAATCTGAGGCAATTAGGGGCCAATGTTTTTTTGCTATTTTTTGAACATCTGGAGATGCCTTGTTATAGCGGTTGACCCAAGGGAGTATGATATCATCTTTTTGTTTTCTGGGAGAGGTTACTAGCAAAGCATTACGTTCTAGTTTAAGCGCTTTAGTTTTAGCTGCATTCAACACTGCCAGTGGGTAGCCCCTTGTTGATAATTTTTCAATCAATGCATCAATCTGTAGAATAGCTACTTCTCTGTCACTATTGATTCGCATGATGCGGACCATTTGAGAGAAGGGTAAGCCCCTGATAAGGGACTTCGGATGGCAGCTGGATGCCTGTAATAAGAGATTTCTGTCGGTTGGCTTAGTGTATACAGTGGTGGTAATTAAACCTTCCTTGATGCCCACTTTGACATCCAGAAAGTTCATGGAGTTTTGATCCATGACATGTGTAAACTCGATAGGCCCTCCCATGGCGTGGTAATCCTGAAGAATTTTATCAAACATGGTTTTGGAATTTTTCCATACGATGAATAAATCATCGATATATCGACTAAACGAAATAGTATTGTCTACCATGCTAGGGTTACTATAAAATAGCTGCTCTTCAACCACATACATCACAATATTTGCATAGCACGGAGCTGCGCTAGATCCCATAGCACAGCCCCGTGCTTGCAAGAAGAATTTTCCATCATAGATAAAGAAATTGTTATAAAGAATCAATTTTAACAATTTGATGATGACTGCAATCTGCTCTTCGGGAAACGCTTTTCTTGACTTAAGAAATTTTTCGACGGCTTCTAGGCCGAACTCATGTGGGATCGAAGTATATAAACTAACTACGTCGATCCCAATTAGCCAGCAGTCGTTTGGAATGAAAGAAATGTCCTTGAGTTTTGAAAGAAATTGTCCAGTGTCTCTTAAGAAGCTGGGTTCTTTCACAATCTACGGCTGTAATAGAGTGTCCAACAAGGTAGCGACAGGCTGAAAGAGAGAGCCTTTGGCCGCTATGATGGGGCGACCAGGGGGCCTCTCTACGTTTTTATGAATTTTAGGTATGGTGTAATACAGGGGCACCACTGGGAATTCAGGAACCAGAGCTGTCATCCAAGAGGCCTCAATGAGATTGGAGGTAATGGCTTCCTTTAACACCTCAATGAGTGCTTTTTTGCACTGGGGTGTAGGATCTCTTGGGAGACGATGGTATACTTCAGTGTCGCCTAATTGGCGTTCAGCTTCAATTTTATAGTCCTGAAGGTCCTGAAGGACTATGCCCCCACCTTTGTCCGCCGATCGTATGATAAGGCTTTTATTTTCAGACAATGATTTCAGCGCTTGTCGCTCCAGTGGGGATAAATTGTGGTGATACTGCTTTGGTTGGCTATTTAACTCCTTGACCTCTCCATCCAGCATCCTTGTGAATGTTTTTATGCTGGGGTTGTTTGACAATGGGTCAAATGTAGAAGGAGGAGAATATTTCTTAAGTTTATCCGGTAGTTTCCTTTCCGAATTCTGCATGTTGCTGGGCTGATTGATTTCAGGTGGGTGGGTATGAAAGAATTCTTTCAGACGGAGTTTACGATTAAGGGCTTGTTTTTCCACATTCCACTGGAAGTGATCGAAGCTGTTGGATGGTATAAAAGACAGTCCTTTACTCAATAGCTGAACTTCACTCGGTGATAGTTCATACGAAGATAAATTGTAAATGGTGTCTATCTTGCTTTCGGCGGCCTGCCTGGCCTGCCTCTGCCTTTGGTTTTGTTTTCCTCGCCTCGTGCACCTCCTCTTGGGCCTCCAGTTTTTGCCCGCGTAGTAACCCCTAAAGGGCCCTTGGCTCCTGAGGGTCCTTCAGCTTCCGAATTTGAACTCCCGGCTTCCTGGGAAGATTCAGTGTCGAATCTGGAATATGGCTTTCTATTACGCCTGAAAAAAAGAACTCTTCGTTGATCAGAGGCATTAGGGTCTGACAGCCATTTATAGACTGTATGCCTCTCATAGTCCATGGTGACTTTTTGTAGTTTTTCTTTTTTAAATTTAATGAGGTCTCTTTTATATTGGGTAATTTGCAATTGCAGTTGTGCCGGCCAATCAGTTTCTTTGTCTGCTATCAGAGTGGGTACATGGGTCGATTCAAAAGTAGCAATCTTGACTTTGGTTTTTTCCAATTCTTTCGATGATTGATCGATGACCAATAATATCAAATCGAAAGCGCATTTATTAACTATGGCGATCCAGCGCTTACAAAAGGCTGGGTCGTGACGACCAATAGTTGGGCAGTTCTTTACCCTAAAGCCTCTGGGGATATATTTAAGTTTGTAATAGTCACTTAAGGATAGGCAGTGTAGGTGGAAATCCACTTCTTTCTTTTTTAACCTTATCCAATCCCTGAATATAGTGTCGCTGGAACTTGCTTCTATCTCATCGTCAATTCCTTTTGAAAAGACTATCGCCTCCGCCTCTGTTTCTGAGTAGGAGTACATGTCACCCACTTGCTGCAGCAGATGGCTAATTTGCGCTGTTGCATCTTCTGCCGCCATGTTGATATAGCTGCTGCAATATGGCACAGATATGACGAAGCAGTGGTTCTATCCAGTGAGAGTCCTGCCTGCATGGGCTCTTGGAAAAAACGCCCTATTGGGCTGCAGTGCACTGTGTCAATGAGTTAAAACAATAGTGGATGCTTGCCACGGCCAAAACAGGTCCTGGTACAGTTCGTGTGCTGCTGGGTGCCTGGTGGCGGGGAACACTCACTCAGTCGGTGTCAGTTCCTTGCTAATATTTTCTTTTGGTCCGGCACTCCCAATGACGTTGTGTACTTGCTCCGGTGCCCTCACGGAGAATGGAGATACAAGGGACGATGGTGCGGCACTCGGAAATAATGCGATATGCGATCAATCTGCTGTGCAACGTTTCAGTTTTAATAACTGTTTTCAAGCTAACAAGTGTAAGACAAAACAAACATTTAAATACCTGTAGTCTCGCCGCTCTCACCGGGGGGACGCCAGCGTCAGAACAGGAATGCCTCTCAGACACGCGACGTGCTGCCGATGACGTCATGCCGTCAGCGGGTCCGCTTCCACGGGAGACGCGTCTCTGTTGCTTAGCAACAATGACGCCGTCTGCTGGGAGATCAAAAGACGCAACATTAAAAAATGACACAGTGCATGTAAAGACTGTTTACAAATCACAAGCCCTGCAGGGGGGGGGAAACACAAGGATGACCACATTAAGAACAATCTAGGGGATAATATGCATTTATGGACGAAATACATTACTGGAAACAATTGTATGAAATGTATTCATTAAGCCCCCTAGGTTGAATAACATCAAGGCGGGCTATCCAGCGATTCTCACACTGGATGAGTTTAAGCCCTCTGTTGCCCCCTCTTATAGAGGGTGGTATAGTATCAATCATGCGATAACGCAAACTGTTTAATGGATGATGTGCCTCCACAAAATGGCGAGCAACCGGTTGCTCGCTTTGACCGGATGCAATTGCATTTCGTATGGCTGATCTGTGTGCAGTCATACGAATTTTAAATTTATTTTCCATTTTTCCTATGTATACCAGGCCACACGGACAGATGACCTGGTATACAATAAAGGTGGACTCACAATTGAGTCGGTGTCGGATTTTATAAGTGTGTCCTGTGTGTGGGTGTTGGAATGAGTCTCCTGCCAATAAAAATTGGCAGGTGACGCATCCACATCTACTGCACCCTAATTTTGCTGTTGGCAAAAAGGTTCTGGATATAGATTCTGTTCTCAAGTTGGCAATATCCGTTTTAACCAACCACGATCGTAGATTTTTCCCTCGTGAGTAACAGGGCATAAGTCGAGAGTTGGCCAAGCCTGTGGAGGAATCTGAGGCAATTAGGGGCCAATGTTTTTTTGCTATTTTTTGAACATCTGGAGATGCCGTGTTATAGCGGTTGACCCAAGGGAGTATGATATCATCTTTTTGTTTTCTGGGAGAGGTTACTAGCAAAGCATTACGTTCTAGTTTAAGCGCTTTAGTTTTAGCTGCATTCAACACTGCCAGTGGGTAGCCCCTTGTTGATAATTTTTCAATCAATGCATCAATCTGTAGAATAGCTACTTCTCTGTCACTATTGATTCGCATGATGCGGACCATTTGAGAGAAGGGTAAGCCTCTGATAAGCGACTTCGGATGGCAGCTGGATGCCTGTAATAAGAGATTTCTGTCGGTTGGCTTAGTGTATACAGTGGTGGTAATTAAACCTTCCTTGATGCCCACTTTGACATCCAGAAAGTTCATGGAGTTTTGATCCATGACATGTGTAAACTCGATAGGCCCTCCCATGGCGTGGTAATCCTGAAGAATTTTATCAGGGTTACTACGCGGGCAAAAACTGGAGGCCCAAGAGGAGGTGCACGAGGCGAGGAAAACAAAACCAAAGGCAGAGGCAGGCCAGGCAGGCCGCCGAAAGCAAGATAGACACCATTTACAATTTATCTTCGTATGAACTATCACCGAGTGAAGTTCAGCTATTGAGTAAAGGACTGTCTTTTATACCATCCAACAGCTTCGATCACTTCCAATGGAATGTGGAAAAACAAGCCCTTAATCGTAAACTCCGTCTGAAAGAATTCTTTCATACCCACCCACCTGAAATCAATCAGCCCAGCAACATGCAGAATTCGGAAAGGAAACTACCGGATAAACTTAAGAAATATTCTCCTCCTTCTACATTTGACCCATTGTCAAACAACCCCAGCATAAAAACATTCACAAGGATGCTGGATGGAGAGGTCAAGGAGTTAAATAGCCAACCAAAGCAGTATCACCACAATTTATCCCCACTGGAGCGACAAGCGCTGAAATCATTGTCTGAAAATAAAAGCCTTATCATACGATCGGCGGACAAAGGTGGGGGCATAGTCCTTCAGGACCTTCAGGACTATAAAATTGAAGCTGAACGCCAATTAGGCGACACTGAAGTATACCATCGTCTCCCAAGAGATCCTACACCCCAGTGCAAAAAAGCACTCATTGAGGTGTTAAAGGAAGCCATTACCTCCAATCTCATTGAGGCCTCTTGGATGACAGCTCTGGTTCCTGAATTCCCAGTGGTGCCCCTGTATTACACCATACCTAAAATTCATAAAAACGTAGAGAGGCCCCCTGGTCGCCCCATCATAGCGGCCAAAGGCTCTCTCTTTCAGCCTGTCGCTACCTTGTTGGACACTCTATTACAGCCGTGGATTGTGAAAGAACCCAGCTTCTTAAGAGACACTGGACAATTTCTTTCAAAACTCAAGGACATTTCTTTCATTCCAAACGACTGCTGGCTAATTGGGATCGACGTAGTTAGTTTATATACTTCGATCCCACATGAGTTCGGCCTAGAAGCCGTCGAAAAATTTCTTAAGTCAGGAAAAGCGTTTCCCGAAGAGCAGATTGCAGTCATCATCAAATTGTTAAAATTGATTCTTTATAACAATTTCTTTATCTATGATGGAAAATTCTACTTGCAAGCACGGGGCTGTGCTATGGGATCTAGCGCAGCTCCGTGCTATGCAAATATTGTGATGTATGTGGTTGAAGAGCAGCTATTTTATAGTAACCCTAGCATGGTAGACAATACTATTTCGTTTAGTCGATATATCGATGATTTATTCATCGTATGGAAAGATTCCAAAACCATGTTTGATAAAATTCTTCAGGATTACCACGCCATGGGAGGGCCTATCGAGTTTACACATGTCATGGATCAAAACTCCATGAACTTTCTGGATGTCAAAGTGGGCATCAAGGAAGGTTTAATTACCACCACTGTATACACTAAGCCAACCGACAGAAATCTCTTATTACAGGCATCCAGCTGCCATCCGAAGTCCCTTATCAGGGGCTTACCCTTCTCTCAAATGGTCCGCATCATGCGAATCAATAGTGACAGAGAAGTAGCTATTCTACAGATTGATGCATTGATTGAAAAATTATCAACAAGGGGCTACCCACTGGCAGTGTTGAATGCAGCTAAAACTAAAGCGCTTAAACTAGAACGTAATGCTTTGCTAGTAACCTCTCCCAGAAAACAAAAAGATGATATCATACTCCCTTGGGTCAACCGCTATAACACGGCATCTCCAGATGTTCAAAAAATAGCAAAAAAACATTGGCCCCTAATTGCCTCAGATTCCTCCACAGGCTTGGCCAACTCTCGACTTATGCCCTGTTACTCACGAGGGAAAAATCTACGATCGTGGTTGGTTAAAACGGATATTGCCAACTTGAGAACAGAATCTATATCCAGAACCTTTTTGCCAACAGCAAAATTAGGGTGCAGTAGATGTGGATGCGTCACCTGCCAATTTTTATTGGCAGGAGACTCATTCCAACACCCACACACAGGACACACTTATAAAATCCGACACCGACTCAATTGTGAGTCCACCTTTATTGTATACCAGGTCATCTGTCCGTGTGGCCTGGTATACATAGGAAAAACGGAAAATAAATTTAAAATTCGTATGACTGCACACAGATCAGCCATACGAAATGCAATTGCATCCGGTCAAAGCGAGCAACCGGTTGCTCGCCATTTTGTGGAGGCACATCATCCATTAAACAGTTTGCGTTATCGCATGATTGATACTATACCACCCTCTATAAGAGGGGGCAACAGAGGGCTTAAACTCATCCAGTGTGAGAATCTCTGGATAGCCCGCCTTGATGTTATTCAACCTAGGGGGCTTAATGAATACATTTCATACAATTGTTTCCAGTAATGTATTTCGTCCATAAATGCATATTATCCCCTAGATTGTTCTTAATGTGGTCATCCTTGTGTTTTCCCCCCCTGCAGGGCTTGTGATTTGTAAACAGTCTTTACATGCACTGTGTCATTTTTTAATGTTGCGTCTTTTGATCTCCCAGCAGACGGCGTCATTGTTGCTAAGCAACAGAGACGCGTCTCCCGTGGAAGCGGACCCGCTGACGGCATGACGTCATCGGCAGCACGTCGCGTGTCTGAGAGGCGTTCCTGTTCTGACGCTGGCGTCCCCCCGGTGAGAGCGGCGAGACTACAGGTATTTAAATGTTTGTTTTGTCTTACACTTGTTAGCTTGAAAACAGTTATTAAAACTGAAACGTTGCACAGCAGATTGATCGCATATCGCATTATTTCCGAGTGCCGCACCATCGTCCCTTGTATCTCCATTCTCCCTGAGGGCACCGGAGCAAGTACACAACGTCATTGGGAGTGCCGGACCAAAATAAAATATATATATATATATATATATATATATTAGATTTTCATATATTCCAAAGTAAGAAAATGTTTAGACAATGATTAGAAAAGCAGAGAAGTTATGCAACACCTTATTAAAAAATATAAATAACATACAAAATAAATAAAATAAAGATATCAATATTTCAAAGTCATACAATTGTTGGAAAAAAAATTATATATATTTTTTTTCTTTTTACAAAAACAATCCATTTAAAAAGTAAATAGCAATTATTGTAATTGCTATGGAGCTGGACAGAAAAGATAATGAACACAGTAACAGGCGGCAAAGAATCATTGACAAACAAAAAATGTTTACTTCAAAATGCCTCCAAACTCATTATCCATTAAATCAGAGATGTAAATTCAGCATAATGCGATGGCCCAGCAGTCGTACAGTACGCGCACAATGATGTTACAGATGCCTTTGTTGTTTACGTCAATATCATTTCAGTTCAGTCTGTGAAGGCTTCAGGGGAAAAAATCGGAAAACAAGTTTATCTTAATTTAAAAGAAAAATTAAACATTGTTTTTTTATTTTGTTATGGGCATCATAGGCATTGGAAAAATCGCCAACGTTCATGTTTTTATTAAATCCTATTTTGATGTTTTTTTTAAATAGTATGCTAAGCTACCTTAAAGACAAAAAAATCTTTTTTGGGGGGATTTGGATGTTATTTTTTTTTTTTTTTACTGTATGTAATTTTTACTTACTGTATCTATGATCACATTGGTGCGTACCTATTCTCTAAAAATTGTACTTATAGATGGATCAGCTCTCCATGGAGCTGCTCCTGGCAATAGAATCTGCAATTGCCACGGTGCGCCATCCATACGGGCAGGGAATCCACTCCCCGCTGTCACGCTGACTGGGACGCTCGTGCATCCCAGTCAGATGGAGCGCCAATCCACCAGCCTGCACCAGCTCAGGAGATCTGGCGATTCCTCAGCCTGACTGACATCTGTATTTAGGGCCTGAATTAGGCCCAATTGGTCAGGGACGAATTTAGCCCCGTTTCCGATTGTGCGGATTTGCGCATGTGCAAATATGTGCATTTGCAGACCCTCTGTCCTAATGCCTTCATCTAGTATCACATTTGCCGAGGCATTCACAGGGGCAGGGAAGGGAGTGGGCAGGGGAATGCCCACTATTTTATCGGTATCCACATGAAAATGCTGGGCGCTCCCCTGGGTGGGTTGTTGCCTGGTCAAGGAGGGCAGCTGACATCCCATGATGTCAGTGTTCGCCGATATTTTGGTAATTTCCATCGAAATAGATAGTGAGCCGGGTGAGAGTTGCCGCTCACCTCCATCGGGGGAAACCGCCTGCTCCTTTCTTCCGCCCTCCAGTGGCCGGCGCCCTAGGCAAATGCCTAGAGCTGCCTAGTGGTGGCGTTGGCCCTGGATACAGTACATACATATGGAGCACCTGTCAGCCATCTGCAGGATCGGCAGATGTCCTGAGCTGGCGCAGGCTGGCAGACAGGAGCTCCATCTGACGGGGACGCAAGAGAGTTTTACACTCTTGTGCGTCCCTGTCAGCAAGGGGGCGCGGAGCGGCTTCCCTGCCCATCTCCGCTTCAGGGAGATGGTCAGGGAGTGGGGGCAGCAAGTGGGGTGCTGTGGGGAGCTGCTGTGAGGTGCAGGGGACCGGCGGTGAGTGGCGGAGGGCTCCGACAGAACGGTGCCCACGAAAGCTAGTCCATCTGTATAACACCAATGTTATCTGTCACAACAAGTACTACATGTGTGTAATATGTGGGACAATTTAAGTCAAACGTGTAGTCACATACAGATGGATTCCCTCTCATTTAGCTCCAGCGCTCTCACCAGAACGTACCTGCTGGTGAGCGCTGGCTGAGAGGGACTCCATCAGACTGGGACACGCTAGTGTCTCACATGCACGTGTGTCCCAGTCACTCAGCAGCTGGGTGGCAGAAACCCTGCCCATCTCCGCTTCAGGCACCATGGATGTTAAAGTATGAAAAAGTCCAAATTGCGAACAAAAACATGAAAAACTCACGTCGACCTCATGTGTATAACATTTTTCATGTCGACATTTTACTTGTGTCAACGTTGACATTTTGCACGTCGACCCTTGTCAATGTTGACATTTTGCATGTTGATCTGTTAACTGTCGACCTAAACAATGTAGTCCTATCAACTAGATACCCTCAGATGTCAATGCAACCAAAAGAAAGGACGGTATTTTGAGAAACTCACCAGAACAGGGACATTTAACATACAATCACCTGCCTCTAAACTTCTTAATCTCACATCTTCACTTGGTCTCTCCCAGTGGACCAACTCACCCACATAAGTGAATGGGATTTACTGGATCTGGTTTTCTCCAACTCCCCTTTTCCCCTCTCTGATTTCCCATCTCTACCTTCTAAGGCTACCATCACCAAACGTAACATTGAGGCTATTCACACCTCATCCTTGTCCTCTCTGTTTGACTTACTTCTTTCTCCTATTCTCTCTCTTCCCTCATGCCCTGAACAAGCCACTTCCCTATACAATTCATCTCTTACCTCTGCACTTGACACTGTCACCCCACCGACCACAATTCACCCTCGCAAATCAACACCTCAAACATGGCATACCAAATGCACTAGATATCTTCAAAAATGCTCACGCACTGCCGAGTGACAGTGGAGGAAATCATGCTCTAAGGCAGACTTCCTCTACTTCAAACTTATGCTTTTCTCCTTCAGTGCTGCCCTTTCCCTCGCTAAAAAAATCTTACTTCAAAATTCTCTTCTCCTCCCAGTTTTCCAACCCCTGATGCCTCTTTGCCTCTTTAAACTCCCACCTCTGCCCACCACCACCTCCTCTCCCCTCCCCACTGTCTGCTCTTGACTTTGACACTTATTTCACGTCCAAGATTGACTCCATAGGTCAAGACATTGTATCCCACCAAAATGCAAGCAACCAGCCACCTCCTATTCTGTAACACCCCTCCCCTTCCCTCTCATTAACTCTGCCATCTTTCTCCGATGTACAGTATATCTGGTGAGGAAGTCATGGCCCTCATCCATTCATCCCCCATGACTACCTCCCCACTTGACCCTATCCCCTCCCACCTCCTCTGCTACCTCTCTCCTTCTGCCTGTTCACATCAGGCACTGTCCCCTCTGCCTCCAAGCATGCTATTGTCTCCCCTATTCTTAAAAAAACTACCCTTGACCCTAACACCCTATCCAACTAACGATCCATATCTCTCCTCCCTTTTACCTCTAAACTCCTTGAGCGTATTGTCTACAATTGCCTAACTGACTTTCCTTCCTCCCACTCTCTGCTTGACCCATTCCAATCTGGCTTCCGTGCAGCCAAATCTAGGGGCCACTGCTCTCTGCTTATTCTTCTTAACCTCTCTGCTGCTTTTGACATAAAGGACCACCCTCACCTTCTCCAAATCCTCTCCTTCTCCCTTAGTATGCATGGTACTTCACTCTCCTGGCTGTCCTCCTACCTCTCTGATCGTTCCTTCTCTGTCTCCTCTCATGACACTACCCCCCCACACACACACACTTCGACTAGGCGTTGGTGTCCCACAAGGTTCTGTTCTTGGTCCACTCCTTTTCTCTCTCTATACATCTTCTTTAGGTGAGCTCATAAGTTATTTTGACTTCCAATATCATCTCTATGCTGATGATACTCAAAACTACCATTCCTCCCCTGACCTTTCCCCCGCTCTCCTTACTCATATCTCCAACTGTCTCTCTGCTATCTCTTCCTGGATGTCCTAGTGCTTTCTCAAACTTAACATGCCCAAGACTGAGATGATCATCCTCCCACCCTCCCGCACAACCTCACATTTCACAATCTCATAATCTATTGATGGCACGGCTATCACCTCTAGCCCCCAAGTACGCTGTCTTGGAGTAATCCTTGACTCCTCTCTCTCCTTCAAATCACATATTCAGCACCTCTCTGCCATTTTTACCTCAAAAATATTTCCAGAATTCGACCTTTTCTCACTCAGGATGCCACTAAGAGCATTATCCACTCACTGATTATATCCAGGCTGGACTACTGCATTCTCCTATTAACTGGTGTCCCTGACAAATACCTATCTCCACTCCAATCTATCCTCAATGCTGCAGCCCGGCTCATCTTCCTTATCAAATGCACTACCTCCACCTCCCCTCTTCTACAAGCCCTTCACTGGCTCCCCTTCCCTTTCAGAATTCAATTCAAACTTCTCACACTCACTTACAAAGCCATCACCCACTCCTCTCCCATTTACATTTCTGACTTTATATCCTTTAACACTCCCACTTTTACATTTCACTCTGCTAATGCCCATCAGCTCTCCTGACGACTTATTTCCTCCTCCCACTCCTACAGTACCTTTAAGATTTTTCATGTGCTGCTCCCTTACTCTGGAATTCTCTACCTCTCCCCCTCAGACTCTCCATTTCTCTACAGAAATTCAAATGGGCTCTTAAGACCCGCTTCTTCATCAAACCCAGCAAACTGTCCTCCTAACCTTCTGTTCCTCGCCCTGTCTACCCCTCCTGTGTCACCCCTGTCTGTCTGCCCCTCCTCTTTAGAATGTAAGCTCTCACGAGCAGGGACCTCTTACCTCATGTGCTTATCCCGTCTTACTTCAATAGTCTTCGACTGCACCAAAGCTCACTGTTTGCTGCCACCTGGATACTTAGGTTGCAGTAATCGGCTGATGTTCCTATAATCATTTATCCTGTACATGTCCTGTATTGTCTTCAACTGTAAGTCACTGTTTTCCTGTTTTGATTAAGTGTACTCTGTAACTGGGCACCATATAAATAAAAGATAATAATAATAATAAAAATAATAATAATAACTGTCAATTTATATATTGGAGTTGATTGTCTGTTGCATTATCACCTTGGACATAGCGTTCTTATGGGGATAGATACCACATCTCCAAGCTTTATACATTTACCCCTCGGTAGGAGAGCCTAAGACAAAATCATATTGTGTTCTATTGTCAAAACCATAATAAGTATAATAATAATAATAATAATAATAATAATAATAATAATAAGCATCCCCATAAAGAATGTTATGTGCAAGGTGATAATGCACCAATCAGCTCCAATATGTAAATTGACAGTTAGGGGCTAATTGGCTGGAACATGCACATAACTTTCTTAATGATGATAGATAAAACTTCTACAAATTTCATACATTTACACCTCATTTCCCTAATTAGAAATATTGAAAGATGGAGACTTGAAGGCCACATGGATGAAAGACAAGGTGGTCCTTCAGGAAGGAAGGGAAGAAAATTATATAGAACTGGCCCTAAGGGACAGAGCTGGGGGGCGCTAACCAGGAGTATGATTTCCTTCAGTTGCTTGGTGAACGGATAGTGAATCCCATACAGAAAACAGAAAAAAACAGAAGTAGCAGCGCACAGCTTTGAGAATAAATGACGAAAAATTTCAGTTGGAAAGAATTAGATCAATAAATTTAATACACTTATTACAGTTTAAAAATTGCATAAAGCATTTAAGAACAATAAAAGGACAGCTCAATATGCCAGTGATCACCGGAGAGTCCGTTCCTGGTATACCTCTGGGAGATAAAGAATAGGGGAGAATTATAGTTACCACCCTTAGTGAGGGTACGTGAGTCCTCCAACAGTCCATAATCGGTCCAAAGTGGCACAAGTTACCGATGGCTGTGACGGGACAATAGGATTCAATCCACAGGTCCGTGGATACAGGAATTTGCTTAGCAGATAGAGACTGCAGTGAGTCCTCCAACAGTCCTTTAATCGGTCCAAGGTGGCACAAATTACCGATGGCTGCAATGATGGTTGTATCCAGTCCACAAGTCCATAGATGTAGTGACCTTCCTTCAGTAAGGAAGTAGCAGGACATTTGATATGATAGTTAGTCCGTGAACAAACTCTTGGGTGACCCATTTGCAAATTGGCTAAGATCAAGTGTAGTATCTGTTCTTATCAGTTGGGTCTGGAACGCCCCCTGGCAGAGAATAGAGAAAAGCTGTACCGTAGTATCCTGCTACTGAGCATGATGTGATTAACCCACCTCATGTTCTGGGCAAGGGCTAGGGAAGGCTGAGTATCGATGCCCTGCTAGGGAGGGAATACCATTCTTTTCACTGGTAGGGAGGGGAGAAGCATCGGGCTTTGAGATGGGGCTCTTGTTCAGGGGTCTTTGCCTCTGTGGGAGGGTCACTCGAAAAGCCCGGTCTAGTATCCACTCCCAGGAAGAAGGGAAAAGCTGGGACCGAGTAGATTGCTCTCTGGTCCGGGGGTAACATGTCTCCCCCGGCCAGGGAGACAGCGAAAAGCCCAGCCCAGTACTCAATCCCTGGGAGAGGTGAAACGTCGGGACTGAGTAGGTGGTTTCTTCTTCCTCAGTTGGTCTATTTGGGCCTCTGCGGGGGAGACTCACCGAAAAAGCCCAGTGGAGTATCCATTCCCATGCCGGGGGTCGGAAAGGGCCCACTGGTTGAGCGGAGAAACACTTGGTCGGACGCTGACTGGCTGGCTGCTTGGAGTCCGAGGCTGCACTGTGCCCCCGGGGAAACTCGGGGGTGCCGAACATGCACGGGTGATCCCAAAATCACCATGCACTAGTAAGCACTAGCACTGCGCACTTCCCCTCTAGGTTAGCGCTTCACGTCCTTACCTCGTCCTTTTGGATGGGGTAGGACAATTTTTTCACCCCCCCACCCCGGCCTTATGGCTGGGGTCCTCTTTATTATTTATTTCTTTTCTTCTCCACGTTCGTGCACTTTTTCACGTTTTCTGTTTTTTTTGTAGTGTGTCACGTTTTTTGGGGTTGTGTGGTCGTCCCTTACGGGCCTTCCATTTCCCCAACGTGCCAAAGCTCTCGCCTTTTGGGGAGAGCTGCGGTCCCCCCGAGGACGACCCCGAGCCGCAAGGCGGAGGGAAGTCCACTGCGGGTCTCTCCAAACCTTCGGGTGCGGAGGACCCACCGTCCTAACCCTTCCGGGGGTTGAGGAATGAGGGTCTCTCTAAGCTTCGGCGAAGAGGACCCACCGTTCCCTATTTTCCCCTCTTCGGCCTTATGGTTGAGTGGGGTTAGGGGAAAAACGGGGCCCGTCTCCTTCGGGAGATAAGCCCACTTCGAACGCACGGCCCCCTTTGCACGTGTTTAGGCACAGCACTGGTGGTAGGGAGCACACCTCGGGTTCCTGAGTTTTTTCAAACTCATTTGCAAATTTATACACCAGTAAAGAATCTCCGAAATGAGTCTGATATTCAGTCAAATCAAGTTGCCGTCAAATTGCCGCAAGCATAGGAACCCTTGACTTGTAGGCTATCTATGAACTATCCAGTCTTTATCGCAAGATGGATGGTCTCACATAAAAATATATATATATATATATATATATATATATATATATATATATATATATATATATATATATATATATATATATATATATATATATATAGAAGCCAGGGGCGCGGCACTCCAACCTTTTCTTTATCAGCGATAAATAACACGCAAGACTGCAGTGTATATATTAACGTTTCAAATATTTAAATTTGTCTTCAGAATAATACAGACATAAAAAAAGACATACCTTTATAGTATACACCATCACCGTAGTCAGCGTGCAGGAGCGGGACCACCCACCCGTCCACGCGCCGGAAAGGAGTGACGTCATCTTGCGGCGCCCGCAACCCTACGGCGCAGCCTGACAACGACACATAAACAATCACCATAACAACAAAGCGGAACTCATGTACTGAGAGATATAACTCCAAAACAAACAGCAACATAATGACAATAACAATACACAGTAAGAATATAAAGCAACAGTATCACTATAGATAAATATAGCAGCAGTATAAAAGACATGTGGGGACAGTTATGAACCCACGCAGAGTGGCTGGATTTATTTAAGCGCAGAGAACGAAAGATTCTCATTTAAACCATAAGGTGCTATAACATTAAGTTTATAAATCCAGCGTGCTTCCAGTCTGAGTAATTTTTTTGATCGATCCCCACCTCTAATAGAGGGGGGCACACAATCGATCATTCTGTAGCGAAGGCTATTGAGCGGGTGACGGTTCTCAGCGAAATGGCGTGCCACCGGCTGTTCGCTGTGACCACAAGCAAGAGCTTGTTTAATGGCACTACGGTGATTACCCATACGTTCTTTAAATTTTCTATCGGTTTTACCGATATAATTTAGACTGCAGGGGCAGATTATTTGATAAACAACATACATTGAATCACATGTGAGACGATGTCGTATGTTGAATTTTTCCCCCGTATGTGGATGGGAAAACGAATCACCTGGGAGTAAGAACTGACAAGTGACACAGGAACATTTGATGCAACCCAGTTTGGGTATTCCAAGAAATGTGGGTAAAAGTTTTGTTTTGGGCATCTGAATTTCAGTTTTTACTAACATGTCACGAAGGTTGCGACCTCTCGAGTAGCATGGCATAATGTTTTTATTAGAAAATGGTAAACTGCCATCACTTTTGATAATGGGCCAATGTTTTTTAACTGAAGATATAATATGCGGGGAATTGACGTTGTATTTATTAACCCATGCCATGCGGGTATCCGAAGTATTTTTAACTTTAATGTTTTTATTAACCGCTGCTGATTTAGACTCCTCAAGTAGTTTAGCACGGTCCAAAGCAAGAACCCGTTTCTTACAATCCTCCAGTACCTGTAGAGAATAACCTCTAGTAATAAATTTCTTTACAAGATTTTCCAACTGCTGCATACAAATATCCATATTATTGTTAATACGGAATATTCGAATCATCTGAGAGTTAGGTAACCCATTTATCAGATTTTTTGGGTGGCAACTTTGGGGTTTAAGGAGTGTATTCCTATCTGTGATTTTAGTATACACAGATGTATTAAGGCTGTTATTAACTAATTGAATATTCACATCCAAAAAGTGCACTTGGTGTTTGCTTATTTCAAAGGTGAATTTAGTGGGATTCTCACGGGTGTTGTATGTCTGGATCGCTTCAGACAAAATCTCACTATTACCACACCAGATGACCAGGAGGTCATCTATATATCTTTTAAAAAAATAAATGTGGGGTGAAAGTAATGGATTAGAGAAAAACAAATCAAATTCAATAGAAAACATGTATATATTAGCATAGGCTGGTGCCACCGAAGATCCCATGGCACAGCCACGAACCTGTAAATAAAATTCATTATTGTAAACAAAAAAGTTGTTAGTAAGAATTAAGTCCAGTAAACATAGGATAAATTGAATTTTATCGGTATTAAATGCACTTTTGGACTCCAAAAACCTTTTAACCGCACACAGTCCCATATCGTGTGGAATGGTGGTATAAAGGTTAACCACATCAATGGTTACCAGATGACAATCATCCGGTAAGGTAGTCATCTTTTCAAACTCGCATAAGAGGGTAGTAGTGTCAAGTAGAAATGAAGGTTCACATCGGATAAGGGGTTGAAAAAGTGAGTCCAAAAAAGTTGCAGCAGGTTGTAATAAGGAGCCTGTGGCCGACACAATTGGACGGCCAGGAGGAGGGTCCAGGTTTTTATGAATTTTTGGAATTGTATATAGTGCAGGTACTATTGGATGAGAAGGTAAAAGAATAGCTGCGGTAGATTCTGAGATGACTCCCGAGTCCGTGCCAAATAGCAAAACTTCTTTCAATTTCTTGGTGCATTCCAGGGTAGGGTTGGAACGCAGTTTACGGTAAGTATCCGTGTCAGCCAGTTGGCGCATAACCTCAGTATGATATGCATCAAAGTCTTGCAGCACAATTGCCCCGCCTTTGTCGGCGGGACGGATAATGAGATTCTTATTATCTGCCAAACGCTTGATAGCCTGTCGCTCCAGAATTGACAGATTAGGGTGATATACAGGAGGATCTGACATAAGGACTGCCACGTCTCGATCCACCAACCGTGAGAATGTTTTAATACTGGCATTATGTGTTTGAGGATCAAACGATGAGGGCGGACAAAATTTTTTGAGTGCAGAAGGAATAACATCTTTCTCAGGGATGTTAGTTGCAGGGGGCTTGTTATGAAAAAATTCCTTGAGCTTAAGATTGCGGACTAGGTCATTCTTGTCCATATGCCACTGTAATTTATCAAATTGCACAGAAGGCACAAAAGAAAGGCCTCTGCTTAATAAGCTCACCTCACTTTCAGAAAGCTCATATGAGGATAAGTTGAAGATCAGGTCTACCTCTGAGTGGGCGGCCGACCCACTTTCGGCTTGTTCTTGTTTTTGTTTTTGTCTTTTTCTCCTACACTGGCCTCCTCGTCTACTAAAATATCTCCTGCGATCACTCTTGCTCTGCGGGTGCGAACACCTAAAGGGCCACTTGTAGTATTTTTGTCAATGTCGCTATTAGAACTCGCCAAGTCCTGGGAAGAATCTGTATCAAACCGATGTTTAGGACGTATGTTCTGGCGTTTGTTCCTGCGAAAAAAGGGGACCCTCTTTTGGGTATCAGGGTTAGCACCCGACAGCCAGCGATAGACATTATGTCTTTCGTAGTCGCCCTCCACTTTTGCAAGTTTTTCTTTTTTGAAAGCCAACAAATCTTTTTTATATGTCGCTATTTGGGTACTTAGGCGATTAAGCCAATCAGGTTCTTCATCTGCCACAAGTGCAGGAAGATTAGTATGTTCAAATGCAGCGATTTTGGTTTTAATAGCTGCAAGTTCCTTCGATGACTGCTCGATAACTAAAATCATAAGATCAAAAGAACATTTGTTTAAAATACCAATCCAGCGCTTGCAAAATAAAGGGTCAAAACGGCCAATTGTGGGACAATTGCGCACACGAAAACCCCGAGGGATTTTTTTGGCTTTATAGTAATCGCTAAGGGAGAGTGTGTGTAGGTAAAAATCCACCTCTTTCTTTTTTAAACGTAACAAGTCACGATAGATGATGTCAGGTGTACTGGCATCAATTTCATCCACAATGCCTTTTTGCGCAAGGATTTTTTCAATTTCTGCCTCAGAGTAACTGTGCATATCACTCATAGGGAAGTTGAAAGGATCTGTGGTGGTATCAATTCCACCTTCCGCCATCTCAAAGGTAATAAAGTTCCAAAACACCAAGTGAAAAATAAGGTGCAGCAAAGAAGTAGTTAAAATCAAACTCCAGCCGGAGCAGACATCCAGAGATGGGTAGACAATGAATAAATGATGGGTGCCGTATCAGGAAGAATCCGTAGAAAGTCCCATATACAAATGGAGGGATAGGCACTCCCAATGACAGGAATCAGCTGCGGCGGGTGCCCTCACAAAGGGGGTACATAGAAGCCAGGGGCGCGGCACTCCAACCTTTTCTTTATCAGCGATAAATAACACGCAAGACTGCAGTGTATATATTAACGTTTCAAATATTTAAATTTGTCTTCAGAATAATACAGACATAAAAAAAGACATACCTTTATAGTATACACCTATATACGAGACGTGGCAGTCCTTATGTCAGATCCTCCTGTATATCACCCTAATCTGTCAATTCTGGAGCGACAGGCTATCAAGCGTTTGGCAGATAATAAGAATCTCATTATCCGTCCCGCCGACAAAGGCGGGGCAATTGTGCTGCAAGACTTTGATGCATATCATACTGAGGTTATGCGCCAACTGGCTGACACGGATACTTACCGTAAACTGCGTTCCAACCCTACCCTGGAATGCACCAAGAAATTGAAAGAAGTTTTGCTATTTGGCACGGACTCGGGAGTCATCTCAGAATCTACCGCAGCTATTCTTTTACCTTCTCATCCAATAGTACCTGCACTATATACAATTCCAAAAATTCATAAAAACCTGGACCCTCCTCCTGGCCGTCCAATTGTGTCGGCCACAGGCTCCTTATTACAACCTGCTGCAACTTTTTTGGACTCACTTTTTCAACCCCTTATCCGATGTGAACCTTCATTTCTACTTGACACTACTACCCTCTTATGCGAGTTTGAAAAGATGACTACCTTACCGGATGATTGTCATCTGGTAACCATTGATGTGGTTAACCTTTATACCACCATTCCACACGATATGGGACTGTGTGCGGTTAAAAGGTTTTTGGAGTCCAAAAGTGCATTTAATACCGATAAAATTCAATTTATCCTATGTTTACTGGACTTAATTCTTACTAACAACTTTTTTGTTTACAATAATGAATTTTATTTACAGGTTCGTGGCTGTGCCATGGGATCTTCGGTGGCACCAGCCTATGCTAATATATACATGTTTTCTATTGAATTTGATTTGTTTTTCTCTAATCCATTACTTTCACCCCACATTTATTTTTTTAAAAGATATATAGATGACCTCCTGGTCATCTGGTGTGGTAATAGTGAGATTTTGTCTGAAGCGATCCAGACATACAACACCCGTGAGAATCCCACTAAATTCACCTTTGAAATAAGCAAACACCAAGTGCACTTTTTGGATGTGAATATTCAATTAGTTAATAACAGCCTTAATACATCTGTGTATACTAAAATCACAGATAGGAATACACTCCTTAAACCCCAAAGTTGCCACCCAAAAAATCTGATAAATGGGTTACCTAACTCTCAGATGATTCGAATATTCCGTATTAACAATAATATGGATATTTGTATGCAGCAGTTGGAAAATCTTGTAAAGAAATTTATTACTAGAGGTTATTCTCTACAGGTACTGGAGGATTGTAAGAAACGGGTTCTTGCTTTGGACCGTGCTAAACTACTTGAGGAGTCTAAATCAGCAGCGGTTAATAAAAACATTAAAGTTAAAAATACTTCGGATACCCGCATGGCATGGGTTAATAAATACAACGTCAATTCCCCGCATATTATATCTTCAGTTAAAAAACATTGGCCCATTATCAAAAGTGATGGCAGTTTACCATTTTCTAATAAAAACATTATGCCATGCTACTCGAGAGGTCGCAACCTTCGTGACATGTTAGTAAAAACTGAAATTCAGATGCCCAAAACAAAACTTTTACCCACATTTCTTGGAATACCCAAACTGGGTTGCATCAAATGTTCCTGTGTCACTTGTCAGTTCTTACTCCCAGGTGATTCGTTTTCCCATCCACATACGGGGGAAAAATTCAACATACGACATCGTCTCACATGTGATTCAATGTATGTTGTTTATCAAATAATCTGCCCCTGCAGTCTAAATTATATCGGTAAAACCGATAGAAAATTTAAAGAACGTATGGGTAATCACCGTAGTGCCATTAAACAAGCTCTTGCTTGTGGTCACAGCGAACAGCCGGTGGCACGCCATTTCGCTGAGAACCGTCACCCGCTCAATAGCCTTCGCTACAGAATGATCGATTGTGTGCCCCCCTCTATTAGAGGTGGGGATCGATCAAAAAAATTACTCAGACTGGAAGCACGCTGGATTTATAAACTTAATGTTATAGCACCTTATGGTTTAAATGAGAATCTTTCGTTCTCTGCGCTTAAATAAATCCAGCCACTCTGCGTGGGTTCATAACTGTCCCCACATGTCTTTTATACTGCTGCTATATTTATCTATAGTGATACTGTTGCTTTATATTCTTACTGTGTATTGTTATTGTCATTATGTTGCTGTTTGTTTTGGAGTTATATCTCTCAGTACATGAGTTCCGCTTTGTTGTTATGGTGATTGTTTATGTGTCGTTGTCAGGCTGCGCCGTAGGGTTGCGGGCGCCGCAAGATGACGTCACTCCTTTCCGGCGCGTGGACGGGTGGGTGGTCCCGCTCCTGCACGCTGACTACGGTGATGGTGTATACTATAAAGGTATGTCTTTTTTTATGTCTGTATTATTCTGAAGACAAATTTAAATATTTGAAACGTTAATATATACACTGCAGTCTTGCGTGTTATTTATCGCTGATAAAGAAAAGGTTGGAGTGCCGCGCCCCTGGCTTCTATGTACCCCCTTTGTGAGGGCACCCGCCGCAGCTGATTCCTATCATTGGGAGTGCCTATCCCTCCATTTATATATATATATATATATAAATGTGTACCATACGAGATTATGACTCATGCAAAGAAAGTTTCCAACATAAAACCTTTAAAGTAAATCATTATAATTGTAGCTATAAATACCCCTTCTCAATTTGTTCTATTATAGATTAGCTATGATGCAACAATGTATTGCTTTTATTCATGATTAACCTTAGTCAACTGCTGGGAACACAGTAAATTTAATAAGCAAAAATAAAAATAGGCCCTTTTTCCCTCAATGTAGACATAATTTATTGGGCTTGAAGCCATCATGCTCATTTACATAATTGACATCATTATCTGTCAGGTTTCCTGGCTTGGACTGGCAGTCATTACGAGATCATTAGAGTGAGGGTTGTAATAAGGTTAGAAGGGCAATGGGCTGCATTTTAATCACTGAAGAAGAGACTAGCGATAGAGGCCTGAGGGAGAAACTATTGAAGCGGCTAGAGGATTTTTAATGACCAAATCAAGTTATGAAAATCACCACCTGTGTCTGAATGAACTGTATAATTTCAGCTTGGAGCGAGAGTGAGAGACTAGAATAGTGGTGCAATCAGTCTTTCTATTTTGGCTACAGGTACATGGCACAGGATTCTCAGAGTCTCTAGGAGCTGAAAATATATCAGAAAATACAGCAGAGTAACTTTACTAAAAAAAAAAGAGGCAAACGTTGAGATAAATTTGTTTTTCATACATTTCAATATTCAATTAGAAGTCAATTTATTTTGAACTGCCGCCATGATGTTTGGCTGTACATGTCTGCGACCAATATTGCCAATTTGGTGCAAGAGAAAAGTGGTAATGAAGTTTACGTTGAGGTTGGGTACCGATAGCTCTTGGTGGACATCAACGAGAACTCATTTTTCCCCCAATGAGTTATACACTCATAATTTATCATTACACCCCTTTTACTCCGTTATTATTTCATAATGAAGATAATTTTATCACATAAGCTATACTGCATCTAACCACTAATCAAATTTAAGATGATAGTTCTATTTCACATGGGATGTTGCCAAAGGTAAACAATCAGATCCTGTTTATTATCTTCTAGAGGGTGCTAAGTAAATAAGAAGTGAATTCTGATTGGTTGGCCATAGCAACAGCACATGTGAAATAGAAATACCATCTTAGTTAGTTTCCCCTTATGTGTCTTAGATTTGCAGTGGACTCAGGATTAGGGTTACCACCTCATCCCTTTAATTCCGGACACATATTAATTACACAGGTTCTGTGGCCGGCTGACTTCAAGACTCCATTTCAACTGTTTTTTTTTTTTTTTAAACAGCCACAGAACCTGTGTAATTAATATGTGTCCGGAATTAAAGGGATGAGGTGGTAACCCTACTCGGCATCCTATTGCATGCATCATGGGAACCATTTGGTGGGTATGCAAACTACGGTGGGAAATTTACTAAGATAAGAGTTGTATATCACATGGGATGTTGCTATAGGAAACCAATCGGATACTATCTATTATATTCTTGAAGGTTCTAAATAAATAAGTAGATTGTGATTGGTGTCACATAGCAACATCACATATAAAATACAGCTTAGGGGGCAATTCTGACCCACTTGGCGCGGGCTGAAATCACTACCCCGGTCAATGTCTGGGGTTTGTGCATGCGCGACTATGCAAATGTGCAAGCTATCGGAGCGAATGCCTTCGGTGAGTTTCACACTCGCCTGGGCATTCACTCAACAGTGGGCAGGATGGGGGAGGGCGTATGGTGGAAGCAGGGGGAGTCCCAGCATTGTATCGGCACACCCATAGAAACACTGGGGATACTACTGGGAATGCATTCATGCCTGCTGGGGGCAAGCTGCTGACGTCACGAGACATCAGTGCCAGCCACGAATTGTCACAAAGCGTACGCTAGAAAAGTCAGTCCATGCTGACTTTTCTTTACGAACAGTGGAAAAAATAATTCGATGGTGAGCCACCGCATTCAAATGGATGTGTGGATGAACGCATCAACTTGCATGCTAGTGTGAGAATTCGGGTGGCGGGGAGGAGGGGGCAGAAGTTCACCGAAGTGGCATGTACCTGCATGCTAGAAAGTAAAAATACGCAATCTATCAAGCAGGTCTGAATCAGGCACCTTTTTAAATGGAGCTGTAGGCACCTTGACTAGCTTAAGCTTGGAAGCAGGTCCCTTCTTCTTGCTTGGCCCCTCAAGGTAATTAGTACCCTTTCCCCTTCTTGGCACCAGTGTTTATAGCCCTACAGATTCAACCATCTATAAAATACAGTTCTAGTAACAGTAACTAGGGATACATGTACAGGAGGTGGCACATACAAATAATACAATTTCACTCAAATCTGATTTGTAGGTGGAACTTGAAATTCTGCAGGGAATATCATTTTCTGTGATCAGCCACAATGGGAGGCAGCGAGGGCATTTTCCTCTGGGTGTGGTGGCATCATAGGTGCTGAATCTGTGGGTGCTTGAGGGCCCGAGCACCCACTGCACTCCCCCTCCTTCATCTCTGGCACAGGTACTTTGTGGGCATTTATGTACAGTACCTGCACTGTGTGGGCATGTATGTATTTGGCACTGTGGGGGCATTTATGTATTTGGCACTGTGGGGGGGGGGGTTGTACCTGCACTGTGTGGGCATTTATGTATTTGGCACTGTTGCCATAATTTGAATATTGGAGAAACTGTGCTGCATAATATAAATCAGTATTATTTTGTGGTCACGCCCCTTTCCCATGAAGCCACTCCCCTATATTTTTGGCCTTAGCACCCACCAGCAAAAACAGAAATCGGCACCTATGGATGGCATTTGCACATGTGAGATTATGTGGGGGATCCAGTGAACATTTTCCTGGTGCCATTTGCTCTTAGGGTGCACCATTGTTGGCTGGCTTCCATCACCTAGACATACAGGATGGAAGTGTGATTGATGATCATTATGGAGATCTTGCCCATTACAATCAATCAGATTATATATACAGTATGGTATTAGTAACCAGTCTAGAACACTACATGATAATAGAATTCAGAGATATTGGTTACATATACTGTATTTGCGCAATTATATGTATGTCCCAAGCCGTCGCCAAGGCTTCTCTGTATATTGGGGGTCCCTAGCGCTATATCTCGGTGCAGCACCCCCAAAAAAACAGCATTAGCTAGAAATCCTAGAGTAGCACACCAGTGAAAATACTATAGACTTAATAGAGATTAGTGATAAGAAGCCGAAGCTATATATAGAAAGTGAGAAAGAAGAAAATATTGAAAAAAAACAGAGAAGCCTTGACATTGGCTTGGGGGCATACACATAATTTGCACAAATATACACAGTACAGTATGTAACCAATATCTCTGAATTCTATTATCATGTAGTGTTCTAGACTGGTTACTAATACCACTCAGTGTGCTGGGAGAAACCATGGATAGTTACTTACTCAGTATTACCCCTTCTTTCCATGCACCTGCATGGTATTACTAAACTAATTGAGCACCTCCCACTAGCAATATGTAAGTTATGGTTACTGATAAGCTTGTTTGAAGTAGAGCTTGTTCAAAGGTGGTGGATGTTGTCCAGCATTTTCATCGAGCAAGTCATAGAATCCCAGAACAGTGGGACAGAACCGTATAAATATTAGATGTGGGAGTTAGAGGAAGAGATCAAAGTGGATGTGAGTCAGCATTAAGTGGAGCAGAAAGGGTTGGAGGGGGTGTGGTGTTAGTAGAAATAAAGTTGGGATATAGGAGGGAGTTGAATAAGTCACATGCATGTATAAGTGAGGGTAAGGGTTTAACCTCTTCAGTGGCAATCCCGAGAATTTTCCGGGCTGTGCCTCAGTGCCCAGTCTGGCAAGCCCGGAAAATTCTCGGGATTGCCACTGTTTGGAGTCGGGCAGCGCTGCTGAGTTCACTCCCCTCCGGGTTTTCAATAGAAGTCCCCGGTGCCGGCTTATGACAAGCCGGCTGCCGGGGACAGCGATGCGGTGGGGGGGGGGGGGCGCAGGACCGGGCAGCCGCTGATTGACAGTTCAGCGGCGCTGCCCGAACCCAGGGGGGTAGTGGTGGTTTTTTTTTAAAGGGAGCGCTCCCCATAAAAAACTCGCCCAGTGGGGAGCGCTCCCAAAAAAAAAAAAAAACACCACTGAAGGGGTTAAACTGATTTATGTTGTGGATGTGGAGCCATTTAAGCAATTTGCAAAGGTTGTAGACCATGATAGAGATAATTGAGCATCTTGGAAGCATTTATGATAGAACGAAGTGGAGAGAGATAAGTATGGGAAATCCAGAGATACTGCAGTAATCAAGGCTAAAAATAAGAAGCTCATGAATGATGTTTTAGTGATTCTCATGGTTAGGAGAGGGCTGGATCTAAAGATGTGGAAGCAGCAGGACAGTGAAATAACTTGAATATGGGATGCGAAGGACAAGGACTCAAGTACGATGCCCAAAAAGCGGACTTGAAAGCTGTCAACAGTGAGACTGGGGGAGCAGATAGAGTCTTGTATTT
This sequence comes from Crinia signifera, assembly GCF_055691185.1. NCBI lineage: Eukaryota > Metazoa > Chordata > Amphibia > Anura > Myobatrachidae > Crinia > Crinia signifera. The sequence goes on from NC_139221.1 coordinate 320,967,523, forward strand.
GGAAAATCTTTGGAACTTCCAGGAAGGAAGCCACTTGTGTTCTTTAGAAGGTTTCATAAATCTTCCCCATGCCAAATGTTCATGATGAATGGTGATACAAGCCTATGAAAAGAGCATGAATACCTGCTTGTTGGAATGTTGCTTCAGGAGTCATTGGACGTTGATTTGTTTTGATTCGAAGAGGTTGAACAGCTGTCTGCCTGGATACTATATTGTAGAAAATAGAATGTAAAATACATTTTTTTTGGGTACTTATGTAATATCTGGACTCCCGTTTTTCTTATGAGACCGCGTCCCCTCGCGGGGCTCGCTGCGCTCACCACGCTTCGGGCACGGTGGCTCGCTGCGCTCGCCACACTATATAAAATCAACTCCATGCGTAGTTGGATAGTAGGGGTATGAAAAAATGGTGTGCATTTAACATGGGAGTCCAGATAATACATAAGTACCTTTTTTTGTTTAGATGGTAAATGGGGCTTTATTGAGCACAATAAGTTTTTCAAGAAGAGGTGGTTTTTCCTACTTTACTATCCAAGTGGGCATAGAGTGAGAATATAATACTGTGCCAAGTGTAGTGAGGCACCGTGCCTCAAAGCATGTCATTTTTAGTTGGAATACAGATGGAGCAGCTCTCGCCATCCACCGCCTTCAGCCTGCAGCTGACGAAGAGGGCACTCATGCACGAAAGACGCTCATGCACCATTCCATCAGAGCCCTCCGCCGCCCACCGCCTCTGTACCTCACTGCAGCCCCCACCAGCTCCCCCCACTCCCTGCCAGTCTCCCTGAAGCAGAGACGGGCAAGGAAACCGCTCCCTGCCGCCGTACTGCGCCATGCTGACAAGGATGCACATTGGGGGGTCCTAACTGCACACCTTTCATCCACTTCCTCATAACTAGAGACAGGATTATATGCATTTGCATATTTGCATATGCATTTGCATATTTTGGCCATTCTCACTGGTTATTGCATATTTTAAATAAAATCTAGTGATGGTGCATATTTTAGGCCCGTCCTCTTCCCAACCGTGAGTTCCAGCACTGCTTTGCCCTGCTGCTGCTGGCCAGATAGTTGTAGAGTGTGCAGGCTGGGGCAATATCTTTGCAGAGTGGGGAACCTTGGATGTACGCTATGTCTGACACTGCTCTAGGCTGCCAATCCATGTTGTTAAAAGTCAGTCAGGCGGATGCCATTACATAGCGCTTGAACCTTTGCCTGCCCCTGGCCTGGGACTTTACACCAAGAGACAGACTACTGCAGCAGAGGAGGTGGGCAGAAGGGTTGTGACATCATGCGGCGCAAAGGAAATGCCATGTCACAGTGAGTATGCAGCGCAGGGAGGAAGCCTTCCACTGCGCCGCCCTCACACGCTATGCTGACATTTGATCCATCGGCGCTGAAGATGAGGGTCCGTGTAGTTGATGCAAGAAGAGCCTAGGACGCTGCAGTCTGCTGTAGCAGCCTGGAAGAAAAAAAATCCTATGTACAGCACTAGACATCTGCAGATGCTGTGGGCCTATTTTTGAGGTTTATTTGCAACTAATCATATGCTTATTTTTAAATAAATAAGTAAAAAATTACGGTACTTGTGTACTATCACGGCGCCCATCGCATCGCAAACCATATCGCATGCGATGCGATATCGGCCGATGTTCTACAATGGCATACAATTTTAAAATTGTATGCCATTGTATATGGCATACAATGCCATACAATGCGATGGGATGCGATTATAAATTGTATAAGCACCCTAATGGGTGCTTACAATGCTTAAATGCACCCCCACGCCACCCCCCAAGTATAAACGTGAACCCGAAGCGCAGCACAGGTATCCGCGTGTGCTCGCCACGCTTTGGGCTCGGTGGCTCGCTGCGCTCGCCGCACTTTATAAAATCAACTCCACGCCGACGTGGATAGTGGGGGTATTAAAAGGTCGTAGGACACATACCCCCACCCCTCGCGGGTTCGCTGCGGTCGCCACGATTCGGGCTCGGTGGCTCGGTGGCTCGCTGCGCTCACCGCACTTTATAAGAATAAACTCCACGCCGACGTGGATAGTGGGGGTATTAAATGGTCGTAGGATGCGTACCGCCGCCCCTCGCGGGTTCGCTGCGCTCGCCACGCTTCGGGTTCACATTTATAATTGGAGGGTGGCGTGGGGGTGCCTTTAAGCATTGTAAGCCCCCATTAGGGTGCTTATACAATTTAATATCATATATGCATTAAAATTGCATGCCATCGGGTGTATGGCATGCGATGCGATTAAAAAATCGGGCAACTAATTACCGGGGCGCCGTGCTAGTACACAAGTACCAAAATTACTTTTTTTATTATTTAATGTAGCATATTTTAACACCTTTTATGCATATTTTAAGTATTTTTCATGCATATTTGCATGCATATTGCAAGCTTTTTATGTTGCATATAATCCTGTCTCTACTCATAACTTACCTCTACGGAGTCCCATGGCGCTGCAGTGACACTTCACAAATCACACTTTTATGCACAATAGGGAAGTCACTGGAAAAATGGCCACTGCACCATTTTCCAAGTGATTTGTGAAGCCATTTTCTTGTGTATTTTCTTCTGTATTTTGCACATGAGCAGTATGGAAACTGCATATAAAAAAGTAAATTTCCCAGAGACCTAGTCAAGCTGTTGTACTCATTTTATCAGAGACTTGCACTGCCAGCTACAGTGGATAGGCCCAGATGGACTTGGGACCCTTTTCATCTTAATAATATTTTTGCAGCAGTAATATTACAGCAATTCCTTCCGCTGTGTGGCATGTTGCGGTGATGCCGGCTGCTGTAGAGTAATGGGACTCGCACTGCACATGCCTTCTGATGGTGTTTGTACAGAGACATGTTTATGTGAGTGTCACTGAAACTACAGTAGTTGGGTACAGAGAGACTGACCCACTCACATAGGAGTCCATACTTATGCATATTCAGTTGCCATACTGTTGGTGCATGATTGGGTGAAGCAACTGAATGTGTGTCCATGAAGTATTTCAGTGTCTATTGGAACTGCTAGTGGGCATTTCGAACACCACGGAATGACTTTGTTGCAGCATTAGCATAAAGTCACAGGTAGCGATAGATACAAAGGTTGCTGTAAGTGGAGCAACTACAAATTTTGCCACCCATTCCTAAAAACGTTCTGGCACCCCACTCCCAACAGGGGGGGGGGGGGGGCATTCTGTGATTGCCCCTTCATACTTTAGAAAATGTACCTCCCAAAATGGCTGCTGCATCCACAACTATCCTTAATAACTTTCTAATCTGAGGAAGGGGCTATTTTGGGAGGTACAGTACATCTCTCCCATGGTGCTGCTCCTCAACCTCCTACTCGACCATTGCCCTCACAGGACCCCAAGTGCCCATACGCATCACAGTGCCTCCAAGCCACCATGGGGTCTGCGGGGAATGTTGCTAAGCCAAAGTCAGCTCCTTAAGACCAATTCCCAGAAGCAAAACGAGAGAACCTTTAGGGACGAATGTAGAACCCCAAAGATATTTTCTATGGGTTCTAAAAGTTTTTGAATGCACTGAAGAATAAAAAACTGTCAAGGAGACAATAGAAGTTTATAAGCAAGGCTCAATTGCCTAGGTCTATGTAGAGTATGTGACCTACTGCCAATCAAATTAGAGGAAGATTAACAAGCCTTTATTTAAAAACCGAATTTAATGACAAAGAAACGAATGTAACCGTAATTGCATTTTTCATCAACCAATACACTGAATAGTTTTAAAGTTATTGAACAGAGCTGGTAACTTGTCTGTTCCCGGTATGAAACAACCTTTCCACCTACACGAAGGACCTTAACAGCAGTATGTCCGTCTAGGTGCTTTTATCTGCAGTTTCTCAGTCTGTCAATCATGTTGCCATAGTATTTGTGGATGAAAATAAGTATGCAATTTGTCCAGAGAGGAATCATAAAATACTCAGTACTTTGGGGATAATTTAAAGTTATATTACTGGTAAATTGAAAGCATTTAAGATCGTTATTATGCAGCTGTTCCAGGCTCGGAAAACCACTCAACTTGGAAATAAATAGATCTTTCCGTAGGTTGACTTCGTAATACAGATTTTTTTTTAAATGATGAAAACAGATGTTGTGGGGGAAAAACACAAAACTCCTTTACCAGCCTTAGGGAACTATTATTTAACATTATTTTATTATTGGGGAGGATCTAGTGGTGCCCCAGTGGTAAATATAAAAGCATGATACAAAGAAGTGAAGTGACGAATGTGCCCCAAAAAATGCTGTTTGTGCAACACTTCTCACTGGTGGATGTGAGTGGCGGCTCCTCGTGCAGTGAAAATGGTGTGCTGGTAGACAGGGCCGGTGCAATGCACTGGAGCGCCCCAGGCAAGTCGGGGTAGGGGTACCGCGGGGTACCTGCGGCACAGACACCCCTGCTCGCTCCAGCACCTAAGCTAACCCTCCATGCTGGGGGCGAGGGGTGAACTACCGCCCTCCAGTGGCCGGAGCCCTAGGCAAATGCCTAGTGCTGCCTAGTGGTGGTGCCGGCCCTGCTGGTAGACACACCGCACATCCATTTTGAAAAAAAGGAAGAAGGGAGCACCTACTAGTGTGCTAGCGGTGTTATTATTAAGGTGAAGCAAAGGGGTCTTTAAAAACACAACGTATCTGAAATAGGTCCTTAGACCACCACAAGAATAATTCATGAAAGATAAAACAATAAATATAACATAGGGGGTGGTTCGAGTTGTCTCGGTAAGCAGCGTAAATTTGCTGCTTATCAAGCACTTAGACTCCGCCCACTGGGGAACACCTGCCCCCACCGCTGAGCGAATACACACTCTGTTTTGAGAATGGATGTACACACTTACATGCGAGCGTATGATGGTCACCGACCATTGAATGATTTTTACCATCATTCGCAAATAAAAGTCAGTCTGAACTGACTTTTATTTGACTGTGAAATGTCTAAGAATGGGTGGGCGTTAACATCATGTGAAATTAGCCACCCACTCTGTGCAGGCATCGACCCGCCTGCGTTCGTATGGGGATGCTCAGCATTTTTGCGGGTCCACCCACCTTTTTGTGGGCACAGGAAAATCTGGAGGTCCACATGCTCCAGCTCCCTGTCCACCTCCGCCCCGCCCCCCTGTGCGAACACCTCACTGACTGTGAAACTGTGCACACCGGTCCTGCACATGCGTATATTTGCATATACAAATGTGCAGAGCCAGTGGCGTAACTATAGCACCGCAGCCCCCGCGGTCGCGGGGGGGCGCTGTGCATATGGGGGCGCCGGGGGGGCTGCGGTGCTATAGTAATCCCCCCGCCCCCCATCCCCCGCATGCTTACCTGTCCGCGCCTCCCGGCTCCCCTCCTGGCTTCAATCAATGCTATGGAGATGGACTACGGTAAAATGGCCGCCCCATAAAGCAGACTGTTCTCTGAAACAGTCTGCGGTATGGGGGCGGCCATTTTATCGTGGTCTGTCTGCATAGAATTTATTGAAGCCAGGAGGGGAGCCGGGACGCGCGGACAGGTAAGCATGCGGCAATGGGGGGAGGGGGCACCAGGGGGGGCGGCCGGACAGACGGGTTGGCGGGCGGGGAGGGGGGACGCCCCCCCCATTAACGGCGGGGTGGCGCCCCAAACAAAGCTACGCTGCTGTGCAGAGCGGCACCGTCAGACCCCTGGATCAAATTTGACTCTGTACGAGCATCTGAATCACACCCATAGTGTCATATTATACAGTATATATAACTTTATTAGGAACACACAGGTTCCCCCAAAAAATCCCCACAATAATTATATCAAGGTTTAAAATACAAAATTAAATGCTGTTAAAAACACACATAAAAGATACAAAACAAATACAGTATAAGCTTATTTGTCCATAAAGAGGATCAGGGTCATGTTTCATTTTGGTATGACTTCATCAAGGGGTAAAATTTTAGAATCACTTCCTAATATTAAAGGGCTTTTGGAGCAGTCGTAATGCAAAACTGCTCCAGACCCTTTAATTCACATTTTTTTTAGTAATCAGTTTGCATCTCCTATACATGTAACGGGAAATCCAATCTGTCCTATTTAACTTAAAAATTGTGAAAAATACAAAACTGCAGTGAGCCCTGTGATAGTAACGCTATCTTCAGATGGCATAATCACAGGGCTCCCTGAGATTTCCCTACCCCTAGACATGTTTCTTTGGGGGTTATTCATAGTTCATCAATTTGACGGACAGGAAGTTTGCATTTTGCGGTGGTAACCATTCGTTCTTCTTGTAAGGTCTGAAAAAACGCAGACATGCGTTTTCAGGGAGCGTCTGTGACTTCAGTTCCAGCCTTAATCAACCTGTCTCTGTCTCAGAGCTGTGGAAGGGTCAGACTTACAATATTAACATTTGCACAGACTGAGAAAATCATTAGATGGTGAGTTCATTGCGTATAGATTTGCATTTGGATATTTTAAGACTTGCACAGAGCGGGTTTTCACTCTGACTGGGCGGCGGTTATCTAATCACAGTCATCACGTCTGAATTAGACCCGGTCTGCAGGCTGACGATAAAAAGGTTGAAAGTCAATAGGTCAGAGGCAGAACTCTGTGAGGCAATGGAGTCATCTGCCACCGGGCTCCTGCTCCTAAGGGGGCACCTCTCCTCCCCTGCAAGTTTAAATCAGTTAATTGAAAGCCGTTGATATTGCTAATGTGGCTGACTCCCCCTTCTAACAGCATTTTTGCAAGTGTCACACCCTGTATTAGATCCCATGACCTTACTGGAGACAGACACCTTACCGATTGAGCTATTGGGGGGGGGGCACCAATACTTATCTTGCCTCCGGGCAACTGCGATGAACGTACGCCACTGCAATAAGTCATCCACTATTGGCAACAGGCCATAGATCGCCACATGATAAAGCTCAACCGTACCTTAGGTCGACATGGTCAAAATGTCGACTTGTGCAATATGTCACCACTGGACATGTCAACATGAAAATAGGTTGATACGAGTGACTCTTCATGAGTCTCTTTACATGAGTCACTCTACATATACTCACCTACAACCAGGGGCTGGTGTTCGGTGATATTGACATCGCCCCCCCCCCCCTTATAGCCCAAAGTAAAGTTAAGCACCCCCTTACCCCTCTGCATGCTGCCGCCTCATTCCTGGTCCGGCACCGCAGATATCCTCCTGGCTCCGTCTCCTGCAGTTCTAATGAAAAATTACACAACAAAATGGCTGCCCCCATACAGCAGACAGTTTTTTATGAATGTTAGAGGAGGCGGCGGCCTCCTCTAGTATCCTTACAAAAAAAAAACATACTTAAAAACAGCGTTTTACCACCCCCAAACGCTGGCTTCCTCTCGCTCAAGCTCTGGCTATTTTGGCATTTTACAATACATACGCCTTTTCAGTTACTAATTCGCGCATCACTCAATTTGAAAAATCAATGATCAGCTCTGAACCAGACCCTTAATCAGCATATAACTTACTTTGCACAAACCTCTTGGAATTGAATTCAAATATCAGAAGTGCTTCCGCGGGTAATTATAACACATCTGTATTTTGTTATTTAGTATCCTCTGATTACCAAGGTTTTTAAGTTTATTAATATATACATTCTGTTAGGAAAACTCAAAGACCTGTGAAGCTTCTAAAGTAAAAATGCATTTGACAAAATGATGGTCCACAGAGGAATTTGGGAGATTTTAGCAAAGGTAATCTATGTACAAAAGAGTTCAGACATCCTGCCAAAAGTACTTGATGTATGCCCTTCACTGTCCAACAAACTCTCCCTGAGGCTCGGCACATGCCAACTTATCAACCCCAGCTCGCTGGCATGGCTGATAGACTCTAGTGTATATGTGAATGACATTAGAGTATTTGTGGCACTGGAACATTTTATCTGCTGTGGTCAGTAAGATGATTGAGCTCATTTTAAATATCTCACCGTGACTTTGTTCAAACTTCCTTTATTCAGGCTAAGTGGAATACTGTACGGCATATAGATACTTTATTTTATCTTTCTGTACATACAGTATACTGCGAGGCTTTAAAGGAGTTCTCATTGTTTTATAGATGATAGTCATTTTTTTCTAGGTGCCTGATTTCTAAACTAGGCAACACTTTCTAATTAGATCCAAAGAAACAGCTATCTCCAAAATGCATGCAACTTTTCTACGCATTTTTTTTTTTACTTATCGTAACTTGCAAACAAACAAAGTAACGGTTATTTAATTAACCAAATGGTTCCCGTTTTCCCATTCAACAAGGACATAAAGGGCCTGATTCTGGTCTAATGTTGCCAATCCTCCGCCGCCGTGCAAATTCCCCGCCTCATTGTGAATAAATGTTTTGCATAAACATCCACTGGCAGAATAGTGTAGGGGCGCAAAATCATTCGATTTTTGCCGACCATCGAATGGTTTTTCCCATGTAAGTCAGTCTTGATTGACCGATATTTGTGGCATCCGGGTCCGAGAACAGGGCAGACACATCATGCAAAATCAGCCACCGGAAGCCATCAGTCCGCCTGCGTTTGCATGGAGACGCCTAGCGTTTTCCTTGGCGCACCCACATTTTTGTAGGTGCACCCAGAAAATGCTGGGTGTCCCCATGCAAATGCCCCCTGCCTGCCTCCATACCACCCCCCCACCCCCCTGTGTGAACGCCTTGCAAATCACTGAAGGTGTCGGCACAGTGGCCCTGCACACATGCTTATGCGAATATGCGCAGAGCGCAAACATTGGTCCCTGGTGTGAATAGGCCAGAGAGCAAGCAAACCAGAATCAGGCCCAAAGTACCATTAATAAAAGCCCTATGAGACAAAGGGCCTGATTCAGACGTGTTCGCATATGCACCCTCATCTCTCTCATTTTCTATACTTGAAGTAATGCATGTCTGTTGTAATGGAGGCTCTGTCTGTCATAACATGTAACGGGGGCTCTTCATGGCATAATGGTGTCTCTGCCCAGCGTAATGTGTAACGGGGGCTCTGCCTGGTGTAATGTGTATCAGAGGCTCTGCCTGGCATAATGTGTAATGGGGGCTCTGCCCAAGGTAACATGTAACAGTGGCTCTGCCTGGTGTAACATTTAGCGAGGGCTCTGCCTGGCAAAATTTGCAACAGGGGCTCTGCTGGCATAACATGTAATGAGGGCTCTGCCTGTCGTAATGTGTAATGGGAGCTCTGCCTGTTGTCATCTAATGGGGGCTCTGCCAGTTCTGCCTGGCTCTGCCTGGCGTAACGTGTAGCAGGGGAGCTCTGCCTGGCATAATGTCTAATGGGGGCTGTTACTGGTCTAATGTGTGTAATGGAGGCTCTGCCTAAGATAATATATTTAATGGATGCTACCTGACATAATGGGGACTCTTCCTGTCGTAACGTGTAGCGGTGGACACTTCCTGGCTTAATGTGTAACAGGGATGTGCCTGCCATAATGTGGGGCTCTAATGAGCATAATATGTATAAAGGGCTCTACCTGGCATAATGGGGGCTCTGTCAGGCGAAACGTGTAATGGTGCTCTGCGTGGCATAATTGTGGTACCCTGCTCTTGGGGTACCCCTTCTGTGCCTTAGATATACATTGGTGGCCAGCGCTACCTATAGACATACATTAAAAATGAATACATTACCTCCAGGGACTGCTAGGCAACCGCTCCCCACCAGCCCTCATCATACAGCAGGCATTAGGACCGAGTACCGTTGTAAGGTATGAACAGAGTGGGAAGAAAAGTTCTCCCGGGATTGGTGGAGAAGAGAGCGTCAAGGGACGTTACTGTGCAGGGCCAAGGTCCAGGAGGAGGTTGAACTAGTTCCATCTAGTTCATCCCACCCATTACAGGTGGTAGTTGAACTCAGTCCCACCCTGTTCCCCCCTACTTTAAGCCCAGGGATGAAAATACCTTTTAAAAGTGATAAAGTTGATATTTTTACAAAATGTCTCTTTTTTTGTGCTTATTTTTTTATTATTTGATCGGTTGATCCAACGCAGATGTTTTTATTCCAAAATCTGACATTAGTAGAAGCCATATGTACTGTTCTTACCAGGACGCTACCCAGCATGACTACTAGTTGTTTTTCTTGTTTGCTTGTTTTGTTTGTTTTTTATTTTTAATAAATTTGTGAAGATTTCCGTAATTGGAAGATTCGCTTTATGGTTCCTATCATGCTTGACATTTCTGGCTGATGTTGCTGCTTTTTATTAGAATTATAGCAGTCAGCTGGGATGTGTTCACTGTTGTTATTGTTCCAATCTAACGTGTGCATATTGTACTGTAACACTGTAAAATCTATCTTTGTGATCTGTGTATATGATGTAAACAAGTTTTACTGGTGCCAAAACGGCTGGATATTAGATGTTGTGTGGAAGAAAAAGAAATTACTTTGAATGACTTTATCTAATATATATCTTTGTTTATATCTTATTTTAATACTTTTGGTATTTACGAAGCTGAATTGCTGTTAATATATCTGTAAGCAGGTAGAACTACGTACCTTAAAATAACTTCAATAATTGACACCTACGTTGAATAATTCCCAAATACTTGTAATAATTACGGATATTAAATGTGTCCTTGCATTCACAGTATGTGGCCTGTATAAAAACAATGGCCTAATGCTGATGTATATTCTAAATATAGAACTTACTTCTAATTAGTGAATGCGCAAGGACTCTCAAGTTTTGGTTCTAATTCCATGTTTTGAATTTGGAAAACCACCATCAAGCATTTTGGTTTGGAGTTCAAATTTGAAATCTGAATTTGGGGTTTTTAATTTCTTGAACAATGGATAAAAACAGGTTGGGGGGGGGTTAAGATACCTAAAGAACCAAATCGGACTTCAATTGTTCTACTATCTACAGTACTATCAACATTATTTACTTTATACAGTATTGGGTTATTACATAGCTGAAATTTGATGAAATCACAGCTAATGCTTTTAGACAGATTCTTCATCTGGTATGATGACACCTGTTGCTCACTTTGCACTACCACCCGACCCTCCTGTGGCATCAGAGGCACTTCTGCTCTAAAAAGGGGGCAAGACCTAATTTGAAGGGCAATGGCATCATGGGGAGCTCTGTTCCGGGGGTTTGTTCATCATCCATGGAGGCATTGGCTGCCCCCCGGAGACTGGGCTGTCTGCAGTGCTCACTCTTCCTCTGTGACAGGAGCAGATTGCTGCAGGAGAGTATCTCACAGCACCTGGCTCCAGGCTCCTGTCACTGCAGAAGAACCGGCACTTTGGTGTCACCCCTTCCGAGGTATAGCGACATCTGTGTCCAACAAAGCTCTTGCTGCAATTTTTGTTGTTGTTGTTGCTGTTTTCTTCTAACACTAATATTCTTATAAATTCAAATGTAATATAATAATCACAATTTATTTACGTGATAGCTGCAAGTGTAGTAGCTGCTTGTGGAAGCAGGTTAAACACTCATAAATCTCATGAGTGAGTATTGAAACTTGTACTTTGAATTAACACTGCACTAGAACAGATGTATTGACAGGAACAATTATCAATAATACATATGATTAATTAACATGTCCTATTTGTTCATCTTAAAATATATACGTATATTAACAACCGGTTAATCAACAAAAATCACAGTAACTTCGGTTAGAAATATTTCATTTATAGAACTGTAATAAATTTGAGAGGTGGATCAAATGGTATATCGTTAATGGAATCCTTGGGACTGGTTAATTTAATGTCATTATCTACCAGGACTGTTGATTTGAGATAATGAGGGTATGCGCTAAAAAGGAAAAATGTAATAAAACCGCCGCTATCAGGGTTTTAACAGCATTCTGGTATGCAGGAAAATGCACACGCTGGGTTTTCGCTTCTGAAGGGCTTCTTACCATGACCTGCTACCGCCCCACACAGACCACTGCTGCCACACCAACCCTCACTCACCTGTGTCTGGGCTGCCCAGACCAGTAAACTCTTCCTCCCTAGCCTGTACATCTCCTCAGGGAGGAGGAGGCGGAGCCCGCATTGCAGCAGCAAGCGGCAGTCGGGTAGGAGGAAGGGAGAGCCACTCGGGACCTGCCCATCCTCCGCCGGCTGCTTATTGCAAGAGCTGACCTTTGTGATACTTATTGCATATGTTAGAGAATATGTGATTAGTATCGATATGGTAGCCGGCGGATGTTAATGCATCCCGCCCAATGACATTACACTAACCAGGATTAAGGATTCCATTAACGATATATCATTTTATCCACCTCTAAAATTTATTACAGTTCTATGAATGAAATATTTCTAACTATATTTTATTGTTCATCCGCCCGGCGCAACAAACGAAAGCTCCAGGTGCTACGGCCGGATGAATAAAGGTAGTTATATCTGTATCTTGCAACAATTTATCTGATAAAATACTGGTGCAGCCAACGATACATAAGCCAAACAAAAACAAAAAGGTGAGAACTTCGGAACATCTGTATGACATCAAAAGAGGACTTAAGACCCACAGCCTATCAGCACTCAAATTTATCAGCTTTCAAAAAGCTCAAAAAGATTGGAGAGGAGGAGACTTCATAACCCTACTATGGGACTAAATTCTAAAAGTATTCTTACAGTTAACAAAACATCACACACGTATTCACTGAACAGCCTCCCCAGATTTTAAATGTAACATTTTATTTTTTATTTTGATTTTATTTGTAATATAATTACATTTTTATCTATTTATTTCACTGTCTATTTATTTATTTGCTTTTATAATTTTTTTTTATATTTGTACCAATAAAAAAAGACCAATTGTCAAGTAAGCATTGCTTTTAAGCCTAAAAGGAACATGTGGTTGCCACCAAAAGATGGACTCCCTGTTCCTGTTTTATCAATAAAGACCATATTGTACAAAGAGCATTAAAAAAACACTTATACAATAGAACATTTGACAAGTAAGCATTGATTTTAATCCTAAAAGGAACATGCAGTTGCCACCAAAATATGGACTTCTTGTTCCTGTTTTGTCAATAAAGAACACAGAATTTACAGAGACACTCAGAATCCCTTTAGGATTTAAAAGGTGGGAAAAAGGAGGGTAACATAAGAAGACCTGCTGGTTACAGCTGCACTGTGATCAGGAAAGTTTTTTGCAGCATCTGACTTCATCAACAGGTCCTGGAGACCATCCAGTGGAGTGAATATCACAATCTGCTGGAGCAGATCCAAAACCTCCCATGGTAAGATCAGGGTTAGTTTTTAACCTCCTGAACTCTCTGCACCCCGCTACAGCAACAAAAAAGAGCTAAACATTGCTCTCAATATTGTGCATTTTTTTAAAGAAAATTTTTGTATTCAAATTTTCTTAATAATTCATTTCACTCAACTCCCCCCTCCCCCTCCCAATTGCTCTCCTCTTGTTACCCTGTACACCACACACTTTCAGCTCTAAGATAAACTTTGTCTTTACATGTAAACCTTTTCCCACTAAGCCACTCAAAAGTGCAGCAACCTATTCCCAAATTCCAAATTTTGCCAGATTTAGGGGGGTATTCAATGCCCCGCCACTTTTCCAGATGGAGGAAATATCGTCGGGGCCCTATTCAATGCTATCTTCCCCGACAGCATTGAACAGGGATCTTGGCAGAACGGGCCTGACTTTACAAGCAGTCAGCCCGTTCTGCCGAGAATTATTGAGCTCCCGACCCACCTGTCAAACCTTAACACAGGTGTCCTAAGGCGAGCTCAGGAAGGACAGAAACCTCCCATGTAGCAGAAGGGTAAAGGCCGTATCTCACGGTCATGCGGTATTTCAGCACTTGGCAGGTGGGAATCAATATCCGAGCCGGCCAAGAACCCGGGATTGAATATCCCCAAAAATCTCGGGATTGGAGCCTTCCCGAATACTGAAATAAAAAAAAAATGGCCTGGGATTGGCCTCTTTTCTTACCACGTCTTACCATGCCAATTCATGCTGTTTTAACGCCACAACTACGATACATGAATGTCACAACTACAGCAATGAAGAGAGTGGACTCAAAGTTGCTTCAATTGCAGTTCTTTAAAATTGCATCTTCAGTACTTACATTTTCCTTATATACAGTACAGTCGCTTTTAGCTTTTTACTTTGATCGCTGATAAATATACAAATGTAAACTGCAGAAGGTTCTCCTTATATGACCCAAAAATAGAGATATTGCATAAGAAATAATAAGCTACAGTATGGATTGTGTACATTTAAAATGTTATTAATTCCCTTACATTATACCCAATTAATCGTGTCTGTTGGGAACTGATAACGAGCGAAGAACAGAATAACAATGTATACTACAGTATAGAGACATATAGACTTATAGCAGGATGCTGCAAAGCATAACGTTTCTATGCGTTTGCTGTTATACTTACAGTGAAGTTATTTTTTCTCAGGGTTAAAATGAGCAGGTACGGGGTGGAGATGGTAATTGGGAAAAAAATGTTCCGAGTGTTACCAGTTTGAGGTTTGACCTGGTGCATTGTAAAAACAAGAAGACGCCGAGGTCCCATTTTACTCCAATGTATTATAGCAGCACTTTTCCACTCAGCAACTTTGAGTTTCTTTCCTTCATCTAGTTTAGAAACAAAATGGAAATATTATTTTCTTTACTGGTTTAGGTATAACAGCTAGTATTATACAGCATGCAGCAGTACAAAGGAATCGTACAGTACTGTTGGTGTTATATAGAAAGGAATAAGGAAGACCTAAAGGGAAACTTCCTCGAGACTGTCTCTCTAGGAACCATGAACCCTGCAGTTTTTTAATGTTTAATCCACCATTGTCAGGATGTTCACCATCAGTGAGGTTCTGCTCAAAATGTATCCACATGCTCCCTTATAATTGAATACAGTTGCTACATACTGTATAAACATCAGCATCCTATGCCCATATCAGGAGACACTACCGTTATAGAATAATGTAACTGTCTGCATCCTGTCATGATCCTGACTCTCAACACTCGTGTTCTAAGAGCAGTATGGATGGAAACTCTGGGCGAAATGTAATGGGTGACGTTTTTTTTCCATTTTCCGAAAATCACATATTTTATAGGGTGCGATTCGCGGCAAAAAAATCGCACTTTTTGCCGCGAAATCACACATTTTGAAGTGGCGATTTTTAGTCACACTTCAATTCGCATCCAGATGTTTTCCCATTGGAAAGCATCTAACATGCACATGTAATAGGGTGCGATCTTTGGTGAAGGTTACCAAAAATCGCCAAAAAATTAGACCAGGTACTGGCTGGCGAATTTGTGGTTCTCCAAGTCCCAGCATGTGGGAAAGGATTGCTGACTCCTAGTTCCACGGTATAAGAGAATAGTTTATCATCTATGTTTTTTACACAAAATCAGCTTGATGCCCACCCCCCAGGGGCATCGAGGACATCCCCGGGCTTCAGCATAGGCAGGTAAGTTCTGGAGGGGGGGGGGCGGCTTCTTTGGGGAGTCCCCACTTCCCCAGGACCCCTGCCCATGCTGACCGGTCAGGGGGATGAATGCTTTGGCCTTGTATAAAAAGTCTCCCCCCGGCTGTGGCATTACCCTGCTGGCTGGTTGGGCCCGGTGCTGGTTCTTGAAATACGGGGGACCCCTAGTCATTTTGTCCCCCGTATTTTGGGAACCAGGACCGGCCATGGAGCCTGGGGCTGGTTTTATAAAATCCACGGAACCCCGACTTGTTTGTTCCTGTGATTTTATGAAACCAGGACCGGCTCTTTCAGCCCGGGGCTGGTTATGCTCAGGAGGGGGGACCCCACGCCGTTTTTTTCCTGTTTTATTTTTTTTTACACAAAATCGCACATTTTCATGACTAAAAATCGCCTGAAATCGCACCATATCGCACTTTTTTGCCGCAAATTCGCATCTCATTACATATGCAAATTCGTGGCAAAAATGCGATTTTTAAAGGTGCGATTTGGTGCGATTTTTTGCTTAAAAAAAATCGCACCCTATTACATTTCGCCCCTTGTGTTACTTTGGGATATGGTACTGACATTATTCAGAAGGATTCAAGAGCAGGGATGGAGGCCTTACAATATGATGGAAACATTTAGGGCGGGATGTATTAAAATACATCGCCGCCCTTCGCCGCCCCCCCCCGCCGCGATGCTGAGGCATATGTACTAACATATGCGGCTGGCATCGCGGTGCGGTGACGGAGGCCCCCCGCGATACCTGTACACTGGTGTGCGGGGGGTCTCCATCACCTCCCTGCCGCCACGCTCTCCCCTCACGCCGGGGACAGCTATGCATGCTGTCCCTGGCGCTTCCTCCTCCCCCTGCAGCCGGAAGGATGTCCGGCTGCTTCACTAGGGGGAGGCAGGGCTTACCTTCCGGGGTCCAGGAGGACCCTTCAGGAAGGTAAGCCAGAGGGGGGGTCGGCGAGCCAGCGGGTTTGTGTCTATTTCTGGGGGAATGTAAAAGCAATCAATTAAAACCCGGGGCACAGCAGGAACACAAATGTCCAATGTGTGCCTTGCCACAGTGACTCTGATCCCCGCTTGGACCCCAGGAACATTGGTCGGATTTGGACGGCGACCCCCAGTTCCGGAGCTGGATCGCCTGCACCATTGGACATTTGTGTTACTGCTGTGCCCCGGGTTTTACTTGATTGCTTTTACATTCCCCCAGAAATTGTAAGTGCACATTCTTAATAAAACCTGATGTTTTAAAACGTTATGCACTATTTGCACTTTTCTTTTTCTTACATATATGGAG
This sequence comes from Crinia signifera, assembly GCF_055691185.1. Lineage (NCBI taxonomy): Eukaryota > Metazoa > Chordata > Amphibia > Anura > Myobatrachidae > Crinia > Crinia signifera. The sequence goes on from NC_139221.1 coordinate 320,984,214, forward strand.
GATACAAGCGACTTGGACTAATTCCATTCAGGACTGAAATTGACTGATTTGGTGACTTTTATTAAGGAGGACCTTTTTAGCGCCTAAGATCAATCTACATTTTTGCCTTGTCTTTCTATTTCTGTAAGGTGTTTTTAGAATAACACCTGTAGATTGTACTTTACACCTGTAGATTGTGCTTTAAAGTTTTGTGTGCACACTTTTATCAATAAGTCACTTTCTCTGCGCTTTACAATAGTAGACAGTGATAAAACAAACTGGGTAACAACAGACAGACTTGGAGGTAGGAGGGCCCTGCTGCAAGCTTACAATCTATAGGGACATAGGAGGGAAACACAAGGACAGGCACCAGTAATAGCATAGCATTCCCACCAAGTTACAGGTCCAGAAGGGAAGCTATATAATACATAAGTGCCTCAGAGGGTTATGCGTGTAGAACTTAAATATGATAGGCTTGCCTGAAGAGGTGAGTTTTCAGGGAACGCTGAGTCTTATTGTGCGTGGAAGGGCATTCCATAGGATGGAAACAGCCCGATGAAAGTCCTGTAATAGTGAATGGGAGCTAGTGATCCATTCAGAAGAGAGACGCAAATCTTGTGCAGAGCGGAGTGGTCAAGATGGGAGATATTGTGTGATAAGTAGAGAGATATAAGCTGGTGCAGTATGATTAATAGCTTTATATGCGAGTAGAAGTGTTTTATATTGAATACGGTAAGATACAGGTAACCAATGGAGGGACTGGCAGAGCGGATCAGCAGACAATGAGCGTCTTGCTAGGAAGATCAGCCTAGCAGCAGCATTTAGAATGGATTGCAGTGGTGAGAGTCTGTTCTTGGGACGACCAGTTAAGAGACTATTGCAATAATCAATGCGGGATATAATGAGTGCATGGATAAACGATTTAGTAGTGTCTTGTGTGAGATACGGTCATATTTTGGATATGTTTTTTAGATGCAGGTAACATGATTTGGAGACAGATTGAATGTGGGGAAGAAAGGACAGGTCAGAGTCCAGGATGACTCTGACCATAACCACAAACATCAAAAAGGCCCAACAGCGCCTGTTCTTCCTGAGGCAACTCAGGAAATTCAACATCCCACAGGAGCTGCTGTGCGTATTCTACACCGCCATCGTGGAGTCTGTCTTATGTTCCTCGATCACAATCTGGTACGGTGGCGCAAGCGAGAAAGACAAACAAAAACTGCAGAGGGTAGTGAAGACTGCGGAAAGGATCATAGGGACCGACCTCCCCCCGATAAGGGATCTGTTCTCATCCAGGGTAAGGAAACGTGCTGAGAAGATCGCAAACAACAAGCTGCATCCTGGTCACAACCTGTTCGACATCCTACCATCCAGAAGACGGTTCAGGTCCATCTCCGTCAAAACGTCCAGATCCGCAAGAAGCTTCTTTCCGTTAGCCGTCCATCACCTGAACAATCCAATCAAAGCGAATGCAATCCCAATATCAACAGCCAAACAATGTGTCCCTACTTGGCGACCTGACCACCATAGTCGTAGCTAGAAATGAAATGCTTGTAATGTCTTTATGTAATATATGTAATGTCTCCCTCCCGCCCTTTTCATCCCTGCTTGATGCTGCACTGTAATCCACAAAAAATTCCTAGTGTGCGCAAGCACACATGGCCAATAAAGTTGATTCTATTCTATTCTAAGCAACCCCTAAGAATAAAGGCCATTAAGTTCAACCTTCGTTTCTTAAAGTGAATGATCTGTTTGCTTCATCCCTTACATAATTGAAATCTGATTTAATTATATACAGATTTTAATTGTTATTTGTACCCCTGGATGTTTTTGCCCAATTGATGATTGTCCAACCTTATTTTAAAATAATTTATTGTCTCTGCCGAAACCACTTCTCCAGGAAGAGAGTTCCACAATTGTACTGCCCTGACCTTAAAAAAGTTTTTTGTTTAAAGGGTACAAAATCTTCTTTCCTCTAGTCTAAGCTCATGCCAACGTGTCCTAGAGTTCTTCCTCAAAGTAAAGAGGGTGCCTGACAGTTCCTTATATTGGCCCCTGATATATTTATACATGTCAAGCATGTCTCCCCTTAAATGTCTCTTTTTCTAGCAAATCCCAAATTGTCCAATCTGTCATAATTAAATTTCTCCAACCCTTTTTTTTAGTTGTGTTGCTTTCTGTGGACTTTTTTCAGTTCCATTATTTATTTTGTATAGTGAGAGGACCAGAATTTGACCTTTGTGTCCATAGACACCATATCTTTTTTTTTTTTATACAGACTAGTATCATGATGGCCTTTTTAATAGCTACGTGACACTGAGAACTACACCCCAGTTTATTGTCTATTTGAACTCCTAGATCCTTTTACAATTCTGATTTACCCAATGCCTCCCCATTTAGGTTATAACTAGCACACTGGTTATGTCTCCCGAGATGCATAAATTTGCATTTATTCACATTTAACCTCATCTTCCACTATTTTTACCACTCATCAAGTTTATTTTGATCGCTCTGAAATGTAGATACTGTACATCCATGTCTTTTCTAATTACCCTGCTCAGTTTTGTCTCATCAGCAAAGATTGAGACATTACCGAGTATAGCCACCCCAATATCATTAATAAATGTTAAGAGGCCTTGGCGCTGAACCCTGTGGCACTCCCCTTAGTACTGGTATCATATTTGAAACTGCACCATTTACAACCACTCTCTGTTCTCTATCCCGCAGCCAGTTCCATTCCCATCTACAAATTTTTACCCCAAGGCCCAGTTCCTCCAATTTATTTATTAGCCTCTTATGTGATTCAATATCAAAAGCCTTGGCACAATCCAGGAAGACCACGCCTACAGTATTTCTGCTGCAGTGAGATGGTTTGGGACTGTAGGCTCTGAGAAGCGCTAAAAACACCATTGGACTGGTCTTTGGAACACTTTGCAGCTTACAGGGAAACCACTCCAGTAACAAAAGGGCACTGTGTTATCCATTTACATTATTTAAAAAAAATAAACCATTGGACTAGAGAACGGTGTTAAACACCTGTGGTATATTTTATTTCCGGATGTGTTGGTACTGTAACTCATACTGTACAGTACAAGAATTCATCAGGTACCTAACATATAACTGCCCCCTTGGAGGAGATGGATACTAAAACGTCCTACAGAACTTCTTTTGGTAAATTTACTAAAGCTTATAAAAATGAAAAGAGGTGACATTGCCCATAGCAACCAACCAGATTCTATCATTTTCTAGGATGCAAAAAAGAAATGATTGACTGGTTGCTATGGGCAATATCACCCCTGGCAATGAGAATGTAATCCCTGGCAACGAGCATAAAACCCCTGGCAATGAGCATGTAAAACCTGAAAATAAGAATGAAACCTCTGGCAATGAGCATGTAGGTAAAAAAAATGATACTTCATTTATGTCGTGTCCCCCCCCCCTTCCCCCTGCAAAATTTCTTGTTGCGCAATTGCCCTAAATCACTGAAAAACAATGTTAATATCCGCAGTACTGTCTATATGGTGAATAATCCATTACACACATTAAGTATACGGGAGAAGAATGTTACTATTTAAGACATTTATAACTTTGTTTTCCTGGTCTTGTTAATACCAAATCCTGTGCGTAACAGGTAATTTTTATTTTTGCTAGTGTATTAATAATAAAAAACCCGTATCTCTATTTAATGATCATTGCAGCAGAGCACATAAAAAAAAAAAAAAAAATCAAGGGGCTATTTACTGAAGTGGATATAGATAATACTGCAGTGGCAAAAATGGCCCAAGGCAGAATTAATAGTAGATCACATTCATATTACATTAATGAAATTGGTTGTGTAGTTAATGTATCGTATGCTGATTTCACATATAAAAGGTCATGAACTGGAAGGGAATTTTTTTTTTTTTTTTTCATTTTCTCCGGTAATTGACTTAGTATCATATTAATGTTACAGTGTAAAAAAAAAATATAAAGCCTTCCTATTTTTTCTTTCATTAAATGTATAAGGCTCTGTAAGTTATAGTATATTAATATGAAAAATAATACAACGCTACGCTTCATCGCCTCTTCCCAACATATGAACTCCACAAGGCACTCTAGTTACCATTTATTTTAATTTTATTTAGCTGATTATGTTATGGCGCTGAGGAAGCTACAGTTTAATATTCTATTGCCCATTTTTCTATACTGTATGTTCTCCATATTTAATGCAGTTCCTTCCCCGGGGCTTATTTATCATATAAAAAGAAATAGGATCAATCATCTGAAATGGGCTGTTATAGAAGAGCCGCTGTATTTTTTAGATGCCGGAGATTCCTGCTGTGTTTCTGCTAACAATCATAGAGAGTCGTTTTACTGTACTATGCTTCAAAAATGTAAGGTTTTCCGAGCTTCGACCCGGTGGTGTAACAAAAGTCCAACCGGTAGCTGAGGGGTCTCTGCCTATTCCATGTGGTCTGGCTTTCAGCATGGAGTCTGCCGATCAGATCTTATGCAGGTTGTAATTGCAACCAAGCAAGCGATCGTGTGAGCTTTAAAAGCACATGCGATCTGCTTGCGACCACAAGCAAAACCGACAGATCATACGTGCAACAAGTATGATATGAGGATCGACCTCTCAACCCACGGGACCTGATATCTTTCCGGTGTATGGCCATCTCAACTCATGCAAAAAACGAAACCATTTTGCAAAATGCCGCTGATCCAAATACACGATGGCTACCAGCATGCCACATGTAACATTGGGGGGAAGACAGGCACTTAGAGGGAAATTTACTTTGATAAGCCGTGTACGCATAGGTGCCGATTTATGTTATTGCTGGTGGGGGCTCAAGCCAAAAATATAGAGGAGTGGCTTCATGGGGAAGGGTGTGGCCACAAAATAATACCAATTTATATTATTGAGCACTGTTTTCAAATATTTAAATTACGGCAACAGAGTTCCACATACATAAATGCCCCCACAGTGCAGGTACATAAATTTCCCAACAGTGCAGGTACATTAATGCCCCCACAGTGCAGGTACATAAATGCCCCCACAGTGCAGGTACTCCACGGACAGAATACACTCTTCCCGGCATACTGTTTCCCAGGTGGCGGGTCCGGTAATGCGGGTGCTGCAGCCGCAAATTAGCAAGTTAATATGGTGGCCCATCAGCGGGACTCGGGCCCGTGGGTGTTCATCAATTTCCATGGGTGCTCGGTCCCTTGAGTACCCACAGAATCGGCACCTATGTGTGCACGGGCACAAATGGGAATGAACTCTGTCCAGAAGGATATAAATACATTAGAGACTGTACAAAGTAGGGCAACTAAAATGGTGCATGGCCTACATCACAAAACGTACCAGGAAAGACTAAAAGATCTTAATATGTATAGTTTGGAACAGAGAAGGGAAATGGGGGACATGATAGAAACTTTCAAATATATCAAGGGCTTTAACAAGGTACAGGTGGGAGACATTCTTCACAGGAAGAGGAGCAACAGAACACGAGGACATGCACTGACACTAGGGGGAGGAAGGTACAGGTGGGAGACATTCATCACAGGAAGAGGAGCAACAGAACACGAGGACATGCACTGACACTAGGGGGAGGAAGGTACAGGTGGGAGACATTCTTCACAGGAAGAGGAGCAACAAAACACGAGGACATGCACTGACACTAGAGGGAGGAAGATTCAGGGGAAATGTGAGGAAGAATTACGTCACAGAAAGAGTAGTAGATAAGTGGAATAGCCTCCCATCAGAGGTGGTAGAGGCAAATACAGTAGTACAATGTAAACATGCTTGGGATAAGCATATTGGTATCCTTACAAAAAAAAATAAGGATCAAATATGGTTTGAAGTAACATGTTTAAAAAAGGGGCAGACTAGATGGGCCAAGTGGTTCTTATCTGCCGTCACATTCTATGTTTCTATGAACAGAATCGGCCGTATACAACCCAAAAATAGGAATGAAAAATATGACAAATTTACAAAGCTGTGGTATTCTTCTAATTTCCGATGTCGTATGGGTTCATATTCATACCGGGTTGTATACGTATTTGGTGGCATTGTATACGACCGCCAAATACATATGGAGTGGCAGCATTGTACGGGTCAGTGTAATCCGTGCAATGCTGCGAAGTGTAAAAAAATAAACATAAAAAAAATATATTTTCTTCGTTGTTGTGGAACTACAAGTCCCTGCAAGTCTGCAGCCGCTCTCCCCACTTTTTTTTTTTTTGGGGGGGGGGATCGAACAACCATACTGGATGTTCTGTACAAGTATGCTAGAAGTTTTCCATTAATAGTGTTGTGCAGGTACCACAAGCCTGAGAATGCAGAGTACACTGTCATAATCTATGTCACCTCTCCCTGCATTATACTGTACATATATGAGGCTGCAGCTAAGGTCCTTCCCGTGAAGCCACATCCACTAAGATGCTTAGGAATGCCCTCTTTTATCAGCTTATTTTCCTCAGGAAATGTGACCAGGGTACACTGCCACCAGCCTGACAGATGCATGAATCAGTCTGGTCAGGCTGGAAGAGTAATCCAGCCTGGCAGAGGGGAGAATGGGAAAGGCAGTGCAATCTTACAGTACCTACTGTCCTGATGGCCCAAGGTTGGGGGAACAATTCCACCCTCACCTAACCCTACATACATTTAACAGTGACCATTGTTGAAGAGCTCCCATAGAGACGTGCGTTATAGTCTGTTTTAGATTTAAAAAGCCAGACATGCCAAATGTGATGTCCCATTTGTCACCAGATTCAAACATCCTCTACCTATGACTCCGAGTGTAATTCCCAGTGTACTGATCTTGGTACTGCTCCAAGTGTTCTTATTGTATCTTAGCTTGCCTTTGATCTGTTTTTGCCTGTTCCTTGGAATTGCATTTCCCTCCTGGTTCTGACCCATTTCAGTTTACTACACTACAGTATGCTTCATAGAGATCAGTATCACTGCCTGCCCTCAATTCCTCCTGCGTCCACCAGCCCCTGTATTTATTAGTCCACCAGCCCCATGCTTACTGTAGGAACCAATGTAGAGGGGCCACAAATAGCTAATCAGGGACAACAAAGCCAAACACCGTGTAAAAACCATTAATATGTCTTCGCTCTTCTGTTCAGGGTATTAGAAAATACTATAAATACGTCCAACATCCATATAGTACTATCCAACTGTGATGGTTCTTTTTATCTTGACAATTATCAATATGCCCCATGCTTACTGTAGGAACCAATGTAGAGGGGCCACAAATAGCTAATCAGGGACAACAAAGCCAAACACCGTGTAAAAACCATTAATATGTCTTCGCTCTTCTGTTCAGGGTATTAGAAAATACTATAAATACGTCCAACATCCATATAGTACTATCCAACTGTGATGGTTCTTTTTATCTTGACAATTATCAATATTAAAATTTCAATATTTAAACTGTCTTTTGATTGCAGTTATAGAAACATAGAAACATAGAATTTGACGGCAGATAAGACCTACTTGGCCCATCTAGTCTGCCCCTTTTTTAAACATGTTACCTCAAACCATATTTGATGCTTATTTATTTGTTAGGATATCAATATGCCTATCCCAAGCATGTTTACATTGTACTACTGTCTTTGCCTCTACCACCTCTGATGGGAGGCTATTCCACTCATCCACTACTCTTTCTGTGAAGTAATTCTTCCTCACATTTCCCCTGAATCTTCCTCCCTCTAGTTTCAGTGCATGTCCTTGTGTTCTGCTGCTCCTCTTCCTGTGAAGAATGTCTCCCAATTGTACCTTGTTAAAACCCTTGATATATTTGAAAGTTTCTATCATGTCCCCCCTTTCCCTTCTCTTCTCTAAACTATACATATTAAGATATTTTAGTCTTTCCTGGTACGTTTTGTGATGTAGGCCATGCACCATTTTAGTTGCTCTTCTTTGTACAGTCTCTAATGTATTTATATCCTTCTGGAGATATGGCCTCCAGAACTGAACACAATACTCTAGGTGAGGTCGTACCAATGACCTATACAGTGGCATTATTACTTCTTTCTTTCTACTGCTGATACCTCTCCCTATGATGTAGTCAGATATCATTTCTACTGTTCATAATATTAAAATCATTAGCAGTAATAGTTAATTAAGGATCATTTGTAGCAGAACACAAATACAGTATTATAGGCAATATTATAACATAAATACACCATAAGACAAATCGGACTAAAGCAAATGCTAGTCACCTGTGACATTTCAGTTCATCATTAATGCAATTCGGATTTACATTAAGTAGACTTAATATATGGCATCAACCACAAAGCACAATGAAAAAAAAAAAAAAAAACATAAAAATGAGAAATCTGAAACAAAACCACCTTTATTTGAAAGTTGACAAAATGTTGATCAATGATGATTAATGGTCTTTTGCCTACAAGACAAACTACTATGTCACCGTTTTATTAATTCATTTGTTAGAAAAAGCATTGGTGCTTTGAATCAGCATTTTTTTCAGCCTGTAGATTAATGATCAGTATTCCCTTAACTGCATGTCATACATTGGATCAAAGTGTGTGAATAAGGTTAAGGACCACTGTAAATTCATCATTGTCACATTTTGGGATAAAAAACGCGGCATGATATTTTTATGTGTCAATATTATACATCTTGCTATGTATCTTGTATTACTACACTATGTCATAGTGTTGCTATCTAGGAGTTCCATATACAATTTGATTATTGACCATTTAATTAGGTATACCTGCACACTTGCAGGTATACAGTATTTGTCAATCTTGTTTTCAAAGCCTTTTTCACATTTTAGTATTGCAGATATGTATAAAGGGGGAATTGGAAGAGTTTTCATAAAAACTCTTCAAATCCTTTAATTGACAATCTGTAAGAAAGCTGTTAGGAAATGTCGTATTCATAGTTAAAACCTGAGAAGGAGCCTGGAGATAATAACTCCACCTGAAGATGGCATTATTAGAGCTTCACCCTGTTCTACCTCCCCCTGCTCAGTGATTCTTTCCTGAAGTGCACAGGGCCAGCTTCTGTGATCTGCCATATGTCTCTGGCAAATCACATAGAATTCCACATAGATAAAAAATAATTATCTGTACGGTGTACCTCTGTTCAGGGAATTGGTGATCTGTGATTCAGTTAGTGTCTTTGTGAGCTGATCATCTTATGTGAACTGAGAGGCTGTGGAAGTCCTGGCTGGCATCTCAGATTACACCACAGAGCAGGTGTAAGCACGGGAGCATGGTGGTCAGCTGATTGGCTCATCACCAGACCACTGATCTCTGCATGGAATGAAGTGTTAGCTTAGTGTGTGTGTGTGTGTGAATTTGTGTGTGTGTGTGTGTGGGGAGGGGGTTTAGTTTGACATGAGTATCTGACACCTTAACAAAAGGGGTGTGTGGGCCCCGAAATGTTGGAAGTTTGGGTTTTTCCACATTGTGTTTGTTTTGATTACCTAGTCTTTGAGTGCTGCCATTTTTTTCTACCATTTGTGCTACACGATCACAGAGGGCACCAGAGCAAATGATATGATCATGGAGTTCTTTTTACATATATATATATATATATATATATATATATATATATATATATATATATATATATATATATACTGTATAAAAAAAGGAATTGTAGTTTACAATGAATGACATTATGTGCTAAATTTATTAGGGTGTGCAAATCAGAAAGTGGGAGATTTTGGGAGAGTTTTTCCATCTTTTTTTTTAAAGCGGCAATCAAGCACATGGCAAAACCAAAAAACAAATACAGTAAACTATATAGAGCGCTTATCAAGGCTGTTCACTCAACATGAGCTGCTGCAGTAGGGATTAGTCAGATCCCGTGGAAAATAGAACAAGAAAGGGGGGTATGCTGCGCTCTTTTAATGATCACACTAATATGATGTACAATACATATTTATTTGAAAAAATGTTAAAGATAAAAGACAATAAAAAAACTAGTTTATAACCATTGAGTTGCAATAAAAACAATATAACCTTCCAATGTATTGGTATATGACCTGCTCTGGAAACTTGAAAGTCCCGGCACAATTGGAGAGAGATATGAGGAGGAAGTCCAAGGTACTTGGTATGCTGCTGGAGGTGTCCCGATCCTTTATGGGGATGGAAGGTATTTATAGGGATCCTCTCTAAAGTGCGGCTGTGCTTGTCTTGGAAAAGTGGCTCCAATCTACAATCTCCAGGTGGATTTGGAGGTGTCCCAGTCCATAGAATAAGTAAGTGGGGGGGGATCCTCTCTAAAGTGCGTCTGTGCCTTGGAAATGGGTCCCAATTGGGAGAGATAAAATGCAAGTCCAGAAGAATCAGCAGGATGGATTGGCAGGTAAAGGAAGGCTCCTGGGTAAACACCAACGCGTTTCACTGTACTAGGACAGCTTTTTCAAGGTGACTGCCATGTATTCAGACCCAGGTATATATACCCCTCTTGGTTAAGAATAGTTCACCTGATTGGTGGAGGGGAAATCAATCAATGCAATATTATACAATAAAAATTCTAAAGACTAACTCGGAGACAGACTCTTATAGTAATGGTGCACAAAATAAATATATTTTAATCACGCAGCATACCCCCCTTTCTTGTTCTACATGGCAAAACCAACCTGGGTTTGCAGTATAAATGATTGCTGATTTAAAAAAAAAATAATTGGTAAAACTCTCCCAAAATCTTTCGCTTTCCGATTCTCACACCCTATTACATTTGACCCTATAAATAAGAACAAACCCTGATACTGACCATTATATTATAGTATTGTTATATGACATTGTGACTGAGGAATGGAGCATTGCAATACAGTCGTGATACATCTGATGTCAACTTAACTCTTGCTAAATCCATAGTTCCGTTGAAATTATCGTCAGGCCAGTGCAGTGCAGTGCAGTGTATTATATCATAGGTTCATTCATACATATTTTATTAAATTACAATTCACTTATTCCAGAGAATGACATGAAGATTCATGATTAAAAATTCAACCAAGTAGAAATAACAAACTGTGCGCAAAACATGTTTTATTTATTTCAAGAGCACAATTGACGGCTAACCGCCAGATCCAATCCAAATATTGCTAACGTATATTTAGAAGTTATGACAGATTAGGACTCTGGATTTAATTGGTCATGACATTCTGTCTTGTCGCAGATAATACCATGGATGGAATTGGAAGTGTCATCTACCTAAAGTCGTACTTGGCATTACTTAGCTGGGGGACTTGAAATAATGTAGTTCTTTTTTTTGTTTTTAAGAAGTATACAGTTCCTCCAAACCACTGCAGCTTTTACAAGCATTGTCGTTCTGGTTCCAGATCCATAATACATAGGGTTTTTTTTTTAATAATAATAATATTATTATTATTATTATTATTATTATTATTATTATTATTATTATTATTTTTTATTGTTTCTGTTATTATTATTATTATTATTATTATTATTATTATTATTATTATTATTATTATTATTATTATTAATGCTAATAATATATTACACTAAAATACATTGTATTTTCTTTTGTGTTAAATTATTATAAATTGCATATTTGTTTGTAGGGGTATCCGGATAGTGGTTTCAGTCTAGTGGTGGACCATATCATGGTCCATCACTAGAGGTCGATGGCGTCTATTTAGACGTCGATGGCGTCTATTTAGACGTCTATACTTGGTCATCCACATTTAGATAGACAGGGACAGGAGATTGAAGGAAGGTAAGCATCGTTGGGAACCTGGTCGACAGTAGCAAGGTTCCTACTCTACTATCCAAGTGGACATAGAGTATGAATAAAATAGTGTTCCGAGCGTAGAAAGACACCATTGCCCAAAGCATGCGAGGGGACACGGTGCACATACACCGTGACCCCGGGTACCTCGCTGACATTTGGAACAAAAAAATGACCCGTGTAGACCTTGCTACTGTCGACCAGGTTCCCGTCGATGCTTACCTTCCATCGATCTCCTGTCCCTGTCTATCTAAATGCAGACGACTAAGTATAGAAGTTTAACTATACGACGTTGACCTCTAGTGGTTGACCAAGGTATTGTTGACCACTAGACCATCGATGCCATATACCATAACCGTTTGTAGGTGTGGTATAAAAAAAAGTGAACATTTAGACAGGATCTGAATGTTGATAGTCAGAATGTCGATATGGACTTTAGGTTGACAATTAATATGTTGACATACAGAATGTCATTATGGTTAAAATGTCAACATGATCATAATGTTGATTTTCAACATTCTGACACCAGAATGTTAACAAACAGGTTTTTTTTTATTTTGTGCTCATTATGATTTATCATGGTCACTAATTTGTGAAATTTACTATATGGTATTCACTAAGTTGCTCTAAATATTTTGTGACGTTACTTGAAATCTCAATATACTGTACTATTTAGCGGTCAATGGGATGCTCCGTGTACTTTATAGAAGTCAGTGGAATTCTCAATATGCTTTACTGCAGTCACTTACAGTAGATGCCTTTTATATTTTATCATGGTCACTGGGATGTTCAATGTACTGTATAGTGATCAATGTGATGGTCAATGTACTCTATGATGGTCATGAGGATGTTTTAAATATTACAGTATATGGTGAACACTGGGATGCTCTGTGTTCTTCACTTAGATGTTCAATGTACTCACTGGTGTCCACTAGGATGACAGAAGGAATAATTAATCACTATTTCCTTTGGCCCACCTATTAGCTGGCCACATCTCCTCAAGCACAGCTCTTCAGCTTTGTACAACTGCCCTTCTGCGGGACACTACCCAGTGGACAATAACATGCCCAAGTCTGGTACTGTATGAGTCAGATCCTAAAAATCCTCTTGCTTCGTCTACTCAATTTTTGCGGTTCCACCAGATATTTGAACAAAGAGTTCAAATATCTCTACAGAACCTACTATACTTTTAGGACATCCTCTCTTATTAATTTCCACTTCTGAATTCATTTATGTCTTGGAATTTTAAGCGAATATAATCAATTCTCAAATGGTTTAAAAAATGTAACCATTGGTCACATCCGTCCTCTGGACACAGCGATCCTGCTGGGTGACTTTGAAATGGGACTTGTGTGGGGTTTTGAGGACCACTGGAATAGAATGTATTTATTGTGTTGTCACTTTTGTGTGTTTGAAGGTTTTCCTTGACTGTGCCCATATTCGACAGTATCGCCAATCTCAAGGTACAATTGGGACAAATGGTCAGTTCTAAACATTTAAGATGCTAGCCTGCTAGGGTAAAAAAAAAGTGGGCATATAAAAAATACAAAACAATAATTAAAAAAAGCTAAATGAAAGACTGATTCAAAATTTTTATTTTGATCTGTTAATTTAATCAGATAAAATAAATTATCAATTGTTTCAAAGCTACTGTATTCATTTCAGATACATTTTTTTTAATGAAAATCACTGGTACAGAAAACACCACTTGACGACATAACCATACCATAGAGATAAAACTAAATATAAACTGTCAGTGTCCAGTGTAACAAAAACAACATCTGCAAAAAAAAAAAAGTCCCTTATTCATGTGATATCTGTCATGTGAGAAGCTCATGATGATTACATAACAGTGATGTACTGGACTGTGTGCAGTGCTGGTGGAAGGCACCGGGGCGCCCCAGGCGGGGGCGGGAGTGGGCTGCATCGCTTCATGGGAGGGGGGGAGATATGGTAATGCGCTCCACAGGGGGGGAAATGGTGCCGGGTGAGGTGATGCAGCGCATTTCTCCACAGGGGGGGGGGGGGATCGGCGCTCACCTCCCAAGCCTGGCTCACACCTGCTCCACCAGGGGGGGTGGGTGATGCGGCCGCCGCTGCATCGCTCCACAAGGGGGATGGTGCCGGGGTGAGGGGGGGGGAGTTACCGCTCACCTCCATTCAGGGGGGGACCTCCTGCTCCTATCTTCCACCCTCCAGTGGCCGGCACCCTAGGCAAATGCCTAAAGCTGCCTAGTGGTAGCGCCGGCCCTGACTGTATGGCAGGAGCACTTATAATGTAGGAAAAAGTATAAAATACCATATTGAAAATATAGATTTTTTTTTTTTAAATGAGAAAACTTTTCAAGAAGAAATCTTAACATATTTGAATTTGTCATTGTCAGTGCAGTTAGAGGGTGAAGAAACATGTATGAAACCTTGTTTATTACCAGGAGAATAGAGCATGCGGTATATAGATTAACATTTGTGAAGTCATACATATTTAAACAACCAGAAAACTATTTATTTCTTATATAAAAACCATTGTCCTTGAACCTGTAACAATTGTCTAAGGCCGGATGCCAAACCTCAGCTACCCTGGTTCATTCTCCATAGCAGCAGTAGTTTGCCCTGAAGGCCAGTCACCATTCACATCTGCCATTAGAAAAATGTCAGTACTATTTATGCATCTTGTGGACAGGGATGTAATGGGGCTGAATGGGAAAAAGCGGTCTGTACGCTACGTGCTCGCATATCCTATATACATAATTCTAACAGTACCGATTTTGTGGGACGGTACCATTTTTTTGGGACTATCTCGCATCTCACCTGGGGCCGTTAGTATGTCGTGGTGGGGGGGCAGTTGGGAGTCCCCCCTTCTTGATGCATTCACACAGCATCAATACAGAAAGACAGAGGGGCTGGTGGAATGGCCAGCTGCTCACACTGTGGAGAATATGGAGAGTGGCCTCGCGTGAGGGCCACAATTGTAGGTCATGCCCCATGGCAGCTCTGCCTGTGGAAGATGGGACCCAATGGTGGTGGGTGATCCTGAATTATGTATATAATTATGTGGTGTATGTTTTTTTATATATATATATATATATATATATATATATATATATATATATATATATATATATACATATATACAACAACAAAATTCCTGGAATTGCGCTATCGATTGGTGGTCGCCAATGACACTTGGCTCCCTACTAGCAGAGCTTCCTCTACCAAATACTACCACAATAGTGTCAGGCGCCCTATGTTTAGAATGATAATTTCTGTCTTTCCTTAGTTAGTTTTTTTAGAACCATACATATGTTAGCATATAAAACACTGTTTATTAAAACATAGCTTTCTTAAAACCAGATTCTTCTTGACATAGGAGTGTGCTTTGTTTTTACAGGTGAAACCCAACGCGTTTCGTCTTCAAGCAAGACTTCATCAGGGGTAAACATATTTATACAGTAGTCTCTGTTTGGACAGAGATGGTGTTTATTATATAAGTGTCTCCTTTTGACTTTTTTGATATTTCAAGGCTTATAAATGGACCTTATAACGGTGTATTTCACTCCTGTAGAAATGTATTAAAAATAGACCAAACTGATGTTGTCCTTCTTTTCGTCCAATCGGACCAAATGATGGTATACGTAACCCTGTTTAATTGTCTATCTCTGATAAACTTCTCAAATGGACTGTTTGTAGGGTATTTTTTCGTAGTCCAGTCTTTTTATAAAAAGTAGATCTTATTCAACTGACTCCAAGTGCAATAGATTTTTTATATATATACACAGTATGTCCTTAAAAGGACAAGATGACCATAAGAAATGCCTATGGATCTGTATAGGATATAATCGTAGTTCCTGATCTGGTGGTACTTGTGTTCTCCTCAGAGTCCAAAGTGCAAGTGCACTGGAATGTACAGAAAAACACCCAGATCATTGTAATATGTAGGAGGAGCGTTTTTATGTCCACATGATGCGATGTGCATATAGACCTCTGATAACCAGTTAAGGCAGCAAAGAGAGAGATATTTTAAATACAATTTAAATACATTTTATTACTTGCACACATTAGACTTAGATATAGTAGCTAGCACGTTTTTAGTTGTTGCACAACACGTTCATCCAACAGGTTTTGAATTGTTGGTCCTAATTTATATTTTACATTTTATGCACACAGACAAGGCACGTCCAGCAGAAGCCGGCACCAAGCGTCCAGGGTTACCAAGGTAACGGCCGGACGTCACAGTGGGCTGCGCCCTGGGTCCCAGAAGCTGGAGACCGCAGACGCCGGCATGGCCACACTAAGCTACTTAAGGTAAGAGAGCAGACTGCTCGAGTTTATTACACTGCACCTTTGGCACCATTTGCACATAACAGCGCATCCTGACGGAAAGGCACCAAGCCTTGAAACGTTGAAGAGAATGCTGTAATTTATTGCACTTTGAATCCATAAAATCTTTACTACTAAACCCGTGAGTGCCGTTTTTCTCCCCTGGTTCTGGGCTCAGAACAGGGGTTTAAGATTATATATATATATATATATATATATATATATATATATATATATATATACAGTCGATGGCCGCGGCACTGGGGACTTCAAATGAATGAAACAAACAGACAAGCGTTTCTGTAACGTTTCAGCCTTTACTTCAGGCTTTTTTCAAACAGCTTACATTGAAAAAAGCCTGAAGTAAAGGCTGAAACGTTACAGAAACGCTTGTCTGTTTGTTTCATTCATTTGAAGTCCCCAGTGCCGCGGCCATCGACTGTATGTATTTGACCCTGCTTGGGCCTTTACCGAGGGCACGGGGCCCACAAAATGTTTTTCTGGAGCTGAGTGCCGGCAATCTGTATATGATATATATATATATATATATATATATATATATATGTCCAAAAGCGTCCGGCACTCTGTAATACACAGCAACTTGCTTCGGTGCGCATCCAGAGAAGTAATACATGTAAATCCAGCAGGGGGATGTCACTCGAATATAATGATAAACAACAAGAGGCAAAGGTTTGGTCAACGTTTCAGGGGGCTTCCCCTTTTATCAAGACCTGAACAAAGTATGCAAAAATAACATATATATAGAGAGACTTACAATTATGTGCACCCGACACCTTGGCCACGCAGCCCGTGCTTGTCTAATATCAGATTCAAAATGATCGATTGGGTGCCTCCAGATAGAAGAGGTGGTGATAGAGGTCGCACTTTGTTGCAGAGGGAAGCCCTGTGGATTCACACTCTGCAAACAGTGCACCCTAAGGGACTCAATGAGATGCTTTCATATACTGCGTTCTTATGATGACCTTTTCTCCCTTCTCTATCCCTTTTCATTTATTGCACATTACTGTTTCGTTTTTGCATTCATTATGGATTGTCAGTAGTGGTTGCAGCACAGATTGCATAGTGTGTATCTGCAACATGCAGACGCCTCCTACTAGTTGATCGATGCATTGTACAGTGTGTAATCTTATGTCAGCTCTGTGCATTTTGTTTGTATGTCATGTCTTTCTCTCAGCCCACTATGCCTATTGGCCTGTACTGTAAATGCCTGCGTCCACAGGTTACATGTTCCGCTTATATTTTTTTTTTCCATTCATCTTTATTCAAAAATTTATATACGTACAAACAATCAACGTACAACATTAAAACAAGACATGTACATATTTTCACAACAATAAATACATAGCAAAATTTCCCATTTTCTACGTCAACCCATTATGCATAATTATCTCATATTCTTTCTTGGCAACCCTATCTCCCCTCTCCCTTGCTCCCCCTTTTCGGTTCCTAGGTAGTCTACTTTAAATAAGAAAAGGATATACAGAGGAATGAATAAATTAATAAGTAAATAAATAACTAACCTTCCCATTTTGTGCTATCTTTGAAAATCTTACCTAGACTATTTTATTAATATATTATATTTGTACCTTATTTAATAAAAGATTGTTTTGACCTAGACATTTCTGCCCTTAACATTATAAGTGCATATTAGTGTATAAAGTACAGAAGTGATAAGTGATAATATTTTTCTTGTTTCTTATATCCCTTTTTTATTAATGTACTATATATGTACAGTATTTAGTGAAGGAGCGTTTAGACCACAACATTGTGGTTAATTCAATATTTATATGTGCTAATAAAAAATATATCCTTAATTATCCGTGAGAACCCCATATAAACCAATATATACCTCTTAAGTTAAAAGTGTTTGTTGATAATAATATTTTGAGTAGTACCATTTCCCCCATATATCGTAAAATTTATTAATTGACCCTCTTGACAGGTACATGTACTTTTCGTGCTCCATATTGTGGTTTACCTGACCTATCCATACGTGAATACGTGGCCCACTTGTCCCCATCCACGAACGGGCAATCACCACTTTAGCGATAGCACACAAATTTATCGCAAGCTGTCTAACCTCTAATGGCATAGAATTCGTAGGCCATACTCCGAGAATGTACCCCAAGGGTGATAAACATTGACTTGGAACCCCTACTACCATCAAAATTTTTCCCACTCCCTTCCAGAATGCTTGCAACCTTCTGCATTCCCATAGGAGATGCCAGAAGTTGCACCCCAGCTCTTTACATTTTGGACAACTGTTACGGTTATTTTGAGAGAATTTGCTGATCCTCTCCGGCGTTAGGTAGGTTCTATGCAAAATATTCAATTGTATCTGCTGGATTCTAAGTGAATTAGTAGCCAAAACGGGGACCTGTAACGCCGTTCTCCAATTTTCTGTATTTACGCCCGGGATATCAATGGTCCATTTTTCAGCTAATCCACCCAATTCATCACTGTAGGTGTTTTCTAATAGGTATCTATAACATTTTGATAAACGCTTGTTACTGCTCAATTTTTTAATAAATTTTTTAATTGGAGGCTCAATAAGATTAATGACTATATCCCTATTATGCTGAAAGAGAGCACTCCTCAGCTGCAAGTACCTGTAAAACATACTTTTAGGGAGTGAAAATTCATTTTGTAGTTGGGAAAAAGATTTCAGATCATTATTTACATATACCTGACCAATAGAACTAATTCCATATTGCCCCCATATCCTTCCACCCTGTTGTGTATTTAGTATTTTAAGAGGGACAATTGAGAAGAGATATGTATCAGGATCTACTCCCTCGTACTCAGTTATTTTGCATATCCATTTCCATATACTTCTAGCTTGTTTGAGTATCGGGGGGTATCTTTGGTGCCCCTCCTTCAATAGTATTGCCTGTAGTGGCGTATGCCCAGGAACCGTGCTGTGGATAAGCCTTGCGACTTCCCCTGAGTATTCATCTTTCTTAAGCCAAGCTATTAGATGGACCATTTGGGCCGCATAGTAGTACAGTTTAAAATTAGGCATAGCAAATCCCCCACCGGATCTCTCTCTAGTCATAGTAGACATTTTAATTCTGGGTGTTTTATTTCTCCATACGAAAGATGAGATTATATAGTTAATTTTCCTAAAAACCTACACCTTTAAAAGAATAGGGGACTGTGAGAATATATAAAGTAGCTTTGGCAGGATCACCATTTTCACCAGGTTTACCCGTCCGATTATGGTTAACGGGAGTCTCTGCCAGCTTTTACACCTAGTTTTTATTACCTCTATAACGGGGTCAAGATTTTCTTTAGAGTAATCCCGTGAATTTTTGGAAATAATTATCCCCAAATATTTAAATCTCTCAACCCTGGGAAGACCTATGTTGCTATCTATTACGCCTCCCTCATCCAGATTTGTTATCAGTAGATGTGATTTGTTGTAATTTATTGTTAGCCCAGAATATTGCCCAAATTCTTGCATACTCTCTATTACCATTGGTAGCTGGTTTAGATGATCGGACATTCCTACCAAAAGGTCATCCGCATATAGGGAAATAATATTCTGATTCCAACACTCTCTCCTTCCCTCGTTGCATAACATTGCTCTTAATTTACAGGCCATTGGCTCGATGGCAATGGCAAATAACAACGGTGAAAGGGGGCAACCTTGACGGGTGCCCCTAAACAGTGGGAATGATTCAGAGACATAGCCATTAATTGAAATTCTAGCCCTTGGAGACTGATATAGTAAAAAGACCCAATTTATGAACCTAGGACCTAACCCAAATGCCGACAATGCTGATCTTAGATACAGCCACTCCACCGAATCAAAGGCTTTATTCGCGTCAAAAGATGCGATCGCTATGCTTTTTCCAGCGGTGTCAGCTGTCTGGAGATAGGTAAACACTCTACGCAGATTGATAGCTGTGGACGTACCACTCATAAATCCGGTTTGATCCGGGTGGACAATCTTCCCGACCACGCCACCAAGCCTAGTTGCCAAAATCTTGGCGTCAGTCGTGATCAGGGAGATTGGCCTGTACGAATCTACTAGCGAGGGGTCCTTGCCGCTTTTGGGGATGACAGTGATAATAGCCTCTGTCATGGATTTCGCTAATCTCCCCTCAATCTCCATTTCCTGGAAAAACTGCAATAATTTTGGAGCTAGAGTCCCCCCAAACTTCTTATAGAACTCTCCAGGTAGTCTGTCTATCCCCGGGGCTTTGCCCGTCGATAGGGATTCGATCGCAAGCTCGACTTCCTCAATAGTAAGAGGGGCGTCCAATACTTTCTTTTCCTGCTGGGATAGGGAGGGTAAATTGATATTATTTAAGTAATTCGCTATATCCCTGCCCCCAAAATTTAGTTTAGATTTATAAACTTCGCCAAAATGACCCATGAATACCTCAGCAATTTCTGGTGCGGTCGTCCGCAGGTCCCCTGTACCTGAATAAATTTTATTTACCGTATTTGAGGGCTTATCAATTTTAGAAAGATAGGCCATATATTGACCTGCCTTGTCAGTATTTAAATAGCGTTTATGTGAGTTTTTTAATAATCTATGATTATTCATAATTTGTAGATGTTCTACCCACCCTTTTTGTGCCTCTAACCATTCTATTCTTATTGGTTCAGTCTGTTCACATAGGAATCTCTGCTCTAGTTCCATTGTTTTGGCTTCTAATATCAGTGCTTCCTCCCGACATTGCCTTTTAACTTGGGCTATTTTTTTCATCAAGATTCCTCTATAAAAAGCTTTGAAGGAATCCCATACCACTGTTGGGCTCGCTGAATGCATGTTATCCCTGAAAAAACCATCTACCACAACCCCTACTTCTTCTGTATTGCTGATCTGGGCAAGCCACGATGGATGAAGCCTCCAATATCTACAACCCTCTCGGGAATCGGTGTCTATCCGCATCAACACTGGTGAATGATCGGAGATCCCTCGCGCCTTATATTCTATCGAGGTGATATTCCTCAACAGATTTCTTGAGGCAAAGATGACATCGATTCTCGAAAAGGTCCCATGGACAGGAGAATAGCATGAGAATTGCTTTGCGTTTGGGTTTCTCTCTCTCCACACATCCCACCAGTCAACTTCAACCATGAACTCAGCGAACCCTGTTCTTCTATCTGGGAATCCTCTTTTACTATTCCACTTATCAATGCTGGGATTTATTACTGCATTAAAGTCTCCCAAGCAGATAACAACATTGTCAGGACGCATGGCCACAAAGTCAACCGCCTTTCTCAACACCTCATATGTGAAGGGAGGAGGGATGTATACTGCCAAGATACAGTATCTCACTGAGTCGACATTACCATCCAAGAATATAAACCTACCCCACGGATCAATTTCAGAAATGATAAGTTCAAATACTATACTTTTCTTAATCATTATGGAGACTCCTCTGGAAGATGAGGAAAATTGAGAGTGAAACGACCTACCGATCCAAGGTCGTCTCAGTGCCAATGCTCCCTCTCCACTCAGATGAGTCTCCTGGAGACAAATTATATCTGCCGCATAGGCCTTGCATTGTTTAAGTACTAGGGAGCGTTTCACTTTTTCATTTAATCCACGCACGTTCCAAGTCAGAAACACTACCATATCAATACAGATTTAATTTCTATCGGATATTCATGTATTTCAGTTAGGGGTGCCATATATGAGTTTGACTTCCTCCTCTTTTGCTTATTAAATATTCTTGATTGCATTTTATATGTACAGAAATGACACAGACTGACAACACATAACATATACCCCTCCTCCCTCCCCCACCCTGTATAGCCTACCCCTCTAGGCATACCTATTCTGTTACCTCCCTTCCCAATTAACCCCGTATTATCATTCACCTTTTTCTAAGGGCAATTAACTATCGGTCACCATAGGCATGCCTGGCTCTCCGGCATCTCCATTTATAGCTGTTAATCATCACTCCCCCCCCCCCACACCGTTCTCCCCCTTCATGTACCAAGGATATTTATTTATTTAGGCCCGCCTTACTCTCCTACTGTATCATATCTATTGGTATCTGCATTTTCTAATTTTCTTTACATTTAGCATATTGGACTATACAATAAGAAAAAAAAAAAAACGCATGATACCACACAAAGCGCCCTTCAACGCTAATCATACTACACAGCCTTTTGCCTAAATAAAGAATTCATTTAGCTGGTCGCTAATTGTTTTCCACCTGGGTGGATTTTATCAAGCCAGGCCGCAGCATCCCCTGGTGTAAAGAAGAATTTGGTCTCATCACTAGATACAATTCTGAATTTTGAGGGGTACATCATAGAGTACTTGATACCCAGTTCTCTGAGTCTCGCCTTGATATCTCTGTATCTGGCTCTCTCCTTCTGTACCTCGTAGGGGAGGTCGGGGAAAGCAGAATTTTTTTTGCAGTTGTAGCATAAGTCCCCCATGCTTCTTGCTATTCTCAAAATATTGTCCCGGTCTCTAAAATGCAATACTTTCACAATTAGGGTACGTGGAGGACCACCGGGGATCGATGCTCTAGTTGGAACCCGATGTGCCCTTTCTATTGAGAAAAAGGGTGATAGCGCATCTTTCCCCAGGCTTTGTTTCAGCCATTCTTCAATAAATTTTTCTGGCGAGCTCCCTTCCACCCTTTCTTCAAAGCCTATGAAGCGGATGTTGTTCCGACGCATTCGCCCTTCCATGTCGGATAGTTTATTTTGCATTTCTACCAGTTTACCTGACATGGACTTAACCTGGGTTTGAATAGGGCCCAAATTATCCTCCAAATCTGATACTCGGGTTTCTACCTCCGTCACTCTCACACGGATTTTCTGGGCATCATCTCGGATTAGCATGATATCCGATTGCACTTTGTTTATCTGCTCAGATAGGCGGGATTCGCTGGAATTTACTGCATCCAATATTTGCTGTAAAGTAGCCTCTTTTTGAGGTGGGCCACTACTACTTTTAGTTGGAGTATTTTGCGGAGTACTATCCCGGGAGCTGCTAGCAACCTGCGTCTGTGAACGAGCATATTTTTCCAGCCTTGTGGCAGCTGAAGTCTGGCCCGTTTTCCCCATTTTAATAGATTTATTCAAATTTATTCAGATCCAGAGCAAGTAAATCAGTTCAGGTACCCAGCCTAGTAACCACCTGATGGAGCCAATATTCAGTTGCAGTCTTACTCCACAGTCTTTATGTATACTGCTCTTCACCACACATACCTCTATTTATAATTAATTCATTCGACCCTGCCCCCAGGGCTGCACTGGGCCAGATATGTTTTGACAATAGTATTTACAGTCTTTTATGAACGCAAATGTCTACATACTGATTCACCAGTTCACAATAGAGTATGTGTGGACTTACCAAAAAGTGGCGCTGTTACTTCTGTTCCACCAGACTGGTACCTTGTATCACAATTTCCAGCAGGACTACTTCTTCCACTCCTCTGGTATAGGCAGCTGCGATGGATCCTGAGGACTTATGGGGACGAGCCTGTTTCAACAGCTGCACCCCAGAAACTTCGAGGGAAGCTCGACAGCAATGGCGTTTCTCTGACTTTTTACCGCTGGCTGGTTGCCCGTATCTATTCAGCCACGGAGAGACAGTCCCCACCACACACTGTGCCTGGTCCGTCCGGCTCTCTCCTTCTTCCAGCCAGCATGAGTCACCCAGCTCGGGATGTCGCAGGTGGAAGACGTCACCCCGACTGGCTATACACCCGGCGGGTAGTACAAACGCTCACCGTCCAGCCACTTTCTCTGCAGCGGCAGCCAGCACAGGGTACCCCCGCCACACGCTGTACCCGGTCCGTCCGGCTATCTCCTTCTCCCGGCCAGCATGCGTCACACAGCTCGGGACGTCGCAGATGGATGACGTCACCCCGGCTGGCTGTACAGACGCTCCCAGTCCGGACACTTTCTCTACAGCGGCAGCCGGCACAGACTACTCCACGGGCTCACTCCAGACTGGATCCACAGGGCGCAACAGGTACCGCTTTTCAATGGGTAAACTCAGCGGGCTTTCTAATCACAATCTAGCCATCAAGGAGGGAGTCAGCATAAGGGGGTTAGCCGCTGGAGCATGAGACGCCGGAGAGCTCAGTCATCCTCCATTACACACACGCCGTCGTGACCCCGCCCCCGTCATGTTCCGCTTATATTTAACACGATTGTTTGTATTTCACAGATGCAGTTCAGCTCCCCTGTACACCTGGTCCCCCGACGGAGTCCGGCCACCAGCACTAAGCACTGACAGCCCTATGGACAATCTCCAGCGGGTAGGCGGCTACAGGAGTACGTACAACACATGGTTACCATGGAGTTGATCTAGCATCATGGTGGAGCCACGCCCCCGGGGGTGACCGGCGGTCAGCGCGGACGCGCATGAGTGACGTCACCGGACCCCAGACGGGCTGCGTGGCCAAGGTGTCGGGTGCACATAATTGTAAGTCTCTCTATATATATGTTATTTTTGCATACTTTGTTCAGGTCTTGATAAAAGGGGAAGCCCCCTGAAACGTTGACCAAACCTTTGCCTCTTGTTGTTTATCATTATATCGAGTGACATCCCCCTGCTGGATTTACATGTATTACTTCTCTGGATGCGCACCGAAGCAAGTTGCTGTGTATTACAGAGTGCCGGACGCTTTTGGACATATACATTAAGGTGTACATACACCATTGTCAAGGCACCTATTTGTGGATATCCCTATTTTCTGTACAAGACTGTCTTTTTCTGCACCGTTTTTGTGCTGATTGTTTTTAAATCACTTACAGCCCATCTATTCTTATAGACAGGGCCACCAGGAATGTCGACTGTGGATGACTCTTTAGGCTTTCCCAATATTGTGTTACCCGTTGGTGAGGTATTAACACATACCGACAGTGAAGCAGAAGGTATTCTGTTTTCAGACAATTTAAAAACTACAGCTGGAGAAGACTCGCTACAACAATTGTCAGCACAACTGATACGTTTGAAAAAACGTGAAACTGACTTTTTTCTGCACGGAGTTTCACTCTCCGATTATTTTCGTGAGAAAAAAATTCCCCGGGGGTTCCGGATACGGAACATCCCGACGATAAGTCGCTATAACTCAGACTTTTGTCGTAAGTGGGCAGCAGTTCTCAACCGCTGCTCCTTTGACCTTATACTCCTGGTCATTGAGGAGTCACGTAGGGAACTGAATATAACTGTTGAAAAAATCAAGCAATTTGAAAAAGATCATATCAACAAACTGACAAACGACACCACCCAAGATTGGCTGGCCAACATCTCTAAACAGATTGATAAATATAAAACGGACCTGGTACAGTTCAAGAAATCCAAATTTGACACGGTTAACCGTGATTATCTTGAACAGAAGGTGTACAGTTGGGCTTATACCAGAGGCCAACCAAGGGATCGCAGACCGAAGTTCAGACGCCAACGCCGCTTCCCCCTGGACACTGAGATCTCCAGTGGTGCAGCATCCTCCAGTGAAGCAGAATGTGCCCCCCAAACCAACTCTCAGCGCCCCCCTTTAGGGGTGGCTACACGAGCCACTCTGGACCTCCGACACGAGCCTGCACCAGGCGCGGAGGTCAGTGGGCAAGGGAGGCGAAGAAATCGACAGAAAGTGAGGATGTAGTCTTCAATCTGTCGTCGCGAGTGTTGTCAACAGAGGAACGCAAGGTACTGAACTTAGGTTTGTCTTTTGTGCCCACATACCATGCCAACAGTTTTCAGGATAAGATTGATCTTTTCAAATTCGATAGACGTATGAAACTCCGTGAACACTTTGGGAAAAATGCATCTTCCACTACTCAGGCACCAGCAGTAAGAAAAAAATCCACGTTTACTCCTTCCACAGGTAATAGAAACATTAGATGTTTCACAGAACATATGAATCTGGCCATTGTGAACAATGACCAGCACCAGCATTCCACGACTAACAACTTATCCACCTCTGAACGCCAAGCACTGAAAAATTTGGGAACATATAAGGACATCATTATACGCCCTTCTGATAAGGGCGGAGGAATTGTTGTGCAAGACCTGGGAACGTACATAGCAGAGATTAATCGACAGCTGTCTGATGACACAGTCTACAGAAAATTACCCAAAGACCCTACTGACACCTTCAAAAGGGAACTGGATGCGATTCTGGGAGACGCAGTCAATAACCAGCTGATGACAAGCACGGTTCGTGATGCTTTACAAAAGGAATATCCTAAAATCCCGGCATTGTATACGATTCCGAAAATGCATAAGGACCCTGTAAGACCCCCTGGAAGGCCCATTATAGCCGCTAGGGATTCCTTATATTATGACATTTAAAAATATTTGGATCACTTCCTGCAGCCTCTGATCCAGGTACACCCTAGATTTCTGAAAGACACCACGGCATTCCTTCTTAAATTACAATCCTGGTCCTCTGCACAAGAAAGGGTCCTGCTTTGCACTATAGACGTATCCAGCTTATATACGAGCATCCCGCAAGCTGCAGGGATACAAGCCATTAGACGTTTCCTTTCAAATAACATCAATTATAATGGTCCTGATATGTCAGTGTTTATGCAACTCTTAGAGTTGACACTCACTAGAAATTACTTTCTTTTCAACGGTGAGATCTTTATTCAGAACGCGGGGTGTGCGATGGGATCATGCGTCGCTCCAAGCTTCGCGAATATTTATATGTTCGAAGTGGAGAATGAATTCTTTTTTATTGACCCATCTGTATCCTCTCTAATTGGGGGATATACGAGATATATAGACGATATCTTTCTACTATGGAAGGGGTCACAAGTGGCGTTTGAAACGCTTATTGAAAATATCAATAAGTTGGATTGTCCGAGCAAATTGACACATGAATGCAGTTACGACACAGTACACTACCTGGACGTAAGAATCACCCAAGACCACAGAGGAAACCTTTCTAGCTCCATGTTTTACAAGATTACCGACAGGAATACATTGTTACAAGGATCCAGTCACCATCCAGAGTCCCTTAAGAAGTCCCTACCATATTCACAATTCCTGCGGGTGAGGCGGATTTGCAGCGATCCAAAAGATACAGACATACAAATGGAAGGCATGCTCTTAAAATTCCTCAAAAGAGGATATAACTACAAATCGCTGGTGGAAGCTAAGTCTAAAGCCTTAGCGATGTCAAGACAGGAAGCACTTTTGGGAAAACAAATAAAAGCTCCCAAAGATTCCATAGTATGGACTCAAGAGTTCACCACCTCAAGTACTAAATTGATGCGTAGAGCCAAAGCGATATGGCCTATTGTTGCACAGGATCCCTCACTGCCGTCCCTCAAAGAGACCCTGTGGATTCACACTCTGCAAACAGTGCACCCTAAGGGACTCAATGAGATGCTTTCATATACTGCGTTCTTATGATGACCTTTTCTCCCTTCTCTATCCCTTTTCATTTATTGCACATTACTGTTTCGTTTTTGCATTCATTATGGATTGTCAGTAGTGGTTGGAGCACAGATTGCATAGTGTGTATCTGCAACATGCAGACGCCTCCTACTAGTTGATCGATGCATTGTACAGTGTGTAATCTTATGTCAGCTCTGTGCATTTTGTTTGTATGTCATGTCTTTCTCTCAGCCCACTATGCCTATTGGCCTGTACTGTAAATGCCTGCGTCCACAGGTTACATGTTCCGTTTATATTTAACACGATTGTTTGTATTTCACAGATGCAGTTCAGCTCCCCTGTACACCTGGTCCCCCGACGGAGTCCGGCCGCCAGCACTAAGCACTGACAGCCCTATGGACAATCTCCAGCGGGTAGGCGGCTACAGGAGTACGTACAACACATGGTTACCATGGAGTTGATCTAGCATCATGGTGTAGCCACGCCCCCGGGGGTGACCGGCGGTCAGCGCGGACGCGCATGAGTGACGTCACCGGACCCCAGACGGGCTGCGTGGCCAAGGTGTCGGGTGCACATAATTGTAAGTCTCTCTATATATATGTTATTTTTGCATACTTTGTTCAGGTCTTGATAAAAGGGGAAGCCCCCTGAAACGTTGACCAAACCTTTGCCTCTTGTTGTTTATCATTAAATTCGAGTGACATCCCCCTGCTGGATTTATATATATATATATACATATCTCTCTCTCTATATATATATATATACTATATATATTTACTGTCAAAACTTTCTCTAGAGTGATAAAACATGATACCAAGAAGATAGTACAACAACAATCTATTACATTCCCTAATTTAACACCATTGGAAAGAAACGCCTTGAAACAGCTATCTACAAATGAGAATTTAATTATACGCCCAGCCGATAAAGGTGGGGCGATAGTCCTACAAGATTTGCAGGACTACAAGAATGAAATTTATCGGCAATTGTCCGATGACAAAACGTATAAGATGCTACAAGGTGACCCGACCATGGCTTTTAAAAAAGAGTTAATGCAATTACTGCTTCAATACAGAGATATGAAGATCATATCTAATGAGTTATTTGATGTATTGATACCTGAATATCCTATCACCCCATTGATGTACACTTTACCTAAAGTCCATAAGGGGATAGTCCCACCCCCAGGACGCCCCATAATATCTGCTAGAGGATCCCTGTCACAACCATCTTCAGTGTACCTTGACTCAGTACTACAGCCGCTTATCCAGAAACATGAACATTTCCTTCTGGATACTACCATGTTCCTGAACAAGCTTGGTGCAGTGGGCACACTACCACCAGGTGCGTGGATGGTGTGTCTTGATGTATCAAGCTTGTATACAATCATACCCCACCATTCCGGTATGCTTGCAGTGAAACGGCTTTTTTAAGCTGAGGGTACTTTTTCTGAGGGATACATTGAATTCTTTATGGACTTATTGTCATTTATACTTACTAAAAATTACTTTTTATTTGATGGTAGATTTTATCTACAACTCCTCGGGTGTGCTATGGGGTCTTCTGTGGCTCCGAGCTACGCTAATTGTTACATGTTCATGGTGGAAGATGACATATTTTTTTCTGATGTTTCTATCAGTACCCAGATCCAATTTTTTTCACGCTTTATTGACGACCTGTTCGTCATATGGACTGGGGATGCAGATGTTTTTAGAAATCTGATTGATACCCATAATTCTTCTAACAGTCCGGTGAAATTCACCATGAACATGGACCAATTTTCTACAAATTTTTTGGATGTAGCCATCAAATGTGTAAATTCTGTCATACAGACTACTGTGTACATCAAATCAACCGATAGGAATTCTTTTTTACATAGATCTAGTTGTCATCCTGAAAAATTGAAGCTTGGTCTCCCCTTCTCTCAAATGATCAGGACATGTAGAATTAATGATAATATTGTTAATGCAACTAAACAGGTGGATGATCTGATAGTTAAATTTCAAGATCGGGGATATGATAAAAAATCCCTTATGAAAAATAGAGATAAAGCACTTTCTAGACCCCGCCAGGACCTTCTAACTAAACGCATTAAAGAACCCTTGACCAATAAAATGCCATATGTTAGCAGATTTAACTCAGCATCCAATAATATTACTAATGTAGTTAAAAGAAACTGGCCATTAATTACTAGTGACCCAGCACTACATTTGAGTGAATACAACATCATGCCCTGCTATAAAAGAAATAAAAACTTAAGAGATCATTTGGTCAAAGCGGATGTGACAGGCCTAGGCAAAATTAGAAAAGAACACTTCTTATCACAACCGAAGATGGGCTGTATTAGATGTGCTTGCGCCACATGTAAATACATGATACCTGGCGACTCTTTTTATCACCCGCATTCGGGTAAATTATATAAAATCAGCCTGGATTGTAATTCTACTCATGTTGTTTATCAAAGGTTGTTTACCACAGGTCTGCCATACGTGCTGCCATTGAGACTGGCACAAGTGAGCAACCTGTGGCTCGCCATTTCGCAGAGAAAAAACATGCCATCTCCTGTATTAAATACAGAATGGTTGACCATATCCCACCCATGAGAAGGGGTGGTGATAGAAATTTAGCATTAATTCGCAAGGAAAACTTTTGGATACATCATTTGGATGTTATTAGCCCTAAAGGGTTAAATGAAAATATTTCTCTGTCGTGTTTTTTATAAAGAACATATTGCATTGCATCCAGATGTACTTTAAAGCTATACTGGTCTCTAATATATATGGTTATATTGTGTTGTACTGTACTATGTCTATAATAATACGTATAATATTCTGTTTTTTCCTGTTCTTCCCTCTAGTGCTACATTTGTGCATTGCTTTGCATGGTGATGGTGCCTCTATACACTTTTGTCTCTAGCGCCTGTGAGCGCGATGACGTCACACGTTCATCGTCGAACCCTGACGTGAAGCCCCGCCCCTTGACGTAGTGGCCGGAGGCGGAGGCGGGTTCCGGCGTCTGTTTGCACATGGGTGATTCTCCTTATTTAAGGTGAGCGATTTTAATGTTTATACTTATCCTGAAGACGCTAATAAAGTTAGCGAAACGTTGATGATGCAAGTACAGACTCCAGTTTGATTATTTGATGTGACGTGAGTGCCGCTATCCTGCACCCCCTATATATATATATATATAGATATATAGATAGATATATATATGTCACGGCCGCTGTTAGGACGCGCCGCTCACCTGTTCATCTCCGGCGGCAGGGCCTGCGGGCCATCCGTCTGGGTGCAGGACGGGGAGCGCGGCGTCTAGGTCTTCCGGCCGCGACCATCTTCCTGGGGCCTGCAGCACGCGCATCCAGCATGAGAGCCAGCCAAGGTTGTTTGTCTCCAGTCCGGGCGCCGCCATGTTGTTGTAGCCAGCCAATGGTTCAGAGCCCCAGTTCAACTCCTCCAATCAAGATCTATCCTGGGGGATAAAGCAGAGCCCTCTGGGGCATACAAGCGCCAGTGCTTTGTTGTCAATCCCTTGGGAGGAAGCTTCAGCCTGTGCTCCTGTCCTTGCTCTGTGAGATCCCTGATTCCTGTCTTCGTTACCTGCAGTTCAACACCTGATACCTGGATACCTGCATTTGCATTCTGCTCCCAGCCCTTACAGCTTTACATCTGTTTCCTGGACTTTGCAAATTGCACTCTGCCTCCAGCCCTTTCAGGTTTTGCTACAGTCTCCAGAATCTCCACTCCTGCTGTCGACCAGCTGCACCTGTTGCCAGCCCTGCGTGTCTGTTGACACATCCCCACTCCTGCTGTCGACCAGCTGCACCTGTTGCCAGCCCTGCGTGTCTGTTGACACATCTCCACTCCTGCTGTGGTCCAGCTGCACCTGCTGCCAGCCCTGCGTGCCTGTTGACACATCTCCACTCCTGCTGTCGACCAGCTGCACCTGCTGCCAGCCCTGCGTGCCTGTTGACACATCTCCACTCCTGCTGTCGACCAGCTGCACCTGCTGCCAGCCCTGCGTGTCTGTTGACACATCTCCACTCCTGCTGTCGACCAGCTGCACCTGCTGCCAGCCCTGCGTGTCTGTTGACACATCTCCACTCCTGCTGTCGACCAGCTGCACCTGTTGCCAGCCCTGCGTGTCTGTTGACACATCTCCACTCCTGCTGTCGACCAGCTGCACCTGCTGCCAGCCCTGCGTGTCTGTTGACACATCTCCACTCCTGCTGTCGACCAGCTGCACCTGTTGCCAGCCCTGCGTGTCTGTTGACACATCTCCACTCCTGCTGTGGTCCAGCTGCACCTGCTGCCAGCCCTGCGTGCCTGTTGACACATCTGCACTCCTGTTGTCGACTAGCTGCACCTGCTGCCAGCACCCCGGGCCTGTTGACTCATCTTCACTCCTGTTGTCGTCCAGATACACCTACTGCCAGTCCTCCGTGCCTGCTGACGCTTCACCATCCTGCTGTCTGCATCCGCACCTACTGCCAGTCCTCCGTGTCTGCTGACGCTTCACCATCCTGCTGTCTGCATCCGCACCTACTGCCAGTCTCCCGTGCCTGCTGACGCTTCACCATCCTGTTGTCTGCATCCGCACCTACTGCCAGTCTTCCGTGCCTGCTGACGCTTCTCCACCCTGCTGTCAGCACCCGCAGCCAGTCACCAGTTTCCCCAGTAAGCCAACAGAGACTCTGGGACTAGTCCCATCATTCTGGACTTTCAGTTGTTACCCAGGTATTCCACTGGGTTCTTCGGCCTGCAGTTTCATTTATGGTCTTGCCTCCTCATGTTGGTGCTACAATAAAGAGTTATATCAAACCTGCTGTTCTCCAGTCTCCTTCAAGTCGCAAACACTCAACCTCCAGGCCTCAGACAGATCCACAAGGTACCCCTAGCATGACAGTAAGCACTGGCCCAATGGATCCGTCCGCCAGCCAGGGGTTCTTTCAAAATGTGGTCGCTCGACTGCGAGCACTGGAGGAATCCCAGCAGCAAGTTACTCAAGCGCTCCAAGGCATTTCTCAAGGGCAAGCCTCAAATCCTTCTCCACAGACTGTCTCCCCTTCTCTACGATTGTCTACCCCTTCTAAATATAATGGTACCCCTCGTACCTGCCGGGGGTTTATCAATCAATGTGAAGTGCATTTTTCCCTGCAACCAATGAACTTTCCTTCTGATCGTGTTAAAGTGGCTTTTATTGTCTCCTTATTGTCGGATTCTGCATTGGACTGGGTCTCCCCACTCTGGGAAAGAAATGATCCTTTACTCTCCAAGTACTCTGACTTTATTTCTCAATTCAGAAAAATTTTTGACGAACCTGGACGAGTATCCTCTGCCGCTTCAGAAATCCTGCGGATTCGTCAGGGCTCCCGCTCCGTTTCTCAATATGTTATCCACTTTCAAACTGTGGCATCTGAACTGAAATGGAATGAGGAAGCTCTAATTTCCACTTTCTTGGCAGGGTTATCAGAACGCATGAAGGACGAATTAGCCACCCGAGATCTTCCCACCACGCTGGGTGAGGTCATATCGCTCTGCAATAGGTTGGACCTTCGTTTTCGAGAGCGTCAGCTAGAGAGATCTCGGCAAGAGCGAGGCAAGTCTATCCCCGTTTCTCCTCGCCCAGGTCCTCCTCCTCTTCCAAATTCTTCTGATGAGCCTATGCAGATCAACCATACTCGCCTAACTCCCGAAGAGCGCCAGAGAAGACGGCGACAGAATCTATGCCTGTATTGTGGGGAATCAGGTCATCTGTTAGCCAAATGTACCCGTCGTCCGTTAAACTCCCGGTCCTAGTTGGTTGTGGAGAGGCCAATCTAGGACGAGTAGAAACTTCTCCAATCAAGTCCGACTCTTTGCTATCCATACAGATTGTGTTACCCAACGGTTCACTCGCAGTATCTGCTTTACTGGACTCTGGGGCAGCCGCCAACTTTATTTCAGCCCAGTTTGTGTCCTATCATGGTTTGGACTCTCAAGAACTTTCGCAGCCACTCCAGTTATCTGCCGTAGATGGGAGTCTTATTCCTCAAGCCTCCATCACTCATCGGACTCTGCCCATCAAGATTCAGGTTGGGGCGTTGCATCAGGAAGAATTATCTTTTTTCATTATTCCTAAAGCGAACCACCCTGTAGTATTGGGGTTTCCGTGGCTCCAGCAACATTCTCCGAACATTAATTGGGGTTCTATGGAGGTTCTGTCCTGGGGTACGAACTGCCTTCATACCTGTCTTCCCGGATTAGTGCGTATCCAGTCCACCTCGCCTACATCTCCTGATCTTCTTCCTCAAGCCTATCAAGCCTTCTCCGACGTCTTCTGTAAAGGTTCAGCCGACAAATTACCTCCGCATCGGCGCTGGGACTGTCCCATCGACCTTATTCCAGGTAAAATGCCTCCAAAGGGCCGAACCTATCCACTCTCTCTTCCAGAGACGGAAGCCATGTCCCAGTATATTAAAGAGAACCTATTAAAAGGCTTCATTCGGCCTTCTACGTCTCCAGCAGGAGCCGGATTCTTTTTCGTTAAAAAGAAAGATGGAGGTCTGAGGCCCTGTATTGATTATAGAGGACTGAATAACATCACAGTCAAAAACAAGTACCCATTACCCTTGGTGACTGAGTTGTTTGACCGAATCAAAGGGGCTAAAGTCTTCACCAAATTGGATCTCAGAGGAGCTTATAACCTTATCCGTATCTGAGCAGGCGATGAGTGGAAAACAGCTTTTAATACTAGAGACGGTCACTACGAGTACCTTGTTATGCCGTTTGGTCTCAGCAATGCTCCAGCAGTATTCCAAGAATTCATGAATGAATTATTCCGTGATTTACTGTATTATTCCGTGGTTGTTTATCTCGATGACATTCTTATTTTTTCTCAGAATATTCCGGAACACCGTCAGCATGTGAAAGAAGTGTTACAGCGATTGCGATCCAACCAGCTATACTGCAAACTGGAGAAATGTGAGTTTGAGAGATCTTCAGTTCCCTTCCTTGGTTACATCATCTCGGGTACCGGATTAAGCATGGATCCTTCTAAAGTGCAAGCAGTCCTTGATTGGCCACAACCTCATACCCTAAAAGCTGTTCAACGCTTCATTGGATTTTCCAATTATTATAGGAAATTCATCAAAAATTTTTCTTCCATCATTTGTCCCATCACGGCTTTGACTCACAAAGGAGCCAATCCTGCCAAGTGGTCTCCCGAAGCGGTGGCAGCGTTTCAGCAACTAAAAAGTGTATTCACTTCAGCTCCAATTCTTCTGCAGCCCGATTGTTCTCGCCCGTTTATTCTGGAGGTAGATGCCTCTTCTGTTGGGGTTGGAGCTGTACTTTCACAGAAGTCTGAGGACGGTCACCTACACCCATGTGGGTTCTTCTCCAGGAAGTTTCTGCCAGCCGAGATGAACTACCCCATTGGTGAACAAGAATTACTAGCCATTAAATTGGCCTTTGAAGAATGGCGGTACCTGTTGGAAGGGGCTAAGTTTCCTATATCCGTCATTACAGATCATAAGAACTTGTTGTATTTGCAGAACGCCCAGTGTCTGAACCCCAGACTAGCCCGATGGGCCTTATTCTTTACAAGATTCGAGTTTGTTTTATCTTTCCGTCCTGGGTCTCAAAATGGCAAAGCGGATGCACTCTCCAGATCTTTCACATCCTCTACTGAAGATCGTACCATAAGCCCAGTTCTAAGCCCTACAGTGTTTGCTAAGACTGCTGTAGTATCCATTCCTAGAGGAAAGACTTTTGTTGATACTGGACTCAGATCATCTTTGCTACAGTGGGCACACTCCTCTCGTTTTTCTGGTCACTGTGGTGTAAAGAAAACTTTATAATTCATTAAAAGAGTGTACTGGTGGCCGTCCATGAGGAAAGATGTCACTGACTTCATAGCATCCTGTACCCAGTGTTCTCGTCACAAGTCTTCTCGTCAAGCACCAGCTGGTCTTCTCCAACCATTGTCTATACCTAAATCACCCTGGTCACACATATCGATGGACTTTGTCACCGATCTGCCTCTTTCACAAGGGTTCAACACGATCTGGGTCGTCATTGACCGTTTTTCCAAGATGGCTCATTTCGTTCCACTAAAAGGCCTTCCGTCTGCTCCTATATTAGCTCAAATATTCATAGCTGAAATATTCCGTCTACATGGTCTTCCGAGAGAAATTGTATCTGACAGAGGGGTACAATTTGTATCAAAGTTTTGGAGAGCGTTGTGTAGTGCTTTACAGGTAAAGCTGAACTTTTCCTCATCCTATCATCCGCAATCCAATGGCCAAACAGAAAGAGTAAATCAAGATTTGGAGGCCTTTTTACGTCTGTATCTGTCCTCCTCGCAAGACAATTGGAAGGAGCTTCTGCCTTGGGCCGAATTTGCACATAACAACTCTTATCATTCCTCCACCGAAAAGACTCCCTTCTTCATTGTCTATGGTCGTAACCCACGTGTTCCAGAATTCCAAAATCTTCCTGTTTTTGACATACCAGCAGTTAACTCGTCTGTCCGGTTTTTCTCAAACATCTGGAGGAATGTTCATGTTTCATTAGAGAAAGCCTCCCAACGTTACAAGAAATTCTCTGATCGGCACAGACGGGCAGCTCCGAAACTCAAGGTAGGAGACAGAGTTTGGCTCTCCACCAAAAATATTAGACTCAAAGTCCCGTCTATGAAGTTTGCACCTCGATTCATTGGGCCATATACAGTAACTACTGTGATCTCGCCTTTGGCTTATAAGTTACAGTTGCCTCGTTCTTTGAAAATTTCAAATACATTCCACATCTCGTTATTAAGACCATTGATATTAAATCGATTCCAGAATAAAGTACCCAAGTCTCCTCAGCCTCAGGCTCATCATGATGTTGCTTTTGAAATTAAAAAAATTGTGGACTCAAGAGTTCGTTCAGGGCAAGTCCAATATCTGGTAGACTGGAAAGGCTTCGGTCCAGAGGAACGATCCTGGGTGGATGCTGCTCGCGTCAATGCTCCCACTTTGGTCCGTAAGTTTCATCAACAATATCCAAGAAAACCATGGAAGTGTCCAGAGTCCACTTCAAAAGGGGGGGGTGCTGTCACGGCCGCTGTTAGGACGCGCCGCTCACCTGTTCATCTCCGGCGGCAGGGCCTGCGGGCCATCCGTCTGGGTGCAGGACGGGGAGCGCGGCGTCTAGGTCTTCCGGCCGCGACCATCTTCCTGGGGCCTGCAGCACGCGCATCCAGCATGAGAGCCAGCCAAGGTTGTTTGTCTCCAGTCCGGGCGCCGCCATGTTGTTGTAGCCAGCCAATGGTTCAGAGCCCCAGTTCAACTCCTCCAATCAAGATCTATCCTGGGGGATAAAGCAGAGCCCTCTGGGGCATACAAGCACCAGTGCTTTGTTGTCAATCCCTTGGGAGGAAGCTTCAGCCTGTGCTCCTGTCCTTACTCTGTGAGATCCCTGATTCCTGTCTTCGTTACCTGCAGTTCAACACCTGATACCTGGATACCTGCATTTGCATTCTGCTCCCAGCCCTTACAGCTTTACATCTGTTTCCTGGACTTTGCAAATTGCACTCTGCCTCCAGCCCTTTCAGGTTTTGCTACAGTCTCCAGAATCTCCACTCCTGCTGTCGACCAGCTGCACCTGTTGCCAGCCCTGCGTGTCTGTTGACACATCCCCACTCCTGCTGTGGTCCAGCTGCACCTGCTGCCAGCCCTGCGTGCCTGTTGACACATCTCCACTCCTGCTGTCGACCAGCTGCACCTGCTGCCAGCCCTGCGTGCCTGTTGACACATCTCCACTCCTGCTGTCGACCAGCTGCACCTGCTGCCAGCCCTGCGTGTCTGTTGACACATCTCCACTCCTGCTGTCGACCAGCTGCACCTGCTGCCAGCCCTGCGTGTCTGTTGACACATCTCCACTCCTGCTGTCGACCAGCTGCACCTGTTGCCAGCCCTGCGTGTCTGTTGACACATCTCCACTCCTGCTGTCGACCAGCTGCACCTGCTGCCAGCCCTGCGTGTCTGTTGACACATCTCCACTCCTGCTGTCGACCAGCTGCACCTGTTGCCAGCCCTGCGTGTCTGTTGACACATCTCCACTCCTGCTGTGGTCCAGCTGCACCTGCTGCCAGCCCTGCGTGCCTGTTGACACATCTGCACTCCTGTTGTCGACTAGCTGCACCTGCTGCCAGCACCCCGGGCCTGTTGACTCATCTTCACTCCTGTTGTCGTCCAGATACACCTACTGCCAGTCCTCCGTGCCTGCTGACGCTTCACCATCCTGCTGTCTGCATCCGCACCTACTGCCAGTCCTCCGTGTCTGCTGACGCTTCACCATCCTGCTGTCTGCATCCGCACCTACTGCCAGTCTCCCGTGGCTGCTGACGCTTCACCATCCTGTTGTCTGCATCCGCACCTACTGCCAGTCTTCCGTGCCTGCTGACGCTTCTCCACCCTGCTGTCGGCACCCGCAGCCAGTCACCAGTTTCCCCAGTAAGCCAACAGAGACTCTGGGACTAGTCCCATCATTCTGGACTTTCAGTTGTTACCCAGGTATTCCACTGGGTTCTTCGGCCTGCAGTTTCATTTATGGTCTTGCCTCCTCATGTTGGTGCTACAATAAAGAGTTATATCAAACCTGCTGTTCTCCAGTCTCCTTCAAGTCGCAAACACTCAACCTCCAGGCCTCAGACAGATCCACAAGGTACCCCTAGCGTGACAATATATCTATCTATATATCTATCTATATAGATATATAGATAGATATATATATAGATATATATGTACAACACACACACATACATACTTGTTTTCCTTTTTAAAATGGGGACGGCACCAAACTACGGCTTGCCTCTGGGCATCTGGGATGAACTTACGCCTCTGAGTAGGAAGGACAACCTCATCTGAATGACCCTCAATGTTGGCTATAAAGTACAGTATACCCATATAACTAAGTTAGCTGTGATGTCTAGCATGCATTTGATAGAGTACCATGGTCCAATCTACTATAGGTATCAAACATATAGGGATCTGGGGCTGACTGTATTCAGGTCTTTTGGACTTTGTATCGGCCTTAGTACCATCCATTCCCAGTACCATCCATTCCCACATTAGACCAATCTGCCACTTATCAGCTTTACTTTGTAATAAAGCTTTAGATCCTTTAACGAGGCATTTCCTTAACATCTTCAGTTGGCAAAGCATCACTATAGGTATTAGGGAAATAAAAGTCTCTTCATTTGCAGATGACTTATTATTATATTTCCATAACTCTAAGGAAGACATAAAAATGCTCCTATGCATTTTATTACATTTTAGGTTTCCTAATTAACAAGTCTAATGCTGGGTACCCACTGGGCGATAAATATCGTCAATGATATGGATGGTATCGTTGACGATATCTTGTATATGTCATCCACTGTGTACGGTCAATTTGGATAAATGACCCTCTGTTGTCTGTACATGCAGCACTATCTGAAAATATTGTCAGCGACTGCATGTACATGTACGGCAGGGGTGGGGAACCTTTTTTGTGCCAAGGGCCGTTTGTATGGGGAAAAAATCCTTCGGGGGCTATATGGAAAAATGTATCTTACAAATTGTCCTGCTGCAGCCGTCCCACGCTCCGGTCGGCTGCCGCTGAATAGGACTGACAGTCTCCGGCTGCTGTTGATTAAGAGTAATCTCGCAAAAATTATGGACCTCTTACGAGAATTCCCCTGTACTTGACTCCTGGCAAAGCTGCCGGGCGGGCCACTCAGACCGGCTATGGGGGCCACATACGGCCCCTGGGCCTGAGGTTCCCCACCCCTGATGTATGGAGTGGGGGGGGGGGGTGACATCACTGACCGATATCTTAAATGATATCGGTCAGTGTGTATGTACAATATCATTCTCCAGCCGCACAGCCGATATGGTTAAATATAACGGCAACCATGGGAATCGTCCAATGTGTACTCAGCATTAGACAGGTTGTGAATGGACATGTCTACAGTGTCTTGGTAGGCAATCAATAGGTCAACATCTTTGTCTGCAGTATTTTAGCACAAGTGATGCTAACAAGGTCAGTTCAGAGATACATGTAAGTCAGTTATGCAGTCGTTAACACTGCACACGCTCCATAGTTGGGGTTTGCATCTCTGTCCAGAGGCAGAACTCTGGGAGACAATGGAGTCATCTGCCGCCGGGCTCCTGCTCCCAAGGGGGCACTTCTCCTCCCCTGCAATTTTAAAAACATTAATTGAAGCCACTGATATCACTTCTGAGTTCTGAAATATGTGTCTCTCTCTTTCTCTCTCTCTCTCTCTCTCTCTCTCTCTCTCTCTCTCTATATATATATATTTATATTTCATTTATGTTTCAACAGACATACAGTATATACACAGTATATATTTTACATAAGGTTTTTGTGTGTGTGTGTGTTTGAGAGGAGGGGTGACCAATACACATCTTGCTTCCAGGCAACTGGGATGAACTTACACCACTGTCTCTGTCACAACATTATTTGCGATGGATCAAATCATTAAACAGGTTAGTGTAGCTGGAGGGAAGAAAAAGGTATAATTAAGTCAAGACAATGTTAAAAATAAATTGGCTAGTTAGGATGATTGTTTTTGTATTGAAGATGAAGAGGTTAACACACTTAATGGGGTTAATTGATATTAAGTTCTTTTGATGAGACAGAGAAAATTAATTAGGGGGTTACTGAATATGATTAAATGATGACATGGGGTTAATTAACGATTAAATAAGGGCATTTATTATTGTAACTATGCTGAATTCAGTGTTTGTGATGATCCTAAATGAGTTAATACATTTTGAAAAGTGGTCAATTAAGGATGAGAGGATAATATTGTATGGTTCTCACTGGGATGTTCTCTGAAGTGTATGGAAGTGTTAAAAAAGAAGGGGGCATTTGGTCGGTGGTGGTGTGCGTTTACCTGTTCGCTAGCAAACAGGTCTGAATCAGGCGCTAGATGTGGTGTGGAGACGTTGTAAGGTTAATAAGTATTTTAGGTTAGATATGGGTAAATTTATTCACGCTTCTAAAACATACATTACGGTCTACTTTTCTTAATGCCTTTCCGGGAGAAGGGGAGGAGACCCAAATGACAGGGGAAGGGGGAGGGTGACTTCACCAAGCCCTGCCTCCTTTAAAAAAAATGCTGCAATTTGGGGGTGGGGCTAAAATGATGTGAAATGATGAGATTTGGGCCATATTAGCCCCACCCCCTCCCCAGAAAGCCGTGACTTTCAGCATTTGTCTTGGAGGGGAAAGTGGTGCGGAGGCTCAGATGAGCCTGCAGGAGACTTGCTTAGCTACCTGGGGGGCCGGGAGGGGGAACCGATTTTCAGGAGCCTCCCGGCCATTCTGGGATGGTAGAAAAATATGTTCTAAAAATGTAAAGAGGGGATTTTTTCCATAGCATCCAATCAGTTTCTGCCTATCATTTCTATATTGCATCCTAGAAGCTGATACTGTATACCATTTTTGTTTTTAGAAGCTTAAAAAAATGTGCCCCCTAGAATGTTGTCTCAAAGTTGAGTGATGAAGACAGCACCAATGGAAAGGTGGTCATCTACAGCACTCTAAATAAATAGTCACTAAT
This sequence comes from Crinia signifera, assembly GCF_055691185.1. NCBI lineage: Eukaryota > Metazoa > Chordata > Amphibia > Anura > Myobatrachidae > Crinia > Crinia signifera. The sequence goes on from NC_139221.1 coordinate 321,025,184, forward strand.
TCAGAGCATCACAGCCTAGAGACATTTCCATCACAAGTGACAAAGAGAACTTTGGGTCTAATTCAGACCTGATCGCAGGACAAATGTGTTCTCAAAATAAGCAAAACCACCTACAGGTGGGGCAGATGTAACATGTGTAGAGAGAGTTAGATTTGTGTGAGTTATTTTGTTTCTGTGCAGGGTAAATACTGGCTGCTTTATTCTTACACTGCAATTCAGATTTCAGTTTGAACGCACCCCACCCAAATCTAACTCTCTCTGCACATGTTACATCTGCCCCAGCTGCAGTGCAGTATGGGTTTGCCCATTTTGAGAACACCGTTGTCCATTCATACCACCAGGTATGAAACAGGCCAATAATGCTTTGTTAAATTCTCTCCAGGTCTCTGAGTTCATCTGAGTTCATTCCGTGCTGCCTCTGGGAGTAAACTCTGTGCAGAATGTTCAATTAAATCAATCTGTCTCTATCTAATATTAATAATTAAGGCACAGAGGACCAATTTCCAGTTCAATCGTCATCCGTAATTGGAGAAATGTCAGTTCACCTGTATTTTCTATACTTTGAGATCCCCTAAGACAATGAGCAGAGAGCGGCGTGAATATAAGACAGTGATTTGGGCTACGTTCAGCCTTCAGAGATCTCTTCTAATAAAGAATATCACCATAGAGGGAACAGATGCCAGCTTTTATGGCTTTCCCTCATGCCAGGTTTCAGATGCAACTTTGTGCTGGTTCAAAAATTGTACCCCAAAGAGCTGGGTGACCCCCCCCCCCCATGTTCAATATTGCACAAAAGAAAATAGGACTAGTGTGGGTCATGGGTCCGACATTAAGAAGGTCAACTTACATTAGGTCGAGCACTATAGGTCTACAGGGCTTAGTTTGACACATGAAATAGGTCGGCATGGCTAAGGATGACACAAGCATTAGGTCAGCAATGGGAAGGTGGACAGTCAAAAGGTCAACATGAGTATTTTTTAACAGTTTTTTGTCCCAAATTTCAACATTAGTCAACATGGACACCGTATCAGCATACAGATTCCCGACGAATGGCTCAATGCGCTCGGAACACTATTAAATTCTCCTTCCACGCCCTAGTGGATGGTAGGATATGAAATACCCACAGAGCAATGGGAACATTCCTATTAGGGCTCTAAATAAATGGAAATATTGGGACTGACCATACAGATTATTGTCCAAAGTTCAAGGGGAAATGTATTTTGATGGTGGTCTCCGCTACCGCACTGTACATACAACTGTCCAAGTCATGCCCTTTAACTGCTCGTTGTGCTATTCCGCATCCCGGTCTCCCCGGACACGCAGCTTGCATTAAATCCGTCTTCTGAAGACATATAAAGTGACCACGTCCACCTGATCTGCCCCCAAAGCGTTTCAACCCAACTGGCTCTTTTTCAAGGCACCTGGATCGGTTCAATACATTGTTTAGATGCTGTGTGTCTATTCTGGGCTCACCGGCTGCTTTTCAGAGCAGTGGTGATCACTGGCTTTTCCAACTGTCTGTGTGTGTGTGTGTGTGTGTGTGTGTCCTGCCGTGGGACACTGCTACCCAGGGGAGGGACAGTGGGACAATGTCAAAATAGCACGAAATAGGGCCAGCTGGGAGGTATGAAAATGTAAAGAAAATTATGGAACATATGGCTTGGAACAAACAAAACAACTTAGGGCCTGATTCTAAATGACGAGCTAAGCAGCGTAAATTCGTAGCTTAGCGAGCCAACGAATGCCTCCCGGTGGATGAACGAACGCCCACCACCCCACCATTGTGCGTACATTGTAAATTGATGTTTTGCATAAACATTCTTTTGTAAGGGAGCGTATGGGGCGAAATCATTTGATGACTCTGATGCAGACTGAGCGGGCGCTGATGTCCTGAGATGTCAGCCACCCACCTGCGCTCACATGAGGATGCCCATTGTTTTCATTGGGTGCACCCACTGTTTTTGAGGGCATTCCCAGGAAATGTTGGGCAACCCCATGCAAACGCCCCATCACAGCCTCATCACCCTCCCTGTGCGAACGCTTTGACGACTGTCTAAGTCACCAAAGGCGTCCGCACAATGGCCCTGCACATGTGCTTATGCAAATATGCGCAGAGCACAAACATCGGTCCACAGTGCGAATACGCCGGGGACCGATCAAATCAGAATCGCCCACCTTACTCATAGGCAAGCAGCATATTTTGCAATATGTTGAACGCTTGGATAACCCATAAGACATCCTACTGAACTAATGGAGACCTGGAACCATCACAGAGACAAACTACCAGATGAGGGAGAGATTTGTGGTCCTGCCGGGCGTTAGCCGCCTGCCGCTACTATACTGATACTTGTCATACATTCCGAGTCAGATAAGAGATGCCTCAGAGCTTTATTCAGAGTGACAGAATCAAATGATACAGACTAACATTGTTGTAGTGAGCATTCGTCTATAATTCATCTATGATCATGCAGATTGTAAAAAAACAGAGTATTCAAGGTAAACCAGGAAGAAAGAACAACGTATGGCACTTTGCGGATAAGTCACAAAATGTTAGAGTGCTGTCAATACAGATACATTGACAATATCTAGGTCAGCAGCAAATGTAATGACTGCTACAGTATAAACACATAACAATAACTGTTGCACCCATTTACAACCGACTTCCATTAACCTTCTGAGCACAATGGCGCACACAGGGGGGTTTCTGAGTACCCAGAACCCCCCTAAGAGTCTAGGGCTCTATGCTGAAAGCTGAGGGTCCCCTCTTTCCATGGATTTTTAAAAATTGGCCCTTGGGAACCGGAGATATCTGACTTTAAAGCAGTGGTCCCCTTCCAAGCCTGTTAATTGCTCTTCCCAGTCAGATATTTCAGGTTCTGTCTGACATAGAGTTTTTCTGCGGGTATATTCCAAAAGCTGGGACTCTTCCCCTTTGATGGACACTAGAAGCTTGTCTCTACTGTTCCCAGAACCAGAGATATCAGCCTTCCAGCAGCTGGTTACTGCTCCAGCTCCACACACCTGGTATGTAGTTTTATATACTCGTTGGCGGATTGCTCTGCCTCCTGAACTCTGATCCCCTAGTCCCCAATATCATTTGGTAGGTGGGATTCTCTAGTTTCATTCCATTAAAATCTAAGAAATCTATTTTTGGGAACTGGAGATATCTGCAGTCAAGCAAGCTGTCCACCCACCAGAAAATTATGAATAATTAGCCCACTCCACTATACACACATGGAAGTTACTGTATGTATCAGGGCCCCTTCATTCAGCCCAATGCCCCCTTCTCCCACCCCATCTCCCACCATCTGTGTAGTAAAGGGGTAATTAGTGAAAATTACTGATCCAGGCCCTACATGCTGAGCGGTTGATATAATACCCCCTACCACCCACGGGACATCAAAGCTTCCCCCACCCGCTGGAGGATCGGCAGGGGCCCCAATACATTGCTATGCCCAGGGGTCGACACTGCTGTTGATGCCCCTGTACGTATATATATGTGTGTGTGTGTGTGTGTGTGTGTGTGTGTGTGTGTGTGTGTGTGTGTATATATATATATATATATATATATATATATATATATATATATAATCCGAGGGTTTCTCCGGGGAGAAAATAGGCACTCTCCTAAGTAAAGTCATAAACTTGTTGTAATCCAAGTATTTTGATTTATTAGTCATCCAATAAGTTGGTACAATATATTGTGCTCAATGATACTCCGACGTTTCGGTCCAATATAGGCGGACCTTTATCAAGGAGCCTGTATTGTGTAAAAGACATGCAAACAGCAATGTGAGAGCATGCAATCAAAACAATTACAGTGATGCACAAAGAAAAAACATAGGTACAAAAAAAAGGAACTTACATGAGTCAGCAAAGTACACATAATCATCGATGGGGCAACATGAAGTATGTTGGAAAACCTCCTACTGCAGGAGGACACCATGAATGAACCTGCCCGGGCCCGACCTTTATACCTGTGTGTTTGAAATCATGTGATGCCTGGATCCCCGCCCACCGGTGAGGCGTGTCCGGCCAGAAACAGGAAGTTGCATCACCGGAAGTGCAGGTCTCTGATGTACCACACCCTGCCACGTCTGAGTCCCCGGAGGCGGGTCTCAGCATATGCTTTTTTAGTGCAGCTAATTGCAAGGGGCGTGATCGCCCGGAAGTGGGATGTGCGGCAGTGTCTGTGGTACTGGTGCATCACTGCTGAGAAAATGGGGATATCCGGTTTAAATGCAAAACTGTAAACCTAACAATTTTGGTATAAATCACTATATACAGGAAGGTCGGGGTTCCGGGAGGGATCACCCTAGTACATCTACATGGTTCTGGATGGAAAACAAGTCTCAACACATTAATAATGTTTACATTTATACACATTGCATAAGTTTTATAAGGTGCCGATGTACATTTGTCAGGGGATCGCTTCTTAGAACAAATGAAATAAACATATCCATACCGCTGGACGTGGGGAATGGTTGAAAAAATGGAACAGCAACAAACATTAAAAAACATTAAAAAACATTATTCCGTATACGAATCCTTAAAATACTGTGTTGTCCTGTTCGATTGACATTATAAAAGCACAATAACCCCCTTGTTTTTTAGCTAAAAATCTAAAAATTAAAAATCCCTAGATCCACTACTTAATACCCAACATTAGACTTAGAATCCACATCTGAAATATCACACATAACAATATAAAAATTAAACATCCCATCTTTAGCGCCTAACAGGCATGATTTGGCACCCCAACTGGTATTTCCAATATACACTTTTTCTCAACAATTTTTCTTAATAATGTTTTTTAATGTTTTTTAATGTTTGTTGCTGTTCCATTTTTTCAACCATTCCCCACGTCCAGCGGTATGGATATGTTTATTTCATTTGTTCTAAGAAGCGATCCCCTGACAAATGTACATCGGCACCTTATAAAACTTATGCAATGTGTATAAATGTAAACATTATTAATGTGTTGAGACTTGTTTTCCATCCAGAACCATGTAGATGTACTAGGGTGATCCCTCCCGGAACCCCGACCTTCCTGTATATAGTGATTTATACCAAAATTGTTAGGTTTACAGTTTTGCATTTAAACCGGATATCCCCATTTTCTCAGCAGTGATGCACCAGTACCACAGACACTGCCGCACATCCCACTTCCGGGCGATCACGCCCCTTGCAATTAGCTGCACTAAAAAAGCATATGCTGAGACCCGCCTCCGGGGACTCAGACGTGGCAGGGTGTGGTACATCAGAGACCTGCACTTCCGGTGATGCAACTTCCTGTTTCTGGCCGGACACGCCTCACCGGTGGGCGGGGATCCAGGCATCACATGATTTCAAACACACAGGTATAAAGGTCGGGCCCGGGCAGGTTCATTCATGGTGTCCTCCTGCAGTAGGAGGTTTTCCAACATACTTCATGTTGCCCCATCGATGATTATGTGTACTTTGCTGACTCATGTAAGTTCCTTTTTTTTGTACCTATGTTTTTTCTTTGTGCATCACTGTAATTGTTTTGATTGCATGCTCTCACATTGCTGTTTGCATGTCTTTTACACAATACAGGCTCCTTGATAAAGGTCCGCCTATATTGGACCGAAACGTCGGAGTATCATTGAGCACAATATATTGTACCAACTTATTGGATGACTAATAAATCAAAATACTTGGATTACAACAAGTTTATGACTTTACTTAGGAGAGTGCCTATTTTCTCCCCGGAGAAACCCTCGGATTGTACTAAGGTGTTCATACTTGAAATGAACTCCCTTTAGGCACCCCGCCCGCTGCTACTATTACACACCCCGTGCGAGTGCGGTCTTCCACAGAATCTATATATATATATATATATATATATATATAAAGTTCTGTGGGGGGTGGAACTCCGAGCAATGTAACTTCAATCGGTGATAGGTTAAATGATGCGGTGCCCTTCCAAAGACAGCTGCTGGGCTGCCAACATGCAGAGGTGGGAGGCGGCGGCACTCGCAAAAGAAATTTAGACCACACCAAGTGGATATCCACGTGGTGTGGTCTGAATTTCTTTTGCGAGTGCCGCTGCCTCCCCCCTCTCTTTCTCTCTCTCTCTCTCTCTCTCTCTCTCTCTCTCTCTCTCTCTCTCTCTCTCTCTCTCTCTCTCTCTCTCTCTCTCTCTCTATATATATATATATATATATATATATATATGTGTGTGTGTGTGTGTGTGTGTGTGTATATATATATATATATATATATATATATATATATATATATTTATATATATATATATATGTATACATCTATATATATCTATAATACTTTAACTGACCCGGCATATACTGGGTCACCTAAGTGTCCATCTTTGTGCTTTGCTCCACCCCTCTCTGGAAACCCCCTTCTGAAAATCCTGCGTTTGCCCCTGGAGCAGAATCATAACTCCGGGTAATGAGTCTGTGGTGGATGGAAGTTCTACTGGATATGGGATGTTGCCCATAGCAACCAATCAGATGCTGCTTCTAATTTATTCAGCACCCTATACAAGATAATAACTAGAGTCCGGGCTTTAAGTGGTCCTGGAGAGATGAGGGAACTCCCTTCTCTCTGCCACCTAATTTCCACCCCTCCCCCATTAGGCAGAGCCAGGGCCAGTGGTAAGGTTTTTGGCACCCCCCCCCCTCCAAACTATAAAGCTTTCCTGCTAGCATTACTGTGCAGGGCCAAGGTGGAGGTTGAACTACAGTAGTACCACCTCACCATTACAGGTTGTGGAACTCAATTTTATTCCGTCCCCCCCCCCCGACACACACACACACACACTAGGTAGGCCGTGAAATGGTCAACATTGATAAAAGGTTTACAGTCAAAAAGGTCGACAGTCCCATGAAAACGCTGGGAATTCCCAGTGACGTGCGGTGAGGTCATTGCCTGGGGAGGCACTGACCTCAACCCCCCCCCCCGCAACCAGGCCCGGACACCATGCTACATGGTATGCAGCGGCCGCCAGTACATGCGCCGAACCCCCCCACCCCCACCCCTCGGCGGCCTCACCTGTCCTCTCTTCGGCGGTGGCGGCAGCCAGTACTCTCCACGGCGGTGAGTGACATCGGCTTTCTCCCAGCGGCGCCAAACTCCCCGCTGGCCGCACTGCTGCATCCTCTCCAGGGCCCTGCATGTGTAGGGTGAGTATGATTACCTTTTTGTTGCTAGATGACCTCTCTTCGCGCAGGCTCTTCTCCGCGTCGGCTGGGAAGATAACACCTCCGTATGAACCAGTGGCACGTTGTGCTCCTCTCCTACTTAGATTACGGGTTCTCTGGTCCCGATGGGATACTAGGGCTTGAGGGCAGGATTTACTAACGGGAAAATGCATTTCCCTATGTATTAAAACCCCTCCGCCCCGTCAACGCATGGGCTTCTTTCCACGCCTGCCGTCCGCCGTCCGCGCGCCCCCCCCCCCCTCCCGTCCTCCTTTGATCTCCTCCTCCCCCAGGTGTCACAGCTGGGAGGACATCCGGCTTCAGGGGGGAGGAGGAGACACAGGGGGACGCTGGCAGCCGCCGGGAGGTGACGGAGACCCCCGCAGACCACATCACAGGTATCGCAGGGGTCTCCGTCACCGCAACCCGATGCTAGCCGCATATGTTAGTACATATGCGGCAGCATCGCGGCGGCTGTTAGGCGAAGGGCGGCGATGTATATTAATACATCCCGCCCAGTGTGAGATGCTGGGTCATCGACGGGATGCCAATCCCTTAACCCTTAGAGGTTAGGGGATGTTAGACACCCTGTGTAGGGAAGGTGTCTGGCTGCTGTATGGGGTACAGTGGAGGTGTGCCTGTGGTGGTAGTGGTACCTGCTTTACTGGAGCACGTTGCAAGCTCCTGCCCGTCACTATTCACTCCGGTCTGCTGGCTGTTAGGTCCGGCCTTCTGCCGGAGGGCACACTAGTTCGGGCGCCTCAATGTTGCCGCACTCCGTTGCCCCTCCGGTCTTCTGCTCTCCACGCTGGCTTCCCTGATGGATGCACTGGCTCCGCCCGCTGGACGCTGTCTCCCTCTCTGCGCAGTGTCTGGGTACCCGGCTGCTTGCCGTCAATCACCGCCGACTCGGTCTCAGCCGGCCGTCCTCTTCTGCACACCCACAGTACCGCGTCTCCCTCTCTCCTCAGCAGTCACCTCCCGGGGTCAGTCGGCTGCACGCGCTGGGCACACGTTTCTCCCTCTTCCTCCAGCCAGTCGGGATCTTCCTCCTCGCGGTGCAGTACTCCTCTCCCCTCACGTGCCGGGACCTTCCTCCGCCAGGTACATTGCCCTCTCCCCTCATTGGTCCCTCTGGATTATCTCTCATCTTGGGGGCTTTGCTTTGCGCCCTGTGCTGCTGCTCCTTACTTAACCCCTGGGGTCCCATCGCTGAATGGCCGCCGGGTGTTATGGTTGCCACATGTGTGATTGGACAGCGGATCCAGCACTGGATCTGCTGGCCCAATCACATCTGGGGGCGTGCGTTTATACTGGTGCCCCTGTCATTGTGGCACCAGTATAAGTGCCGCTTCCCCATTCATTTTCAATGGGCTTTTACAGCCCATTGCTGCACCCTGCCGCCTGCCCACCCCTACCGGCCCCACGCTGCCCGAAGTTTTAATGTTAACAGCGGGAGGCACCTCTCCCGCTGCCTCCCACCCTCACATGCAGCAGTGTAAGAGGGTGGGAGGCAGCCAGAGAGGTAGAAATTATGAAAATAATAAAATAAGATGTACATAAATATCTTCTTTTTATTATTTTCATCATTATGACAGGGGAGGCTCTGCCTCCCCTGCCTCCCCTGACTGCACGTCCCTGCAAATGCCCCTGCACACCCCCCGCCCGGACTTCCGTGTGTGAGCGCTGTGGGTGCTTACACACAGCGGCTGTACATGCATATAAACACCTATGTGCATGCGCAGTCATGAACAGTCGTTCCCCTGTGCGAACGCACAGGGGACTGATTGAATTAGAATAAACCCCACTGTCTGTGAGCAGTGGCGGCTCCAGGGTTGGGTCTGCAGCACAGTTTAAAATTTAAATAAGGGAGTCGCACCAACTGCCACTCCAATCTGACTCACTGGCAGTGGGTGTGGCTTCCCTACTGTCTGAGTCATCTGGATCACCCAGATGGTTCAGCATAGTGAAAGCCCCTCAGTGAATACATTTGAAACTATCAGTGGCGTAACTATAGTACCGCAGCCCCCGCGGTCGCTGTGCATATGGGGGCGCCGGGGGGGCTGCGGTGCTATAGTAATCCCCCCGTCCCCCATACCCCACATGCTTACATGTCCGCGCGTCCCGGCTCCCCTCCTGGCTTCAATCAACGCTATGGAGATGGACCACGATAAAATGGCCGCCCCATAAAGCAGACTGTTCTCCGAAACTGTCTGCGGTTTGGGGGCGGCCATTTTATCGTGGTCCATCTGCATAGAATTTATTGAATCCAGGAGGGGAGCCAGGAAGCGCGGACAGGTAAGCATGCGGCAATGGGGGGAGGGGGCATGGGGGGCAGGCACGGGGGGCCGGACGGCCGGACGGACGGGCGCCTCCCCATTAACGGCGGGGGGGGGCGCCCCAAACAAAGCTACGCCGCTGTAGACATTACCTTATTTTTAAACTGATACTGAACTGATATTGGTGGATCCAGAGTTGCGCAAGCAAGCTGACAATCTATAACTACAGACAGGTGTATCAGTCCACACTGTGGGTGTTTTATGTTCTGGACAAAATATGAAAGATTAATCACATTTTAGACTATATCCCATCCTTACTGAGAAACCATAATATCTCCTTGCTCCAATACCTGGAAAGGGTGTAATCGGACTGTGAGCCAAACGGAGCCTTAAGTAATGCAAGCCTCTAATATTGCAAAATGCAAGCACGCTATTTTTTTCCCCAAGTATTTCATTACCGCAGTTAATGGCAGGCCAATTTGCTAAAGGCATTGTGTATTCTTGATGACATGCTGGTCTCTATAAAAGCAACGAGTCAGATCTTTTTTATGAACAATTAATGGAGTCTATCCAAAGCAAATTAATTTTATTGTGGAGGTTGAACAAGGTGATAGTATATCTCTGCTAAGATGTATGATGATAGGGGAGAATAATAGTTGGCAAAGTTTTAAATGGTTCCAGTCCGCAGAGCTGATGGCAGTTATTTCTGTAAGAAGTTTGTTCAGCCTCTTTGTTATGGAAAGAAATGTTATTACTTCGCACCAGCGTAAGGAGCAGTAGGTGCATGGTTTAGTGATTTTAAGCCTTGAGTCTAATATATCCCTCTTAATAAATGGCCATGCTCCCACAGCGGCAAAAATAGGAGTGTGGCCTCTCAGGAGTGATGCGATAGTAGGCCGTTCCACCTGTCCACTAGGTAATGCTCTACTGTCATAGACATAGATATTGGGAGGTATGACTGATAATATACAGTAGGTGGCTGGAATGCAGTAACAATATCGCAGTCTCTGGTATAAACTTTTGTGAATCCATCAGGGGGGATAAACTGGTATGCGGGGGCGGCCTTGACCTTTGCAATGTGGCCTGTTGCATGCTGCCAAGGACAGTTTTACTTCTGCAAAATCTCTCAAAACTGCAACTCAAGCTGATTCCGGCCCTTAGATACATAGGGCCCGATTCAGACCATTTTGCTTTGCTGCACATTTTTGCAGCCTAGCGAACAGGCAAACACTGGCCGACGCTGCCTGCCACCAGACCATGGGACAGATGCACTAAGCTCCTGCCTGACATTTTTCAAACACAGTCTGTGTCAGGGTAGGTAGGAGCTGATTGGTTGGTGGTTTATCACTCTCCATTTTATCACATTTGAAGCTTAGTGTATCTGGCTCCAAATGCTCATGCCCCTGCCGTGCAATTCCCCGCATTTGCATGCAAGGGGATGTGTACGCTTACACACAGTGGCATAGCTATGGACTTGCAGCCCCCGTGGCGGCTGGGGGGGAGCCAACGCCATTGGGGTCTGCAGTGCGCTCTGGGAGCTTCTCTGCCAACAGGTTAGAAGCTTCTGCCTGCTTAAGCCAGCACCAGGGAGATGCAGAGAGAGAAGTGCGGGAAGTGGGAGGAAGCTGCCGCCTAATTAACCAGCACAGGGGAGCCGCATATTCTACAGGCATGACAGATGCTGGAGAGGCAAGGAGGGGAGCTGCTAACCCTATTAACCCCAGGCTCCCCCCTCTCTGAAAGTCCCCCCCCCCATCAGCTGCTACAGATGGGATTGAGAAATGTCCCCTGCCAGCAGACACGGCAATGCTCCCAAGTGACAGCTGTCACAACTGCATGCACTGCAGGGCTGTGCTTGGCTGTGACAGCTGACTTCCAATGTGAAGTCACAGCCTGCGCTGGGAGTGGCTACATTTTACTACTCCTCTGCCCGCTCCAATGCCCATCTTCTGCCTGCCAGCTGCCTGCTGCCACCTCGCTACCTGCTGCATGCCCCATCCTCCACCTGCTGTAGGTAAATGCCATGGCATAAATTTTGTTGAGTATTTTTTGTTTTCTACATATATTTTATTTGAGAGATGCAGGGAGGACAGGGAGCCGGAGATGAATGTGTGTATATGTAAATTGTTATACCCAGTCATGTCAGTCCCATTCTGTAAATTACTCAAGAAACATGCCAGCCAGGACACAGGGTACCAGTTGATTTCTTGAGGATTGACAGAAAATGTATTTAACATAAAATTTCTGGCACCACACCATTTACATTACTTTAATTAGAGTGACTGCCCAAACTTGGACATGATTATATAACTGTATATATACAGTATCTGCGTGTGTTTGTACAGATAGATTATATCACCCTAAACCCCCCCCCCAGCGAAGCCTGACCCTAACCCTCCCTGCTAGTGCCTAAGCCTAACCCTCTTAGTGCACAGTGTTACCCTACCCTGCACAGAATGTGTAAGGGGCATTAAGATGGGTGGTATATTGTCTAATGGGGATGCAGTTGGAATCCAGACCGCCGAAATCCTGACCGCCGAAATCCCGACACTTTCTCCCTCTATGGGTGTTCACAACACCCATAGAGGGAAAATAAATTAGTGTGCCGAGGAGCGTAGTGAGGAGGGGGGGGGCGAGCCACGTCCCCCCTTGTTAGGATTTGGGCGGTATCCCAGCATCTGGATTTTGACAGCCAGGATTCCGACCGCCGGGATTTCGTACCAATCCCGTCTAATGGGCATTATGGTGTGTGGCATAATGTGTACAGGACATTATTGTGTGTGGCATTGTCTAATGGGCATTACGGTGTGTGGCATATTGTATAATGGGCATTACTATGTGTGGCATAATGTGTAATGGTCATTACAGTGTGTGGCATAATGTGTAATGGTAATTATGGTGTGTGGCATAATGTCTAATAGGCATTATGGTGTGGAGCATAATGTCTAAGGGGCACTACTAGAAGGTGGAAAAATAACAAAAAATGGCATTTTTTTTCCTGTGATTGCCAATGTCTAGATTTGCAGGCAGCAAAACTGGGGTATAAGGTGGTCTTTTACTGCAAGGTCACACCCGCTTGCAACAAGGACACACACTCTTTTTGGAATAGGCACTACATGTGGGCAAATTCTTTATTGTCTCATCTTTTTCTTTGGTGGTGGGGGGGCATATTTTTCCTTGGGATTGGTAACACTCCCCAAAGAAATATGCCCCTCCCCCCCACCAGAGATGTTGGCACTCAAATGGTGCTAAACAAGTTGTTAAATGTGATTTTAAAAACAGCCTGACTTTAATTATACTCTTTTCAAGCATTTAATTCCCACACAAGCGATATACAGTACCGTACCTATGCAGCCGAGCCACGTCAGCCCCCTCTGCTGTAAATATCCACTTGTATCTACCTAGCACTTTTATCCTGGCACTCAGAGGCTTTCCAGAGAAATGTTAACAAGACATTTCTGTAATGTAGTTTCAATTTAGTTTCTAGATGCATCACTCTGCTGCATCAGATCCCTGGCAGCTGCCAGAAGTTATTGATTTTCCTTCCCAATCCTTGTGTTTATCTCGTTTGTATTTTGCTATCCAGTGCAATTTGGTTGACCAGATAAGTGAAAGAATTTTTCTGTTTCTCGTCTGCAAATATTACCTTGGCTTGCGTTCACCTTTCCCTGACCTTCATCAGTTTTGATTTGGCAGCCCAACTCTAAGGCCAATAGATCTGTCCGTCTTTTCAAGTGTCATCCCTGCTGCGTTGTAAGGGTGGACTGGAAGACTGTCTCTCTGTGTATTTCATGCAGCCAAGGTCATAAAAATAGGAAAGAAATACTGAAGATGCCGGTCTTCTCCTTGATACTTAGCTCATGTGCTACTAAACAGTGTTATAAATCAATGCGATCCATATAATGCTACGCTTGCTGGGTTAAAACATTTCGAAAAATTTAATATCAGATGTTTGTAAGAGTTTAGAAAGTTTACAAGACTTTCAACGAAAAAAGGTCAAAAACAAACAAGTTATCGTCTTTTTTTTTTTTAATATAGATTTGTGTTTCAAACATGTGTCTTGTGGCTGTTTACTTTATACTTGGGCATTTTCCTTGTAACTTTTGATTTCATGAAGGGTGAAGAACTGACATCATCTGCAATTTGGTCTAGCCCTTGGATTACCAATTATAATGATCCGGCTACAGGTTGGTGCCAGAATTGGGAATCCTCAAATGCTCTAATTGACTATGGCCCTTACTCTGGTTCACTCGATCATGCTCTTGCATGTTATTTTATTATATCATTATCTTGTTAATGTACAATACTATTAAAAATGTTGGTATTTAATAAATAAATGAATGATGATAACGATGATGATTGTTGTCACTGAGAACAATTGTGCAAAAAAATCCATTAAAAGTGTGAACTGATGGTATAAATTTTTCAAACTTCCAAAACCTATGCTTCGATATGCACTAAGGGGGTAATTCGGATTCATACAGAAAACAATACTGTACAGTATGCCAGACTATCAATCCATAAACACAGCCCAGTTTAAACTCAACCCTAAGATCATTGTCCCCAATAATATGTGTAGAAGCAATGCAACCAATGTAAATGGTATACATTTTTACTTTCTGCTTTAAGCATACAGCCAGTTCATAAAAAGTTTATTTTACCTTTAACTTCCGTAACACATGGCCAGGGCCGCCAAGAAGGTGGGAGAGGGGGGCGGGGTGAGTACTAATTATCCAGGCCCAGGCTTGCTGGAGGGGCCCGGTGGGGGCCCTGGTCTCAACCTCCTCCCTCATAGTCAGCAGCAGCAGCATGAGCTCTCATGCTGTCAGTGTGTTATAGTCAGGGCCGGCGCCACCACTAGGCAGCTTTAGGCATTTGCTTTGGGGTGCCGGCCACTGGCGGGCGGCCACTTGGGAGCAGCCCCCCCAGATCAAGGTCAAGGTGAGCATCTCCCTCCCCCCCCCCCCCAATGGAGTGACGCTCCGGCCATCGCCGCATCTCCCGCCGCCGCCCCTCCCCCCCAGAGAGCCGCATCTCAAACAGACACACCACCCCACCCCGCGGGACGCTGCTCCCTCTCCCCCTGTGGAGCTACGCTAAGCTGCATCTCCTGCCGCCTCCATCCCCCACCCCCGGTGGAGCGAAGCGGTGGCACCCCCCCACAATCACCCCCCACACCCTCTCGTGCCTGGGGCGCTCAAGTGCCTTGCATCAGCCCTGGTTATAGTGTATAAGATGCTCATGCTGAGACTGTCAGCACAGCACATGCTGTGTAGAGTGTGCTGTGCTGATGAGCAGGGGGGATTGGTAACACTCCCCTTGATCGCTAAGGGGGTGTGGCCGTACCTCCGTGATCCCCCAAAATTTTCTTTTAAATTGTTCTTTATTAAATTTTCATACATATAAATCAACAAAACAAACAAAAGACACACACGTCTCATATTAGTATCAGAATCATTTGTCCATATCGGAAATATCATGAGATAACCTACACAGAAAACATCGTCTGCAGAAAAAATACAAATCACAATGTACAAGGTATGTTTAAAAGATTATAGCCCTATCCTATGATGACCCATTGTTCCCATTTAACCATTGTCCCCTCCAGGAGTACCACATTCAGGTATTAAGTTCAGGTTTCAAGGATACCGCAATGAGATTCACATATTGGCCAATATTCCAATAACTTGATCCTAGCATAGCTATAAAGTCAGTAATATACCAGGGTACAGATCCAGAAAGAAAAATAAATAAATGAAAAAAGTGAACCATATTCTGGTGAAGAAAGTGAATTTCAATGAGTAAAAGTAACCAGGTGAGCTCGAGTAGTGGGAAGAACCAAGTAGAAGAAAAATAATTATTCAGTTCAATTAGTAAAAGTGCAATCAGTGTGTTCTTATTAATAAACATCATGGGTGACATTCTATGGAACGCGAGAAAAGCACATATATTTATCGCACTCCACATCGCCACACTTCGCACTTTCTGAATTCGCATTTTTTGATCATAATTCGCATATTTAATGGTATAAGCATTAGAGGGTAAAAAGTGCGATTGAGTACGATAATGTGCGATTTTTAGCCATGAAAATGTGCGCATTTCAGCTTATGTGCGCTTTTGGTTTTGTATTAAAAAAAAATAATAATAATTGCGTGGGGTCCCCCCTCCTGAGCATAACCAGCCCCGGGCTCATTGAGCCGGACCTGGTTCCAAAAATATGGGGGACAAAAAGCGTAGGGGTCCCCCGTATTTCTGAAACCAGCCCCGGACTCTTGGACCGGTCCTGGTTCCAAAAATACAGGGGACAAAAAATCTGGGGGTCCCCCGTATTTTGAAACCAGCACCGGGCAGTGTCATGCCACAGCCGGGGGACAATTTTTACATAAGGTCCCCCGGCCGTACCATGAGAACCATGGCTGGTCAGCCTTGGACAGGGTACCTGAAGGAGTGGGGACCCCCCCAATAAAGGGGTCCCCCCCCCAAGGCTTCACCCGTCCAGGGCTGAAGCCCGGGGCTGTCACCAGCGTCCCTGGCCAGTGGACGCCGGCCTGATGGTGTAAAATCTTTCAATCCTAACATTGCTTTATACAGGAGAACTACAAGTCCCAGCAGACCTCCCCCGCAGGCTGGGACTTGGAGAACCACAAGTCCCAGCATGCGGGGCATTAATGGGCCCGCTGGGACTTGTAGTCCACCTGTAAAAAGAATGTTAAAAGAAAACACACACACAGAAAAGTAAAACGTTATTACACACACACACACACCTCACTTTTACACCCACATACTCACCAATCCAGGATCCAGCGCTGGTCTCCCTTCTGCTGCAGAGCCGGCTACCCCCGCACTGACAGCGGGGACACCCGGCTTTCTCCGATGGAGCTAACAGCTTCTGTCGCGTTGTCCCAGCGCGACACAGGCTGAGAGCGTCTTCGGCTTATGCGTCTCCATGGAGACGCATAGCTCAGCCAATCAGGGCTGAGCTATGGGTCTCCATGGAGACGCATAACCCAATCACGCTCTCAGCCTGTGTCGCGCTGGGACAACGCGACAGAAGCTGTTAGCTCTAGAGATGTGCGGCGGCCACTTTTTCGGGTTTTGGTTTTGGATTTGGATCTCCCTTCGTGTTTTGGATCTGGATTGGTTTTGGCAAAACCACCCTTGTGGGTTTTGGTTTTGGTTTTGGATCTGGATTTTTATGAAAAAATGCTAAAAATGGATAAAATAACAGAATTTGGGCCTGTTTTTGCCCCTAAAGTATTATTAACCTCAATAACATTAGTTTCCACTCATTTCTAGTCAATTTTGATCACTTCACAGCTTACAAAATAGTTTTCATTTACTGTAGTTGGGCCAAAAGGGTATACCGAGGTAGCTGGATGACTAAGCTAAGCGACAGCAGTCGGCATCACATACATGTGGACCTTACATTTCCAACCTGGCAGAGCGGCACTGCAGGGGCAGACAGGGTGGCAGTTTAATAAACTATCCCAAAAAAAGAGAAATGCTCCAAAGAGCAAATACAAAGAGGTATCGGCCTTGTCATGACTGGTGGTAGAAGCTTCAGCACTTCTATCAGGTTGCTGATCTCCCACTATTTCCTCCTCCATCATCCTCCAAAAATGTGTTTTTATTTTATTTATTACTTTTATTTGTTTTTCTTAATTTACACTGGACACAGCCTGTCACACTGGACACAGCCCCTTGGACACTGGACACTGCCCCTGGACACAGCCCCTGGACACTGCCCCTGGACACTGGGCACAGCCCGTCACCCTGGACACAGCCCCTGGACAATGGACACAGCCTCTGGTACAGCTCTTGTACACTGGACACAGCCTGTCACCCTGGACACAGCCCCTGGACAATGGACACAGCCTCTGGACACAGCTCTTGTACACTGGACACAGCCGTCACACTGGACATAGCCCCTGGACAATGGACACAGCCGTCACACTGGACACAGCCTCAGGACACAGCTCCTTTACACTGGACATAGCCTTCACACTGGACACTGCCCCTGGACACTGGACACAGCCCGTCACCCTGGACACAGCCCCTAGACAATGGACACAGCCCGTTACCCTGGGACACAGCCCCTGGACACGGCCCCTGGACAATGGATACAGCCTCTGGACACCGCCCGGGACACAGCTCCTGTACACTGGACACAGCCGTCACACTGGACACTGCCCCTGGACACAGCCCCTGGACACTGGACACAGCTCCTGTACACAGCTCCTGTAAACTGGACACAACCCCTGTACACTGGACACAACCCCTGTACACAGCCCCTGTACACTGGACACAGCCCCTGTCACACTGGACACTGGATATATGTAGTCACACTGGACAATGTATATATGTCACACTGGACACTGGATATATGTCGTCACACTGGACAATGGATATATGTCATCACACTGGACACAGGATATATGTTGTCACACTGGACACTGGATATATGTCGTCACACTGGACACAGGATATATGTCGTCACACTGGACACAGGATATATGTCGTCACACTGGACACAGGATATATGTCGTCACACTGTACACAGGATATATGTCGTCACACTGTACACAGGATATATGTCGTCACACTGGACACAGGATATATGTCGTCACACTGGACACAGGATATGTCGTCAGTCGTCACACAGGACAGGACACAGGATATATGTCGTGAGTGACTTGAAACACTGGACAATGGATAAGATATAGGCCGTCACACTGGACACAGGATATATGTCGTCACACTGGACACTGGATATATGTCGTCACACTGGACACAGGATATATGTCGTCACACTGGACAATGGATATATGTCACGCTGGACACAGGATATATGTCATCACACTGGACACAGGATATATGTCGTCACACTGGACACAGGATATATGTCGTCACACTGGACACAGGATATGTCGTCAGTCGTCACACAGGACAGGACACAGGAAATATGTCGTGAGTGACTTGTGACACTGGACAATGGATAAGATATAGGCCGTCACACTGGACACAGGATATATGTCGTCACACTGGACACTGGATATATGTCGTCACACTGGACACAGGATATATGTCGTCACACTGGACAATGGATATATGTCACGCTGGACACAGGATATATGTCGTCACACTGGACACAGGATATATGTCGTCACACTGGACACAGGATATATGTCGTCACACTGGACAATGGATATATGTCACGCTGGACACAGGATATATGTCGTCACACTGGACACAGGATATATGTCGTCACACTGGACACAGGATATATGTCGTCACACTGGACAATGGATATATGTCACGCTGGACACAGGATATATGTCGTCACACTGGACACAGGATATATGTCGTCACACTGGACACAGGATATATGTCGTCACACTGGACACAGGATATGTCGTCAGTCGTCACACAGGACAGGACACAGGATATATGTCGTGAGTGACTTGTGACACTGGACAATGGATAAGATATAGGCCGTCACACTGGACACAGCCCCTTGTATTAATGCTGCCCCTGTACACAGTGTACTACTCAGCAGCACTGCAGCCCCTGTGTGTGAGCACTGCAGCACTGAGTTAGTTAAATCACAAAAAAAACACAGGGTTCAGGGCTAAATAAAATAAATCACAACACAGGGCTTAGGGCTAAATAAATCACATCAGGGCACGGGCCACAGGACAGCCCCTGGACAGTGGACACTGCAGCCCCTGCGTGTGAGCACTGCAGCACGACACAGGATATATGTCGTCACACTGGACACAGGATATATGTCGTCACACTGGACACAGGATATGTCGTCAGTCGTCACACAGGACAGGACACAGGATATATGTCGTGAGTGACTTGTGACACTGGATAAGATATAGGCCGTCACACTGGACACAGCCCCTTGTATTAATGCTGCCCCTGTACACAGTGTACTACTCAGCAGCACTGCAGCCCCTGCGTGTGAGCACTGCAGCACGACACAGGATATATGTCGTCACACTGGACACAGGATATGTCGTCAGTCGTCACACAGGACAGGACACAGGATATATGTCGTGAGTGACTTGTGAAACTGGACAATGGATAAGATATAGGCCGTCACACTGGACACAGCCCCTTGTATTATTGCTGCCCCTGTACACAGTGTACTACTCAGCAGCACTGCAGCCCCTGTGTGTGAGCACTGCAGCACTGAATTAGTTAGTTAAATCACAAAAAAAACACAGGGTTCAGGGCTAAATAAAATAAATCACAACACAGGGCTTAGGGCTAAATAAATCACATCAGGGCACGGGCCACAGGACAGCCCCTGGACAGTGGACACTGCAGCCCCTGCGTGTGAGCACTGCAGCACCTAGTTAGTTAAATCACACTACAGGGCTCAGGCCACAAGTCTACAACACAGGGCAGTGAGGGCAGGTCACGGAGCACAGCACAGCACGGAGCACATGGCACGGAGCACAGCACAGGGCAGTGAGGGCAGGTCACGGAGCACAGCACAGCACGGAGCACATGGCACGGAGCACAGCACAGGGCAGTGAGGGCACAGGTCAGGTCACGGAGCACATGGCACAGAGCACAGCACGGAGCACACGGAGCTTCCCAACCACCCTCTTCCCTCTCCAAGATTGGAGTGAAGATGGCGGGCGCGCGTGCGTCTTTTATAAGATCCCGCTCCCGCGAGAATCCGACAGCGCGATGATGACGTTCGGCCTCGTTATTGGTCCGGAATTCAGGCGGGAACACCCGAGCCGGCTCGGATCTGGCCCGGATCCCCGATATTCGGATCTGTCGGATCTCGGGGATCCGGACCCGCTCATCTCTAGTTAGCTCCATCGGAGAAAGCCGGTTGTCCCCGCTGTCAGTGCGGGGGTAGCCGGCTCTGCAGCAGAAGGGAGACCAGTGCTGGATCCTGGATCGGTGAGTATGTGGGTGTAAAAGTGAGGTGTGTGGATGTGTATGTAATAACGTTTTACTTTTCTGTGTGTGTGTTTTCTTGTGGTTCTCCAAGTCCCAGCCTGCGGGGGAGGTCTGCTGGGACTTGTAGTTCTCCTGTATAAAGCAATGTTAGGATTGAAAGATTTTACACCATCAGGCCAGCGTCCACTGGCCAGGGACGCCGGTGAAAGCCCCGGGCTTCAGCCCTGGATGGGTGAAGCCTTGGGGGGGGGACACCTTTATTGGGGGGTCCCCACTCCTCCAGGTACCCTGTCCAAGGCTGACCAGCCACGGTGCTCATGGTACGGCCGGGGGACCTTATGTAAAAAGTGTCCCTCGGCTGTGGCATGACACTGCGGGCTGTTGGAGCCCGGTGCTGGTTTCAAAATACGGGGGACCCCCAGATTTTTTGTCCCCCGTATTTTTGGAACCAGGACCGGTCCAAGAGTCCGGGGCTGGTTTCAGAAATACGGGGGACCCCTACGCTTTTTGTCCCCCATATTTTTGGAACCAGGTCCGGCTCAATGAGCCCGTGGCTGGTTATGCTCAGGAGGGGGGACCCCACGCAATTTTTTTCTAAAAAAAAACACATTTTTTACCGCAGAACCATGCACAGATCTCAATAATCTGTGCAGGGTTCTGGCAAACTCACATATCAGAACCTGGTCTAAAAAAATGGCGATTATTAGACACCTTAAAAGTGCGATTTGCGAAATCCCATTCCATTAAATAAGCAAATTGTATACTTTTCTATTGGAAAACATCTGGATGCGATAAAAGTGCGAATTTTTACCGCACTTTCAGTACGCATGACTTATGTTATCGCAAAAAATATGCGATTTAGGGACCTTTTCGCATCATATGCGAATTCAAGGAAAAATGCGATTTAGCCATTTTTTGGAGAAAAATTTGCACAAAAAACAAAATCGCATTCCATAGAATGTCACCCCATATCTCACTTAATTTCTTTATTTATTTATTTTCCCCCCTTCTTTTCCTTTTTTTTTTCCCCCATCAACTTTATTATTTCTTATTATCATATTATTTACAAACCTTAACTCACGTGAATAAAGTGACTGACCATATCTTAGTTATAAGTATGTGACAAAAAGTTCTATTTTTTATTGATTATCTATTGTATTCTACTTTCCATGAATTATCCCTGTATGATACCACTTTATAGTAGGGGGAGTGAAGCCATCTCTCCCAAGTTAGGTGAAATTTATTAATGTTATTTCTTGAGAGAAAAACTTCTCTCTCAAGATCACATATCTTATTGACCAAATTTACCCATTCCATTATCCCTGGTACCTCTTTTGCCATCCAAGATCTGGCAATACAAACGTTAGCAATAGAGCCAAGGCTTAATGCCAACTGTCTTAATTCTGGGGACATCCCCAAATTCGACCATACTCCCAGTAGCCAAGCTCTAGGCCCTATTTCCTGCTGGAGAATTCCTAAGCTGAAAAAAATATCTCCTATATCGTGCCAAAATTTCTGTACCAACTTACACTTCCATATTAAGTGCCAGAAATCACCCCCCCCCCCCCCCCATCTTTACATTTGGGGCAAGCATCTACTTCGCGCCCAGAGAACCTAGTGATTTTCACAGGCGTTAAGTAGGTACAATGTAATATGTTATATTGAATCTGCTGAACTCTCAAAGATGTAGTTGATAACTTGAGTGTTGCAAGTGCCTTTTCCCAGTCCTCTTGTGTTAATTCCCTAGCCACTTTAGGCAAAGCTCATCTAACTGATGTGTTTGTGTTAGGGATGACAGAAATTTATAGCATTTTGATATACATTTCACTGTGCCTAATTTCCTAATAAAAACTTGTATTGGATTGTCTTTGATGTTACTGGAAGAATCTCGCATGTATTTTTCAAGGACACTTCTTAATTGCAAATAACGAAAAAAACATATTATTAGGCAGCTCAAATTCTTCTCTAAGTTGAGAGAATGATTTAATTCTATTTTGAGCTAATACTTGACCCAATGTTTTAATCCCAAATGTCGACCAAACTGAGATTCCTTGCTGTTTTTCTGGTTTTGTTGAGGAGATTAAAGAAGAAAAAATTGTCTCTGGGTCGATATCTTTGTAGACAATTTCTCTGTTAATCCGCCTCCAAATTTTGATCGCTTGGTTAAGGATCGGGGGGTAATTTTTACGATACCGATTGGTAAGAATAGCCTGGAGGGGAGAATGGCCCGGAATAGCCTTATTAACTAAGTTTAGTAGTTCATTAGATTGGCCCTGATCATTACACCATTCTCGCAGGTGTACCAACTGTGTGGCCAAATTATATGTTTTGAAGTTTGGGAGCGCTAGTCCGCCCTGATCTCTCTCTTTCATCAAGGTGGCAATTTTAATTCTGGGGGTTTTATTTCTCCATATGAAGGAGATAAACACGCTGTTAAGCTTTCTAAATACCAAGTCGCTAATATAAATGGGAGAGTGCTGTAAAAGATAAAGGGGGACATTTACCAAAATGGATTCGTAGAAAAAAGGTGTATTCGTAGGGAGAAATACACCTTTTTTTTACGAATTTGTATTTTCGGGATTTACAATCCCAAAAATACAACAATTCGTAGTCCTAAAGATGGAACATTCGTATTTGTAGTTACAAATACGAATGCCCTACACCATCGATAGGATACGACAGAAATCACCATTCAAAAGAATGGTGGTTTCTGATTTACTAAGCAGCCGTACTGACAATACGGCTGCTTAGTGGTGTGAAACACCCACGCAAATACGACAGGAAAATAGAACACCATTTTCCTGTTCTATTTGCGTTTTAGCCTGCACGGATCAGTCAGATCCGTGCAGGCTACAGTGTAAAAAAATAGAAAAATAAATAAATAAAAAAAAACCTATCTTCTTCCCATAGGTCGCCCTGGTCCTGTGTCGGCATCTTCTGGTCCTGTGTCGTCTTCTTCCTCCATGTCGACCGTCGCTGTCGCCGTCCGGATCCGACGAAATCCATTTGGGAAGCTGTGGAAGGAAACCATACTCACCTGTCCCAGCGCGACGTAGTCCAGGTAAGGGTCTTTGCAAAAAAACAAAACGAACACCCCGAAACCAGACCGGACTGACGGAGACGCACGGTGTTTACATCGTGCGGCTCCGCCTCCCGAATGCCGCTATTGGCCGCCTTGCGGCCTAGCGGCCAATCAGGAGCCGCTAGGCCGCAAGGCGGCCAATAGCGGCATTCGGGAGGCGGAGCCGCACGATGTAAACAAACACACGTGCGTCTCCGTCAGTCCGGTCTGGTTTCGGGGTGTTCGTTTTGTTTTTTTGCAAAGACCCTTACCTGGACTACGTCGCGCTGGGACAGGTGAGTATGGTTTCCTACCACAGCTTCCCAAATGGATTTCGTCGGATCCGGACGGCGACAGCGACGGTCGACATGGAGGAAGAAGACGACACAGGACCAGAAGATGCCGACACAGGACCAGGGCGACCTATGGGAAGAAGATAGGTAAGTATCAGTATGTAAGGGCTTTGTGTGTAATAAAGTTTTATTTTAAAAGTGTGTCAGTGTGTTTTGTGCACTATTTTTTTAACTGTAGAACTACAAGTGCCAGCGGGCCCTTTAATGCCCAGCAAGCTGGGACTTGTGGTTCTCCAAGTCCCAGCTTGCTGGGGAGGCTTGCTGGCACTTGTAGTGCCACAGTAAAAAACAATAGGTTCATCTTTTTTTTACACCATTTATCAGCTCGATGCCCACCGCCCAGGGGCATCGAGGACAGCACCAGGCTTCAGCCTGGTCAGGTAAGTCCTGGAGGGGGGGGACCCCTTCATTGGGGGGGTCCCCACTCCCCCAGGGCCCCTGGCCAGGCTGACTGGTCGGTAGGGAGAATGTTTTGGCCGCGGGACCTTATATTATAAGTGTCCCCCGGCTGTGACATTACCCTGCCGGCTGGTTGTGCCTGGGGCTGGTTCTTAAAATACGGGGGACCCCTACTCATTTTGTCCCCCGTATTTTGGGAACCAGCCCCGGACCTGGAGCCTGGGGCTGGTTGTTAAAAATCGGGGAACCCCTATTTGTCGGGTTCCCTGATTTTTAATTACCGGCCCCGGCTCCTTTAGCCTGGTGCTGGTTTCGGCTGTGGGGGGGACCCCACGCCGTTTTTTTTTTTATTTATTTATTTTTTCTATTTTTTTTTACACCATGCAGCCTGCACGGATCTGACTGATCCGTGCAGACTGCTAGAAATAATTCGTATTAGCGGCCGTATATACGGCCGCTAATACGAATCATTACACCATCGGAGGGTTACAAAGCAGTCGTATATGACTGCTTTGTAACTGATCCTCCGGAACACGACTTTGCATACGACTTAAACAGTCGTATGCAGTCGTAGGGAAAATACCAATACGAAAAACTAGGTTTTTCATATTGGTAAATTTCCCCCAAAGTAACTTTCATAATATTAACATTTTAATAAGATTGACCCTTCCCAAAAAGGTCAGAGGTAGTTTAATCCAGATCTTACATTTAGCTCTAATTTGCTCTATCAATGGAGAAATGTTATGTTGTACGAATTCAATTGTATTGTTGGAAATTACAACACCCAGGTAATCAAATTTTCCCACCTTAGGGATATTAAACTCCTCTACTGATCTTATCGAGAGGCCGGTCTCTTTTTGGTCCACCAATAAATGGGATTTCTCCCTGTTTATTGTTAATCCTGAATAGAGTCCGAACTCATGGAGGGTCTCCAACACCAAGGGAAGGTCCTGCCTATAATTGATCATTCCCACTAAAACATGGGTCCTCAAACTGCGGCCCTCCAGATGTTGTGAAACTACAAATCCCAGCATGCCTTGCCACAGTTTTAACACTCTCTTATAGCAAAACTGTGGCAAGGCATGATGGGATTTGTAGTTTCACAACATCTGGAGGGCCGCAGTTTGAGGACCCATGCACTAAAAGATCATCTGCATATAACGAGACAAGGTTGCCCAGCCCACCACACTGCTGTCTCTCACATATTATTTTCCTGAGCTTATAGGCTACTGGCTCCATGGCCAGAGCGAACAGTGTGGGGGAAAGTGGGCAGCCCTGTCTCGTCCCGCGGAAAATGGGGAATGGGTCAGAAACAAACCCATTGACAGCGATTCTAGCACGAGGGCATTGATAGATGGAAAAAAATTCTCCTTATAAAAGATGGTCCGAAGCCAAAAAACCTCTAAGGTGTTCTTCAGATAAGGCCATTCCAGCGAATCAAAGGCATTATTGGCATCAAAGGAGGCAATTGCTGTCTCCATGCCTGTAATCTTTCCGGCTTGTAGGTATGTGAACAGTCTCCGCACATTTATTGCAGTAGACTTTCCCCTCCTAAAACCAGTCTGGTCAGAATGGATAATTTTATCTATTACAGTGTTTGGTCTATTGGCCAGAACCGCAGCATATATCTTGGCATCGACCGTTAATAAAGAAATAGGTCTGTAGGAATCAGCCCTTAAGGGGTCTTTACCCTTCTTGAGTATAACTGTTATAACCGCCTCAGACATGGATTGAGTAAGAATGCCATACTTTTCCATTTCGTGAAAAAAATATAAGAGCCTAGGAGCTAAGGTGCCACTAAACGTTTT
Organism: Crinia signifera; assembly: GCF_055691185.1. NCBI lineage: Eukaryota > Metazoa > Chordata > Amphibia > Anura > Myobatrachidae > Crinia > Crinia signifera. The sequence continues at coordinate 321,051,197 of NC_139221.1, forward strand.
ATAGATCTCTGCAGGCAAGCCATCTATACCTGATGCCTTACCAGGTGATAGGCCCTTTATTGCCCGTTCTACCTCATCCAACCTCATGGGTGATTCTAATAGTTCCCTATCATCAGGGGCTAGAGTAGGGAGATCAATAGCTGTTAAATAATTTGTACTGTCTGTACACCCAATTGTTGTTTTAGATTTATATATTTCACTATAGTGGTTCACAAATACCTCCGCCACTCTAGGGGTTTCACTAATTATGTGGAGGAGCGGATTTTAGTAATTGTCTATGAGGGTTCATCAGCTCTAGCGATATAGGCCATCAATTTACCTGCCCTATCCTAGTTTAGGTACCTTTTGTGTGATTCTTTTAATATTCTACATTTGGCCATGTCTTGTAAGTGTGTGATTCAAGCTCGTTGGGCAAGCAACCATTCCTATTTGCTGGGTTCTGTCTGCTGTAATAGAAAGGTTTGCTCCCTTTTTATCATTGTCCCCTCTAATGTTAAGGCTGTCCTCTGAAGCATCCCCCTCACGTAAGCTATTTTCTTTATCATCGAGCCCCGAAGAAATGCCTTGAATGACTCCCAAACAGTAGAGGATTTCGCAGAGTCAATATTTAAGCCAAAAAAACCCGTCAATTTCCATCTTTAAATCATTTAAATTTCCGAGCTGTGGTATCCAAGCTGGTTGAAGCCTCCAATACTGGAAGCCTCGACACGGCTCGGAATCTAGTTTTATAACCAAAGGAGAATCGTCTGAGATTCCTTGTGCTTTATAGTCAATTAATAAGATTTTATTGAGAAGAACTCTAGACATGAAAATCATGTCTATCCTTGAGAAATTGTTGTACGTTGAGGAATAACATGAAAATTGACGGTTCTTAGGAAACTTTTCTCTCCAGACCTCATGCCAGCCTACTTCAGCAATAAATTTAGCGAGAGAGCTTCCTCCCAGAGGGGTAGACTTTCTAGGGGACCATATGTCTAGCTCATAGTTCATCACCATATTAAAGTCCCCCAAGCAGATAAAGGGATTCTCTGGTCTAGCTGCTGCTCTTAGCACATCAAAACTAAATGGAGGGGGGACATAGACAGATAATAAAGAAAGTCTAACTGTACCAAACCTTCCATCTAGGAACACATAACGACCATATGGATCGATCTGGATGGCCATATGCTCGTAGACCACTGATCTTTTTATTAAAATTGATACACCACGAGAGGCTGACGTGAACGGCGCATGGAACATTTGGTCAATCCAAGGACGCTTCCGAGACCGCAGTTTATCTCCACATAGGTGGGTTTCTTGCAAACAGATCACGTCAGCCTCAAGGGACTTGCAGTGCTTAAGAACTAAGGGTCATTTGATTTTATTATTTAGACCTCGAACATTGCATGTAACAATTTGAACCATAGCAAAAAATACATAACTGATTCTAAATCATATCTCACGCGTTGGGCCCCACATAGTCTGAAAGAAGTCAGAAACCTTGTAATGCAAGAGTAGCTAGATGGCAGTGACACAATTGTAGTAGGAGACACTTTCGCGAAAATAGATTGAGGAAAAAACCGTCCCCCCACATTATTATGGCCTCCTTTTGACTTAATTCGTTTTAGAGTACTGAACATATGGACATCATGAATTTGGGAAATAAAATTGCAGACGGACAAAAAATAAAAACCAACAACATTTAACACATACCCCCCCCACCGCCCCCCACCCTGTATAACCTATCCCATAAGGCATACCTATACCCAAACCTTTCATTAACACCCAGTCGTTAGCACTTACACCTGGGGAGCCTTTACTTAATGACCACATCAAGCATAGAACGTGGGGCCTGGCTCATTAAATACAGACTATAGACATAAATATAGATCTCCACAGTTAGCAGCAGTTATATCTAAAAGAGTTTTTTTAACCACTCTCCTTTGCCCCTAAGCAGATGAATTCAATAATCAGTACATTTCCTGGATCTATCAGACTTCTCCCTCGTCTGTAGGCCCATCTGCCACCACTAAAGCACCATAGCATTTATTATTAAGTGTCCAGTGCCGGCTGTTTAGGGCCCGGGTAGGATTTATCCAACCACTGAGCGGTATCCGAGGGTAGGGAGAAGAATTTTTTTTCTCCGTTCGCTATCACACGGAGTTTGGAAGGGTACAACATTGAGTATTTTAATTCCAACTCTCTCATCCTGGTTTTCACATTCCGGAATTTGGCCCTGTCTTTTTGAACCTTACTGAGGCAGATCAGGAAAGATAGAGACCTTGGATCCATTATAGCTGAAGTCTGGTTTAGCACGAGTCAGCCTTAAGACTTGGTCCCGGTCCCTGTAGTGTAAAAATTTTGCTATCAGGGTGCGGGGTGGCCCCCCTGGGATAGGGGGACGTGCGGGAGTACGATGAGCCCTTTCTACGGTGAATTGAGCAGTGAAATTCTCCTGGCCAAACTCTTTCTTTAGCCAGTTTTCTAGAAATTTTTCAGGCTCTCGGCCCTCTACCCGCTCTTCCAAACCCAACAAAGCGGACATTATTTCGCCATGAGCGGCCCTCCAGATCTGTGAGCTTAGCACGTAAGTCCGCCATTTGACCCATAATTACCTTAACTTGGGTCTGTAGGGGGACCACAATATCTTCTGATTCTGAGACTCGCTTTTCCAACTCAGTCACCCTATCCCTGGTTTTCTGTGCGTCATCTCTGATCAACATAATGTCCGCCTGGACTTTATTAATCTGCTTCGAGAGCCACACTTCACAGGTGTTTACTGCTTCAAATACTTGTTGCAGGGTTACTTCAGGGGCCTGCACCTGACTGGGCAGTTTAGAGGGAGTTTTTTGTGTAGTGGCAGGTTGGGAGCTATTTGTAGAGCGGGCATACTTTTCTAGCCGGGTGGCCGCCGTATTCTGGCTGGATTTCCCCATTTTTTCCAACTGGGCTGGACTATACGGGGATATAGAATAAGGTTTGGTAAATGTCTCTCCTGTATCACCGACTCAGATGACAGAGAAATTACTGGATTCAAACACTGATATCAAGTTGTTCTTATCTGTTGCTATCCAGAATATCGGCCGGTTGGGCCACCTCAGTCTATTGAGAGTACACAATAGCTTGAGAGCACTGACAGAGCAGCTTGGCTTGACTGCCTGTGCCTCCCTCAGCCGGCAAATAACCAAGTCAGCTGTCCTCTAGGAACTGAGTCGATCCACACCAGGTGATAGTCAATGTTTAAAGGCACTTGCCCTGTTTCATAGGCAAAACAGACCCTCCAGATATTCTGCTAAAATTTCACAGACCAGGCCCAGACACTGAGAGGTAGAGATATAAAGGTGCAATATTACCTCCACGCTGAGATCAATAGAGAAGTCCTTGGATTATATGCAGCGTTCTATATTTCCAGCCCAGCTCCACAGCCTCACAGCCAGCGTCCCAGGTGGTCTTGCAGCTTACGGATCTTTCTGTAGCCAGCGGACCACTCCAATGTGGCCAATCCACCACTGTGCTGGAGCGAGAGAAACTCTCCTTTCTCAGCTCCAGGCGCACAGCCGTTCGGCTTCACTGTGTGAAAAAGCCAGATCGAAGGAGACAGGCGCTTCCACAGCGTCGCGGGAGAATGACGCGGGAGGATATCACTGCTGTGCTGCGCTGACGGGACGGGTCTCGCGCCGGCTACACAGCCGAAGCGCCTCCCATACACCCACACTATGGCCGCGGCAGAGGGGAAGACAAACCGGGCTCAAGGCTCAGGGATCTGGTTCCATAGGCACTGGTAACTGCCGGGGAAGGGTGGTTCTAGTGGAGAGGCATACTGACGAGCTGTTCCCGCTCCCGTGACCTCACTCATGTACTGCCGTGGTCACGCCCCGCGAGTGTCAGCTCGATCCCCCAAAATTTTAGCGGGGCCCTGCACATGGCTTTGCATTAGAATAGCAAAAAAAGAAATAGAGAGGGAGATACTGTAGCAAAATGAGAGATGCAGTACCAACCAACCAGCTTCTGTCATTTTACAAGCTGTTTTTGAAAATGAAAGTTAGAAGCTGACTGGTTGGCATTCTGTATCTCTCCTATCTTTGGTACATCTCCCCCACAATCTACTTTTTATGAAAATATTTTTATAAAAAAATGAATGTAAAGTTATTTTTTTTCAGTGTTCATATTAACACCTACATATTTATTCAAAAACTTTTTGAACAAAAATAAGTCAAGACCCCCTGTACTTGGGCTGGATTTACCATTAGGCAGTTTAAGGCAACTGCCTACAGTGCCAGTATCTGGGGTGGGGGGGGGGTACCCTGAATCTACTTTAAAAAATTAAGGATAACTCTAAGAGATTCATCCTTGTTAAAATGAGTGTAGACAGTGATTGGCGTTCAACTTCTAAGATGCTACCACCGCACTTTCCCCTGAGGCTGGAAATAATGTATTGGCATGGGGATATGGAGTGGGATGGGGACAGTTGGCTGAAGCGTTGCCCTAGGGTGCCAAAAAAACCTTGCACCGGCCCTGCTTGTACTCTCCCTCATGTTCTTTGTTGCTCAGTGTGTTATGGCTGATACTGAATGAATGGAAGCGGTCATACGGTCTACAGTATAAAGGCTGACGGTCATTAGGTTGACCACTACTGAGTGACAGGCCAAAGTTCAACACAACAAATAGGCTGACATAGACAAAAGGTTGACATGAGCAAAAAAGTCAACATGGAAACAGTCAACGTAAGAAAGGTCAACATGTGTTTTCACACGTTTTCCTCCCAAAAAAGGACTTTTCATACTGTACCATCCTAGACGGACATGAAAGGGGAATATGCCAGTGTATCGAGTGTAGCGTCATTGTGCCCGAAGCATGGCAAGCAAAGTGAGCCATGCAAGAGTTATATAGCCACGCATTACACTTATACAGTGTCCATGTTGTCTTCTATCAACATAGATACAAACAAAACCTTATGTCGACATTTTACATGTTGACCTTTGTTAAGTCGGCCTTTGGCCTGTTGACAACCAGTGGTTGACCTAATGACTGTTGACAAGACGACCCTTACCTCTGAATTACAACATGTCAGGTACCTGAATTTCAGTAGTGTATCCCTATGTATGATGCAACCACATACAGCACTTGTGCATTGTCATGAGCAGGAAATGCAGGTATACAGTATGTGGACTTTGCTCACAGGGACATGTATGAAATATAATCACGCCGTGAATTTGTAAGAGCAATTAGTGTACTGATACAAATGTACAGTATCTATATATGTGTAAGATGGAAACACAGAACATCAGGTGTGAATATTGGCCCTTGTTCAGTCATGGGCCAAATTACTGGACCCCCTATCCTCCTATAGACAGACAACTTGTATTATTTATTTTATTGTTTAATTTTTAAAAACAGTTGTGGATTTCTGGTGTACATTATATTTCTCCCCTAGGCTATCGGGTGTAAAATGGTGAATGGAACCACTCACGAAGAATCAATAGCAACATATTGACCACTGTGTACCACAACACTGCCAATTTCATGGTGCACTGGGTGCTTCAATAATAAAATACAATGATTCATTAGTGCTTCTCCATCACTGGAGATTTGTGCCTGTTAGGATGGGGAATAAGAAGGCCGTATGTCAGCAACAGAGGGGAAGGGACGTATTATACTAACGACATACAAGCCAACAGCTTTTATTCAAAGGACAATAGACGATATGATTAGAAAAGCAAAATATGCTCAAGCGTAAAAAAATTAATTAGTAGATGTTACCCATCGATCAAATTGGACATTTATGGGGAAAAAAATTAGGTCCAGTAATTCTTTTTGAAATTCTATCCAATAGAAACTTTGCTGTGGAAGAGCTATCCTTTATAGAAACATATAAATATGCCAGGTCAAAGCAGACCAACTACTGAGGTTTGAATTAGAAGCTACTAAAAATTGCTAAAATGTATTATATATTCTTGCTACTATCAGTATCCAGCTAGAGGGGGTAATTCGGACATGCTCATTATGCTGCATATATTTGTCAAGAGTGACATTTACAAGCTGTTGCTTTGAACCCACAACAAACGGTCAAATGAGCTCTCAGTGTAGGTAAAAGAGGCCATCCTTAGGCGGCGAAAACTATACAAAAACAAACTCTATCAGAGAGATAGCCGGAACCTTAGAAATGGTCAAATCAACAGTTTGGTACATTCTAAGAAGAAAAAAAAAACACTGGGGAGCTCATTAACACAAAAAGGCCTGGAAGACAACCGTGGTAATAGAAGGCAGGAACCTTTCCACGGCAAAGAAAAAAAAATACTCTTCACAACATCCAGCCAAGTAAAGAACACTCTCCAACACTCTATCATTATCTAAGTCCACCATTAAGGGAAGACTTCAGGAGATCAAAAACTGAGGGTGCACCACCAGGTGCAAACAGCTTCTAAGCATCAAGAATAGAAAAGGACCAGATTTGACTTTTGCCTGAAAAAAAAAAAAATCTAAATAAATCCAGCTCAATTCTGGAACAGCATTTGTACTTAATTAAAAATTGATATCAACCTGCACCAGAATAATGGCAAGAAAAAAGTCTGTAGAAGACTTGGAATTGCTCAAAATAATACCACATCTTCTGTAAAACACAGTGGACACCATGCAATGGCAAGTTCCTGCATTGCTTCCAATGGCAGCGGGTCACTAGTGTTTATTGAAGATGAATCACAATAGGCCAGAGTAATTTCAAAGTATATAAGGATATACTATCTGCTCAGATGCAGACAAATATATCACAGTTGATCGGACTACAGTTTAGAATACAGATGCAAAATCTTCAAAACAAACAAAACACACACACAGACAAATAAAATGTTTTGTATTCTTTCTCAAATTAAATTAATTTGTTCAATTACATTTGAACCCCTGAAAACACAGGAAACTGTGGACCTTATTCCGGTCCGTTCGCACGCGGCCAATGTCTGTGTTTTGTGTTCTGGGCATGTGCATGCGCTGGGTGCGTGCACCCACGGCAAACAAACGGTTTGCTGGGTGCATGCACCCATCTTTGTTGGCATAGGGCAGGAGGGAGGGTGGCATGGGCGTTCTCATGCCAATGAGGCCATGTCGGACATGCGGGAGGCGGATGTCAGCTGCCCGCCCGCTTCGCCCTGAGCGTACACGCATATATAAGGTTGCTCAGAGCAATCTTACATATGCGTGCACCTTCCACATCTTTCGATAGTCAGCTACCATAGAAAGATGTGGGATGGTCCCAGTGGCATGCGAATGGAAGTTTATGTAAAGCAGCCATTGCGCACGTACGCGACTTGCGAATGGTGGGCCGGCGTACCACCATTAGCAAAGCGGGATCTGGTTCACTCGCAAGGACGCAAATTCGCATCCGAGCTAATGAACCAGAATAACCTCCTGTGTATGAAAATGATGTAATTCCTAAATGTTTAATACTATATATTTGTTTCAACCCTTGAAGTAAATCTGAAAGTCTGCTCTTCAATTGTTTCATTTTAAATCCCTTATGGTAGCTTACAGAGCCAAAATTATATTTTAAAAAAATACATGGACAATACTTTGTTTCCATGCAAAAAAAAAAAAAAATTATGCTTTTGAATTTTGTTTAAAATATTCTGGAATTATATAGAAGAAAAAGAAAAAGAAGAAGAATTGTATATTTGCATGTTTTTCTGACTCTGGGGAGCACCGCCAGCCTTGTAAATAGAAATTTGAGGCTCTCTCATATCAAAATTACTATAGGACCTGGTAACCATCTAATTATCCACTCCACTTTTCAAAATTGACATAAAATTTACAAATGTCTTAGTGGAGACGCCAGTGCGGGTTTCAACCAAAAAACTTTCTAATATTCTGGAATTGTAATAAAGTAAGAGAAACATGGAGGGAGGTAGGAAAATTGATATCACAGGTGGTAGAAGAGGAGGTGGATCTGACACCCCAGAGGGTACTACTTCACGTTGGTCCAAAAGACACAAAGCAAACAAATACATAATTCCTAAATCAAGTCTTTATAGCGGCAAAAACAGCAATAGCCCAGTATTGGAGGCAAGACCAACTACCTCCCATATCATTGATAATAAAGAAGATAAATTATACTTTTAGGGATTCAGTATTGAATCCCGGCGGTCGGGATCCCGGCGTTCAGAATCCCGACGCCGGAATCCCGACAGCCGAAATGCCGACAAGGGGGGGACGTGGATCGCTACGCTCGGCACACTCATTTATTCTCCCTCCTTAAGTAAGATATAGGAATTATAGATGTCCTTTGGAAGGGTGCCGGACAGGTTCCCGACAGTCGGGATCCCGACAGTCATTTACCCGACGTCGGGATCCCGACTGTCAAAACACAGACAGCCCGACGGCCACCCGTTATTTTCCCTCGTGGGGGACCACGACCCCCATAGAGAGAGAATAGAATAGGTGGCTCGCGTAGCGAGCCACCGTGCATGCAGCGCAGCGTGGCGAGCGCAGCGAGCCCGCAAGGGGCTTTTTGTGCTCACCATGCTGTCTGACTCCGGGAAGTCGGGATCCCGACTGTCGGAGTCCCATACCACACCCCTTTGGAAGGATATCAAACTCTGAACTGACATGATTATAAAGTATGAATGTAGGTAGAATGTTAGATAACAGTTATATGATATGAGATAACTTTATCTAGGGATAAATGGTAGATGTGGTATGACATATGTTTTATGTGTTATGTGAGAGATAATGATGTCTAGAGATAAATGTTATGATGTGATTTGTTATATGTTTAATGTGTAGATATGTAGGAAAGATATAACCATACAGTATCTGATGTATGTTTTGAAAAAAAAAAAATTAATAATAATAATATAAAATAATAATATATCCTGGATAAGGACATTAATAAAATTTTATTTTCAAATACAGAAGCTTTGAGATTTAATATTGATAGCCCACAAGAAATTTATGATGACCTCTTTAAAATGAAGAAAAGATTGGTAGAACTGAATTTGCACGGGCTGACTCTATCTCAGTACCACAGGGAAAGATTGATCCCCAGAGGATTTAGGATCAAAAATCAACCGACCCTGGGGAGAAGTAACAAAGAATTCTGTAAACAGTGGTGCCACATTCTTAATCAATGTAGCTTTGATTTGATGGTGCTTGTGATCCAACAAGTTAATAGTGATATATCAGCATTGGAGAAAGAGATTGGTGATTGTGAAACCCATGGGTTAGATACACTTAAAACAGACACTAGTGCTGATTGGCTGAACAAATTGGAGGAAAATGTCAATGCCTTCAGTGAAGAATTACTGATTTTCAAGAAAAATAAATATAAAAAGGTTTGTGAGGATTATAAAGATGTCAGGGTATATCCCTGTATCTTTTCCCAAAGTAATCCTAAAATCTGGAAACCTCGTGCCGGTGGCAGACTGAGGTACACTAAACCTTATACTGATATCGAGTCTCAGACGTCAGACTCGGATCAGTCTAACTCCAACTCCGGGGCCCTTTTTTAGGAGAGGCAAGCAGTCTGAGAGGGAAAAACAGAGGAAAAAATGCAGGCGGGGTGGGAGGAAGAACAGGCACAAGGGAACAGCCCCCCCGAGGACCAAAAAGATAACGGTGTACAACATATCTGACTATACTCTTTCCCCCATCGAAGAACAAGTATTAGCTAAAGGGCTTTCATTTGTACAAACGTTTAAACAAAAAAAATTTGACTGTGAGGTGGAGCTACATAAGTTCCACCGTCAACTTAAACTCAAAGACTACTTCTCTAAGCAAACCAGTCCCCCATCTAGCGCACAGCCGTTTAAAAAACGAAGCACATTTGATCCCCCAAGTTCTAATGCGTCCATTGCGACTTTCATTAGACTTGTAAAACAAGACCTCATTCCATTCATGTCTAAACAGAAATTTTCCCATTCTAATATCACCAAGGAGGAAAGGGGTGCTATCAATTTGCTCAAAAACAATAAAACAATCATAGTGCGTGCAGCTGACAAAGGGGGTGGGGTAGTTGTTATGAATTTTAGTGACTACACCGCAGAAGTTAAACGTCAATTGGCAGACCCGGTCTGCTACAAAGCCCTCCGATATGACCCGACCCCCTCCTATTCCAAAGAGCTCGATGGCATACTTTCCATCGGTGTCACTAATGGATGGATAGATGAGGTGACATGTGAATTTTTGACTCAAGCATTTCCTGTCACCCCTTTAATTTACATCTTGCCAAAAATCCATAAGTCCCTCCATAGACCACCGGGGAGACCAATTATTTCATCCAGGAATTCTTTATGCCAAAATTTATCACAGTACGTGGATTTTTTTCTTCAGGCAATTGTACTGAGCATTGACATTATACTAAAAGACACCACAGACTTTTTAGTTCGTATTGACAGACTAGGTCCAGTACCTCCTGACTGTATCTTGGTTACGTGTGATATCACAAGCCTTTATACTAACATCAGCCATGAAGCAGGATTACAGGCAATTAAACGTATTCTTACACAAAATCCAGCTTACAAGGGTCCTCCTGTAAAAATTATTTTTTGTTTGATAATTCATTTTATTTGCAGTTACAGGGCACAGCCATGGGCTCTAACATGGCACCCGCATATGCAAATTTATTCATGCACGATTATGAATCAGCACACATTTTACACAACCTGGTCTTTTTCATCATATATTTCTTCTTACGTTAGATTTATTGATGACATTTTTTTTGTTTGGACGGGAGGCCCTGAAAAGCTGGATTTATTTATGAGGACATTAAATGAGATACCAGGCACCATCAGATTTTCGTACATCAGCAGTCCCACTAAAGTTTGTTTTTCGGATGTTGACGTTAGAATTGAAGATGTTGTTTCCGTACTTCCATATACAAAAAACCAACGGACACCAATTCTGTACTTAGAGCAGAAAGTTTTCATCCAGCCCCGCTGAAACGCGGGTTACCATACTCCCAATTACTGAGGGTAGTTCGTATTACCTCAGTAAGGGATGAACTTCCGAGTGCACTACAAGAGATGGGCAACGATTTCATCGCAAGAGGGTATGACATTAAAGAGGTCAAGGAAGCCATCGACCGTTGTCTACTACTGAACAGAAATGAGTTACTATCCCAGCCGAAAAAAGACAAAACTATGTCTCGTATGATTTTTCCAACGACCTATTCGATATCCTCCATTAAACTACGGGACCTAGTTCTTCAGCACTGGCACATATTAGAGACCGACCCAGTTATGGGTACTTTTTGTCATGAAAAGCCACTTTTTGCGTACAAACGCAGTAGTAATCTCAGAGATCAGATTACTTTCTCTGACATTAGCCCAACACCCAGCAGAAGTACCTGGTTGGGTGGTAAAAATGGTGCTATTTAAATGTAGTGGTTGCGTGAATTGCCAACATATGATCACGGGAGAACATTTCACGCATCCCAAAACTGGAGTCAAAACCAAATTACACCAACGTATGTCATGTGACAGTAAGTTTATCGTCTACGTTATCACCTGCCCGTGTCGTTTCCTCTATGTGGGGAAAACGATTCGTATGTTGAAGGAACGAATAGCGATGCATAGGTCATCAATCAAAAAAGTGATGACGGTTAGGGACCAAACTACACCACCGGTAGCCCGGCATTTCTTCGAAGCAGGACATACAATCATGGACTTCAAATTCATGCCCTTGTTTCAAGTTAAAGCCCTAAAAAGAGGTGGCGATCGCCATCTGAAACTTTTACAAAAAGAGAGTGAGTTCATTTACAACTTGGGCTCATTGGCACCAGCAGGTTTAAATGAGGAATTAAACCTCAAGGTGTTTTTGTAGTGGGACTGCTGTTGTATACATTATGTTGTATACATTATTCGTATATTGATGTGTACCATTTATCTCTATTATTCTGATTATTTTTCTTATCTCTATATGTCTTGCTTGTACATAGTTCTGTGATTTACTCCTTTGTGGGCACTACTCGCTCATTCTTTTTCTTGGCACATGATATATATAATACTATACTGCTATATATTCCAATATTCTTTGTACCATTATTAGATCATTTTGTGGCTGGGCTTCCAGCAACATCACTTTTTTGTTATATTGTTTTTTATGGTTCTCCATCTTTGGTGACACTTTCACGGTGTGGTATCCAATCGATGGAGTCTCTAGTGGCTGCCTTGTCTTCAATTCCACACCTAGTAATATTAACACCTGTGGCATCCTTAACCCACACCCGATTTTGTATGGACCGGAATTTTTCCTTTATTTCCATTCCATTACATATTGCCTGGCGCCGGGGTCATGGCCGTGCGTTCCACGGCCAGACCCTGTGCGTTCCAGCATTAAGCAGTGACGTCAACGTCCGCCGCTCTGATTGGATGATGGCGCTGTGCGTACTGTTTGGTGCGTGCCGCGCTTGTCTCCCACGGACGGCGTTGACAGCGTCCCTGCCATTGGTTTAATCAGTTACACACTCCTGGCGCCGGGGACCGGAAGCGGATGTGCGTTCCACAGACGCCTTCTGCGTTCCAAGGCGCTGGAGTTATTGGCCGTCGGTCAGCCGGGTGTTAGACTGTATCAGGTGAGGTTTGTTGAATTGATTTTGGCGGCACTGGGGGCTCTATTTAAACGGCAGCATCTCTATCCAGCATTATACCCTTGATGAAGGTGGCGTGACCACCGAAACAGGCTGTCGGGTACTTGGCTCTGACTCTGGCTACTGGTTACAGGTTTCCCTTATATTCACATTGTTACTGTGTGGGAATTGTACTACTTCGCAAAAGTTTGACCTGTACCTTTTTCCATGTTTTTGACATATGCTGCCATGTGCTAATTCTTTTGAGATATAAAGCCATTTTTTTCTTCGCTTATTTATGGTGTGCTGCTTACGATCTACCTCACAAGTAGAGACCAATATATGTAACTTTTATGTAGTCAGGCACCCAGAAGTTGAATTTTGGACGGTGTGCGGTTTCTCTTGTGTATATATATATATATATATATATATATATATATATATATATATATATATATATATATATATATATATATATATATATATATTGATATATTGTGGTGTGATCTACGGTTTATTTTTGTAGACCGTGTGACTTTCGATACCTGACATAAGAAAATAAATCAGGAGTCAAGTAAAACCATTGCTTCCATATGTAGGACCGCGCAAAATCTAGCAAAGGTTAAAAATCAAGTTTGCTGGGAAAATTACAATAAAAAATTATTTCTCCTGTCAGAACAGCCCAAGAAATTGTCCAACTATGAGGAAAGATCAATGTTAAATTAGCTGAGCAAACAGCAGAGAGCTCTCTAGAAGACTAAACTACAAAATTATGAGAAACCCGATAAAGCAGACAGATTGCCGGCCTGGAAGAAAAGAAGTCTTGCCAACTGTCATGTAATTTACCTATAAAAGTACTCTAAGTGAGGAGGTAGAACAAAACCGAAAATACAAAATGTTACTAAGAGCAAACACAAAAAGGATCCTTTATAGAAATAAGCACTGGGAATTTTGGGGGAATATTGCTACAGTATCTGCACTACTGTATGTGCATTTAATCCCCTTTTTACGCTACGATAACGCAGATATCCTTCCTTCAGTGTATGCATCTTGAAGAGAGGTTTATCAACCCTTGTAGAGTTCTAAAGTGGACTGAGGCAAAGTACAGAAGGGTCCACGGTCACCAATAATGGTGGCGCAACTAGATGACCCATCCATTGCCGCGAATGGGGCACACACATGTGCGCCTCATTCGCACTGTGGCATGCTGTATTATCGCGCGTCGTGAGCCACTCTAATAAGCGTGGCTCCATCTGTATCAACCAATCAGATTCTGTCATTTTTAAAAACACAGCCTGTATTGGTTTATCTCTCTTCATTTTTCGCTCCCCAAGATTTAATTTGTCTCTTCATGCGAAAGGCCGGACCACCCACTGTTTCACAATCTGCAGCATTCATCATTAGTATACAGTATATAGCCTCCCCATTCAGAGTCTAGGTTGCCGGTGTGCAGTCATTAGATAGACAAAGGTCGACAGAGACTGGGTTGACATACCATAGGTCGACACTACCAAAAGGTGGACATAAGCTAATAGTCAACATAGGCAAGGTGGACAGTTAAAAGATCAAATGAGTTTTTCATATTTTTTTTTTAAAAGGTGGTTTTTCATACTTTACTATCCAAGTGGGTATATAATAGTGTGTTGAATGCAGCGCTGCACCATGGCCCTTATTCTGATCGGTGCGGATATTCCCGCATTCTTACGGTGCGGTCCGCACGCCACGGTGTTTTGCCGCGTGCGGCCATCGTCCGTAGAAACGCCCACGTGTCCTCCGCATTCGGACGGACTCACTCTTTAAGAACAGGGCGTGTTTACGGACGACATACAAACCATGCGTGTGCGGGAGAAACACTCCGATTCTGCACGGTATTACAGAGTATTACAGAGTATGCTCGGGAATACCGCATCCGAACGGGAGCCAAGCGGTGCTACCGCACGTAAGCGGAGTATTTACGCCAAACAACCCACTATGAAGTATCTTCTGCTATACATCACATGACCCACTTATTCAATTACCTATCCTCATAAAAAACTGCTTATTTGGAATTGGAATCAATTAGATTCCAATATATCCTTACAAGCATGCCTAACACATGCATTGCACACATTAACCCTTACAGCAATGTAAGTGCAATGGTTTGTATTACACCCTGTGTAAAAGATTATAAACAATCTACACATATACTATTTAAAGTGCAAATAAAACCAACAACTGTGAACTTGCATAAAGAATTTATTAAACCACACAATTACCATAACTAAAAAAAAATAGAAAATTATAATTTAAAGAAGCTGATCTTTCAGGTCCTGCAGGTCTGCTTGAGCCAGCCACAGATGGTGCTCCAGTCGCAGGAGGGCCCCACGCACCCCCTCATCTGCCGGTGTGGTGTCATCTGTGGGCATGTCAAAGGGGCAACAATTAGTCATGTTATTCTTGCATACATTTCACATACTGCGACATAAATTGCACAAATGCTTGGTGACATGTGTGTATATATATATATATATATATCTATGTAGAGCATGGGTCCTCAAACTGCGGCCCTCCAGATGTTGTGAAACTACAAATCCCAGCATGCCTTGCCACAGTTTTGCTATAAGGAAGTGTTAAAACTGTGGCAAGGCATGCCGGGATTTGTAGTTTCACAACATCTGGAGGGCCGCATTTTGAGGACCCATGATGTAGAGAGATAGAGACACACATAGATAAATAGATATGACACATACATATATACATACATGCTAACTTATTTACTACATACTGTCTTTTTCGGCCTATACCCTTTACTCTGCAGAAGACATAACAGTCATATTGTTTCTTCTCAGTCACAACCCACCCATGACTAACCAATGACAAGCAGGTCATGGCCTCCGTCAATAAGAACTTGTCACAATCTGCTCAGTCTAAGTTCAGTGATGGTTCGTGGCATGGGAGTAATGCAAATGTCAGGAATGCACAGTACACATCCTCAAAATCATAATTCTGTCTAAAGCAACCTACAATTCTGTGAGGGAAAAATAAAAATCAGAACTACAGGGGGTGTTTAGGTAGAGGAGGCTCCTGGGACACTGGCAACTTCTGACTCCATTCCAAGGTAGGCCGGGACATACTCCATTTATAGCATACATCCTAGAGTTTATAAATAACATTCACCAACAATATAGATTCCACTAGTTGATGGGTCATAATCAACGCTTGCAGCAGGTGAATTTAATCCACAAATGATCCACTCATCCCTTTACGCCAGGATCCTGTTTAACTACAACGGTTATGTGGCAGTCAAAATGGAGCTCCAAGCCATCCCACAAACCGGTGTAATTCAGAGGTGTCCTGGATGAAAGGGATGCCTTGGACACCCCATCTAACCCGTACCTGTATCTGTAGCTACCCACTTTGGGGTCTATATGAATAGTATGGGAAAAAAATTTTTTATCAACAGTGCTACATAAAAAATACCAGTACAACTACTTCATGAATGATGCATTATGTTAACATACCGATCTGCTGATCTTCCGGGGCCTGGCACGCCTCCTCCCCTTCATCATCCGAGTCCTCCGGGGCAACCGTGGCCTCCTCCGAACCCTCCTCCGCCAGCTCCTCTGCACCAACAACCTCCTCCTCCAACACCTCCTCCTCCTCCAACACCTCCTCCTCCTCCAACACCTCCTCCTCCTCCTCCTCCTCCTCCTCCTCCTCCTCCTCCTCCACCACCACCTCCTCCTCCACCTCCTCCTCCGCCACCAACACCTCCTCCTCCGCAACCAACTCCGCTTCCACATCCTCCTCCACCACCTCCTCCTCCTCCACCACCATCTCCTCCTCCTCCACTTCCTCCTCCTCCACCATTGCCGCCACCTCCTCCTCCGGGTCTTGGGCCTCCTCCTGTGCCAGGGCAGCCTCCGCCTCTTCACGGGCCTGTTGTGCTTGGGCTCGTGCTGTGTGTTAGAAAAAAACATCATGGTCAATGTGGGGTCATTGGGGCACATGTATTAATCCATAACAAGACATACATGGAAGGGTGATAATGATGGCAAACGATGCAGGAAAGTAGCTCCTTACTGTTAATGGATTCAAAATTGTGACATTTAAATTAGTATGTGATTGGTAGTAATTTGTTCACACATTACAACCCAGGCATTTATCAATGTGTAACACATATTAGATCTGGCACATTGTATGCATCATAATCCTCAATGCTATGGCATTACATATAAAAGCCACATGACTGCATGTTAACCAGGAAGAAGCACACATAACAGTCTATGGACTTTTAAACCCATGGACACCCACTTATCATGAGACACATTTGATTGTTTATATATGCTATGTTGTAAGTGCGAAATTTCATAGCTAAAATACTCACATTCAGCAATTTCGCCCCTGAGTTGCTCAAGCAGCTGGGGCTGGCGCCTGCGGAGGTCCGACCACCGCCTCTCCAGCTGCCCGAGGGACCTCCGCACCCGAGTGCGGGCGTAAATTCGGCGCCCTGCCGCTGCATAGGCCCTCCGCTTATGCCTGTTGGTTATGAAGGGCCCTGCACGGCCCAGCCTTGTCTCCATGACGGAGACAAGAACCCTCAGCTCCGCATGTGTGAAGGGTTCTGCCCTTCGTGTCTCCGCCATGTTGACAATGGCATCTATCAACCAATCAGCTGGTGGCATTGGTTGATCACAGTTATTTGTGTTAATAACTTTATTGTTCATCTTTACATGAACAGCGTCTCTGCGCCAACACAAATGGGGAAAAATTCGCTTGCCTTCCAAACAGTAGTGTTGATGTATGGCAATGAACAAATCTGATATATATAAAACACAGTGTGTATGCACTTAGCAAATCCAATGACGCCTCGCTCCGCCAAGCAACGCGTGCTATAGCTTAGCAACGCATAGCTGTACTTAGCATTATTTACTCTATGCATCTATGTGTATGCGTACATTTATGTGTAAAAGACACATACACACACTTGCAGGTATCCTGAGACCAGCATTATACAACAGCCCTGCCTGCCTGCCTGCCTGCCTGCCTGCCTGCTCCTTGAAATGTTGAAACATGTGAATAAATTCTAATATCATATATATAGAGATATATATATATATATATATATATATATATATATATATATATATATATATATATCTGCAAACAAATCAGACATCAACACATGAAAAAATCCAAAACACATTACAGAATAAATCAATGTACTCACCAGTCATCAGGGATAGTATCAACTACAATAATGAAGATATAACAAACACATAAGATCCCTTTAACAAGGTATAATAATTAGCACCAATATTTATCTTCCCCCCAAACTAAGCACATATGATAAATATCTCCTATTTCTTTGCCATTAGGAGGGCAGGCTGGCTAATTTTCGTGTTGTAACACTGACAACTAACACACTGTACTTATTTGAAGGGGTGATTTGTACAATAATTGGTGTGTTCTGTCAACTCAATAACATGTACCTGAAGTATCTTTGCGCCACAGAGTCCCGCAGCTGGTATCCCCTCCGGCATTCAGGGGCGCGGGATGGGCGCATGGGCGGATCTTGCGGCTCAGATGGTACCTCCCACTCATCAAAGGGTATCTCACGCCGCACAGCAATGTTGTGGAAAAATATACACAGGCCCACGATCCTCGACACCATTTCAGGCGCATATTGTAAGTCACCACCAGTGCGGTGGAGCACTCTAAATCGACCTTTTAAAAGGCCAATTGAGCGCTCCACCACTTGCCTGGTGGCAACATGCGCCCGATTGAATGCCTCCTGTGGGCCCGGTGCTGGGTAGCTGTACGGCGTAAGTAGCCAGGGCGTACATGGGTAACCGGAGTCACCCAGAACCCACGCATCACGGCCTTCCAGCTCTTGGAGTCTATGCCATATCCCGGTTTGTCGGATGACATGAGAGTCATGGGCACTTCCGGGAAACTTCGAGTTGAAGGCGAGAATCTCCATGGATGGGCCACATACCACCATCACGTTCAGTGAGTGGAACAATTTGCGGTTCCTATAGATCTTCTCACTTCGAGATGGAGGCACAAATGGTACATGGGTGCCATCCACAGCCCCTATCACATTAGGGAAGCCAGCAATTTGATGGAAGGCCTGCTGGCTTCTGCGCAGGGTCTCGGTGGCAAATGTCATGGCCATGAAGTGCCCCTTGCGCCTGAACATGGCCGACGTCACACGCCTCAGGATTCGGCAGAAGGCCGGCTGAGATATTCCAGCAAGTACTGCCACTACTTGTTGGAATGATCCTGAGGCGCAGAAATGCAACACCGCCAGCAGCTGTGTGTGAGGCGGAATTGCTGTCGTGATCCCGTGTAGAGGTTCCAGATCGCTCTGAATTAAGGTGAGCAGATCCAGAATGACATGTGGCGGTAACCGGTACCTAGTAAGTACCTCATCATCGGGCATAGCAAACAGAGTCACCCGTGTGCGATAGATTCTAGCACGTCCTGGCCTCCTTGGCCGACGAGTGGGGAGAGCCGCAAGTGCCCTTAGCCTCCTCTCCATGTAGCGCATAATAGCTTCAGCAACCTATAAAGAAATGAACATAAATACTGATGCACCTATGCACATAATGGCCATATCCCACTACAAATAGATTTGTAGCCTTCAATACGTACAATAGATGGGCGCCCCATGAAATCCCGCAGATCCATTTGACTCTCTAATGATGACACAATAATATGAACTCAATACACACCGTCCAAAACACACAGATAAAGGTGTCAGCATTTTTTGCCGACATCATGTACTATGACACATTTCATCTATTGCTGGGACATGTTGTCCTGCAATAGATGAACCCACACAGGTTTAAGACCTGTGAGTGAAATAGTGAACATGTGACATGTTGCAATAATAATACACCACTTTGCTGGCCCAACAATCTGTAGTCAGTGAGGCAATAGTGCATACATTCATACACTTACATTGTTAATGGATATCATATCTACAAGGAGCATGGAAGAGCTTACCTTAGACCCTGACAAGTCCAGATCTGAAGACAAATGATTCTAGCAGGAAGTCATTATTTATAGGGCTCTCACATGTGTGGTCTATAACAGTAGAGATGAGTATTGCATGACTTGTGGCCTGGATTCTCTAAGGGAATGGGCTACTTTTAGCTTGCACTAAAACGCCACAATACCACAGTAGTCATGAATGAAATGTCATGTCATGCTAGCAAATAGCATGTGTATTGTGCAATAGTCACAGGTGTATCAGAAGATTGTATGCAATGTTAGCATTGGTGACCAGTATTTCATGTCGAACTTTCGCCAGGTTTTACACAATGGAATTTCCGCCACCGTATGCGGCGCGAAAAACCAGCGACGTACGCTCACGCACGGAACGCAGCTGCCGCTGATGTCCGCCAAACAGATTACACAAACAGTATATAAAGGTGTATTAGAAGGTGACAATGTTGTTGCTAACATGTCTGGATCCCAACCAGAGGTGGACCCAGTGCTGCAGCAACTATTTGACCAGATGGACTCCAGCACCACCTATGTGCCACTGCACATGCGGGCAGTGGGTAATGAGGAGGCTGCTGGCCCTTCTACAGCAGGGGAACCTGCACCTGACCATTCTACAGCAGGGCAACCTACACCTGGCCCTTCTGCAGCAGGCCAACCTGCAGCTGGCTCATATCCACCATCAGCAGAATTGTTTGGAACACAACAGGGGACTTCACAAGGTAGTACCATGGCCAGCACTTCAAGTGCAGCGACTGGTGCCAGGGGGCGTGGCCAGGGACGTGGCAAGGGGCGAGCCAGTGCAACAGCGGAACCACCCAAAAAAAATAAGGCATATGAAGCACAGGAGCTGGCCATCCTGGTTCCCCGAGCACGTGATTGGATAGAGTGTCCATCCGAGAGGCTGACACACACACGCAGATGGAAGATTTGGGAACAGATAACGGCAGAGATTAATGAAGTAGCGCCACAAGTTCGTGAGACGGACCATGTGAAGAAGAGGCAAGTTGTTTTGTGATACATGTGGCCAGTAATAGCCAAGTAATGATTGAATTGATGCTTAGATGCATTTAGCAAATGGCCCGTGAGGTTGTTACGATACACATACATTATTGCCATGTAATTTCATTGTGAGTTAGAGTAGGGTGATTGTGAATGTGTATTGTAACGGTTGATATCATAGTTGCATGTAATATTATATATGGGACAATAATCACATGTTGTAATATGTAGCACAGAGCAATGGCTGCAACAGCTAACATTGGGAGTGACATGTATTAATATGTCAACTTACATTGCAGGTGGCAGGACTTCAAAACCAACCTGAAGAGGAAGCTGACCAAGCGGTGGGACCACAGCCAGACATCTGGGGCCGGCCCCATGCCATCAGGGCTAGAGCTCACCCCCCTGGAGGTGATGGCCGAGAGCTGCATATCAGTTGAGGAGATCAGGGGGGTGAGCACTATGGATAGCGAGGCCCCAGCTGAAGTGTTTGCGTCTTTTCTGGAAGGTAAATATTGGTCATGCCATAAACTTGTGCAAGTAATTATCGTAGAATGTCTCCTAATTGTGTTTATCTTTTCCCACAGACACCCCACCGCTTGGTGACGACTCTGTTCAGGAGGTGGAGGAGTCCGTGCCACCTGGCCCCAGAGGTAGGCCTGTGCAGCAGCAGGCATCGGGCCAAGCCGATTTGGCCGCCTTGGCCGAGGTGCTTGGGGACATCAACCAGCAGGGAGACTTGGCATCAGAACGGGTGCGTAGGACCGAGGAGATCCTGGCGAGCTTGGTCAGCACCCAGCAGTCCATGGCTGCGAGCATGCAGGCCATGGCTGCAAGTGCTCAGGTGCTGGCCGAGCAAGCCACCCGCCAAAATGATCTCCTCCTCCACCATAATGAGCTTATGGTGGAGCTGGTTACCAGCAACAGGGTCCTAATGGCATCCGTTTCTGGTGCATTACCAGCGGCAACACTCCCTGCTGGCAGGAGGGGTAGACCAGCCAACCCCTCCACATCATCTGCTCCACCTGCCCCAGCATCTGGCCGTCCCCGAAGAGCTGCTGCACAGGCCAAGGAGCCTACCAAGGCCAAACGTGGTCGGAAATGAACTTGTGGCTGCATTAATCTCTGCCGTTATGTGTTCCCAAATCTTCCATTGTGCTGTGTGTGTCAGCTTCTTGTGTCCAATCACGTGCTGAGGGGAACCAGCTGAGCCCTTGCTTCATATGTCCTTTGTGGTTCCCCTGTTGCCCTCTTTTGCCTGCCATTACTGTCAGCTGTACTTGAAGTGATGGCCATGGTACTATCTTGTGAAGTCCCCGGTTGTGTTCCAAATGATTCTGCTGATGGTGCATATGAGCCAGCTGCAGGTTGGCCTGCTGCAGAAGGGCCAGGTGTAGGGTGCCCTGCTGTTGAATGGTCAGGTGCAGCTTGCCCTGCTGTAGAAGGGCCAGCAGCCTCCTCATTTCCCACTGGCTGCATGTGCAGTGGCACATAGGAGGTGCTGGAGTCCATCTGTGTGCAATTATATTTGTTTTGTATTATTATTTATTTTGCGGCATTCCTGCCATGTTGTTTATTGTTTGTATGTATTATTTTATGGTCATTGCATCACACTGCCATTGACTGTGACATGAATATAAATAAATGTGTTTACTTTACCCAAAATGTGTGGTTTCATGAGTACATGTAAAATACACATGTGTATTGCTAGTATTAATAGTCTGTCATGTCCATTGTTAGCAGTTTTAAAGTGTCTGACAAGTACAGCATATGTGGGTGTTTAGTACGGGTTCCTTGAAGCAGCAATGGTTTCAATTAAAGCACTGACAAGCGTCCTATTAGTGAGTAATGAGTAAAGGAGTAGATTCTATTGGGTTCAGGTGTTAATGGTTGTAGTCATTAGGCGTACGTTCGCCTACCGCATGAACGAGTGGTGTCCGCAAAGCAATAGTACACTTGTGGACACCGCACATTTCTGCCCTTTTTGATCGCGTGCATTCGGAGTGGTTTCCGAATGTACGCCCCCCAACATAAGTGTACTCCCCCGTGTCCGCCCATGTTTCCGCCCCGTTTTGCCCACTTTGAAACTACGCCCATGTGTCATTCCGCATGACGCCCATAATACGCCCCTATTTCCCGACTGATAGCGGTGAACAGTTTTGGACGGGATTTGGCCGAACTGGTACCGAGTCAAGGCGTGGCACATGCGCGTAGCGTTCTCCACGCATGCGCAGACGTCATAAAGACGCGATCCGTAAGTACGCGGTAAAGTCCGCGTCAATCAGAATAAGGGCCCATGTCTGAAGCGTGGCGCGCGAAGAGAGTCAGGCGAGGGGATGCGGTACATATATACGTTGTCCATATCAACTGTACGATTACATACACCAAAAAAATCATGAAAAACTCATGTCGAATTTTGACTATCGACCTTGCCTATGTCGACTATAAGCTTGTTTTGACCTTTTGACAGTATCGACCTAAGTTATGTCAATCCTTTTTTTGCTGTCAACCTACTCACTGTTAGTGCGTGACCTAGTGACTGTCAACCTAGACATTGTCTATCATTTATACTGTAATCTAGGTTGACAATAAATGGAAAATATGGATAGGATCAACATAGACAAAATATCGGCAAGATGACAATAGTTGACACATTGACGGTTGACATCATTGTTTTATGTTGTTTTGGATGCTAATTTGTAGATTTTATCAAATGGACCCCAAATAATTTCAGTGTATTCCCTCCCACGTTAATGAAGTCTGCTTCGTCTCTTTTTCACTGATTCCGCTTTCAGACCGCACCCTAGACCCGGGTTATTGCCGTGTTCTTGAGGCCCCAACACGGGTCAAGGTGCGGTCTGAAAGGGCCACCACGGGTCGAGCAACACAGGAGTTCAAAACGAGTAATGACCAGGGTTGAACACGGCTCTGACCCGTGTCAAGTGCAGTGTGAACGGGTGCCTGGGTCGAGCGACCAGTGTCACGTTCACAGTATGTAGGAGGCAGCACTGTCAGCTCCAAATACTGCCTCCTCCCAAGCCCCCGATGATGCGCCGCCGCCCAGCTCCGCCCCATGTGACGTCATGTGATGTGGTATTGGAGCTTTCAGACCGCATATGCCGTGTCACTCTGGGAATAGGACCCGTGTCCTAATCCCGTGTGCGACACGGCATTTGCGGTCTGAAAGCAGTATGAATTGTATAATTGTGGAATTATCTCAATAGGTTTTCCTTCAAGATTTAAATGTTTATTAAAATACTTTTTCGCTTGTTTTATTTGCACCAAATTCCAGCTAATGCAACTATGTTATTATATCTACTGATAATTGCGCACTGACTGTTTTTACACATTTCTGCATAGATTCAGGAAAATTATCTTGACATCATTGTTTGGTGTGTGAAGAAGCATAAAGAATTTGTAAGACTTATTTGTGAAAAATACCCTTTAAAAACTGCTGTGGAATTTTAAACAGTGGTTCAGTATCATTAAAATATACAATGTGGTGCGAATAAGCTTACAACCTTGAATCTGTCATTTGTGTTCAAAATATGCAATTCATGATCGGAGGAGATGAATATTTATATACAATACTGCTGCAGAGTTATGAAAGACTACTCTCTGATTATCCAGGAAATATCAATACACCAACATTGGTAAAGGGAAAAGGGTACTGTATTCTGATTCCTGAATGTACACATGGAAATCAAAAGAATCATTTAAACCCCATTAATACAGCATAAGTACAATAATTGCATTTTATTGTAAAGACCACAATTACTTTAAGTATTCCTTGATAAAAAAAATGTACTTAATGCGTTTTACAGATTTAATACAATAAATATGCACAATAACAATATTACTGTGTAACTATTACGCCAGCCTGGTTGTTGCACGTTCAGGATACCAGCTGCAGTCTAACCCTAACACTCCACCCTGCAGCCTAACCCTAACACTCCACTCTGCAGCCTAACCCCAACACTCCACCCTGCAGCCTAACCCTAACACTCCACCCTGCAGCCTAACCCCAACACTCCACCCTGCAGCCTAACCCTAACACTCCACCCTGCAGCCTAACCCCAACACTCCACCCTGCAGCCTAACCCCAACACTCCACCCTGCAGCCTAACCCTAACACTCCACCCTGCAGCCTAACCCCAACACTCCACCCTGCAGCCTAACCCCAACACTCCACCCTGCAGCCTAACCCTAACACTCCACCCTGCAGCCTAACCCTAACACTCCACCCTGCAGCCTAACCCTAACACTCCACCCTGCAGCCTAACCCTAACACTCCACTCTGCAGCCTAACCCCAACACTCCACCCTGCAGCCTAACCCTAACACTCCACCCTGCAGCCTAACTCTAACACTCCACCCTGCAGCCTAACCCTAACACTCCACCCTGCAGCCTAACCCCAACACTCCACCCTGCAGCCTAACCCCAACACTCCACCCTGCAGCCTAACCCTAACACTCCACCCTGCAGCCTAACCCTAACACTCCACCCTGCAGCCTAAACCTAACACTTCACCCTGCAGCCTAACCATAATACTCCACCCTGCAGCCTAACCCCAACACTCCACCCTGCAGCCTAACCCTAACACTCCACCCTGCAGCCTAACCCTAACACTCCACCCTGCAGCCTAACCCCAACACTTCACCCTGCAGCCTAACCCCAACACTCCACCCTGCAGCCTAACCCCAACACTCCACCCTGCAGCCTAACCCCAACACTCCACCCTGCAGCCTAACCCCAACACTCCACCCTGCAGCCTAACCCTAACACTCCACCCTGCAGCCTAACTCTAACACTCCACCCTGCAGCCTAACCCTAACACTCCGCCCTGCAGCGTAACCCTTACACTCCACCCTGCAGCCTAACTCTAACACTCCACCCTGCAGCCTAACCCTAACACTCCACCCTGCAGCCTAACCCTAACACTCCACCCTGCAGCCTAACCCCAACACTCCACCCTGCAGCCTAACCCTAACACTCCACCCTGCAGCCTAACCCCAACACTCCACCCTGCAGCCTAACCCTAACACTCCACCCTGCAGCCTAACCCCAACACTCCACCCTGCAGCCTAACCCTAACACTCCACCCTGCAGCCTAACCCCAACACTCCACCCTGCAGCCTAACCCTAACACTCCACCCTGCAGCCTAACCCTAACACTCCACCCTGCAGCCTAACCCTAACACTTCACCCTGCAGCCTAACCATAATACTCCACCCTGCATCCTAACCCCAACACTCCACCCTGCAGCCTAACCCTAACACTCCACCCCCTGCAGCCTAACCCTAACACTCCACCCTGCAGCCTAACCCCAACACTTCACCCTGCAGCCTAACCCCAACACTCCACCCTGCAGCCTAACCCCAACACTCCACCCTGCAGCCTAACCCCAACACTCCACCCTGCAGCCTAACCCCAACACTCCACCCTGCAGCCTAACTCTAACACTCCACCCTGCAACCTAACCCTACAACTCCACCCTGCAGCCTAACTCTAACACTCCACCCTGCAGCCTAACCCTAACACTCCACCCTGCAGCCTAACTCTAACACTCCACCCTGCAGCCTAACCCTAACACTCCGCCCTGCAGCGTAACCCTTACACTCCACCCTGCAGCCTAACTCTAACACTCCACCCTGCAGCCTAACCCTAACACTCCACCCTGCAGCCTAACCCTAACACTCCACCCTGCAGCCTAACCCTAACACTCCACCCTGCAGCCTAACCCTAACACTCCACCCTGCAGCCTAAAGGTGCCCACAGATGCTACAATTGTACTGTGCTATGCGTTTTTGACTGTACAATGGTTCTATACAATTTTTCTTCCAGCTTGCTATGAGATGTGCACTTGGATGCATGTGATGAACCCATGTTTGTAATGTTAAATTTCAGATGTAGTCTAAAAAGTACGTGCAGCACGTACTTTTTTAGACATACAATATCGGGCTCCCGGGAACGCGCATCGCATCGCACAAGCCCATAAACACCATCCAATAATTGTACATAAGATGCAATTTGTGCTTAAAAAGTACAAAACGCATTCGATAATTGATGCGTCTGTGGGCACCTTAACTCTAACACTCCACCCTGCAGCCTAACTCTAACACTCCACCCTGCAGCCTAACTCTAACACTCCACCCTACAGCCTAACTCTAACACTCCACTCTGCAGCCTAACCCTAACACTCCACCCTGCAGCCTAACTCTAACACTCCACTCTTCAGCCTAACCCTAACACTCCACCCTGCAGCCTAACCCTAACACACCACCCTGCAGCCTAACTCTAACACTCCACCCTGCAGCCTAACCCTAACACTCCACCCTGCAGCCTAACTCTAACACTCCACCCTGCAGCCTAACCCTAACACTCCACCCTGCAGCCTAACTCTAACACTCCACCCCGCAGCCTAACCCTTACACTCCACCCTGCAGCCTAACCCTAACACTCCACCCTGCAGCCTAACCCTAACATTGCAGATAGAGTGCCTAACCATATCCATCATCATCATCCTCAGAAAGTCGACATTTCACATTGCAGCATTTCAGTTGCTGACATTGTGAACCTGTCGTCAATTTGATCATGTCAACCAGATAGGTGTTGGCAATTTAAGCCATGTAGACATTCTGATGTTGACATTGGGGTTTGGCCTTATGAACAATGACATGGTAACTGTTGACCATTCAACCGTATACCACAAAAGTATATCACCCTCTGTCTTTTCTATTCTCACACATACAGTATATACCCTTTCCCTCAATATATTTTCCTAAAATGATACCTAATGAACATTTGAACCCATAGACTGTGGCATTGCAGTCAGACACTCTATTCGTTGAGCTGCACACTAAATAGTTAAAAGCAGCTAAGAAACCTGCACTTCAAAATAGGAACAGCTGGGTCCACAAGTAGTCACCAACATCTTAAATGAATTATGATACAATATGATACAATATGAGATCCAGCGCTCCCAGAGGGTATGTACCCGTACTAAAAACATGTCTGGTATGTTTTTTTCTGATATAATTATTTCTCCTTTCTTCTCATGTTTGCAGTTTGTCCAGTCCAGTACCTCAAAGACATAAAAATAGACCCCCTCTCAGATACTGTATCATTTCATGTCCAAAAGACCGGCACCCCAGGGAGAATTTAAGAATTTGTAAAATTCTTGTGGCCTAAGCGGAAGGCCCCAATAGGGTTTGGTACATCTGAGTATCCAGCCCAAACTTGGTCATCACAATGACATGTCATTGGTTTTTCCAATGTACCATTGACCGGTTTAATGTCA